>NC_137891.1:185754546-186357798 GCF_963455335.1 Martes martes | reverse complement strand
TGGAATGAGCGAAGACCATGGTAAAGACTGCTGTTGTGCTCACAGGCTGGTGTCTATAGGGAGCTCCCAGGGAAGGGTTCCCAGGGAAGGCTCAAGGGGACATCCTCGGAGAGAGAGCCCTAGGACTGAGTATTGGGTGGGCTTCCTGGGGGACAGGTGCAGGGCAAGGACCAAGGGAGACATGGTGGGGGGCCTGGGTCAGCAGTAGGGAATGACTTCCTCCTCACCCTTCCCCAGAGATGCTTGGTCCCCTCCAGGTGTGGGGGCAGTCCCCTCTTCCTTACACCAAAGATACTTTTCTGCTCCACAACAGGCACTGATGGGTTCTTCTCAGGCCTCTGGGGTCCCCAGGGATCTATTTTCTGCTCAAAGGGACAGCGATCGTCTTTTCTCTGACAGGAAATTGAAATGGGGCCCTCAGCTCTCCCTGACCTGATGTGTTTGGCCCTCTCTCTCAGGAGTCAGTTCCCATAGGGACATTCCCCAACCACAGGCTCGGAACCCCTGTCACGTGTTATACGGGAAATTCTAGAGTTTTAGGTCTTAATGGCCCAGGGTTACAGAAGCCTGTTGTATCACTTCTATCTGGGGTGTTACTTATGTATTTATCGATACATTTGGGAACAGAAACTTAATTATTTATGTGGCAAATTGTAATCAGCACCAAAGATGTGCCAGGCACTGCGCCAGGTTTTGGAGCCCCCAAATCCTCAATCCAAGGCTCAGAAAAGCACTCAGGGGCCATTTCAGAGAGGTGGGGAGTCTAGTCCCCTGCGTTGTGACGGCGGTCACCAAAATGTCCAGGACCGAGTGCTCCTGGGCAGTGAGCAGCCCTCCTTGCTCTCTGCCCTCTCCCGCAGGGCCGACCAGGCTCAGGATTCCTGGATGTAAGGAGGTCACTGGCTTTAATGAATAGGGCTAATGTAATGGGGCCACATGTCCCAAGTGTGCCCTCACCTCTCCCTGGACATGCTGTGTGACCTTAAGCAAGTACCTTCCCCCCTTTCCGGGCCTGGTTCCTCCTCTCCAGAATTTCTGAAAATTCTGACTCAAAACATGAGCAGGAAATGCAGAGATTGGCCTCCCTGTCTAGCACCTTCTGTGTCCATGGACCAGTCATTAGGAAGACCGATAGGAAAACTGCTTTTCATCGTAACACTGAGAGAAAGCAGTGACTCTATTTCTTTCATGTTAAAGGCACTTTGTACATCTAGAAGCATTATCAAAAACTGTCTCGGCTTCTGGGCCAGAGCTTCAGCGCCGTCAGCTGACTCTTCCCTCGTGAGCATCCTGCGTGTGACTCAGTAGGGCTGGGGCGGGGGAAGAGCCGGCGGGGGGGTCTGGCCCACCCCACTAATCCACACTTTCTCTGCAATTCTCCCGCTTGTTTATAGTCTGGGCAATTTGCCTCCTGCTGCTGCATGACTCAGACTGGGAGAGCGTCCAGCCTCGCCCCGAGCCAGCAGCTCCCCTGAGTCAGAAGCTGGCCATTGTGTCTCAGTGTCCTGGAGCCTTCAGATAAAGTTCTCCAGCCCAGTCTCCTCTCTGGTCACCTTCAGGCAGCAGCGCCCCCAGACCCGCATACTTAAGAGACCCCCTGCCAAGGACCTTGGGATGTCCCCTCCCCACCATGGGACAGGATGTCCTGCTCCTCTTATGGGTTTGTTTTTTTGCTTTGAAATGCAAGTTTATTTCTGATCAGGGGCAGCTCCCAGCTTTATGGGTTGAAGCCAGTGGGGGAAAGAGGGGCCTGTAAAGGAATAAACAAGACAAAATAACGAACACAAGATTAGGCCTGCATCTGAGAAGGGATCCAGGCAGCTTGGGGGGATCCTGACGCTGAAGCGCTGTTAGCTTCACGGTAAACCTGCCCATTGTTCTGATTCACTTAAGATTCGAAATAACTGCTCCCTGCACCGTAAGTAAGTTTTAATTTAGAATAAAATAAGAGAATTACTTGCTGTATATTTATTTCAGAATCCAGCCACCACAGCGTAATTCAGATTTGAGATAATGCTCTTTAAAAAAAATTTTTTTCCTTCACATTAAAGCAACAACAGATTGAATGTCCAATGAGTCACACCTGCCCTTCTGAGAACAGCCGCATTAGAGGGGCTCGCTCAGAAAACATGATTCTCTTTCTTCCAAGGCTGCCTTCAGTCCTCCAACGTCCCTCTCAGGCCCTGGCTCAGAACCACCCCACCCCTTCCCTTCTTGCCCTCCTGCCCCATCGCCGCTCAAGCTGCCAGCCCCCCAGGTACCTTCCACATTTAATACGTTCCACCTAATGCCACCGGTGTTTTTAGCTGCAGTCGTTGTTTAAAAAATCATATAGACATTGATTGAACCAGAAAATGGAAAGACGGTGAGTCATCGGCGGGCAGTAAGGGGAAGCGAATTCAAATCCCGATGTCTGTCGATGACATTGTCAGACTCTCCTGGTTTAAAGTGATTCCGGAGCAACGTTATCTGAATAGTCTGTGTTGCATTCAAAGTAAATATTAATTCCATTATGCCATAAACTTTTATTTATCATGACAGCAAGTTATAAAGTTCTCTTACCAGATATAGCTTCTAAATTGCGTATCATAGATGAGCTACAGCGCACGCACTGGGCCTTGCCGCAATTACCCACCATGCTCTATGCAAGTCGGTATTAAATGCACTTTCTAAATGTGAGTGGCTGCCTGAGCTTCGGCAGAAAATTTTCCGTGGCTATTATCCAGGAGCCCAGAAATGCTAGGACAGGGTGACCGAGAAGTCACGACGGGCAGGGACCAGTCCCAAGGATCAAAGTGCATCAAGTCACCCGGCAATAATTCACCGGAAGCGTTCTCTGCATATTATGGGTCTGACTTTTTAAATTACATAAATTGCTCATTAGAAGCGTCGTGTAATTGCTTTACTCTGCGGTATTGCAAGAAGTGTAGGTTTTAATTATTCTTTTTTGATTTGTAGTGTGGTTTGACTTGTTCGGGGTGATGGTTTGAAAATATGGATCTGCTTTAATTGTCGCACTAAGTGAGAATAGATGACTCTGTTCATCAGATTCCTTGACTTTGCATTTGGGGAGTACAAAGGGGTCTTATGGCTTCTCAGCCCCTGTTGGCAGCCGCGGTGGTTCGCCAGATGGGGCCTGGGGAGAATCCTTCCAGGGCCATACAGACAGCGCTTTGGACTCTGCCTGACTCTTGTGTGACCTAAGTGGAGCCTGGCAGTGCTTCATCTGTGGATCGATCTCATGACATCTGCATGTAAGCCACACGCCTCTTGCCCACACTGTGGCTAGCGTGGGAAAAGCCAAAGCTCTTTCATCATCTTTGGAGAGCAGGGCAAGGACACAGGTACTCCCGGGATCTCCTCTCAAAGCCATCGTGCTCTCCCATCCCCTTCTGCAAGGGCAGCCAGCCCCAGGGCGCCCGGCCAGCTCCCTCTCCCGCAGCACAGAGGCCTCCGCCCTCCCGGCCCCACCCGGAGATGGGCTGTTCTAGCTCCATCCCCGACCCCGGGCATTCCGGCCCCTGGGCCGGGCCCCATGTCATCTAGTGCCTGGAATTGATGAGTTGTGAGACCAGAGCCATGGCTTCGGGGGTAAACTTCCAGGCCCTGCTCTGGCTCATCTGCAGCCGCTGATGAATAAAAACTTGATTAGGACGCTGGTCCTTGGAAGGCAGCTATTTTAGGACTCACTTTTGGAAAGGCAAGGGATTTCTTTTTCCAAGATAAAATTATGCATTTGTCAATACAGCAATAGCATCGACTGCTTTCTCTTGGGGGTCTCCTGCCTTAATTATTCTCTGGCAGAAAGCTTTTCTCTTTGAAGCCCGGCTGGCAGTGGGCTTCCAGGTGTCTGGCTCAGTGAGAGATGCCCACGCGTCTCCTTTTTGGAACAGCTCCCCCGTCCACAACGGCAGAGGGGTCGGCCATGGCAAGGCTGGGAACGTTTAGGCACCAAACCCCTAGTCCGTTTCTCCTCTTTCATCACCTGCTTTATGCGTGCGTTGTTTTGTTCCAGGCCAGACTTCTGTGACATGAAAAATACACTAACTACGGGCTGCCACGAGAACTGTCATTAACCAGCCACTAGTTGTGCCTTTATAAATTTTTCCACACCACTAAATTATAAATACGCAATGCTGAGAGCGATGAAATGCACACCTCCAACACTTGCAGTGAGAAGACCTGCAATTCCACACGCACATTAGGAGGGTGGGGCGACCTCCCCTGTTCCCTGGGTCGAGCCCACGGAGGGCTTCTCCCCCTGGGTGGCCCTCTTGAGGGTCCTTCTTCTTGAGGGGAGCCCTTGTAGCCAGGGGATAGCTCTCAGGTGCTGGGCTCCCCTGCATGGTGCCTTTTCCTTTGTTTGAAGCTGATACGGATTTAGTAAACATAGGTTCCGTAAAATCTGCTGTGTTTTTAGAACCGCGCCAGGCTGGAGAGCTGCGCTTGAATCCGTCTTTGAAAATGTGCATCGTCGATTGGGGGGATAGACCAGTTATGAGGTGATGACAGTCCAGGTGATGAGGCCCAGGGAGAGGGGTGCCCAGGCCTCTGGGAGTCTAGGATGACTTTGAATGAAGGCTCAGCTTCCTCCTCTGTGAGTGGGGCACAGTCCTGTTTCCCTCTTGTGCTGTTGGGGGCATTATACAGGTTTCTGTGTATAAAAGCATTTATTTAGAGTGATGTCTGGTGCAAATTAAGCATGCAGGAAATGTTAACTATTATAACCACCTTTGCTATTACTTGATTTCTTGCTGTCTTATGCCCAAAAATTAGTGGCTGGAATCATGGCAAGGTCACTTTCTTTCTTGTTAAAGAGCATGGCCTTCAGCATTGCAAGGTTTGAATGAGAGACACTATATGTTCTCCAACATGGAAGTATATTTATTGTCTTTGTTTTGATATCAAAACCAACCTATTATAAAAATGCAAACAGTATAAAATATAGAGAGAGTAAAAGTCTTCCCACAATCCAGTGTACATACACGCATTTTTGCACACACATACAGAAGTATCATTTTTCACCAGCACTGTACTGTGGACTTCACTTAAATCAATTCAAATAAAACAAATCAATACAAATAAAACTTTCTATCACCTGCATGGTAGTCCTTTGTAGGGACCTACTCTATTGTTAAATAGGTTGTTTCTAGTTTTTTGTTTTTTTTTCTCTCCGCACTTCTAGGAATATCCTTGAACTTTTTTTTTTGTATACTTGTCTGATTATTTTCTCAAGATAAATTTCTATAAATGGTATTGTGAATTAAAGGGCTTTTATATTTAAAAAATTATGCATTTTTAAACTCTACATTACGTGAAGTTTGAAGGAATAATACAAGATAGAAAATTCAAAAGACAGAAAAAGATATACTGTAAAAAATAAGTCTACTTCCCATCCTGCCTCCCCTACCCCCGCAGAGATCCCCTGGATCTCTTCTCATGGATCCTTCTGGAAGTGACACTTCTTTTCTTTTCCTTTGTGCAAACTGTAGCACGCTTCACACAGCGATGGCACTTTGATTTTTAAATTTAAGGCTATAACCTGTAGATTGCTTCCTATTAGTACATGCAGACCTGCCTCATCCTTAGTAAGAAGTATTACTGAGCAGCTACTATGTGCCCAGCATCGTTCTAAGTGTCAAAGATGTAGGGGCATTGTTGACACACAATCTAGAGAGGGGAGATGGACAGTAAATCATGAAAAAAAATACGGGGGTGGGCATCACTAAGGAAAATAAATCTGAGAAAAGGCATGGGAAGCAGGTCCAGTTATAAACTGGGAGGTCAGGGAAGACTCCACTGAGGAGGCAGCATGAAGACAAAGAGCTGAAGGTCAAGCAGCCCTTGGAAATCCAGGGGAGAAGCTTTCCTGTTATAACAGCAAGCGCAAGGCCTTGAGTTGGGATCTGGTCCTCAACACATGAATGTATAAAAATTAATGTAGTCATCACTCTGTTGATGGATACGTGCTGAATTAAATCACATTGCAACCAACCTTATATGTCTGTTTCCTCACATCCTTACCAAACACCGTATTGTCATCCTGTTTCATGTGGTTCCAACATGTGCAGGCAGTTATCTTGCAGTTGGATTGTGCATTTATTGTGTTGTTAAGAAGTTGAGCATTCTTTTCTGTGACCTGTGTATTCACATATTTGTAAAATTGTGTATTAGATTATTGGTCTTTCTCTTATTGGTTTGGAGAAGCTTTTTATATATTATGGAAATAGTCCCTTCTTCTTTAAGATGTATCATAAATAATTTCTAAGTTTTTTGATAAAAAATTCTTTTCTATCTGTTCAAAAAAAGTTTTAAGTTGGTCGATTTATCAGTCATTTCTTTTGTAGCTTCCAAGATGTGTGGCTTAGTGGAAGAAGCCTTTTCCCACTTCAAAATTACACAAAACCCCACCTTATCCTAGTAGTTGAATGGTTTCACTCTGTTCTTAATTTAAATCTTTGACTGATTTGGAATTTATTAAAGTAGAAGGGATAGGGTCAGTGTACAGTTTTTCTCCCCAGATAGCTATTCATGTGGCTGCAAACTATCTATTGAATTAATCTCCTTTTTATCTATTAATGGGCATGTGTCTCCTCTATTATCTACTAAATTCCCAAATATGTTTGGACCTATCTTTGGCTATTCTATACTGTTTAGGTGATTTGTCTGCTCACGCTCTACTGCTGT
Source organism: Martes martes (assembly GCF_963455335.1). Taxonomy (NCBI): domain Eukaryota; kingdom Metazoa; phylum Chordata; class Mammalia; order Carnivora; family Mustelidae; genus Martes; species Martes martes. The sequence continues at coordinate 186,351,111 of NC_137891.1, read as the reverse complement.
ACTCTTCATTGTTGTAGTTACAGAGTACATTCCCATACACATGGAACGAGTCCCCCTTTATTACTCCTCTTTTCCAGAATGTTCTTGGCCACCCTTCCTTGTTCCTTTTTGTAACAAACTTCCGAACGAGTGTCCAGACCTAAAAGCAAATCCTAGCTGGTATTTTTATTGTAGCCATACTCTTACCCAACCCTGAAACAGGCAACCACTGATCTATCCTTCATCTCCGTGGTTTTATGCTTTACACAATGTCTTATAAATGGAATCACACCGTATGGAACCTTGAGACTGGCTTCTTTCATTCATTTGAATGCCTTTGTGATTCATCCAAGTTGTTATGCTCAGTAGTATTCCATTGTGTGGATATACTACCGTTTGCTTACCCATTCACTGAATAAACTCATTTTTGGTGATTATGACTAGAGCTGCTACAAATATTTGTGTGTAGGTTTTGGTCTGGACTTAAGTTTTTATTCCTCCAGGGTAAATACTCAGGAGTGTAATTGTTGTGTCATATGGTAAATATTTGATTAATCCTAGAAGAAACTGAAAAACCATTTTCGTTTTTTAGAGAGAGAGTATATGAGGTGAGGTGCGGGGAAGGGGCAGATGGAGAGAGAGAGAGAGAGAGAGAGAGAGAATCTTAAGCAGGCTCCATGCTCAGTGTGGAGTCCGACTCGGGGCTTAATCCCAAGACCTTGAGATCATGACCTCAGCCGAAATCAGGAGTTAGATGCTCAACTGACTGAGGCATGCAGGTGCCCCTGAATAAACATTTTTATTGTTTCGAGTTTTTTTTAAATTAACTATTCTGATCCATATAGACCAGTATTTCATTGTAGTTATAATTTTCCTCTCTTTAATGGCCAGTGATGTCGAACACCTTGTATGCTTGGTTTCCATTCCTATGTACTCTTTAAGCAAAGTGTTTAAGGTTTTCTGCCCATTAAAAAAATTTTTTTTAAGGTTGAGTCATAAATGTGATTTGCCAATATTTTTCCCAGTCTGTAGCTTGACTTTTCAGTATCTTGAGAGTGCCTTTCATGGAATGAAAGTTGTTAAATTTCCTTGAAGTCTAACTTACTGATTTTTATTTGTATTTATTTTATTGTTTTTTTTTTTAAATTTTGAGAGAGAGAGAGAGAGAGAGAGAGAGCAAGCATGCACAAGTGAGAGGAGGGGCAGAGAGAAAGGGAGAGACAGAATCCCAAGCAGGCTGCACAGTCAATGCAGAGCCCCACATGGGGCTCAATCCCACGACGCTGAGTTCATGACCCCAGCTGAACTCAAGAGTTGGACGCTTAACGGACTGAGCCACCCAGGTGCCCCAAATTTATCAATTTTAAAAAAGGATCTTGCTTTTGGTGTTATGTTAAAGAAATCTTTGCTTAGTCCCAGGTCATGATTATATTCCTCCTGTTTCATTCTAAACCTTGTATGATTTTATATATTGCATTTATATATGATCTATTTTGAGTTAATTTTTTAATAAAGGTTTAGGTCAAGATTCTTTCTTTTTCTTCTTGTGCTTATGGATGACCAGTTGTTACACCATCACTTGTTGAAAAAAAAAAAAGATCCTTTCTTTATTGAACTGCTTTTGCACTTCGTCAAATCAATGAGGGTCTATTTCTGGACTTTGTATCCTATCCATTGTGCTATATGTCTATCATTTCACCAATACCACAGTGTCTTGGTTACAGTAGGTTTGTAACAAGTCTTTGAATTGTGTAATGAAATTTCTCCAACTTGATTGTCTTTTTCAAAATCATTTTGGCTATCCTAGTTCCTTTGCCTTTAGATACGAATTTTGATATGAATCAGCTTGTCTATAGCTACAAAACTTCCTGCTAGATTTTGAGTGATATTGCATTAAGTCTATACATTGCTTTGGGGAGAATTGAAGCCTTTACTATGCTGAGTCTTCTAATCCATGACCATGATAGATATCTCCATTTATTTAGGTCTGCTTTGCTTTCTTTCACTAGTGTTTTGTAGTTTTCAGTATACAGATCCTTTAAACTTTTGTTAGCTTTATTCCTAAGTATCTCAAGTTTTTGGATCTATTGTAAATGGTATTAAGCATTTTGTTTGTTCATTTCTAAATATTCATTGCTGGTATATAGGAACACAACTGGTTTTTGTGTTGCCCTTATACCTGTAACTTTGCTAAGCTCTCCTGATGTCTAAGAGTGTTAATTTTGGGGATAGATTTCTTAGGATTTTCTATGTAGACAATCATGTTGTCTGAAAACAGTGACAGTTTTACTTCTTCCTTCCCAATTTATATGATATTTAGTTCTTTTTCTTGCCTTATTGCACTGGCTAGGACTTCCATATAATTCTGAATAGGAGTTTTGAGAATTGTGAGAGTCCTTGGCCTGATCCCAGTCTTAGAAGGAAAGCTTTCAGTCTATTAAGGATAATGTTCGGGGTTTTTGTTTGTTTGTTTGTTTGTTTTTATAAATGCCCTTCATCTGGAGAGGAAGTTCCCTTCTATTCTTATTTTACAGAATCTTTTTGTGAGCAGATGTAGAGTTTTGTCAAATGTTCTGTCTGCATCAATTGATATAATCATATGATTTTCTTTAAACCGTTGATATGGTGGATTACATTGATTCATGGATATTGAACCTCCTTTCCCAGGATGAAATCCATTGGATCATGGTGTATTATTCTATTTACATATTGCTGAATTTCATTTCCTAATATTCTGTTGAGGATTTTTGCATCCATTTCCAGAGGAATACTGATCTGTACTTTTTGGTTGTTGTTGAGCTATCTTTGTCTAGTTTCGGTAGCAAAGTAACGCTGGTCTCATAAAATGAATCCAGGGGAATGCTCTCTCCTTTTCTGTTTTCTGGAAGAGATTGTGTAGTTGTTTTTTTTTTTTAATGTTTGGTAGAATTTTCCAATGAAACTATCTGGGTCTACAGAATTCTTTTTCAGAAGGTTTTAAATTACCAGCTCAACTTATTTAGTGGTTATAGAACTATTCAAGTTACCCATTTCTTTTTGGGTGAATTTTGGTAGTTTGTGTTTTCAAGAAATTGGGTCATTTTATCTAAGTTATTGAATTTATATAGAGAGAGTTGTTATTTATTTCCTTCAATACTTTTTTTAAAAAAATGTATGTAGGGTCTATAGTGATGTCTCTTCTCTCATTCCTGATGTAGATAATTTTTGTCTTCCTTATTATTTTTTTTTGTTTAGTCATTGATCTTTTATTTATCTTCCAGTGAACCAGCTTTTGCTTTTATTTATTTTTTTCTATTGTCTTTCTGCTTTCAATTTTATTTGCAATTCATCCTTATATTTATCACCTCCTTCTTTTGGCCTACTTTGGGCTTAATTTGCTCTGATTTTGCTAGTTTCTTAAAGTAGAAGTTTATATTACTGATTTGAGACCTTTTTTTCCCCCTACTATAAGCATTTAATGCTATGAATTTCTTTTTAAGTACTGCTTTAGCTGCACCCTCCAAATCTTGATTTTAGTTGTTTGTTTAGTTGTATATATTTTCTAATTCCTCTTAAGATTTTCTCATTCACCTGTGGGTTATTTAAAAGAGTTTTCTTTGTAAGTCCCAAGTATTTGCAGATGTTCTCATTATCTTTCTGTTATTGATTTCTGGTTTAAGTCTATTGTCATCAGGGAACATCCTTCATATTTGTTCTATGACCCAAGATATGGTCTTTCTTGGTGAATATTCCATGAATGGTTAAAAAGGATGTTTTCTGCTTTTGGTTGGTGGAATGGTCTCTTAATATCAATTTGATTCTGTTAGTTAATGGTGTTATTCAGTTTTCATTAATGTCCTTGTTGATTTTCTGACTACTTATTCTATTTTTTACTGAAAGAAAAGTATTGAACCCTCCAACTGGAACTGTGGATTTGTCTATTTTCCCCTTCAGTTCTTTTGGGGTTTTGCTTCATATATTATAAAGCTTTTTTGTTAGGTGCATACACATTTATGGTTGTTATGTCTTTATTCTTCCTTATATTTTCTATTTACTTTCCGAGACTTTTAATGTTTACATATTTTAAAGAGTGTTTTACCCTTCTTTAAAAAAAAAAAAAAAAGGTTTTATTTATTTATTTTAGAGAGAGAGAGAGAGAGAAAACAATCAGGGAAGGGGCAGAGGCAAAGGGAGAGAGAGAATCCCAAGCAGACTCTGCAGTGAGCATGCAGTCTGACATGGGGCTTGATCCTATAACCCAAGCCAAAAACCAAGAGTCAGACGCTTAATTGACTGAGCCATCCAGGTGATGGACCCTACTTCTTGGAATATTTTTATAATAAGATTTTCAGTCTTGGTCAGGTAACTCCAACATCTGTGTATCTTTTCCATGAAAATTGAGATTTTCCTAGTTCTTAATCTCCCATATCCAGTTTTCTGGACCAGCCTGTGGGGCCTGGCAGTTCTCTACTATCTATCTGTGAATCCTGTTCCCATTGTTCCAAATACAAACTAGTACATTTATTCCGTAAGGCATATGCTCTTTGCCCTGATGAGCTATGCTCTGCAGGCTTTGCCTGATCTGTAGTTAAAGACATTCTCTTTGAGCATCTTCCCATACCCTGGTTAGACCTTACTGTACTCGGCAGCCCTGCTTCACACCTGTTGTGAGAGTAGAGACATTTTCTGGCTATCAAGCCCGGAGTTTGTATTTCTCTTGTTCTCTCTAATGTTTGGGAATGATTTCCTGGAAGAGAAGGGGGTGATATCATATTTGCACCACCATATTACAATCAGAGTTTGGATAGGCTTATTTCGATATGTATTATCATAATATGTATCAAACTTTGATACATACTATCAGATTGCCCTCAATTATACAAAATTATATAAATTTAACTTGATATATATATACAGAAGAAGTATGTGGGGAGACAATATATGTGAAAAATCAGGAAGAGAGCCTGGGAGGGTGAGCTACTTAGCTGTAGCCATTCGTCATCCTTGCGTAGGTAGGTAGGCAGTTAGGAAGCAGGACAGAGGGTCATGTGAGGGCAGAAAGAGCTGTCAGAGGCACTAAAGGGACACTTAATTAAAGATTTCCATATTCTGAAGGCATTTTTATGTCAGGAATCTGAACTCCCACTCAGGGCAGGCCAGGCAGCCCATCCCAGTTTTCTCAAGAGGTGATTATTTGCAATAAGTAGAAGATTGTTCCCTCAAGAGGACCCATTCCAGGGCTGAACAGCTCAGTTCCTGGCAAGTTGTCACAGAGACCTGAAGTCTGCCTTCCAGCTACTTGTATCCTTTGGTGCTATTCTCTAGTTGGGAGCCCCAAGAATCTGTTCTTCTCCACAAGTATGGCAGCTATTCCACGACTAGAAGGCAGAGTCCTTCAACAGAAGCAGCTCCTTGTGTGACAGTTCTGGAGAGAATGGCCATCCCTGGGGCTGTGTGGACACAACCCTGCCTGGGTCAAAAATCATAGCTCCCAGTTCCAGACAGGGAGCAGGACTGGTCTGTGCCCAGCAGAAGGGTGTCTGTGGTGCTGTCCATGGTCCTCAACCACAATCTCCAGATAGGTCATTGTCTCTTCTTTTAATTGTGGAACCCCAGTGTCTTTTCCTGGTTGGCTCCCAATAATTGTCAAATGAATGCACGAACAGGCTATGACTGGCGAGAGAGAGGGAGCCAAGGAAGAGAGCTGTGCTTTTACATTATGACATAACAAATGGAATTGTGACTGAGGTTTCACAATTTAGGTACCCGATTCCATGTGCCATTGATGAATCTTTTGTGTTTCTGACAGTTATAGATTTCTGCCTCTGGGATATAACTCCCCTGCCCCCAATTCTATATTTATGGGGCTGAGCTTCAGGCACACCCACGGAAAGCCTAAAGTACTTTGCTGTACATCTGAGATCTAATAGTAACAGCCTCTGACCCCCAGGGAATCTGTCCTCCATCCAATTCTCAGAGAGAATCCCCAAGTTTTAATCATCCTGAAACTCTCTGGCTGAAGGGCAGACACAACCCTGAGACATCCACAAGATGTATGATTAGATTCAGAGAAAGAAAGGCCAGGGGTGAGGATGTTGAAGGGGTTTTGGACCTGCAGGTCAGTGATGGGTGTCAGCAAGCACAAAGAGTGAATGAGAGCATGCTCAAAGGTTCAGTTTCATTGCTCCTTCTCCTGGAAAGCAATTGTGAGCTGTTGACTTTCAGAGCAGCACTGGGGCTGAGGTTCATGTTGGATCTACCCACATACCTTAGGACTCTGACCCGCCTGAGAGGAGGACATTCAGGGCTTGGAGCTGCAGACACATTATCACTGTTGTCAGCTCAAGACACTTCTCTGTGTATGAAGTGTAGGTTTGGCCTGGGTCCACAGACTGAGGAGGCAGAATTTGGTTCTATTGTTCTTTTTTGTGTAAAGGGGTTGAGATGTACAAACCAAGGAGGAGGATGGTTTCCCTCTTCACATTTTTCCCGTGTGGATTGGTTCAGCAGTTCAGAGTGGAGGTTGGGAAGCAGCCAGATCTGGCTTTGACCCTGGTGTATTGCTTATTAGCTGGGTCAACTTGGAAAATTAGAGAAAACTTTCCTGAACCTTGAATGCCTTACCTGCCAGACATGGGCGTTCTACCCCTTAGAATGTGGTGTTCATTTCCTAGGGCTGCTGTAACATATTACCATGAACTGAGGTGTTTAAAACAATAGAAATTGGGGTGCCTGGGTGGCTCAGTGGGTTAAAGCCTCTGCCTTCGGCTCAGGTCATGATCCCAGTGTCCTGGGATCGAGCCCCGCGTCGGGCTCTCTGCTCCGTGGAGAGCCTGCTCTCTCCTCTCTCTCTGCCTGCCTCTCTGCCTACTTGTGATCTCTGTCTGTCAAGTAAATAAATAAAATCTTAAAAAAAATAAAAATAAAACAATAGAAATTTATTTTCTTACAGTTCTGGAGGCTGGAACTCCACATTAAGGTTCAGTAGGACCATGGAGATTCTAGGAAACTTGGGATCCTTTCTTGCCTTTCCCAGGTGGCTGCCAGCCATTCCTGGCATTCTCTGGCTGATGGACACACCATTCCACTCTCTGCCTTTGTCACCACATGGCTTTCTTCCTGTGTGTTTCTGTCATCACATTGTCTCCTCCTCTGTGTCTCCACATGACCTTCTTCTAATGACTGGACTTAGGGGTCCCCCTAAGCTGATATAACCTCATCTTAACTCATTACATCAACAAGAACCCTATTTCCGAATAAAGTCACATTAGAGGTTCAGGGTGGACAAAATTTTGGGGAGATACTATTCAACCCAATGCACATACTTTAAATGAAACAACGCATGTGAAGTGTTTAGCATCATGTCTGACACACAGTGAGTGCTCAATAAGTGATATCTACTATTGTCACTTAAACCATTTATAGAGCATTTACTGGATGGCTTTACTGTTACTTCTAGTATCAATAACAGTTCTGTTAATTCATTTAGTCACAGACCTTTAAATGGCAGACATTCTGCTTGCTTGGCCGAGGGATACAGAAACGAGAGCCACGGCCTGCTGTTTTCAAGAAGCTCACATTCGGGGAAAAGAGGCACATACACTTGTAGCAGGATTAACTGCAGTAGGTAAGGTTGTATGTGCTGGGAGAGCAGGCAGAGGGTGGGGGAGGCAGCTGCTCTCAGGCCCCCTTGGGGGTCAGGGAGATTCTCAGAGGCGATTGCTTTTGGGATGAGACTTAGGGTGAGTAAGTGTTGTCTGTCCCCAAACAACTGAGGGAGCAACAGCATGTAAGAGCTTGGAGAGGGGAAAGACCATCATTTCTTCATTTGGCTGCAGCGTGGGGCCCCAACTCTGGCAGATTCTGTCTTCTCGCTGGGAATGAGAAGGGTGGAAGAGAGACATGTGGTAGACATGTGGACCCCAGTCCTGGGACTGAACCTGAGCCTTCAGCAGGGAGCATGGTCCTTCCTTTCCTTTCCACCTGGGATGAAGCCTGTGGGAAGTGAAGGAGCTTCTTGCTGGGAGGCTGGGGGAGGAAGGCTTCGCATTGGGAAGGGATAGCAACAGGCCTCCTTTCTACTCCTGCATGCCTGCATACCTCGGAGCTGGCTAGATTAGCCATTAGACATAATGTTGAAGTTCAAATGATCTCAGATCAGTATGTGTGACCTTTTAGAGGTTAGTTACCCTCTCTGTAGCAAAATTCCCTCATCTGCAAAATGGGAATGTCATGAATATAGGTGCAAAGCTTACATAGATGAGAACATGTACAGCACTAAGAATACCACCTGGCACACACACAGCCTGTTCGTGGCTTTGCTCATCCTGCCATCTGGTAGACCACCGAGTCTAAGCGACTTTACAATGAGATGAAAGAACTCTTCGTCGGGGTCTCTTAATCGTGCTCAGATGCTTTCAAGCCCAGGAGGCAGAGGAGACTGCAAAGGCCTGAAAGCAGTTGAGCTGAGTGGCGTCCATGTGGCAGGTGTCACATCTGAGCCTGTGCTCTTACCCGAGGGCAGGTTAGTTGGGCGTCTCTCCCGCGTGGTCATCTGGGATATCTTGAATGGAGGTCAGTACTGTACAACTTAACTAGGAGGCAGAGGGCAGTGGGTTTCACAACTCTTTTTGGGGATATTTACGAGAGACACTCAGGGTAAGTTAAAGAAGAACATAATGTGACCAGAGCTAAGTTTTATTGATTTTCTGTTTCTTCCCAATCTTGGACACATTTCTTGATCCTTTTAAAGCCCTAAGAAGAGGCAAAGGCTTTCCTCATAGAGGCCCTTCCAACCACCAAGGCCCTGCTGGCTGGTGTGCCACCTGCCTTGCATAGAGTGGGAGGAAGCTCTGGGAAATGGGCAGGTGTGTGGAGCTAACATGCTTGAAAGGGAACGGAAGCATCTGCACAGCTGCTGTCAGAGCCCAGGACTCCCGTGCAGTGCAGGGGGCCGCTTCCCTGGCGTGTGTACGATGTACCGCTGCACAAAGAACAGGCCATGTTCCTTCTGATAAGGTGGAAATTGCACTGCAGCGATACAGGGAGGCATAATGCCTTTCTCCCATTGAGTGAGTTGGTAAAGGCTTCACTGTGAATTTTGTCAGTGACAACGTGGCTGGGAGCCTCCCGTGGGAGGTCATCGGTATACCCTGAGTGAAACACAACACTGAGCAAACTTATGGGGAGGGGGACAATGAGTTTCACAACCATTTTAGGGGGATATTTATGAGAGACACTTAGTTTGGTTAAAGAAAAATGTAATGTGACCAGAGCTAAGTATTATTGATTTTTTCCCTCCATTTTGGTATTAAATGAATCACAGCTAGTGTAGGCTCTGACTGTATTAATGGGGTTTCCTTCGATGACTGCTCAGCCGAGAGAGCTACCAAATTGGAATTCCATGGGAGAGGATTATTGTGTGACTAATGGGAGAGGAGGAATGCTTTTCCTCAGCTATTTTGGGGGTTTACATAAAATGTTGTAAAAAGGGAGAACCCTTCTCTTCTGCAGCCAGATAAGAAGATCTTCCCGGTGGCGTGCAGTGACCACCCCCTGCTACCAATGAAGGACAAGAACTGCTGTAACCCAAGATGCTAGCACAGCACCTGGCATAGGCTGGAGTCTCAGTCTATACTGGTGGAATGAATGAATGAATGAGTGGTGACTGGTGAAGATGCACCCGGTGGGGAAACTAGGCGAGAGGAGGCAGCACAAAGTCATGGGTGCCGGATGGGTGGAAACAGACAGCTAAGGAGGCTCGAAGACATTATTGAATTGCAGGCAAGTGTGGCTCGTTAATTAGTCAGTCCAGGAGTATTTGGGGGCCGGCTCCTCGTACCAAGTACATTTCCTGTCCTCAAGGAATCTACATTCCAGTGGGGAAGGCTGACATGGAGCAGTTACACAATTAATTACTTAAGTATAATTGCGGTGGGCCCTGGAAAAGAGATGTTATGAGGACAACCTAATGTAATGCAGGGTTGAGGGAAGGCTTATCCGAGGAAGTGATACAAAGATCGAAAGGAAGGGTGAGTATTGTATGGTAAAGGGGAAAAGCATAATGGGCATCACATACTCATATTCGTTCAGCAAATAATTGTTGAGCGCCTTTCACGTCCCAGGCATGTTCCAAGTGCTGCAGACATACACTGGTGAGCAAATAGGATCCTTGTCCTCAGTGAGCTTAAAGCAAACTACAAAGTTTTGTGTATCTTTTGTTAGATTTATGGTCAGGCAGGTGATATTTTTGAAGCTATACTAAACCTTATCTTGCAAAATTTTGTTTTGTATATTCTATGGCTGCTGACAAATGTTATTCATTTTTGTATATTGACTTTGTATCTAGCTAAACCCTTTCATTCAATCTAATAGCTAATCTGTAGAATCTTCTGTATTTTTCATATACGTGTACATAATCATGTCATCGGCAAATAATGAACGTCTTATTCCTTCCTTTCTGATCTTTATACCTTTGATTTTTTTTCCTGCCTTATTATGCTGGCTAGGACCTCCAGTATAATATCAAAGAGAAATGGTGATTGCAGACATCCTTGTCTTGCTGACATCAGAAGGAAAACTTTCTTTTTTTTTTTTTTTGACAGAAGGAAAACTTTCAATAATTCATCTTTGATTATAATATTTGCTATATGTATATTCTTTACCAGATTAAGGAAGTTCTCTTCTATACCCATTTGCTCAGAGCTTTTGCTTGTTGTAAATGAATATTGTTATCTATTCCATGTAAACGAAAACCTTTTCTGATCTTTTCTGATTGAGATAGAAAAAGAACACAGTCACCAAATCAGTCATCCTATGCCATGTCTCTGAGGCCACAGTAATCTGTTTTAGGAAAGACATCTGACACAGTAGGTGTGGGTTGACTGGGGCTGCTACTCAGTTGAGCTTGTAGAAGTCTGCAGTCAGAGTTCAGCATCCATCGGGATTCTGCGGGAGCTCCTCCTGGTGAATTAAGTAATGACATAAGCGGGATCACCATATTTGCTTCCTTTAGATCCATAGGATGACACTTGTCTCTGCCACTCCCCTAGGATGTAGTAATGCTCTTGGTTTGCTATCTTAGATAGCATGGGGGGAGGTACTTTCTGAGACTTCTACTTGGTTTTCCCCTGTTGTACCTTCTAGACCAAGGGCCTACCATGAGGCTATGCCAACAGCCAAGTAGGTTAATACCAATCACACATTTGAGGATGGGGGATATGACCACCAGGTAGACCACAGACCCAGCAGACCCACTGTAAGTGGACTTTGGGCAGGAGTCCATTTATTACCAGGCCTCCACTCTCATGGGAGGAATATGATGACACTTGGGGTCTCTGAGTCTCGATATTAACTCGGGCTCTGTGTCTAGCAATAGTCGTCCAATTTCTTTTTATTTTTTTTAAGATTTTTATTTATTTATTTGACAGAGAGATCACAAGTAGACAGAGAGGCAGGCAGAGAGAGGAGGGAAGTAGGCTCCCTGCAGAGCAGAGAGCCCGATGTGGGGCTTGATCCTAGGACCCTGAGATCATGACCTGAGCCGATGGCAGGGGCTTGATCCTAGGACCCTGAGATGATGCGGGGCTTGATCCTAGGACCCTGAGATCATGACCTGAGCCGATGGCAGAGGCTTAACCCACTGAGCCACCCAGGTGCCCCATCACAGTTGTCTAATTTCTGACTGTATAAGGATTGTGCACAATAAGCCCAAAAACGGCAGTAGGAAGGACTGGGGGATCATCCCATTGTATATACTTGCTGTGGAATTCCTTTTTCTTGGGTACCTGGCCATCTCATCTTCCAGTGGTTCCAGTATAAAAATTGGCTCAGGTCCAGAGGTAGGCAAGAGATTGTGACTTTTTATTGGGGTAATTGCCCTGCCTTCAACTCCCTGGGCATCCATCACTGATTTCTTCCACTGAACAAGCTTACCAGCGTCTCATCTCTCTTGTCCCATGTTCTAATGACCTTCTCTATAACTCTGCAGATCTTTGGCTGTTACTGATCTTGCTGCCTGTTTCAATAATTGTGACCCCTGACTGCTGGTGGTTAAGCATTGCCACCTCTACTGTCTGACATCCTATCACCCCATTGCTATCAGCAAGCCGGATTCTCTATCAGCCTCTCCTCCTTTCACCCTGCAGCCCCGGCCTACCAAGGAGCCTTGGCCACCACTGCACTGCTGGGCGCCTCCCATAGACCCGTTCCTTATGACCTTAGAGTACAGTGTGTCCTCCAGTCCTTCCCATGAAGCATCCTCATAGGCAGATGTTCTGGTCGTAGGCGTTAGCTTCCTGGACCCTTTCATCCCTTCCTCTGCCACTGACCAGGGCATTCCTGGCATTGACACTTCTCTTTTTGCATATTTTTGGGAGCCATTCCAGTAGAGAGTTTACCCCATCTCCAGGGGTCTTCACCAGAGTGTTAGATCCCAGGAGCAAACCCCTGGATTCACTTCATTATTCAGTTTTATGGTCAAGTGTCCTCGAGCAGGCACCCTCAGAATCAGTCCCCCGGGTCCTTCCCCCACCACTTCTTGGCCGGGACTTGCAGTTACTTTAGGGTCTAATCCCTGTCCTTCCTTATCAGACCAGCACCCTCCCCCTGGCTTATGCTGTTCTTTAACCCTACCTATAGGGCCAATACTTAGTAGGGGGGTGGGAACATATCCCGAGTTGAGGGCTCTGCATTGTTTTTCTAGCCCAGGAGAGCCCTAGCTCTTCCTAGGGAGGGGTGGGCACTTCTGCATGTTCGGAAGATTCCGAGTTGTCTTGGGGAATCAAAATCTTTGGAGGCCTCTCCCCAGATGTCTCCATCCCACGTGTCAGGGTTCCCGATTTTCCCAACTCGGACCCTGACCGTGGCATAACAAATGTGCTTCCATCGGGCATCGGCTCTGTGGTTCAGCCATTGTCTCTTAGACCCTAAACTTGGGCTGCCCTGCAGGCCTCCACACCTGGCTTTCGGTGGCCTATTACTTGCCCTCAGCGTTTCATTATCTTCCTATAAATCAGGGGCCAGCAAACTCTTTCTGAAAGGGACAGCTAGTAAATATCTGGGGCCTGCAGGCCATACGGTGGGCCTCTGCTGCAGCTTCTCAACTCTGCTTTTGTGAAGGCAGCTTGGCCACATTGCATAAGGGAATGGGGATGGCTACGTGCCAATAAAACTTTATTTACAAAAACAGGCGGCCTTCTGCAGACAGTTGTTCGCCCACCTCTGTGGCAGGGCGTCTGTGGCAATAGCCCCGCCATCCCATCAGCCCAGGCGGAACGCTCGGACACTGCCGGGAGCCATGTGCAATGGCACAGCCACTTTCCGCTGCGTTCTGAGTCACACTTAGCTCTCTGCGTTTTTCTCGTGGTGCATCCATCCCGCCTCAGTTTTCAAGCTAACCGGCTCAAGGTGTTTATAGTCGTAATCTTACCTCTTGACCCCTTGTTTCACCTGTGATGTGTGCCTGTGTGTTCCTAATATTGTTTAAATGTACCTTCCCTCTTCTCCTTTGATAATTGCCAGAGGTTTGTCAATATCAGGCTTTTCAAAGAATCGGCTTTTGACTTCGCTGATCCCCTCTGCTGAGTATGTGCTTCCGCGTCATAAATTCCAGCTGTGGTTTGTGCTATTTTTTCTCTTTCTACTTCCTTTGTGTTGCTTTTTTTCTCTTTGCATTTACTCTTTTTCGCCCTATTACTTAATGCATTATTTTCACCCATTCTTCTTTTTCAAAAAAATAACCCTTAAAGTATATGATTTTTTCCTCCAAGTGCTAGTTCAGGTGCACCTACGTGTCTTGATTGGGAGCATTTCTGTTGGTACTTAGTTCAGTGTATTTTATAATTTTCACTTTTGTTTCTTCTGTCAGACTCGTGGCTTGTTTGGAGTATTTTAAAGTTTCCAGATACATGGCAAGGGTGAAGATTTCCATAATAATCTACCTGCAAAACTCTTTCTCTGGAAATCCGCGTGGTTTGCTTCCCACCCCTGTTGGATCTTTGTTCCACATTCACCTTCTCAGGAGTTGGTATCTCTCCTCCTGAATTGAATTGTTCATTGATCTGTACTTATCCTCTTTATCTCTAGTAATGGTTTTGGCCTTAAGGTCTATTTTTTCCATTTTATTGATTAGTATTTGGTGGATCTCTTTCCATCTTTTTACTTTGAACAGTTCATTTCCTTATGTTTTGTTTTTTTTTAACTATGCCAGGTTTAAATAACATATCACGAGATTTTATTTTTAATCCAGACTCCTAATCTCTTCCTTTAATTTGAAAATCGAGTCTATTTATATTGGCTGTAATTGTTGATCAACTGAATTCATGATTATCATCTAGAACTTTCTGATCGTTCGGAGGTTTTCGTGTGTGTTTCTTTTTATTCTCCTTTCTTTCTGTGTTTTCGATTGATTAAACTTTTGTGTTTTTCCCTTTTCCACCTTTTACAAAATTCCTGTGGTTTGGAAGTTGTAGCCTTTATTTCTTCAATGGTTATCATACAAATGTTAACATAGGTACCGGACTTGCCAGAGTCTGAAGTGAATCAGTAGGTTGGCCAGTCTCTTGAACAATGCAAGAAATGCAAGGGACTTAGCGGTGACCAGCCCCCGCCCACACCCTCCTCATCTAGCCAATATGTTCTTGCTGGGAAGGTGTCGAGTGTATCTTGATGATTTTATATCCCACAAGATAGATACTGTCATCATTCTCATTTGCACAGTTAATACTTTGATTCTGTTTCGCAGATGCTTATTGAACACTATGCCCTAGACACTATTCTAAGCACTTGGGGTACACAGTGGTGGAGCAGAGGAAGGTCCCCACCTTCACGGGCTTTACATTCCAGCTGGAAGGGTGTCAGATTCTAAACCAGAAATGTAATCTATGCTTAAATTATGTAAGAGCTTAGAAAGGGATAACTCCCCTGGGAGAATGAAAGAACGGGACAGCGGAGAGGTGAATGCAAGTAGAGGTGTCTATGGGGTGGGGTGCTTGGGCTGACCTCAGGGAGGCAGTGAGGTCTGAGTGAAGGCTGCAGGGCCGAGGGAGGGAGCCGTGTTCGCCAGCAGAGGAACACGGGAGCGGTGAGGTGGGAGTGCGCTTGGCAAGTTCAGAGTCCTCAAGGAGACCACTGGGGTGGGCAGAGTAAGAGAGGAGAGCAGAGCAGACAGGAGGTGGAGGACCAGGTCCCGGGGCCCTGCAGGCCGTGCATTGTAAGGGCTTTGGCTTGTGGCGGCAGGGAGCTGCTGGAGGGATCTGAGCCTCGAAGCCATGGGATCTGCTTTGTATTTTGAAAGGTTCCAGCCCACTGCGACGTCCCCCGTACCCTGGGGGAAGGGAAGGAGGGAATAGGCTGTCTGAGTCAGTCTGGGCTGCTGTAACAGAAGACCGTAGACTGGGTGGATTTTAAATAAATTCCTCTCAGTTGTGGAAGCTGGAAGTCTGCAACCCGTATATCCTCATGGTGGGGTTCTGGCGGCAATCCTCTTGTAGGTTACAGGCTGCTAACTTCTTCCTCTATCCTTACGTGGTGGGAAGATGGAGGGTCTCTCTGGGGTCCCTTTATAAGAACACTTATCCCGTAAGAGAAGAACGACCGAATCACCTCCCAGATGCCCCATCTCCTACAGCCATCATGTTGGGGGTTGGATTGCAGCATACGAATGTGGGGGTATACACATTCAGTCCACTTGATGAGGGGAGCAGTTAGGAGGTTAATGTAATAACACAGACAAGAGATCCTGGTGCCTGGGGCCGGCGTGGAGCCAGGCAGATGGTGAGAAGGGGTCTCGTACTGTCTAATCTGAAGGTGGCACGAGTAGGTTTCTTCATGGATCAAGTTGGGGGGGGGCATCAAGCGTGTCCCAGAGGGCTTTGTCCTGAGCAGCTAGAAGACGGACTAGCCATCCCCGGAGATGGGCAAGCTGCAGGAGGCGCAGGTTTGGGGGGCGGGATGGGAGTTTCATTTCAGACACGTTGAACTTGAGATGTCTACATTCAGCTAGGCAGTTGGATCCCCAGGACTGGGGTTTCAAAGGCAGATCCAGGCGTTTGTTTTCGGCCTGAAGCTTATACAATTTTAAGGACCTTCTTTAAGAAGAAAATGCAAAATTGCGTAAAAATCAGATACAAGAGAGGCCCAGAAACGTGAGCTCTACTAAGTCTACAGAGAACGACCTTTCTGTGGTGGGGGAGGGGGAAGTCCGTGCCAGAAATATAAACGCGTGTGTCTTCAGCACAGAGGTGGCGGTTTTAGTTTTGAAATGTCCAAGTCACCCCCAGTACCTGTGAGTGTGACCTTATTCGGAAGTAGGGACTTAGTCGTACTGAAGTGAGGTGGGCCGTGGACCCACTGAGACCGGTGGCCTTTATAAGAAGAGGAAGGATGGACGGACGCAGACGCAAGGAAGGGTATGAAATGAGGGGGGCAGAGCGTGGCATGATGCAGCCAAGCCACAGGCCACCAAGGTTTACCAGCACAGCCTGGACCCGGGGAGGAGACCGGAAGGTCCCTTCTGAGTCCTCCTAGAGAAGCTGGGCCCACCGGCCCCGGAATTCAGTCCAGCCTCCAGAACCGAGAGAGGATACATTTCTGTTGGTGTAAATTGCTCAACTGTGTGGTACACGGCGACCACAAACCCAGGAACCGGGGTCGGTAAGGGAGGGGGTATGAAAGAAGCAGCCCCGGGATCAGCCCGGAGGCTCGTGAGGGAAGGAGAAGCTCGCCCCCTTGGGCCTGCGCCCAGGACTCAGCCCCGAGGCTGCCGCGGGAATGAATCTGTGTGGAGCTGGTTTAAGAGGGACGAGGAGAGAGTCGGGGGCAGAGAGTGAGGGTCTGCTGAAGGCTGGACCTTGAGGGGTGAGAAGGAGCGGAGCGTGCAGAGGGGAGAGAAGTTGCTAGAATGTGCCCTCGGTTCGGCCACGTCCTTCCTCACCCCGTATCTTCGCCTCCAGGACCGTCCTTCTGGGACCGCTTTCCCTCTGCCTGAAGCACATTCTCCAGAAACTTCCTTCATGGAGTCTTGCTGGCAGGGAACCTGCTCAGGTTTTGTTGCGGTTTTGTTTTGCTGCTGCAAATATCTTCATTCCATCCTCCCCCTTGAAAGACTTTTTGGCTGGATGTACGATTTTAGGTTGACAGTTACTCTCTCTCAGCACTTGAAAATATTAGGCCCGTGTCTCCTGGGACGTACGGTTGCAGTTGAGAAATCAGCTGTTGGTCTAATTGTCATTTCTCTTATCCTGACACGGCCGAGGAGGCCCCCTCCCTCCTTCCCTCCGTGGTCCGCGTTCTCCCAACGGCGAATCCGACGAGGGCTTGCCTTCGCTTTTCCTGGTGGGGAGGCACCGGGCTTCGAGAATCTGCGATGGCTGGACGCGTCTCCGACCTTCAGAGTTCATGGACATTGTCAGGCGGGCTCAGCCCTGCTGCCCGCCTCCCCCCTCCTCCCTCTGCGCTCAGACCGCGGGCGGGGCCTCCCCTGCGCGCCCTGTAGCCTCCGTGTCACCTCTTCCAACACCTGCCCTCCGTATTGGCCTTCTCGGTAATACCTTTTGATTTATCTTTCAGTTCATCAATTCTCTCTTTGCCAAATATTTCCCTTACGTCAAGTTATAAGTGTTTATTACTGTGTTTTTTTTTTTTTCCCCAGAAGTTCTGTTTCCCTTTTACTTCAAATCTGCCTCATCAGTTTCAAGCTTCTCTTGCTCCCTCATCGCCATTGCCTCCCATTCTCTTCCTGTAAGCAGACAAAACAAGCCAGGTTTAGCTTCTGCTTCTCACCATTCCGATATCTGGGTCTTTGCCGTTTTTTGGTTTTCAACTTGATTTTGTCCGTGTTGGTTTCCACTTACAGAGGATCATTTCCTCCTGGGCTCGGTGGTTTCTTCCTTTTCATCTCATGCTCCCCAAACTATACCCGCAGTCATGTCAACATGCAGGGATCCCATGGGCAGCGTCCCCGTCCTTCCTGCACGGGCCCGTCCCACCCTCGGAGTGGGGGCCCTTCCCTCGACTCCGGGCCAAGGAGCCTCAAGTCAAAGAAGTTGCAGTCACATTTTGAAAAACAAAACAAAACAGAACCCTGAGCCCTTAATTAATAGCTTAATGTAATTTCTAATTATGTTGGGGTTTTTAAATCTTCTTCCCTAGATGAACATAAACTGTGACTAAATATTTTCTGAATAATTAAATTTAATATTTTTAAATAATTAGGACATTGCTGTTGAATTCATAATTAATCATTTTTTTCCCTTTCATGTGAGACCTTTTTCATTAGTGGAAAGAGATTCCAAAATTGTAAACCAAACAGAAGCAAGAGATGCTTCGATGACTTTGAAAATCGTGTCACTTTATGATGCCCTCTTGCGCTGCCTCTGACCAGCACCTTTTGTTCTCAGGCTTTAATTTTCTGAGTTGGGAAACTCCTTTAATTTTCCGCTGGGGCTGTCATCTCCGGAATCACAGACCTTAGAAGCCGATGGGGCCGTGGAGCTCCACCCCTCCCTGAAGATGAAGCATCCAGAGAAATGTATTTTTCAACAAATACCAGGTCTGTTTGTGATAATGGGACGGGGAAAGCGTGCCTTTGATCACAGAAGTGGTGCACCGTCTCTTCTCTGTGTGAGCCCCAATTCATTGCTGCCGGGTTCTGTAATGCCAAGTCTTGCAAAAATGTCACTTTAATAGACAATGAAGCAAATTCTCACTTAATGATGAGAATCCCAATACGAAGACGGGCTTTCGCTTTTGTATTACTATGAAAATACGCACCGAGCCGCTACAGTTACATACCGTATGAAAGGGTAGGCAGTAAAGTCTCCCCCAGGGCCTCCTCCAGACCCCACGCTCTGGGGGGTCTGGCAGGGTGTCCCAGCCCCCCTGCCCTCCTTCCTCATGCTTTCTCCTTTGGCTTCTAGGCAGACAGTGGACACAGAGACGTGCCATGAGTCTGGTCTTTGTTGTCAGGTTCCGCTTTGGGCCATTTCTGCCAGGAGGTAAGGGGAGGCACTCACAGGGACAGAGTAGGCACTAGGCTGAGCCTCCGCTCAGATCTCCTCTTCCCCTCAGAGTGCAGAGAAGTAGATCTGTCATCTCTGATTCACAGTAAAGGGACGAGGATCCAAGACAGCAAATGGTGGGTCACAGCCACATGGCTAGCTGTCAGCAGAATAAGCCCCAGGTTCCATGTCACGACCATTTCGGGAGGAGGGGCCTCGAGGTACCGCAAACCTTGGGGAAGAGGTATGTCCCTTCCCTACCCTGAGCTCCCTTAGTCCCTTAGCCCTCTGCCTTGGCCAGGAGACAAGTGCGAGCTCTTCGGAGGATGCTTCTGGCCCGGATGAGAGCTGGGACCAGAGGTGAAACCAGCATTTCCTGCAGGAGCCACGAGCGAGCCCGGCAGGGTCTGGGCGTTTGGCCTCATTACACAGACCTTTCATGGCAAATCCAGTCTTGCACACCTGAATTCTAAACGAACCTATTTCCCAGGACAGTGGGTATACAGTAGAAAATGTGAATGTAAATATAAATAAATAGTATTCCATCACGCTTACTTGTACTGGTTGTCTGTGAAGCTGTAAGCGGAAGTGTAACTGGCAACGCTCCCCTGTGACGGCCGTCTGTCTGTGACGGCCGTCTGTCTGTGACGGTCGTCTGTGTGTGATGGTCATCTGTCTGTGACGGTCGTCTGTCTGTGACGGTCGTCTGTCTGTGACGGTCGTCTGTCTGTAACGTACGGGCTGTACGGCCGAGGGCGGTCATGCAGGAGCTGTTTATCCCCTCCCTGTCCCAGGTGGTGGCGGAAGGGGAGGCCGTGTCACTGGTGCCTGCCAGCGCCCTCCAGGGCCGGGCTGAGCCTGTTGCACAGATTTGGGAGGCCAAGTTGTGTTTGACTCATCAGGCTCGAGTTAGAGCTTGGGGAGGTCCCCCGCACCAGAGTTTAGGGGGGCCTCAAGCACATGGAGACAGGTCTCCGGACGCCTTTACACTCTTCAATTCAATGAGGACCTCAAGGAGCTTTAGATGATGGGGTTATAGCTCTTGACCTTCACTATATTTGCATTAAACCTGAAGGAATTTTGGAGGACACTCCTCGTCCTGAGCACTGGGTGACGTATGGAACTGTTGACTCACGGTATCGTACACCTGACACTAATACAGCACTGTATTTTAACTATACTGGAATTAAAATAAACACTTAATTTAAAAAAACTGAGGGAATTTAGAAACCGAGGGATGCGCAAGCATTGCACATTCCATGAGCTGTCAGTGCAACTGCATCATCAGTCAGGGAAACCTCTGGAAAACACCACTGCCCCCCAGAGGCAAACCATGTCTCAGGGTCATCACGAGGACAGTATGGGTGCTGGCACAGCCCCGGAGAGCTGACCAGAGGGAGCTCTGGTCCAAACCACGAGCCCGGCACGCCCAGAGGCCGTCTCCCGCTGCAGTCAGCAGGCTCTCTCGGTCTTTTGCCTCTGTGGCCCCTTTACCAGCAGTAAGTTGGGGCAAGGAGAAGGTGGGCCACCGAGGGCTGCCAACTTTATTTGAGCAGCTGACCTGTTCCCCCAATCCTTTCTTTTCTTGTCCGGGTGTTTTCGTGGAACTCTTTGGCGATCTCCATGTTGTGGCAGTGAGACGCACATGGCGAGCTCTCTGGGACTCGTGACTTAGAGGCCTCTCCCCGACTCATCTGTGCGGAAAGACTGGCTTTCCCCGTGTTGTAAATGTCCCTACCGAAATCCCGTTAACTCGGTCCTTCTTTCGCGGTTCAAGAAAGACTCCGGAACTGTGCTCTGTGTTTGCTGTTCAGGCAGCAAGTGGACGTGGGGTGAGAGGGCCGCAGTGGGCACTGCTGGGTCGGGGTCCTGGGGGACCCCCACTCTGTCATCCGCAGTTCACTGTCAGGAGACTCTCATAAAGGAGCCTTGCACGGACTGGGAACACATGTTTATTTTATGAATGACTTCGGGGAAAGAGGAAAAAAAAAATCATCCAGAATGTCATCCAGGAGGCTGTGTTCTTTTTATTATGTTTTGTCGGTAAACAAAAAAAATTGCCACATTTAATACTTACACCGGTCCCATGGGATTTCTCTGACTAATGTAAAATGACAGTTGTCGCAACATTCTATATAAATACAAGTCTGTTTGCGGGAGCCTGTTCTATTTTTAATGTAAACCACACCTAACTTGCTCTGAAGAATTGTACCCTTGGAATTTAGAGTCCTGTCTGCTGTCTGTTCATGGTACTGCGTTGTCTTCGGAGCAGCCCGGAAGAAACCAAAGGCATCCCAAACTTTTTAGTTTAATGTGAGAATTATTCACCTAATTTCCCTGCAGCGATTGTGTTACTTAATTTATTGTTGTGCGGAGCTGCGAGATGATGTAGCTAATGAGTGACACAGTGTACTTGGCGAGCTGATCTATAATTTAGGAGGCCGCTGATGATCTTAGTGCTGTCTGCAGTCTGAGCAGAGCAGGCAGTAAAAATAAAGAATATACTCACAGATTATATAAATATGCGCAAACCCACAGAGTCACGCAGACGATACCTATTAGTAGGCTTGTAGCCCCCGTTGGCTACACAAAACATGAACGTAGCTTTCCACCATGAACAGGGAAAGCTGCGTTCTGTAAGTTTCCGACAGACTCTTCCACTAGCCCCTGCGAGGACTGTGAGCTTCTGGAGAGCTGGACCAGGGCAAGTATGATGACCTTGACGTCAGCTCTGCTCCCTCTCGCTTCTCGACCGCTTCTTCCTGCACCGCCTCGAAGGGCACTAGCAGCAGGGTCGCCCTGACGCTAGCAGCGGGGCCCCAGCTGCTAATTGGCATGTAGTTGCCGAACTTGCAGGGGACTTGAGGCTGGTCGCCTTTGCAGTTTTCAGACAGGTCTGGCGAACGTGTGTCCGATTTTGACTCTAGTGGCGATGGTGAGCTTCCCGCACGAGCCTGACCTCTTGGCAGTTACTGCCCACCCGTGGGAATCGACACCACTGGAATCCTACCTTGTCCTCCTGACAAAGAGGAAAAGACCTGTGGATGGCTCTGATCTGTACCGGACTCCTGGCAAGAGCTGCTGCTTCTGTGCACCTTCGTCCAAGGTCACACCTGGAAAAAAGCATCCCGAGTGGGTGCAGATAGAACACGCCGTTCTTTCTGCTCTGAAATTCCCTTTGCATTGGGAGATTTCCGGGCAAAGGTCCCATATTTTGTCAGTGAGAAATGTCATGGGGCTCCTGCCGCGTGCAGCCGTGGGCAGCAGGATCTTTGTGTCTGATTCAGACAGACAGCTGGGAAAGGGAAGAGGCCGAGCCTGCATCTTTGCAGGGGTGCTTGACAGCCCCCCGACACCACATTGCAGATTTTCCGATAAATGCGTAGATTCCCCGCATGCCCCTGAGCAGCAGTGAGCCTGGCATGTTTACATACTGTACGTCCGAGGTTTAAAAGTCAACTTCAGATTTGGTTTGCCTTTTGCAGTCTCTTAAATAAAGCATTTTTGTAGCCTACTCAAAATCCTCTCTCTGTGTTTACATTTTAATGGGCATTCCAGTGAAATGGAGAATTTTTTTTTTTATTACTTACATTTATCAAGGGAGGAGGTGGGATGGAAGCAGCCAAACGGAAGGGCTGCCTCTCTTCAGACCCCCGGCTTCTCTCCTCAGCAGTGGGCTACGGTCTGATGTCAGCTAAGCTTGCCATTTAGCCAGGCAAGCAGAAAGGAGAGGAAAGGCTATTTTTATTTGGGTTTAAAATATCTATCCCTGAGAGTTTGTAGAATTTTAAAATAGTGCTTTAGATCTCAAACATCACTGAAAGAAATGAACACGTGTAAGGAGAATATTAAATCTCATTGACCTGCGTGGAAAGGAAATCTGTTTCATTTAAGGAGGTACTATTCAAGAATTGTCCTTGCTGGAAAAGAAAAGGAGGGGGGGAATCAGTCTCCCCGGCAGGGCAGAGAAGCCACTGACCAGTTCCTTGTTGCAAACGCTCTTGATGAAAGAGCCCCAAGGTGACCTCAACTGCTTGGGGACAGATCTGGTTTCTGTGGCTACATTAGGGGGACCCCCGCTCAGATCTTGGGGCACAGAAGCTACTTTTTGAAGGGCAGAAGGTTCTTCCGGTGTGGAAACAAATTTCTGCTTAGGCCAGCAGAGAGCCGATGTTAAGACTCTCTTGTGCAAAGAGCTCCCTCAGGCCAGGCCGGCCTCCGGGACTTTGATTCAGTGGAGCCGCCAATGTCTTAATTTTCCTCCGGGGATGTCTCGCTCTCTCCTCCCTGACATTCCCGGGAGATCCCTAATTAAAGCTACGGATGTGGTTTAAAAGTACACTCACCAGATGTTAGTTTAAAATGACCTAGAACCGGCAGCAGAGATGGGAGAGGCTAAGGGTAGCTGAGGCCTCCCAGTGCCTTTTCCTGCGCTGTCATTCGGTATGCAAATGAAGCCCAGCAGAATCTCAAAGCCAGCCTTGCCAAGCCATAAAACCAACTGCTTTGAAAGCAATGCATCAGTAATTCTTATCACCTGACATCTGGAGTGCGGGAAAGCTCACTTCCTAACTAGAACATGTCATAGTGTGACTTAGGAGGAAGCTCGGGTTTTGCACGCCGCAGACAGTTTAGACTGATGGATCTGCTTGCGGGAGCCCATACCGCTCCCTTTAGGACAAACCATTTTTTAAACTGAACCCAGGCTCTGAGGTGCGCCTGCCTTGATTTGACTGTCCCCAAACACCACAGAGGAGAAGGATCGCCAGCAAGTCAGAGCCAGCGGCCACCCTTCTGGGGTTCTGTTTTGATTTTTCTGGGAAAGTTCCGATTACGCCCTAAGTGCGTTGGCTCTCCGGCTCTCATGTGGCCCTGGCCTGTCCTGCAAAGCAACGTTTGGCGATCAATATCGTGGGAATGAGAGAACACTCTCCCTGAGGACGGAAATTTATAGGCAGCATGCTCCTATTGACACATTTATCAAAGTAAACATATAGGTTAAATTACAGTTTATCCAGCAGCCACCTGTCAGTTCCCGGGGACACCCTCAGTCCCCGAGATGCCCATCAGAACAGCCAAGTGCTCTCCGCTCCGCTCATCAGCAGCTTCCCGGCCTGATGCCCTTGAGCTCAGGCTCGACCAGAGGCTTCCAGGCTCTGTTTAAAAAGATGACCTTGCACTTGAGAGTCATACACATCTCACCCTGGGGAGATGACCAAGGCCAAGCCCTCACACGGAGGAGAGCGAGGCCGGGATTTGGACTCCCGAGAGGACGGGCAGGCACCCACGTGCGCTCCCCTGGGCTGAGCACGCCAGGGTGAGTCACAGTGCGGGAATGCTGCCAGTCAGTGGAGGCAGATGTGTTCAGAGATGATGTCGAGGACAAGCCCGCCGCTGCCTTGGTAGTTCAGACACAGACCCGGGTTTATGTCGCAAGTAAAATTGCGGTTAAATAAGACTAACTTATCAGTAGCCGGAAAGAGCCTGTAAGACGGACCAGGTGCTTCAAAGACATAGTTAAGTATCAGCTAATTAAAATGGAACCACGGGCTCACCAGCTCCAGGAACAGGGCTTTCCTGCCCAAGAAGCAGCCTCGTGGTGAGCACCTGTGATTTTTTCCCCCCCATTTGTTATCTCATAGGGACACACAGCACAAGCCCAGGTCGGTCATCCCACCGTCTATTGCCTCCCCGGACTGCGTGTTGGGCTGGAATACTTGGGATGGTGGTCAAATCGGGGGTTGGGGAGCAGAAAGGGGTCGCCCAGATGGCCCCCCGTGAAGTTGCCGTGAGTTGAGCTGGGTAGCTCTGCTGGCTGCAGCCCGGGGCTGGGGCTGGTAGAGTGCGCCTGTTTGTCAGGGCTGCAAGTCGGGGCCGTTCATCCAGCCCAGGGCTGGCTGGGGGGATGGGCTCTGGCTTAGGTACCCAGCTTGGGAAGCCAGCCTTGCTAGAATGGGCACTGGGACCCAGAAAAAGCTAACTGACTCACGAGCACAGGCTTGTCTCATGAACTACTTGGGAATGTCAAAGAGGTTTAGGAAAGTTTCCTGAGAAATGAAAGGCAGAGAGACCTGAGGTCAACAAGGCCGGGCCAGTGGGCCATAGCGGTGGCCTTTGTTGGTGATCTTTGTTGATCACATTTCTGTGTTTCATGTCCGAAGGAACACGGGATGGATGGGAACATCCTGTCTAGGGTTCAGCGCTGGGCCTGGTTCCCGAAGCTCCCAGAGCCAACTGCAGGGTCCTTTCTTCCTGTCCTCCTGAGTCCCCATGTCCCGAGGGACCCGAGGCCTCCTTTCACCTGCTTTGAGCGAGAGCTTCCACCCAGGAAGAAGGAAAACGGTGGCAGCAGGACCCAGAGGCCGGTTTCCCCTTTGCCTTGTGCTCCTGAGGCCGCAGAGGCAACAACCAATAAATGACTGAGGCCTTGACCTCTCTGGGGAGTGGCTTAGGCAGATGGTGGCGGATCGCTGAGCAGGAAGTTGGTGAGTCCACAGTCACTGAGCTGTTCCAGGAGGCCTGGTCAGCGCCTGTCGCCTCATGACCGGAATGGACGCTGGGGACCTATGAACTCTCCGCAGCCTTTCCAAGGTGTCTTCTCAGTCTGCCCCATTACCCTCCCCCTTTGTGAGGGGGTGAAAAGGACTTGGAAAGTGAGGACACGGCATGTGCAATTGGGAATTGTGATGCTGAATTTCAGGTGTCAACTTGGCTAGGCTATGGTGCCCAGTTTTTGGTCAAACACCAGCTGCTGTGAAGCCACCTGTAGACTTTGAGTGAAGTGGATTAGCCTCCATAGTGTGGGTGGGCCTCGCCCAATCAGTTGAAAGCCTTGATTGAGGTTTCCTGGAGAAGTAGTTCTGCCAAATAGTCCATTGCATATACAGACCACATCTCCTTCACCCACTCGTGAGAGGAAGAACATTTGGGCTCTGCGTAGTTTGACTGATGTTGCTAACGCTGCTGTGAACTTCGGAGTGCTGGCGCCCCTTCAAATCGGTGCTTTTGTGTCCTTGGGGTAAACACCTAGTAGCACCATTGCTGGGTCATAAGGTAGCCCTGTTTTTAACTTTCTGAGGATCCTCCATACTGTTTTCCAGAGCGGCCGCGCCAGCCTGCCTTCTTGCCATCCGTGTGAGAGGGTAAAGAGAGAGAAAGCCAGGTGTGGGCGGGTCATTTCAGATACAGAGCTCAGGGAAGACCTCTCTGAAAAGGTGACATGTGGTGGGAGCTTTGGCCATCATTTTTCAGAGGGGTCTCCAAGAGGTTAGGCGACTCAACCAAAATGGCAGGTCTACACAGCAAGCACTGGCCTGCCTGCCTCCGGGGCCTGTCCTGCTCCGTGTACCCATTCAGGGTTCTGCCTGCTTTTCCCCTTCTCAGACCACTTCCATACTCACCTCTCTGCTTGGGGTCCTTAGTCTCTTTTCTTTTTTCCTGCAGACACAGTGAGGAGCAGGTATTCAGGGCCTGGCCCCGGGGCCCACAGCCGATGATGGGGCTCCAAACACTACCCCGTCCTGGGAGGCAGCAGACTTGTCCTGGAAAGGGCCCGGCAGTGAATACTGTCGGCTTGGCAGCCCTGGGGTCTCTGTTGCAGGTCCCCAACCTTGCTGCCACGGCACAAAATCGGCCATGATCACGTAAGCAAATGGACAGGGTGTGCTCCCATAAAGTTTTACGGTGACGGGCAGTAGGCTGGGTTTGGCCCAGGGACCACTTTTGGCAAACTCCTGCTCTGGTTGGCATTTTTTCTGTTCTGCAAGGACTTCCCAAGGAAGCTGAGACTGGAGGGAGGCCTGATATTCTCTGTCTCCCCCTTCAACGTGTCCAGGAAGAGCTATGTGAGGTGTTTCACCTGGCTGGATGCCCCCAGAGCAAGAGGATGAAGCAGGACCCCTGTCTGACCCACAGGCACAACTCCGTGGAGAGACCCAGGTGAAGGGAGGTCCCAGGAAGCTGCCTGTCCTGTGCAGTTGCTTTCTCCCATGGGCCACCAATGACCTGTCATCCTTTTGTCCATCTGTCCATCTGCCTGTCCCTGTGTAAGTTCTCCCTTCGATCTATCCATGCATCGGTCCACCCACCCACCCACCCACGTATGCACACATGCATGCATTCTGCCTTTTATTCATCCATCCCTCCATCCACTGATCTGCCCATCCACCCCTCCATCCATGCATCCTTCCATTTCACCATACATGATACATATCTACCTTATTCCTTCTACCCATCCACCCACCCATCCACTCCCCAGCACACATGTATGCATCCACCCATCCCATCCATTTTTCCATCTGTCCATCCATCCATCCATCCATCCAAACATCCTTCATCCATACGTGCGCGCACACACACACACACCCCTACCTTACCCCTTCTATCCATCCACCCACCCACCCACTCCCCCTAACATATATGCATGCATCCATCCATCCATTTATCCATCCATCCATCCAACCACACACACACAAACATGCACAAATGTATCTATATATAACTACCTTATTCCTTCTACCCACCCATCCACTCCCCCCAGCACACATGTATGCGTACAGACGTGCATTCTTCCATCCATCCATCACCTCATTCACAAACATGTCCTCAGATCCTACTTGGCACCAGGCCATGAATTAGGCCACAGGCCTTCAGTGGAGACCAGGACACAGTTTCTGCTCTCAAGGAGCTCACTCCATGAACAAACTCACATAGCCCATCAACTAAGGGAGTGAATGCTGTGATAAAGATATGGTGGGGGTAGCCTGGGGTGGAGCCCTTATCACCCCAGAAGCCTTCACTTCTTAGGCCAAACCAAGACTCACTCTCATTATCTGTCACACTTAAGGACACCAGCTCCTTGACTCCAAAGGATCTCTGAGGTCAAGTTTTCCTAGGTCTCTGGGCCAGCCTGTACCCTGAGCTCTGGATCACGGTCCAAGGCAGGCAGGAACCTGCCTCTCAGTTGTACAGAGCCCTCGGCTCCCCTAAGGTTTAGAGTGGGAAGGAGAGTTAGTTCCCAAGGACACAGGGACGGTGCTGAGGAGTGTCTGGCTGTTGGGGTTTGGGAGGGTGGCCATGAGGAAGAGAAGCAAAGTCACCTCTGTCCTCTCACCCATGGAAACAGGTGACCAGCAAATGTCTGGTGAGCAGAATGGGACACCCTCCAGGAAGTGGGGAGCAGCTGTCCTCATGTCCAGTGAATTGAAAATATATCCTTTCTCTTTGTTATCTAGGCGCAAACAAAGTAGGCTGGAGATTGTTTTCGGTAACAAAGGCTAGGCTGAGCTCTCTTGTTAGGGGAGTCCATTTCTCCCTCTGAATTGAGCTGTCGCCCAGCGTGGAGCTGCCCCCCGCCCCGCACCTCCCACAAATGACGGTGAAAGCAGCCCCGGCTGGCATTTGCCAGCCTGGGTTTCCCGCGGCTGCCACCAGCCTAATGTCTGCGTGATTGTTCCGCTGTAAGCATCATCTGTGTGTGCGTTATCTCCAGACAGGCTGCGCCCGGCAGGCTGGCCAGGGTCCAGTGCTTTCTCTCCAAAGAACTCGGAATCGTGACTGTCTCGTCCCCATGGGATAAATGAGATGTGGTGTCTCTGCCCCGGGGGGGAAGCAGAATTAGAGCAAGGATTTGGGAAGGAACTCTGGGCTGGCCTCCTGGGAGCTGTGAGGGTGAGCAGGGGTGGGCCAGCCTGTGGGCCCTCTGCTCCATGCCGCCCGGAGCCCACCGTGCGGGAGAGCGGGCACCAGGTGTCTCGCTTCTCCGTGTTGTTGGGAGCACTTCGTGGATTGTGTGTCTGCTCTGTCCTGGGGCAGTTTTGCGCAGATACCTCATTTCATCTTCACGCTGACCCTGTGAGGGAGGTGCCACCAGCAGCCGTATTTTGCAAATAAGGAAAGTGAGGCACACGTGCTTCTTCCTTCAGGAAAATGGGCTGCGTCCCAGTCTGCCCCCCCAGGTGCTGTTGGAGCCCCCATAGTGGGTGTCTCTGGAGTGGCTGTGGGGCTCAGATGGCCCCGAGTGGTGGGCAGGTGACCCCAGAAGACCTCCAGAGTCTGTGGTCTGTCCAGAGACAGCGGGGTGGATGCGGAGGCTAGGGGTCCTCCAGGCTTCCTTGGGGTAGGAGGCAGGTCCCTGCCACCCTCCCAGCCCTGACCCCGCTGGCCACTCCTCTTGCGGTCTCCGGAGCTGCCCTGGTGAGCCATCGCAGGGTCGCGGCATAGGATTTGGGTTCTTTCCCGCTGAACCGTCGCCCGCACGGCACCGATTTGTACCCTGTTCCACGTGTGCTTGTAGGCGTGGGGCTTGGGCCGTGGGGAAGATGTGCAGCTGGAGAGCTGTGAGGTCTGGGATGGGAAGAAGGGAATCCCCGAGCTCACGGCGAGGTGCCCGTAGTGACCCTGGAAGAATGTTCCTCATTCTTACAAAACGCTTAGAATCCTTGAATACAGGGCTGGAGCCACGTTAGGAAACAAGCGATCCAACCACTATCTAGGAAACAGAAGGAGAAGAGGGAAGAGGAAGGGGGAGGGGAGATGCTATCCGACTCTCCCAGCTGGTCACTGGAGTGACTAGACCCTTGGGCAGCTTGAAGTTGGAGGCGTCTCGCGGCCAGGGCTGCTTGGCCAGTGGGCAGACTGTCTTCCTCCCTGGCTGTTTTCCACAAGCTTATGCCTGTCTCTCGAGAACCATTTCCCGTGTTTCCTGGGAGCACCTGTCAGACACGGGTCTCCTTGCTCCTGTGAAGGTCTGAAGCGAGTGCCCAGCGCGCTCCACGGGCACTGGTTCCGCTGCCCAGCTCCGGTCCTCGGCTCCTTCTCCCTGACCCCTCGCACTGCTAAAATATTGTCCTGCGGAGAGGAGATGAAAAGGGTACAACCTTATTTCTTCAATGATCGCCCAATCTAGCCCAGAGGTATAATAAAACCCCAAACTTTCCTTTCAGGAATCATCTTTTGTAAGTAATATCTTTCCACGTTAAGTGGTAGGCGCACAATTGTAAAATAAAACACAAGCCTCGGTGACTCCAGGTGGCTCGGGGCGGGGAGGGTGAGGAAAGGCTGCCTTTCATGGTGGTGAGCTTACAGAGAGCCAGCCTTCCTGGATTGTGGAGTGCACCGCACCTGGGTGTGATCGGTCACTTATGTTCTGTCGCCCAAAGCTAGAGGCTCCTGCCTGGGCCATCTTGGCCATCCCCGTGCAGTTGGGTAGGATGGGAGCCTTGGTTATCGGTCTAGTGGAGGATTTGCTTTTAAAAGTGTGGTTAAAGAGAGTAATGGGATTAATTATTATCTTATTTCCCATCGCTCTGTTATTACTTACTTTGGAGAGTTCCCTTAACCACTATAATAACAGATGCATCTACCTTCGTGCTCTGTTGGGGGGGGTGTACCCCGTCTCTCCCCCACCTCTCCTTCTCCCGCAGATAATCAAGATCTTGAATCACACTTATCTTTCCTTATCACTGTTGGGATAGTTTCAGGCTTATCATTTATACCTGTATCCCTATAAAAATGTGTGTGATAGTTTTGTCTACTTTTTTGTTTTTAAGCTTTGCCTATTTTTGAACTTTATGTCACCAAGACCTGCTATGTTGGTGCATAGCTATGGTTCTCATTTTTCACAGCTGTATAATATTCTGTTGGAAGGTCTCTGCCACAATTTACCTCACTCTTCCCTTGCCTGTGGGCATCTGTTGTTTCCAGTTCAGCACTGCCCAGGGCCACTGTGTGTGTGTGTGTGTGTGTGTGTGTGTGTCCCCTGGTATCCTTGGACAGGAGTCCCAGGTGGGGTGCCCAGTCATCTACTGCTGTGACACAAACCATCCCACTGTCCCACACAACCACACCATGCGTGCTGCTCGCAAGGATCAGAGGGGGTGGCTTGAGTGGTTGGAGCTGGTCTGGCACTTCTCTGTCCCCGGAGCCCAGGACCTCTCCTCATGGGCTTTTCACCTCACATCTCCTGACACAGCAACTTGGGGCTCCCGGTGCAGGTTTTCATGGATGCTTCTAATGGTCAACCCTGACGTCTCAGCCCGGCACTCCCGCCATGTTTTGTTGGTGGAGCAAGTTGCTGGGTCAGCCCAGGTCCAAGGGCGGAGCCACTGGGTTTCCCAGAGGAGGAGCAGCAAGTGGTTCTCTTTAGTGGAACCCACAGGGCTGGTGAATACTCATCTTCATAAGTCAACCCACGTTATTTTCCGAAAGTGATTGTATCATCAACAGTTCCCCCAGCAATGCAGAAGTGATTCCCAAGGTCTTTACCCTCTGCAGACCTTGTCAGATTCTTAGTTGGTATCAGTTGAATGCGTATAAAATGGGATCTGGCCATGACCTTATTTGCATTTCCCTAATCGTGAGTGAGGTAGGGCATCTCCTCATACAATTATTGGCCCCATGTTTCTCCTTTTTCCTTTTCAAGTCTTTTGCCCATTTTTCTATTCAGTTGCCTCTTTCTTATCATAAGAATTATTTATATTTTCTTGAAGCCAATCCTTTTTCCTTTTGGGTTTCAAATAGCTTTTGTTTTCCAGTTTGTAGCTTTTCAGTTTCTTTAAGGTATCTTTTGATAAACAGAATTTCTCGCTTTTGATATAGGCAAATTTATCAATATTTTATCTTATGGCTAGCACTTTTTCATCTTCTTTAAGAAAGAAATCCTTCCCTGTCTCAAAGTCAGAAAGATGTTCACCACAATTTTCCTTGAAGTTTTAAGTTTTGGCCGTTGACAAGGATTAATGTCTGGGAGCTGTCATCACTAAGCTGAATTTTAAAGCATTGGCTGCAGTCACTCTGGTTGTAATATTGTCACTGACCTTCCCTACTTTCTGCTCCCAGACACATGGGGAGAAGCCCACTGTGCGTCTGTGGAAAGATGCAGGACAGAGAATCATCAGGACTGCGGGATCCTGAGCAGGCATGTTGGGTGTGCCTTGTGGGGGGCGGGGTTCCCTGCTGGAGCCTTCACCATCATGGTCAGCCACACTGAAGCCCTAAATGCCAGGGAAGCCCGGTGGTGGTTGCTCTTACGAGTTAAGCTGGAGTAGGGCCGATGGCAGTGGTAACCTGGGGCTCGCTTTTAGTGCAGTTAATGGTATGAGGGTTTGAAGCCTTGCGGTGAGTTAATCTGTCTCTTACCCAAGAGTCAGAACGTATTTCCCTGGAGGCCGGGAACCGAGAGGAGAAGAGAGCACTGATGTCCTGGATTCTGGTCCCAGTGCCGCCTCTCCTTGCGTGTGACCTTACGCCATTCTCCCTCTCTGATATTCAAGGTACTTCTCTTTAGAATGGAGGGGGCCATCGGTGGCCCAGACAGTCTCTCGGGCTGTCCTCTTGCGAGTGGTCTCTGGGTCGATGACAGCAGCAGATGTTTGATGACGCTGCCCTGTCTCAAGCTGAGGACACAGAACTGGAGCAAGAAAAGCCCAAGATTTAGCTTCAGGTGTAAGCGGCGACAGCGTGCATTCATTCATTCATTCATTCATTATTTCTATTTAAATTCAGTTAATTAACATACAGTGCATTGTTAGTTTCAGAGGTAGCGTTCAGTGATTCATGAGTTGCATATAACACCCAGCGCTTTACATCACATGCCTGTCGCCCAGTTACCCATCCCCCTTAATGCCCATCGCCCCATCCCCCCAGCTCCCCAGACTCCCTCCCCTCCGGCAACCCTCTGTTTGTTCCCTAGAACAAAGGGAGTCTCTCGTGATTTGTCTCCATCTCTGATTTTGTCGAATTTTATTTTTCCCTCCCTTCCCCTATGATCCTCTGTTTTGTTTCTTTAATTCCACATGTGAGTGAAATCATATGGTAATTGTCTTTCTCTGATTGACTTATTTCGCTCAGCATAAAACCCTGTAGTCCCATCCACATTGTTACAAAGGGCAAGATTTCATTTCTTTCTTTCTTTCTTTTTTTTTTTGATGGCTGAGTAATTTCCATTGTATGTATAGACCACATCTTTATCCATTCATCTGTCAATGGACATCTGGGCTCTTTCTGTAGTTTGGCTATTGTGGACATTGCTGCTATAAACATTGGGGAGCAGGTTCCCCTTTGGATCCATACCTTTGTATCCTTTGGGCAAATACCTGGTAGTGCAATTGCTAGGTCGTAGGGATAGCTCTATTTTTTAACGTTTTGAGGAACCTCCACACTGTTTTCTAGAGTGGCTGCACCAGTTTGCACTCCCACCAGCAGTCCCTTTTCTCTGCATCCTCACCAACATCTGTCGTTTTCTGACTTGTTAATTTTAGCCATTCTGACGGCTGGGAGGTGGTGTCTCGTGGTTTTGATGTGTATTTCCCAGATGCCGAGTGAGGTTGAACATTTTTTCATGTGTCTATTGGCCATTTGTGTGCCTTCTTTGCAGAAATGTCTGTTCATGTCCTCTGTCCATTTCTTGACTGGATTATTTGTTCTTTGGATGTTGAGTTTGATAATTACTTTATAGATTTTGGATGCTAGCCCTTTATCTGATAAGACATTTGCAAATATCTGCTCCCATTCTGTTGGTTGTCTTTTGGTTTTGTCTGCTGTTTCCTTTGCTGTGCAAAAGCTCTTTATCCTGATGAAGTCCCATGGTTCATTTTTGCTTTTGTTTCCCTCGCCTTTGGAGACATGTCTAGCAAAAAGTTGTGTGGCCGAGGTCAAGGAGGTTGCTGCCTATGTTCTCCTCAAGGATTTTGATGTTTTCTTGTCTCACATTGAGCTTTTTCATCCATTTTGAGTTTATTTTTGTGTATGCTGCAAGAAAATGATACAGTTTTATTCTTCTGCATGTGGCTGTCCAATTTCCCCAACAGCATTTGTTGAAGAGACTGTATTTTTTCCATTGGACATTCTTTCCCGCCTTGTCGAAGATTAGTTGACCACAGAGTTGAGGGTCCACATCTGGCCTCTGTGTTCTGCTCCATTGATCTATGTGTCTGTTTCTGTGCCAGTACCATACTGTCTTGATGATGACAGCTTCGTAATAGAGCCTGAAGTCCGGAATTGTGATGCCACGAGCTTTGGTTTTCTTTTTCAACATTCCTTTGGGTATTCAGCAACTTTTCTTGTTCCATACAAATTTTAGGGTTATTTGTTCCAGCTCTGTTATCAATAGAGATTGCACTGAATGTGCACATTGCTCTGGGCAGCGTAGACATTTTCATAATATTTCTTCTTCTAATCCATGAGCGCAGAGTTTTTCTATTTCTTTGTGTCTTCCTCAATTTCTCTCATGAGTGTTCTATAGTTTTCTGAGTACAGATCTTTAACCTCTTTGGCTAAATTTATTCCTAGGTATCTTATGGGTTTGGGTGCAATTGTAAATGGGACTGATTCCTTAATTTCTCTTTCTTTTGTCTCATTGTTTGTGTATAAAAATGCAACTGGTTTCTGTGCATTGACTTTACAGAAAGCTTGCTTCTTAATTGGGGTTTACCTCCCTATTGTTTAGAATCACTGCCCCCTGGGAGAGGCTCAGGTGCCCCGATGAGCCTGGCCAGTGAGATTTTCTTTCTGGGCATTTACCACAATCATCAAGTATTGTTTTGAAAATCTGAAGTATCTTGTTTTGTTTTCTATTCTTGAGTTTGTTACCAGCTTTACTGAGGTGCAATTTACAAATGAAAACAGCATATAAGAATCTAAGGTGTACAAGGCGATCAGTTGCTCTGTGTATCTGTTGCGGGGGGTTCCCACCATCAAGTTAATTAACACACCCGTCACCTCGCATGCTTAGCATTTGGGACCCCATCAGCAACATTCAAGGGCAAAACGCAGTGTTATTAACCATAGACACCGTGCCAGCCACCAGATGCTCAGGACTTATGCATCTTATCCCTGGAAGCTTGTACCTTTTACCAGCCTCTCCCCATTTCTCCCACCCGGAAATATTTTTAAGTGGGATTTTTGAGGAAGAAAGTGAACAGTGAAACTGGGGCCTCGGAAGTGGGGCCGGGCTCACTGTCGGGAGATGGCTCAGCCTCCCGGCTCCTGGCCCGGTGGAAGGCTGCTCTCTCCCAGCTCTGACTTCCCCTGCCGGCTGTTGTCGGTCTGCCCGAGGCCGTGGGGCCCCTCAGGCAGGTACTCATTCCCATGCATCCTAGGGGACCTGGAGGTCTTCCTGGGTGCAGCTGGGAGCCTGGTGTCCTTGTCGCCCTCCTCAGCTGTCACACACAGAAGCACCGAGTGAATGGGGCAGACAGCCCTGGTGCCCCCCTCCACCTCCGCGGGGTGACCCGGCCTGCGCAGAGAGCCTCGGAAAGGCCGCATGCGCCCTTCCGGCTCCAAGCTGCTGGCGGTAAAGAGCGTCTAAGCTATTTATGGCAGCCGGTAGGGAGCTACGTCATCTCCATGCTGAGTCTCAGGAACGCTCCTTGGAGAGGAGAATGGTGATCAGTTCTAAAAAAACAATAAATAGTTGAGAATTTGTCCCCTGCATTGTTAGCCCATCCCCATTCAGCCTTTTCCCTTGAAATCTACGATGCGGCTTGCACTGTCCCATCAGGAAGGGGCCTCGAGGCTCATCCCCTGTTTTCTCAGGTGGCGGCTGAGCCCCACTGAAGGAAAGGCCACAGAGTGGATGGTACCCAAGGCAGACATGGGGCCCAGTCACCCAACCTCTGCTGTCACACCCACCCTCTGGGTCATGGCCACGAAGTTATGTTTTGTAAAAAGTGTCCTTCTGGTCGCAAGGGGCCACGACTTGCTCAGAGAGCTTGTACTCATTGCCATGGCAAATTGCCACACACTGGGTGGTTTAAAAGAGAAGGAATTTGTTCCATCTCCGTTTAGGAGGCCAGATATCCAAACCAGGGTGCGGGAAGGGTTGGTTCCTTCCAGAAGCTCTGCAGGAGAATCTAATCCCTGCCTCTCTTCTGTCTTCCCTCCAGGCACCTGCCAGCACCCCCTGCTGACCTGGGGCTCATTGCCCCATCACCCCCTCTCTGCCTCCACGTTCCCCTGACTTCTCTGTGTCTCTAAGTGTCCTTTTCTGTCCCTTGTAAAGACATCCCCATTGTACTACGGGACCATCCTAATGCAATGTGTTGTCTCAGTCCCCTCCTACATCTGCAAAGACTCTATTCCCAAGCGAGGTCCCCGCCAGAGAGTCAGTGGGGCACAGCTGCTTTAGGAGGAGCTCACGGCCAAGGCTGTGGGAACAGGGGCAGCTTTGGGGGGTGAGCTGGGGGCCATACCCTGTCCGGTGTGCCCCTCTTCCACATCAGCACAGGGGACACTGTTGGGCCGATGGCAAGAGGGGCTGGGGTCCCGGGCGTAGCCCCTCAAAAGAGGCAGGGATGGGAGGCACGGGGTGGAGAGCAGCTGCGTGCTCTTGCCGGAGAACGTCAGGGACCAGGGTCCACAAGGTGGGCTGGTCAAATAGTCAGTTACCTGACACATGTTCAGGTTTACTCCAGTCTGAGGGAGAGAGACATAGATCATAGGGCCCTGAGAAAAGCAGCCCCCTGGGAATGTTCTAGCATTAGTCAGGGTCTCATTCATTCCTTAGATTCAGAACAGTGACCTCCAGGGATGCCACGATCCTAGGACTATCCAAGAAAGAGGGAGCCACAGGCCCTGCCCTGCAGCCCTCATTAGACAGGAAGGGATGTCTATGATCGAGGAAAGGCTCTCCAGCCGCTCCCCTGGACGCCTGGCAGTTACCCTCTCCTCATTTCCTGACTCTCAGGTCTTCTTGGGGTCTTCCCGGAACCCCTGTGTTAGCTCGGTGCCTGCAGCGGTGAGGCCTTCTTGTCACCTGCTTGTACGGACGGTCCTCTCGCTGTGTGCCAGAGACACCGTCCTGGGGAATATCGCATCCCTGTGCTGTGGGCTTAAGACAGCAGATCCGCGCTGAAAGGAACGTAAAAGTCATTCCCATTCTCCTCGAGTGTGTGTTAATGACACCACGGAATCGTGATAATTAGATGAAGCATCATTTCACGCCAGCGCCCGTGTGCTTTACATTTATTCATCGTCATTTCTTTCTCCAAAGTCAGCAAAATGGAGACTGGCACAGTTTCCCAAAGCATCTGATGAGAGGAGTTTCCTGCGACTGTTAATTACTGCCTTATGAGCCCGTCATTCCTGACATTGACCTCCAGCCTCTCTGGGGATCTAAGGAAAACACACTCTCCTGCCTGTCTCCTCTGTCCCCTCCCATCCAGGAGGGGATGGCCTCTGATGCTGGCCTCTGCCCTCAGCACAGCCCCTAAGCGGGAGCTTAGCACCATAGACCCTGGGGCTTAAGCAACAGAGATTGGTTTTCCCTGGGTTCTGGAAGCCAGATATCCGAGATCAAGGAGAGAGTGGGACCTCTCTCCGTGGCACTGCAGATGGCCGTCCCCTCCCTGTGTCCTCCCAGGGCTGTCCCTCCTTGCGTGCCTGTGTCCTGAACTCCTCTTCTTAAAAGCACACCAGTCCTGTGGGATACTCACCCATATGACCTCAGTTTACCCTAATCACCTCGTCATTTTTTTTTTTTTTTTAGATTTATGTATTTTAGGGAGAGAGTGTGAGCATGTGTGTGTTCATGAGCCGGGGAAGGGACACAAGGAAGGAGAGAGAATCTCAAGCAAATTCTCACTGAGCGCAGAGCCTGACTTGGGAATTGATCCCAGGACCCTGAGATCATGAGCCAAAATCAAGAGCCAGCTGCTTAACTGACTGAGCCACCTAGGTGCCCCCCCCCCCGCCCAGTCACCTCTATAAAGACCGTGGGACCCAATAGAGTCACACTGTGGGGCACTGGGGGTTAGAACTTAAGCATGTGAATTTGGGAGGACACTTCGGCTCATAACACACGTTGAGTTCCCGTGGGCCCAGTGGCAGGCTTTTTTGGGCAAGTGGGCTTCTCCGTGAGCTGCTTTTTTCTGGGGGCACCACACTTCCCAGCTGAGTCTATCAGCCCCCACCTGATGGTTGATCTCACCCCCTTTCATCTCAAAAGCGTTTTGTTTGGGCAGGACATCACACAGTCCCACTTCTGGGTGGAGGTTGGCATAGACCTGCTTGGGGAGAATCAGATGGCTTGTGGACAGTTTTTCCAACCCTCAGGGCCACGTCAGAGGCAGACACATCAGGGGCTCTGAGGCCATCAAGTGTCCGTGCTTTGCATTAGGAACTGACCGGGCACTAGATTTATTTTTTCTTAATCTGAAAAGTTGGCCAACTCTTAGTGCCGGCTACGATACTCCGTGTCTACATCCACGTTCTTTTGTTACCTGTACAGTGATCCTGTAGAGGGTGTACTATCGTGATCCCCAGTGTTCTTACGGGCTGTGGAAACTTGAATTCAGAGAGGTTAAGTAACATGGTCAGTGTCGCACAGCAAGTAACCGGCATGTTGGGATTTAAACCCAAGTTGTTTTGACTCTAAGGCCCACGCCATTCATCACGGACTCACAGGTAACTCAGAGCAAACCCTTCACCCCGTCTGGGACTATACTGGGTTCTCTTCCCTATGAAATAAACAGAGATGACAGAACCAGGCTGCAGAGCCTGGAATGCTGATTCTTCCTTTTAAAGTTTTTATTTAAATTCCATTCAGTTAACATAGAGTGTAATATTGGTTTCGGGGTGCCATTTACAGACGGAACACTTCCCTACATCACCCAGCACTCATCACAACAAGTGCCCTCCTTCATCTCCAGCCCTGCTCCCCTCCCACACCCCCTCTTTCTTGGCGACCATCAGTATGTTCTCAGATAGTTAATAAGAGTCTGTCTCTTAGTTAGCCTCTTTCTCTCTCTTTTCCCTTTGCTCGTCTCTTTGTTGGTTCTTGTTCCAGCTTCTTGGGGCCACCATAGCGAAGGACCACAAACCGGGTGGTTGAACCAACAGGAATTTATTGTCTCGGGTTTCTGGAGGCCAGAGTCTGAAATCGGGCTGTTGGGAGGGTTGGTTCTTTCTGAGGCCATGGGGGAGCGTGCCTCCCAGGCTTCTCTCCCAGCTCCTCGTAGCCTCGGGCGTTTCTGGGCTAGTAGACTGTCTTCTCTCTATGCCTTCATCACATCTTTTTTCCATGTGTGTCTTTCTCTGTGTCTAAGTTTCCCCTATTTATTTATTTGTCTAATGGCTGTTTATTGGATGTTTGCTAACATTAGGCATTGTGTTGTTGTTGTTTAAAGATTTTATTTATTTCTTTGACAGACAGAGATCACAAGTAGGCAGAGAGGCAGGCAAAGAGAGAGGGAGAAGCAGGCCCCCCTCTGAGCAGAGAGCCCGATGCGGGGCTCGATCCCAGGGCCCTGGGATCATGACCTGAACCGAAGGCAGAGGCTTAACCCGCTGAGCCACCCAGGCGCCCCGTGCTTCCCCTTTTTAGTAAGGATGTCAATCATGTTGGAATAAGGCCTAATGATTTCATCTTAACTTGATCTGCTGACTCTTTCCAGATAAGGTCACGATCACAGGTACCGGGAATTAGAACTTATACCGGGGAGCCCCTAACAGCACTGAAGCAAGAGGCGCGTACGTCCCCACTTTCAAGTGCGCGACGGTGTGCCGTGTGCCTTCCGGGCCTTTCAGCCAAGGCCCACCAGGTGCGCTCCTGGGCAGGACCTTTGCAGGCAGGCAGGCCTTCTGGTTGGAGGGAAGCAATGTGGCATCTCAGTGCGGGCTCGCCCTGGAGTCTGACTTGGGGGAGGGGCCCCTTTCCAAGCGTCTCCCCCACGGATCTTTCAGAAGCTCTTCTTTCTTGGCTGGGCCTGTGACCCTTCCCAAGGCCCCAGTCCAGCCTTCTGGGGAAAGGCGCTCTCTCCTGTGTGCCCCCTGAGCACCCACTGGCCTCTGCCCTAGCACCCTTCCTTCCCCCAGCCGTCTCCCTGCCCTGAGTGCAGCTCAGCACGTGGAACTCTGAGTCCACACTCGGCCTGAGGCCCAGGGAAGGTGCCCGTGGTGGGTGTGACATGCTGGTGCTGCGTCACGCATGGTCCTCTGACTCCCTATCACCCAGGCCCGGAGCCCCTGCCCTTCCCTGATTCCCTGCGAACACAGTCACATGATCCCTGACCTGGGGGGGACCTGAAATCTTGTTTTGATTTCATTCATTTCCCCTCCCTTGGTCCAGGAAGGCTCTCAGGTGAGCCGAGTGCAGTGGAGTTGGCTCTGGGACGTCACCGGTAGGAAGCGGCCTTTGTCTGAACAGTCCCGTGAGGGCTGCTCGTTACTCCTGCGTTGGCAAGCCCCCTCCCCGGCTGCCAGGAAAGTTCTTTTCTTTTCTTTATAGGCAGCCAAAGTCCATTTCCCAGAAAACCTTCCTTTGTATCAAACCACTGATACGGAATTGTGCGTGGGACAGGGGAGGATTACACAAATCCTCGAAATCCTAAGGATGTGTGTACGCACGTGTGAACATGTGGGTGTGTGTGTAAGCCCAGCGCATACCGGACAGAGCACTTCTTGGAACTGGGTCTCTGTCCCACCAGATTCTGCTGGGACCTGTTGTCCCCCTCACTGAGTGGAAGCCCGCATGCTTAGTGGCAGGCGGTCCCCACATGTGGCCCCAGCTGCTGGCTGCGTCCCACCCCCCACGCCCGTGGTGGGAAGGGCCCCTGCTGTCCCTCGGAGCACTCTGGCGGAGGCCAACCTCAGCCTCTTCAGACCCCAGGAAGGTGGGGGCGGGGCAGCATGACTTCCAAGACTCGACGACACAGACAAGGCCACCTTCCAAGGGGAGCATTTTCTGCAGGAGAGAACCCAAGCGGCCTTGCACTCTTCCCAGGCACCGGCCTGATGTCTGAAGGATTACTTTCATTTGGGGACTGTGCAGAGCTGGTGCAGCGTTCTGCCTGTTAATCTTAGTGCTGCACGGGTGCTCGGGGAGCTGGGAACAGCCAGGTAGGAACTTCTAGCAGAATGAAGGCCAGACCTCCCTCCAGGCTCCTGACCCGGCTGAAATGCAGAGTGCGAGGATGAGGCTGCTCTGTGAGAAAGGGCCATGGCCCCTCCAAACTCAGACAGGGAGGGAGTCCCACCACCCAGGAAAGTTCCCTCTAGTAGAGACACCTCGGGGGGGCCCTGTCTGGTCTGCAGTGGATGGTCAGGCCCCGGGGCTGTGCCCTGAACCTGCCTCCCAGGGCTC
The DNA here is from genome assembly GCF_963455335.1 of Martes martes. Classification (NCBI taxonomy): domain Eukaryota; kingdom Metazoa; phylum Chordata; class Mammalia; order Carnivora; family Mustelidae; genus Martes; species Martes martes. The sequence goes on along the minus strand of NC_137891.1, from coordinate 186,310,077 downwards.
GCACGCTGATCCGATCACAGACGTGGAAACGGAGACCGGGCGAACCATCGATCTGGTCAGCGCGTCATGACCTTGTGCCTACGTGTCCCCTCAGGGTGGGTCTGCCCGGGGGCCTTCAAGGGGCGAGGGTCCTTTGGGAAGCCTTGGAACTCTGCATTTGGAGCTGTGCATAAATCCCAGAGTTGCGGGATAAGATCCGATGGCGGTATATTATTTGGGCTTGACATTTATGGCAAGTATAAACAGAGCGTTATTACTACCAAATCATGAGCCTCCGACCAAGGGGAAGGCAGTGAGCAGAGAGCTCACGCGAGTGAGAGGGAAGTTTTTATACAAAAGAGAACAAAGTGATATGCTCCCGCTTTTAATACTACTGCTATAAAACAGGGAAGCGCAGAGCAGAAAATTGAAACCATCAGGAAAGTGTCAGGTCCAGGGCAGCCAAGATGAAAGTCGCCACTGATGAAATTAGGGCGCTGGCTCGCCTTGAGGGGTAGCCGGTTCCCAGAGAGAGGAAAAGGATGGAGGAGGGAAGGAGGAGAGGAAAGGTGGGGGAGGGGAGAGAGAAAGACAGAGAAAAACAGAAGAGGCAGGAGGCACCCAGATCCCGGGGGAGGGAGGGGAGAAATGCACTCATTGTTGATTTTTCCTGCGGTCACCGCTGGCGTGGGTTTACTAGTCCCTTCCAGGGGAAGGGGGCATCACTTTTCTCACCTGGGTGGCTCGAGCACGTGTGTGCCTTGACACCTCCTCAAAAGGGTCCTTGAACAGATTCCTCGGGCTGTGGGCTCCAAAGACCAGGTGTGCTGCGGAATTCCACAGGTCCGTCTGTCCAGGTGCCTGCACATCCCCCCGGACTTGAACATCTGGACGTTAATGGGGGCTGGTGGCCAAGGCAATGCCTGTGCCGAGCTCCCCGGCGGTGGTGTTTGTTTCAGAAAGTGTTCTGGCTGACCGCCTCTCTGGCGAGACTCTTCTACCATTGGCCAGTGCGCCCCTTCCCACTGAAGGGATTTTTAAACCTGCCCCGACGAACCACGTGTCCTCCGGGGCTCTTGGCCTTGGTCCAGCAGTCCCGTTCCTGGGCAGGCCCTTTGCGTGCAGACCTCCTGGTTCTTTCCCACGTGGGGAAGTGGGAGTAGAGTGGGGTCTCAGTATGGCCTTGCCCTGAGGTCCATCTCAGGGACGGGGGGACCCCTTTCCAAATGTCTCACCCATGGATCCTTTGGAAGGGGCACCTCCCTTCTGGCTGGACCCGTTGCCTGTGGCCAGGCCCCACTCTTGAGGAAAAAAGCAGGAAGCTGGGGAGGAGGTCTCTTCCCCCTCTGAGTGGGCCAGCCTCTCCACAGATCAGAGATGGAGGTCCAGGGCAACACGTCCTCGCCCCCCGGAGTTGGCGCAGTAGGTCAAGATGGCCACGGATGTCCGTGAAGCGTCTGGAGGCTCTGCGCACTGATGAGACACTCAAGGCCACCACCTTGCCCACCTGGGGAAAGGGACCTAGGTGGTCAGCCGGGGTCATGGTGTGACCTCAGCCACATTACCTGACCACAGGTGACAGTTTTGTCACTGTTCACCATTGTTAGCACTCTGCCTGACCCGCATGACACACCAAATACCCTTCTACGCCGGGAAGCCCCAGTTTACTTCTCCAGCCCTGCCGTCTCCCCTGAAGCCCAGACACCTAGCTCGTGCCTCCTTCCCTTCGTCCTCGGGGGCCGGCAGGCCTCTCAAACTTACTCCAACCCGATGGAACTCCTCCTAAATTTCCACCCAGCTCACTTCTTCCAGCTCGTCCGCATCCACCCGCCCGCCATTTTGTCCGAAAGCCCAGGAGGCGTCCTGCGTTTTGACTTTCCCTCTTCTCCCTCGCGTGATGGCTCGGCCAACCCGACAGCCCCATCCCCAGTCCGCGCGCTGCTTCCCACCCTGGCGAGCCCTCTGCTGAGGCGCCCCGCTGCTCCCTCGGCTCCAGCCTCGCTGGCCCCAGGAGCGGCCACCCTCCCCGTCTAGAAGGCTGGAGAGAGCTCGGGGAGAGACTGTGGCCACAGAAGGCCCCATGGCAGGGCTCCTGCCGCTGCGATGGCCGGCCAGGTTTGGGAGCGACGGACATCAAGGCCCGAGGGGTGCCTGACGGTGGCAGGCTTCTTCCTTCTGGTTGGCTTTCCTACGTGACTGAGGGACATGCCTGTGGAGAGGTGGGTGCACCTTCCGGGCAGTTCTGGGGCCTCCGTGGAGGCTTCGGGCTGGGGCCCCCGTGCCCTTGGAGGCCAGGCCAGGCACTGCCGTGCAGCACACCTGGGCACCCGCTGTGGAATTTTCCAGCCCAGCACTGGGCTTTGGCTGACCTCATTTTGGCTCCGTCCTGAGTTGAGCCACACCTGGTGAGCTGGGTGAGCCCTGCCTCTGGGCGTGTTCTTCTCAGAGGTTCGCCTCAGAACCTCATCCTGCCCAAGATGCCTGTGGAATCCACAGATGTGCTTGGTGGCTTCTACCCCCGCCTCCTCAAACCCCCAAGTCTAAGTGAAGGGGGAGCCCCCACCCTCCGGGCCGTCTGGGAGGATGCCTGTCCACGGGGCTCCCTCCACCACGCCGGGGCTCAGCTCTGCCGGAACCCAGGCTGCTCCGATCCTGGCGGCTGCTTTCGTAGGGAAATGGTAAAACACTGGTGAGGAGCGGGGCCTGTGGAGTCACGTACCCCCAGGTTCAGACCTTGCCTCGTCCACTCACTGGATCAAGGACAAGGTGCTTGACCTCTCTGAGCCTGAGTCTCTTCCTCTGTGATGGGGCCACTGCAGTGCCTGCCTCCTGGGGTCGGGTGAGCTCCAAGTTCACGTTCCCTGCTGCTGTGACCTTCCGCACTCAGTACATCGTCATCTTTGTGACGGCCCTGCCCGCTGACATCCCCACCCGGGCCTCCGGCCAATCCACGGTGGATGCGGCTCCCCAGAGCCATCTGTTCTGGCATCTTCTGGGTCCAGGTGAAGGATGTTGCTATACACAGATGCTATGAGTGCTTTGGTGCATTTCGGTCCATAGGGGATTTGGGGATAAAATGAAGGTCCCCATGATATTACCCAGCGTGACGAGCATCCAGTCTCGGAAGGAGAGAACTCTTCTAGGATTCTCCACCCTCCCTTTCTTTCTACCCCTAACAGCGGCAGCGATTCCCAGGAGTCCAGGACCCCATCTCCTTTCCCAAACCTTGTCCCTTTGGTTCATGAGAGGCCCCCCAGGGCTTCCGGTGAGAAGGAAGGGGGGTCTGAGGGAGGGGAACAGCACAAGAGAGGAACTAAGTTGCCTAGATTCTGGTGTCTCAGGCTTGGTACGGCCCCTCCCAGCTGGGCAACCTTGAGCAAGTCGCTTCACCTCGCTGGGCCCGAGTTCCCTGGTTTGTGAAGTGGGATAATGATTCCCGCCCAGGGGATGTTCAGTCCTTTCATTTCACGAATGTGGGAGGGGAGCTATGAAGCCTGGACCAGGGCGTCTGCAGGGCTGTCCCGCCCTGAAGGTTGCACCCTTTATCCAGAGGGTTCTAGAGAGCCATAGAGGTGTCTTGGGTCGTTTGTTTTCGTTGTTTGTAAACATATCATTAGTCTTTGTAAACATATCATTAGTCTATGCTTCTAAAAGGCGGAACGAGACACATCCACACATTTAACGGAGGGCCCAGCATACGGGAGGTCCTCGATAATCCTAACTGCTCCCAGCACATCCCCCGGGATGCTCGCTGTGGGACCAGCAACCGACCTTCCTAACTGGAGCTGTTTGTACCTGTTCGGGCAACTCTACTTCAGAGGGAACAGCTAGATCTCTAGTGCCAGGCCCTCGGGCCACCTCTGTGCAGGGCAATGAGATCCGGGGAGGTGTTCTGAAACAGTGTTGGGGGGTCAGAGAGAGGACCGGTGCTTCTCTGAGGTTGGGGATCTGGTGTTCCTGGTGGGGGTGGGGGGACGAGGGTCCCGGGGCGACCCTGGCTCACGTGATGTGTCACAGCCAAGGCTACCCGAGTGCGGGGACCTGTCTCTGGGCCCAGAAAACACAAGCAGTTCTTTGCACTTTTACTGAATTTACCAGTTTGATGCAATCAAGTTTAGAGCATTTTAAACTCAAAAGGAATTCAAATTTTATTTCTAAGGTCTTGCTTCTGCATTTTTTAAAAAGTTGTTTTTAGTTTGAAGACGTCGCTCTGCTTCCACTTCTGTTTCATCCTGTCTGTCCTCTGCTTCTGCTTCTTGCCCTTCGAGCTCTGTCTGGGGGAAGCGTGGCCGGGAAACCTGCCCATCTCTGCCGCCACCGTTCTCTCCTCCCTCCTCCCCCCTCCCTTCCTCTGGTTCTCCCTTTGGTCCGCCCCTCCCTTCCTCTCCTTTTCTTTCTGTTCCCTCGCTGACCTGGCCTGGGGTAAGCACAGCTTAGAGCCTAGAGATGTGAATTTGAATGCCAGCTCTGTAGCCTCCTGACTTAGTGACCTTGGCCAGTGGCTTAACCCCTCCACCCCTGGGTCTCCACGCCTGACAAACAGGAGTCCGGCCTGTTGGACTTTCTGGAGAGACCATCCGTCATCTTTCCTGGAAGGCTCTTCTCATCCTTGGCATCTCTTTGGATGGTTGCAAATAGGGTCTGCTGTTTTCTGGGCTGTGCTGAGGCTGGGGGGATGAGAGGGTTTGTGGGCTCATCCTCAGAATGAAGGTCTAAGCCCAGATCTTTGGGAGGCTGATGGACACAGAAAACAGCCCCTTTTCCAGGCTTCTCCACATTTCTCTGCCAGTGAAGGGTAGCGGGCAAGGCTGTGGCCGGTGGTCACGGGGAACAAGACAGCCATAGTCTGGGCGCTTCTGTTCTCTGCTGGAGGAGGTGGGATCTCCAGTTGCTTTTCTGAATCTGTAGCTAAAAACCTTGACTTGATAAATGAGATGTGACCTTGAAGTAAATTTGCCTATTATCTAGAAGTCATGGAAGCAGATATTAAAAATGGACTTCATTTATTTCACGAGGAGTTGGAGCATGTCAAGCTTCTCATAATTAGTAGTAAACTCATCTCTGCTTGATGACTTCTTACACTGTTTGTATTTTTTATTGATGTAGTCACGCTCAGGTGGCCATCACTTAAGGCCGGCCGCGATGGGGCTGCTCACGGTGCGGAGTTTTATTTTCCCCCCAGGAGATCCCGTGGTCTCTCCACGCCCAGTGCCTCCCCTTCCCCACCTCGCCTCCGCGGCTCCTTCCCCGCACTCAGACTTGCCCCTTCTGGCTCGGCTGCCTCCGCGAGCTTGCAGAAAGACATCGTAGGTGCTGGAGAGAAATACGTTTTCCTTCCTGCTTGTGTTAGCGGGCCATCCCCATGTGCCACGGCAGGCGCCCGGTCAGGGGAAATGCTGCTATTTCCAGGCAAAATGAGGCCTCGGGGTCCTGTTCATGGGGCTCCTTGCCACGAAGTGTGCTTGTTATGGCCACGCAGGTCACCCTGGCTTAGTCTCCCCCGCGCCGTGGTGGGAGCGCGTCTCTGACCGGCATTCGCAGTTAAGAAAGAGACAGAAGGTCTGCAGGCCCCGGGGCCGGGGGTGACATCTCGCCCTTCAGCCACCCAAAAGGCACAGAGGGAGGTGGGGACCTCTCTAGAATGTTCTGGAAGGCTTCCCTGTCTGCAGAGGCTGGGGCGGGCAGGCTCACCTGTGTGCGGGAGCGGTGCTGTCCTAGGGCCTCTCGGCTCCTACTCCATCCCTACAGCCCCGTTCCCAGCTGTGAGGCCAGGAGATCCCCGTCCAGGGAGACTCTGGGGTCGGAAGATGGCCAGCCTTTCCTCTTCCCTGTGCCGCATGCGGGGGCCGTGGAAGGTCTGAGAGGGACCTGTCATTCCCAGGACAGAGGAGGTGGTGGCTGGCCTTGCTGAATTGTGGTCTGAAAGAGGCCGGAGAACCCTGTGTTTCTGATGCCCCCTCGGTGCTTCTCATGGGAGCCAAGCAGGAAGAGACGGACTCGGGCAGCCCGTCCCGCTAGACCTGGGCTCAGGACGTCTTCCTCCCTGTGCACGCGGCTCCCACTCCTTGCATTCCCTCCCCCGCTCGCCTTCTACAGCTGGTTTTTAGCTCTGCTACAGCAAAAAACATTCTTGACCATTGTCATTTGCAGAGACAAGGTGTCCTGCAAATCCATTTGCGGTGGGCCATACCCACTGAGCTGGTTCGGGGGAAGCGGTCTGTGTTCCTGGAACGTCAGCTCTGAAAGGGAGGAGGGTAGCGTGTGTGCATGACAGGCAGACAGGAGAAAACACCCGCTTTCAGAACCAGGGTCCGGAAGGGCTTTTCCAGAGCGGGTGTCTCGATCAGCTAGGACTGCAAAGCACCAAGGACCCAGAGGCTCAACCACACACGTTTCTCCTCCCCCGGGCCTGGAGGCTGCGAGCCCAAGATCAAGGTGTTGGCAGGGCTGGGTCCTTCAAAGGCCGGGAGGGAGACTCTATGCCGGGCCTCGCCCCAGTGTCTGGTGGTGTCCTGGCATCTTTGGCTTGTAGAAGCCTCGCCCCCATCTCTGCCTTCGTCTTTACACAGCCTTGTCCCAGGGTGCGTGTCTGTGTCCATATTTCCCATGTTTATAAGGGCCCCAGTCGTATTGGATTAGGGCCCATCCTGATGACCTCATTTTAACTTGATGACATCTACAAGGACCCTATCTCCAAATAAGGTCAGATTCCAAGAACCTGGGGGTTAGGGAATCTAACATATGAATTTTAGGAGGGATACAATTTAATCCCTAACAGCTGAGAAAGAGAAAATGTACCCTATTGACAGGGAAGCTGGAATTCACCAAAGAAGTGGGTTTAGGCAGTGATTTCCCCTGAGGATGAGCCCAGTGGGCCCCCTGTGCTGAGACAGTGGAGGGTGGAGGGCAGAGGAGACGGGCTCGTGTAAACCATAGTTCGAGCCTCAGGTCTACTGCTTACCAGCCTGTGACCTCCATCGGGTGACATAACTTCTCCAGAGGCTCTATGTCCTGTCTGTAAAATGGGATAACCACCCCCTTGAAGGGCTGCTCTGGGAGGCAGCAACAGAGCAGAGACAATGTCTTTGTGCCCCCACTCTACCGGGAGCATGATGATGCCCACAGACTTTGTGTGTGTTCCTCCCCCCACCCCTGAGACCGTGTGACCCCCAAGGGGCTTCTGTCTGTCCCCCTCCCCCTTAGCCTCATCCTGACCAGGCCGGGCGGTGTGCTCGGGTACAAGGATCAGCAGCGAGGGAAGATGCGTGAGCTCCTGCCACGTGGGCCACCTTCTCTCCACCAGGTCCGTCCACAGCCACTTGGCAGTCAGGGCACACCGTGGCTTGGTTGAAGGGAGTTTACTGCTGAACTTAATAGGGTCGTTTTCTGCAGCACATAAATCTGTCTGTGCTCAGCTGAGGTTCCCAGGCGGCTGGTACCCAGCCATTGTTAATGGGACTTACCCCTGGAAAACGGGGCTGTGGGTGTTAGAGCTTCGCTCTGGAGGTTTCCTCCTCGGGAGGGGATCCAGCTAATGGAGGACCTAGTGAAAAAAGCTCAGTCTCTGGTCGCTGCCTGCCAACCAGGCCAAGGGGTTGCCTTCAACAGGAAAAAGGAGGACACTGTGTTTAGAATTTGTGGCCCTTCATTGTGACAAGTTGCCACCATTGGGCTGAACCAAAGGGGTGGGCCCCCTAGTCTCTCTGAACGTACACTCATTCATTTGTTCGACGAAACTCCCCTGAGCTCCTAGCTCGGGCCAGGCCTGTCGCCAGCACTAGGGATACAAAGGTGAACAGGACAGAGGTGAGCCCCAGGCCCATGGGACTTAGAGCCAAGCAGAGGTCCTTCAGGGTACAGGGTGGTGGTCACCTCCCCGGGGGAAGAAAACTTACATGGGACAGCACCGTCTGACTGACACCCAATGGATAAGTCGAGGCTGGCCAGGCTGGGACAGGAGTCTGCGGAACCCAAGACCCCCAAGGAGTTGTGTCCTCTTCCTTCAAGGACTTCTGTGATTCTCATTGTTTACTTGGTCGAAGGAACTGGAATATGCAGGTCCTATGTACCCAGTCACCAAAGTGACTTTCCCGTAGCTCGCCTTTTTGAAAAAGTCAAGGTGAATCTCATTTCATGCAAAAAATATTAACCTGGGAGGTTGGGGGTACATTAAACTTTTATACGTCACAATCAATTTCTTATGCAAGAGCGGACTTGCTGTGGTTAGAGGAGTCTGGGGTGAAAGCTGCCCTGGTGGGAGCCATCCCACCGAATTCCTCCAGGCAGGGTCCGGGTACATGACCTGTCTTCCATACTCCGCAACCTTTCCTCACTTTCTGCAACTCTGACCCCATTCCCAATGCCCTGAGGCGACCCTCTGCCTCGGCTCCTCTTTGAGGAAGAGTCCCCCGATTCCACTCACTTCCTAAACGCATAGGCCCTAATCCACCTGTCTCGGAAAACCACCCGTGAAACTTTTCTCTCTATTTGGGCACGACTAGGTGGCCAAGTCACACCTCTTCCCCAGTGACCAGGTTCCTCGCTGGGCTGTCCTCTCGTCCTCTGTCTGCTTCATGCCCCAGTCACATGACGTTGGAACTTACACTTACTTCATCTCATCGGCCTTCCTCTGATGGGGGAGTCGGGGGGCACGGCTACCTGGGGCGGAGGAGATGGGTGGAACACAACTGAGGGAACATGACGATTTTTGCCAACCCACCTGGATGACGAGGGCTCTTTATAGTGGTTGGAGCATTTGGGGGAAGTTTCTTAAGGCAGACATATGCCATGTTGGAAACCCACGGGATGCGGGTGGTGTGCGCCACGCCCTTGGCTGCCCCACGCCGTTGGCCAAGCATCAACACAGATGAAACTCACTCATAGTATCCCCCATGGACCTGGGCTGGGCTGTTTCTCTTACGTCCATTTTACTCAGTGATTAATATCTTTTTTAATGTTCAGCCGTGGTGAATTCTTAATAAATTATTTTGTAACACATTGAAATCACTTTGTAAGCTTTTTGTTAACACCTTTAAGAGGCCGCCAGCTATAAAATATTACTTCATCATTTTCCTGTGCCGGACATTTGATGTGATGCTGGTGTCTGAGAGGTTGTTAATAAGTAACGAATGGAGGAACGATCTGGGGGGTGACCTTTTGTAGAACATCATCTGTCAGCCGAACTTCACTTAATCCTTCCTTTCGCGCTATCTCCTGCCTTTCAGGGTAAGGCAGTTTGCAGGTTAGGTGGTTTGGTTCCTGCCGGTGCGTGGTATTTCCACAGGGTGGGGGACGCGACGTCAGATGGTGGCCTCCCTGGGACCTTAGGGGGATTCGAGCCTGGTGATAGCAGGTCTCTTTGGGGCCCAGCCAGCGTGGGAGGGAGGCGGTCTCCTATCTGCGTAACTCCGGGTAAGGATGAGGTCCCACTGACCCCAATAATAAGCGTCTGTTATCCTGGGGAACCTCAGAAAGGGCAAGACAGATGTGGGGACCCTGGCCTCTTGGCTGAAGCCTCGTAAGCCAGGAGGGCCCCGTAAGCATCACAGCTCCAGGCTGTGCTATGGGAGGTGTGGGAGCTGCTCTGGCGCAGAGTTCAGGGAGAGCGAGCGAGAAGGGGCTTCCCTGAGGACGGAAGGGGGAAGGGAAGACCTAGGAGATGAGTAGAACGTTCTCGGGGCTATGGGAGAGGGGCATCCTGCTGGGTCGTGCACTGAAGCTCCAGAATGCCACCTGTCTGTGGTTCCTGGGTTGTCCAGAGGAAACGTGGCTTTCAGCATCTGCCAGAGTCCCTGGCCCGAAGCAGAGGCTCTGTATGGACCTGTGGAATGAAGCAGTGAGTGCATGAGCCACCGGCAAACCATGAGTTCTCCCATCGGTCCAGCGCTGCTGGTGGTGGTGAGGTCTGTCGTGGGCGACCCCCCGGTCGGTGTGTGGCTAGGAATGGAGGACTGTGAGTCATCCCAGACGGTGACCTCCAGGCTCTGAACCGAGGGAGCAACAGTGACATCAAGGCAGCCCACAGCTGATCTTGAGGCCGGGCCCCACGAGGACTGGCCCGGGGTAGGGGCCATGGTCCCCCCGGGTCTCAGGGGAGGAGGCCCTCGGTGGACGCTGCCTTCCACACTCTATAAGGAGGCCTGGCCTCAGGCACTTGGCTGCCCCCTCCTGTGAGCGGGTTTAATGGTGAACCTGTAACACCAACTCAGGCATCTGAAAATCACCCAAAAAATTATTTCTAGAGTTTTATTTCCTCAAATCCTGAATAGATCACATTTTATTGTTGAATACCAAAATCTCATTACTTTCGGAAGTGCTATTACTAGGCTATTACTAGAAAGGAATTCCTCTCTCCTGTTCTGATTAAAACCTCCTGTTCATATTTAAAAAATAATTTCAGACCTTTCTATTTTTTTTTTTTTTAATGCTTCTAAAAGTCTGAATGTGCAGAAAAGCTGCTCTCCCAGGGCCGAATGCCCGGGTGTGGCCCTATCTGGGTTGGTTGGCAGAGGGAAGTCCCACAGGGGCTGGGATGCCAGGCCCCCTTTTGATGCCCCTGTCTGGGCAGGATGGCACCCTCTTCCCCTTCTCCCCTGGGTGCCTCATAAGGCTGTGGTTGTGTGCGCCGACGGGACGTAAGATGCTCAGCCAGGCCCCGGGGCGGCTCCCCTTGCCGCCGCCTTGAGCCAGCTCTGGAGTGACTTGCCAGGAAGACCATTCTGGGAAAGCTCACCAGATACTCTGGAATTTGGCCTTGGCACTGACTGGTGAACCCAGGGTAGCCGGCTTAGCCTTCCCGGAGGGAGATCAGGCCCCCGGGCAGGGGGAGCGATGGAAAACGCTCCTCCTCTTCCTGGCACTCCCACCTTGCACTAAGGAGTCTGGCGTCCCTGGTCTGACTTTCTGAGGCTCCGTGGGGCTCACACGCCCCCTCACGTGCTCCGCTCACCACGTGCTTTCCCCTCCAGGCCCCTGTTTGCTGTAATTCTGGTGGGCTCAGCACAGCTGTCAGCCCGGGGCTCAGAAAATGTGTGATAGACGGCAGAGTGAGCAGCAGCACCCGGGAAGCCGGCTGGGGATGGGGAGGGATTCTTAACGAGAGGGGAGCTTAGGACCTCTTTAGGGCCGAGGCCATGTTTTTGGCACATCTGGTTCTCCCAGGCCAAACGCTTCCTCCTGGGTAAATGGCAGCATGCCTCCCTTCCTTCCTTGCTTCCTTTTCTTCTTGGCTAGCTCCCCTGACCCAGACCTGGAGGCACGCTTCCCTGTGGATACCAGTCTTAGCGTCGCAGCCCGGGGCAGAGATCGCGTGGCTAAGTCTGCTTGAGGGTTACGAGGGACGGAGGAAGGAAAGGCCTGTCCCCGGCTGGCGAGAGCCAGGTGGGAAAGCCATCCCCTCCTCTCCTGCTGCTGCTCCGACGCCTTGGCAAGAGCCGGGAACAGCTCCGTGGCCCCCACCACAGGCACCGCTCGGGTGCACACGCGGCTAGAATTCTTTTCTGGACTCTCGGCAGATGGAATTATTTACAGCTGCAGGGCCAAGATTTCCCTGCTCCGCAGATGAGCTGCGGTGAGGAAGTCAATGTTCTCTGCCTGCAGAGAGCTGATTCCCTCCCCGCTGGTGCTCAGGGGCACGGCTGTGGACGCTGGCATCCCCGAGGGCAAGCTGGCATCCAAGCGCCCGTATCCGCAATGAAGGCGCCCAGACAAAGGGCAACAGAGCCACCAGCGCGGCCTCCTGTGCCAACGAGAGACCCGCCAGCCAGGCTGCCCTCTGTAGCCTCCCTCCCCGGGACGGACTAGGGGCAGCACCCTGTTGCTGATACGACCCATCCATCTGGGTCACTGGTTCCAGAAGCTGGTTTTTGATGGAGTTTCACGGTCATCTCGCTCCTGGTTATGCAGAATCTGACCTCTGTCCTCGTCTCTGGGTCCCTTCCCTTCTCCTCACCTCCATGCCGCCTGCTTCTTCATCTCTGGGCCATTCTTTCCTCTTAAAAAAAAAATCCTGCTGACAGGACCTTTCTTACTTGTCATTTTGGAGATCATCAACAAATTCTATAGAGAGGTGACCTCCATTATGAGACAGAAACGGGGAGTTGGACGGGACCCAAGCCGAGGAGCTCCTGACTGGCAAGGTGACATTGTGTGTCATATCAGCATTCATGGCCAGCGCTCTTCTCCTCGGAGAGTAATTATTTCTTTCAGAGCGAAAGGTCCAATTTGCTGTAAAGAGCAGAGCCCCAGGTAAAACGGAAGAGCTCGCTCTAAGCTCCCTTGACATAACGGACCCGACTGCCCCCGTCCCAGCTCGGCTTCAAACTCTACATCATAATGACCATTCCGCCAGATTTATTATGTTTATTTGTACTTCCTTTCCGTCATAACACATTAGGGCAGCCGTGCAGTCCTCTGGCGAGGCCGACCCGGCGGCTGGGGCTGAGCGCCCAGCTGGCTCTGGCCAGCCCCCAGATGGGCCCTACGGGGAGATGCCGGGAGGCCCATGGCGCTCTGCCCTCTGCTGTCGTCCCCCGATCCTGGGCCAGTACAAGGAGAAGAGTTGGACCACATCTAGGGCCCTGGGCGCCAACACTGCAGTGGACCCTCTTCGTGGAGGACTCACCCCGGCCCAGACCCTCGGCAGACCCTCGGCCCTCGTCTCACTGGGTGCAGACAGCTGACCCACGAAGCAGCTTTCCAGGCCCATTTGACGGATGAGCTGGCAAAGCCTTTGCAGCCGCCCAGCCCCCCACGAGGACACGGGCTCCTGCTGGGTCCTCTCGGGCCACCTACCTGTGGTGGCACTTGCCACATACCGTCTTTGCCTTGGTGCCCAGCAGTGTAGCTAGCCCACACAGGCACTCGGTGCTCTGCTGTCCAATGACTGGGCGAGGAGGAAGTGAGAAGCATTCTTCCCCAGAGCTGCCAGCTGGTCAGACAGAGGCCTGGGCTGGGCCGGAGCTGCCCCACTGTAAATCCCATGCCACCACCACTCCATTCTCCCGACCTCCCAGCACACCACGACTGTCAAACTGCATTTGGACATGCCACACCTCCCCCTCCTCTGTTTTTGCTTCTACTTTGGGGTCGTTCAGTCAAAACAGACATGTTGCTCAAGATTAGAGGGGGGAGAATGTGGAGGTACAGGTGCCCAAGGGGGCTCCAGCAGGTCCCGGGCTGGGCAAATTTCTCCCTCCCCCTCCTCTACCGCTGTCACAGGAACCTGGAGAAGGTGGGGTGGACTCCTCGGTGAGAAGTGTCTGGACTGGACCCTCAGCCTGGGGCCCGGGAGCAGAGGGAGGACTCCCACTTGTCATGCTGGCCTTGGTTGGAAGCCAGGATGCTGTCCAAGCACAGATGACCCGAGCCCTGGGCATGCCGCTGCCCGGCTGGTGAGGGTCAGAAGGACAGAGTTGAGACTTGAACTTGAGCCTCCTGATTGGTGCTCTTTCCACTACACACCAGTATCCATGAGTGGGAAGTCAGGGGACAGCCATAAGACCAGGCTCGCTTCTGACACCACCTGCAGAACGGAGGGGCGGTGAGGGCACCCTAACTTCTGGTACCACCCACAAGTTGTCCTCATTCTTACGTCATAGCCCCTCTCCTCCCTGGGCTCCCAGCAGCCACAGCCCCCACCCAGCCCTCTGTGGGGGCGGTAGGGCCTAGTCTACAAGGACCACGTCGCGTTCCTCACCTCTGGCTGCAGCAACGACTTTATTTGATTTGATGTATATGAAAGAAATAAAGCTCAGAAGCCAATTGACTTAAACATGGAACAAAGGCAGCTTGGTTATTATGGTGTATGCTAAATTTTAATGGCATTTAGAAAGCGTTTTGTGGGGTAGAAAATGGAAGCAAACCCATCAAACCTCAACCATGCTCCATGTTTTATAGCGCAGAACATTTTTCTGCTACAATCCAAAGACTTTAAAATGTAATAAGGTACATTTGAACCCAAGGGTTTTAAAATATACGTAAGAAACATGCATATCCAGAAATGGAGTAAAACAATCCATTATGATCCAGGTCGGATTTGAGGGAAGACACACATTACTGGAAACGCTTTTAACATTTCATGTCCCGCGGACTGTTCTTCACTGACACGTGTTACTGTGCCGGGATTAACAGATCGCCGGGTGAGAAAGCAAAGCGTGGTCGGGAAAGGGCTCTCACACTCGACGTTGCTGGGCTCTTTGCTATTTATGAATGTGTTTGCTCATATGTGTTTAAAATCACATGCCACACGGATTAACATATCAGTGGAGAAATTATGCCAATTTTCCATTCTTACATTTCATCGAAAATTTATCCCAACTCCACGTGTGCGTCTTCGACACCTGTCGTCCGCACCACCACCCCGTTTTCCTTGTTCCAGGGTCCCGGGCTCTGTGTGTTCCACTCTCCTGTCTTTTAACATCTCCTGGTCACCCTTACCACACCCCCTCTGCTGTTTCTGGGGCTGGAAAAGTCTCCAGAATTCTCTGGGAATAGTCCCTGCCTTTGCGGGGTCTCCTGTAGAAATCCTAGAAATCCGTTTCCGTGATGGTCACTTCTGAGGGCTGAAGAAGGCCTGGACAGCCTCTGGCTCTGTGGGTCTCCCCCCGGGGGAGTGGTTTTACCCCCCACAGATATCTGGCCATGCCTGGAGGCATTCTTGGTTGTCACCCCCGGGATCGGGGTGCTGCTCCTGGAGCCCCGTGGCATCCGCGATGTAGGAAGGGTCCGTGTCTTCTTCAGTCCTACAACCAGCCCGTGGTGGAGACCCACAAGACCCTCCCTGGAGGCCCCCCGGTTCCTTCCACACCTTTGACCAGACCTCAGCTGCCAGTCCAGGGGAGTCCTGTCTTCTTTGCCGAGGGCCCCCTGCTCTGGCCTGTGCCCGAGGCGTCTGCCGCGGCTGGTGTGCTTTACTTCCCGCAGCATCTGGAGCCCCAGGTCCACTGTGGCCGGGCCTGCTGGGGGGCGGCCGCTGTCCTACCTTAAGTCTCTCCCAGTCTCGCTGCATCTTTAACCACTGCCAGGCCAATCCTTGCACCAGCCTAGCCTCTCCCCTGCTTCGCCAGCCACTCTCCCCCTGTAACACTGGTGAGGCCACTGCGGGCTCTTGGTGGGGACAATGGACCTGCCCAATGCCAAGCGACACAAATCCGGATAAGACCAAAAACTGATTATAAGACGAAAAAATGCTGATTTTTTTTAAGTGAAGCTTCCTGCCAGTGTGTTTATGGTATTTTGTTTTATGTTCTGTTATTAGTATTTGATTTCTCCCTCAAAAGACAGCGAAGATCCAGACGCCCACCATCTAGTAGCAGGGGCGCCTCTGTCCGGGTTGGGGCTTTTTTGCTCTCGTTCCCGAGGGGCCAGAGGTGGAATATGGTCTTACTTAGACCACGTGCTTATGCGTGAGCACGTCTCTGTGTTTCTCCCTCACGGCCATCATCGTCAGTGCTAATAATGATAACAGCCCGCGCTACACGTGCTCACCGTGCCAGCCGCTGTAAGTGCTTCCTTCGCGTGGGAGAGCTCGTTCGGGGCCCACGCCAGCCAGTGTGTGGGAAGGAAGCTCGGGGAGACTCACCGAGCAGCTTCGGGTCACAGAGCCAGTCGGCAGCGGGGCCTGAGCCGGACCCCCGAAACACTGTCCAGAGCCCGTCCTCTAAGCCGCCGCCCCACGAGGCCGTTCAGTGGCTGCGCCCTCACGCTGCTGGACGGGCCCCCCGACATACCCCTGGGTGGCGTGGCGGGTCTTCTTGGGCTGTGAAGTCTCCAGAGCTTCAACCCAGGGTCCCAGGTGGACGCGCCTTAGGTCCTTGCTGGCTCCCTGCACCCACGCTTGGCCAGCAGCGGAGAATGAAAGAGGGACGCGCTAACCCGGACTTTCTCCGCCGCGGCACTCGTGTAGGGGACCACCTCATTCTTTGTTGTGGGGCTGCCCTGTGCATTATAGGACGTTGGGGACCATCCCTGGCTCCACCCACCAGAGTCCTGCTATCCAGTGGCAAGTCTGCCACGCCAAGTGTGACAACCAGGGATGTCTCCAGACTTTACCACATGCGCTGGGAGCCAGATCGCTGGGGCTGAGGAGCTGTGCCAAAGTCGTGACGTCAGGAAGACACCCACTCCTGAGTGAGATTTGTTGATCTGGTGTCAGTTCTCCTCACTACTCTGTGACCCCGAGTTGGCTGCTGGTGAGTAAAGTGAGGCCCAGGTGTGGACACTGCAGTCACGCAGGCGGGCAGGAATGCTCTGCCTCCACCCACTGCCCCTCCCAGGGGCTGGAACCCTCCCCCTGCCCAGGGGGAAGGAAGTGTGGGGCATCTAGAACCACCCAGAGCCCAGCGGAGGCGAGGAGCCAGGAGCCAGCAGGAAACCCAAAACAACTCACGCCTGCTTCCAGACAACTTTGCTTTGTTGCCTTGTGGGGAAACTTATAAATTATTTGGAGAGCAATATTAGTCTTTTTGCTTCTGAAAAAGGTTCTGCATCTTTAATAGAGCCTGGTTTTGAAACATAACTCACAGCGTTGTACAAATACCCCATCAATAGTGCGGTGGCTCATTTCATTGTTCTCAGCGCATGGAATCTTCATTATTTGCACTGCTGATAAAAGGCAGCATTTTCAGCAGATCTGCACTACTCCATTTAGCGGAGAACAATGATTTATTCCTCCCTCACTATTGGACATCCTCAATTTCCTTGGGTAATAAAGAACGCTCCCACGGACGGGATGAACAGGGATAGCCGGCGGCTCTGGGCCGGACAAAGGCAAGAAGAGTGGGCAGGGGTCCTGACCGGTGACCCTGCCGAGGGAGAAGTCCCCAGAGTCCGCCTCCTGGCCGGCGCCGGCAGCTGCAGCCCCGGGTGGCAGCCCAGCCTGAGCACGTGTCATTGACAAATTGCTGGGAAGCCGCCGGGTCCCTGGTGGAAAACCGCCCGTCCCAGCACCGGCAGCAAGCGAGCGCCCTGCCCGAACTGCTCCTTCCTCCGCCGAGCCTTTATTCGAGACCACAGCTCCGGGCGGCGCCAAGTTGTGATGGTGTGTGCGTCTGCCTCGCGTGGTTTTCTCCGTATCACATTCGCAGCCTGCTGAGAGAGGGCGAAAGCGGAGTCATAGCCTCAAACCGGAAACGGAGGAATGGCCACGTTCCACACAAAGCGGATGGTTGCGATCCCCGGGCACCCAGGCCGTGTGGCTAAATGGGGGGGTTGGGGGGGGGCAGGCAGGGAGCGGGAAGGAGGGGGCCTGTGGACAATGACAAAAAGGTCCTGAGTAGCCGCTTCTCCTGAACACAGATGCAATTTGCTGCATCTCAGCCTTGCTTGCGTGGAGGGGAAGAAGGCTGTGGCATTCCCTGAAACGCAGCAGTGGCCCTGGAGACTCGGCGTGTGCTGGTGCGACAGCTGCGGGAGGAACCTGTAGAAGTTGCTGGATGGCAGGGAAGGGAGTGACGGGCGCGCGTGCTCACCAGAAGCAGGCGAATGGGGCTTCGAGGAGGGGAAGGGAGGCCTCTGGGCCCAGGCACTAGGCCACTATTCATGCTAAAACAACTGGCAGGAAGCCGCAGCCTGGCCGGGTGGGCTGGGGGTGGAGTGATGCTGCTGAAGCTGTGTGTTACTGGAGGGTCCTGGAAGCAGGTGACTAAGGAGTTTGTAGCCTGAGTCATTTCTACTGGAGCACCGAGAAAGCCAAGATGACCTTCTGTGAGAGAGGCACTGAGCCTGGTCCTGGGGGCCACCCCACAGCCTTCTCCCAAGCACCAGTCACACCCCCCGACTGCAACAGGGGACTCAGGTCACCTTACCCAGAGGAAGCAACAACCTGTTTCAAAGACTAATTGCTGCGGTGGTAACCTGCCCTTAACTTCCTGGTGGCCGCTGGGGGTCTGAGTCAGACACACATAGTTAAGCGTGTTGGCAGAGGAAGGAAGAGGCCAGCCGTGGACCAGTGGCGGTGGGGACGGGTGAGGTGTTCAGCCGTCATGACACATCTCCCCTCCCCAAGCAGCGGTGGGCTGGGTGTTTCCCCTGCACAGACCTGGCACCGTCTCACCGGCCTGAATCCCCCTAAATATCAGGGACCCGGTCCCAGGCAAGACACATGAAAGGCAGGTTTGTTCGTGAATTTGTGAATCAGGTGTTTCCCACCATCACGGCCTTTCCATTGATTAATGCAAATATAGAAGCTTATGGAGTCAACTCTAAGTCCCCCTTTGATGGCAAAGACAGAAGCATCTGGGGAGCACCGCAGGGAGGGGCGCAGCGGGGGTGGGGGGCGTCAGAATGGAGCAGTCAAGGACAGCAACCACCGTTACCATCCCCTGTGGGCCCTTCCTGCGGGGAGCAGCCCTGCCGAGGGGCCTCCCTGCTGCCTCTCCCCCTCGCCTGCCTTGGCCTGAGAGCCCCTGAGTCCTCAGCTTTTAAAACACTAATGGGGAGGCCGAATAAATATTTCAAGGTCACCCAAGGGCTCCCCTGGGTCTCATTTATTTCCAGCATCCCGGCCACCTCGGTCTAGAAATATTTCAAATTGCAGAAGTATGACGAGTAAGAACACAGGTCTTTGTGTGTTTATTTCATTATGAATTTATTTGTTTTTGCTCCTTCTACCACCTGGCTGAGGGTGGGCATAAGGGGACCGCAAGTGCCTCTACTGTGCTAGCCCTGTGCTCGCCTGCTCTTGACAGCCGCCTGTCTGCCTGGGGAGCATCTAAGCGGAAACCCTGCATTGCATGCAGGCCGCACCTTCTAGAAGGAAGCTGGCTAGCTCTAGGGAGTTCAGGAGCAGAATGCGCTGAGCCTGAGCTGGGATGTGCTGTCGTCTTGGTGACCCTGGCCCGGAACCTGGAACTCGTCGACAAAAACAGCATCTGATAGAGGCAGGCAGCATGCCCGAGTATCCCGGTCCTCCTGTGCCGGTGAGATCGTGGGGCCCTTCCTCCTCGATGGCACTGCCTTCCTAAGGGGTAGGAATTAGTGTACCTGCTTTATAGCACAGGCCAGTGGAGGAAAACGTCATAGCCCGAGGGCAGGTTCCCGGGGGATCATGAGACTAGGACTGGACTCCAGGTCCTCCTGACTATAAACACCCTCTGTGCTCTGGACCTGGCACTGTTCTTGGCCCGGAGATGGAAGCCAATGCACGCTATGCCTGATACTGGTTACCGTTTGCCTCCGCCCCTGCCACAGGCCCCAAACCACCTCTCCGTGGGGGCTGCTCGACTGCTTCATCCCGAGCCCATGTCAGAGGCTGTTGCGACTGAGATCACAGATTGGATGACAGATTTGGACCAGTCTGGAGGGGCTGGCCCCCTGCTGCATGGCTGTTCTGAAGAGGACTTTGCTGCCAGCAAGCCCCTACCCCACCCCCAGCACATGGAGAGCACCGGGCGGGGGGTGGGGTGGGCGGTGTCACAAGGAAGCGTGAGCTGTCCTGGCTCCTCTGCCTCTCCTCTCTATACCCACCACCCCAGGAGAGACCTGAAAAACTCCAGGAGTTCATTCATTTGGAAAACTTTTAAGGACTTAAAAAGTGCAAGGCCTTGGGGAGATAGCAATTAATAAACATTCATGTTGGAGAGAGAGACAAGTAATAAGAGCAGAACATAGGTTAAGCAGTGAAAGTCCAGATTTAGGGGGATGTCAGGCATGGCCCGATCAAGATTCTGGCCCTGTTCTCTGTGATGCTTTCCATGTTTCCCTCCTCCTCGGGATCCTCAGCTGTCTTCCCTTATGTTAATAAAATGGGTACAGGCATTCAGGCCCCACAGACACATCACCGACTGTCCAAAACAAGACAAGAACCTCCCTTCTCCCAACCCTCAGACAAAAAAAGTCTTGGGCTTCACTTCGATTGGCTCAGTTTAGGTCATCTGAGTGCCTGGACCCAATCTCTTTGGCTGAGAGGATGCAATTAGTTCAGACTAAGAGTTGACCAACCCCAGCCTGTGGACCAAATCCAGACTGCTTCTGCTTTTGTAAATAAAGTTTTATTGTTTTATTACCACACGGCCCTTTTATTTACATAGTGGGCATGACTGCAGAATCAAGAAGGTAAACAGAGACTTTATTGCCTACGATGTCGAAAAGATGCGCTCTCTGACCTTCTACAGAGAAAGTTTGCCTGGCTTACACACACCCGAACCTATGTTGGAAGTGGGTGTTAGAGGAGATCCCCTCAACTTTTATGAGTGTGACATCAAGGGGCAAGGGCAGGAATAAATCCTGGGAAGGCACTGGGTCCACGTTTGCACGTCCGCATCATTGATTCCTTCAGCAGACGAAGCTTGGTCAGCTTGGCTGAACTGATCCCCTTTGCCCTGTCGGAGAGAGCCTGGTTCGGAGAAAGGGAACAAAGCCATATTAAACAGTTAAGACGGCCAGAAGGAGGAAGCCACCTAAATATCCCGCAGCTGAAGAACAGATACACAAACGTTGTACCTCCTGGGAGTGGAATATTCTCCATTCATAGAGGGAAACGAGGTGTTGACACGAGCTACAACACAGATGAACCTCAGAAGCACGACCCTGGGTGAAGGAAACCAGGCACAGAGGTCACGGTGTGTGGTTCCCTATCTGTGAACCATCTAGAATAGGTAAATCCTCGGGACAGCTGGGGCTGTCTTGGGGAGGAGACATGGGGGGGGGCAACCTCTTCCTAGATGGGTACGAGGTTTCCTTTTGGGGTGCCGAATGTGTCCTGAAACCACCTCGCCAGCATACGAAATCGCACACTTCAAAAGGGTGAGTTTTGTGCTGCGGGGATTTTATCTCGATTGAAAGAGATCAGAGCCTGCGTCGGCGCTAAACTGCACGGGAGGGCCCGTGGGCTCCGGAGGTGTTCAGACGGGGAGCCGCAGGGCCAAGGTCTGGTTTCCTGGAGAACTTTATTCCCGCTCTTCCCGAGCTCGTGTACCCCACGGGCTCCCCGGCGGCCCCCCTGCTCTCCGCCCCGAACAGGCGTTCTGCCAGGGGTTTGCCTGCCTCGGGGGGTCCCCCAGGCACCCCCTCCCCCGGCTCTCTTCAGCACCCTGGTGGTGAAATGCCGCATTGCATGACAGACTCCATAAATTTGCCCGAAGCTTTGGCATTTATGCTTGCCACCTTTGTAAAAATATTGTTTCCCATTGCTACCCGGGTTTTATAATGTCAATATACCAAGATCTACCTCTCAGTATTACATTTTATACACAATGCCGCTTTCTTTATACCCTAGAGCACCTGTGTTTTTCTAACTTGGCTTTCAAAAATAGTTGGTTTTCAAAGAGATGTCACGGGAGACTCGCTGTTGGCAGTGAAGTAAGGTTGTGTTGTGTTTTTTTTCCTCTTTTATTGTGGTCTGGAGCAAAATATGTGATGGAATCCTTAATTGAAACTCACCTTTAACATTCAAGTTATATTTTTATTACAATTGGAGACCCATCGTGAGGGACCATTATCTGCAGGGAATCCTTTCCTTCAGGAATGTTTCTTCTTTGGTATAATTGAAGTCCGGGGATCCCCGAACAAACACCGGGGTCTCGTATTTCAAGCTGGTGGCAGAGACGCCCGTGGGTGTCGTGCCCAGGAAACGTAAAGCAAAGCGCTGTCTCTATGGGTCTTCTTCTTGTTGGGGTCTCATTGGGGCATTCTGGGGCACCTCGGTGCCTCTCTGCCAGCAGAAGTCCCCGAAGGCAAGGGCAGTGGCCGCCTGGACCAGCAGGCAGGATTGAAAGGGCATTGAACTTAACTGTCTCCGCCTCTGACTCCTCACTGTGATCTTTCAGTCCGAGCCACTGCCTCTCCTCACCTCCTCTTCCTTGTGTTTTCGATTCTCAAACCCCACAACCTCGGGGAGCCGGAAAGTCCCACCTGCGTCTGTGCGCCCGCGTTCTCCAGCACGGACGCCGTGAGGCCTCGGCCAGGCTGAAACAGCACGGCCAAAGCAAGCGTGGGGGAGGCAATTCTTAATCAGCCGTCACCACTTCGGGAAATATAATGGCCATTTAATTAATTACTCCATGCCAGTGCTCAGGACAGTCTGCAAGAGCTTCTCTAGAATTTGAAGAAATTATTACAAATTGTGCATTCAGCCCTTAGGATGAATACCAGAATCCAGACATCATATGTTTCGACATGTCTATTATTTATATGCAAATATGGCTCTTGCAAAAGGATTTCCCAAGAGACCACGGGGTTGATTTTCCTGCGAGCTCAGGAAGTGACTGTCCATCAGCCCGGCGTGTCCCTCTCCTTGGGTGTCCTCAGGAAGGTTGTCTGGGTAGATCAGATTTCGCCGCGCTCTGGCTACCCTTCCACTGCGCCTCCTGAGCTGAAAATTTGGCCTCTTTATAGCCAAATTCCATCGTGCCTAAGTAAGACTCGGGCATGAATACATGCTCGGTACAAATAGTTTGAAGACTTTCTGGAGACGAAATGGCAGTCCTCCTTTCCTGCCAGGCAGGGGTGGGCACTCTGGGCTTTCTGGAAACAACCTTGCCCGCCCACCTGGTTGGTCAGGTCATTCTGAATTGCTGAGCAAAGCTGTCAGAGTCCCACGTGTTTGCAGACAGCAGCAGCAGGAGCCACAGAACAAGGAAAACAGGGGCTGGTTAGCATTTATTGAGCATTCATCCGGACCAGACACCGTGCCAAGGGTTCATCACAACATCCTAGGGTCTTGGAAGGTCGATGAAGATTGGCTGCTTTCTAAGGAAAGTGGTTAAGAAAATGTGCTCTGGAGTCAGATAGACTATATTAGAGTAGAATGCAAGTGACCCAAACCCCCAAACGGCAGTAGCTTAACTAGGATAGTTCGATTTCTCTGCCTTGGCAAAGATTGGTTAGGGGATCCAGAGCCAGCATGGCAGCTGGTGGCTGGTCAGGGTCCCAGCTTCCTATAGTAACATCACCATTCTCATTATGCAGCTTCTGCCTCATGGCACAAGATGGCTGCTTGAGCTCAAGCCATAGTGCCTGCATTCCAGCAGCGAGAAAGGGGAGAAGAACATTTCCGCCTATATCCCATTGGCCACAACTCCATTACAGCCACACGTAAGCAGGAGATGCTGGGAAATATGGTCTTTCTTCTGGGTGGCCTCAGAACCAACTAGTACTCCAAGAAGAAAACTTTGGGTAAAGGGGTGCAGAAGCTGTCTCTGCCATAGAGATCTCGATGCAGGCTGGTTGTTTGCCTTAGCTGAATTAGGATCTGCCTTCAGAAGGTCATGTCTTTATCTATAAAATGGGTAAAACCAGGTATTTGGTAGGCCTGTTGTAAAGGATACATGAGACAGTCACTCTCTGGTGTATAGTGTAGGCCCAGGTACAGACAGAGCCAGGAAAATGGTGAGAGTTATCATCACTCCCCAGGACAGGCACAGCCCCTGGCTCCTCAGTTTGAGGCCAAGTTCCACCACTAGGGCAACTGGTAAATTCCTCTGCGGAGCTAGTAAACCGGATCATCTCTCTCACCCCCCATAGCTTACACAGCCTGTCTTTACACCGCACCACATTTGTGTTCCATAATAACCCAGGCGTAGGTGTACAGCCCCGCTGTAGCGAGGCTTGTCCGAGAACGTGGACCATCACTCACATGTCCAATCCAGTGCTCTCTGGTTTCTCTGTACATTTACGCACCTTCCTGCTGTGGGAAAAATGAAAGGACACATTGATCTAAAGTATTAATTGCATACCCCTTTGTTGCAGTGATTTATTATCTAAACACACACACACACACGGACGTACGGACACATGGACATGGACATACAGACCCAGGAATTTCTTTATTTTATATATATACACAGGGTTCACGCAGGAATGTATTCTGTCATGTAATGGTGGGGTCTAAGAAAGTTTGTGGGCAGACAGTGACGCACAGACAGACCATCATATAGAGCTGGGTGTTCCGTGGGGGTCAGAAGCACGATCATCGCATCGTCACAGAACAAGTGCGCGCTGACTTACGAGTGACACAGCACGAGGCCTGGAGGGCGTGGGTCGCAACCCCACTTCACTGACAGATGGAGATCTTTGCCACAGGAAATGAAGGAGGAGGCCAGGACGGATATTGTTGCCAAGTATAAATAGTAGAAGCACCTTTATTCCCAGGGCTCCCTGACAGCTACCGAACCTTCATCCGTACACGCGCTCAACACAGTATAGGATAGTGATCTGGAACGTGGACTCTAGAGACAGCTTCAAACTGGTGAAAATCCTGCTTCTGTCTCTTATTAGTACGCCGCTAACCTCCACGTGCCTCAGCCTTCTCATCTGTAAAATGAGGGCAAATGATAGTCGACCTACTTCCCGGACTTGCTGAGAGCGCTGAGGTGAGCTACTGCTCCTGAGCATTTAGAACAACCCGTGGCCCGGCCTGCGTGAGCGCGGGCTCAGGAGGGCGGGGATGTTAGTGATGCTGCTGCCGATGGCGTTGAGGAGGAGGAGGGGAGGGGGGTGGTGACGATGATGCTGACGGTGGTGACGGTGACACGGATGACAATGACAATGAGGACGAGGAGGATGGAGATACTGATGACCAAAGGGGATGAATTCCCCCCACAACCCGGCCATTACCATCCATGCTGGGGGTCCAGAGAGGAACACAGAGACCTACCAGCACAGCAGGGAGCGTGCAGGGTCCAGAGGGGCCGCAGGGCAGCCTGGGTGCGGTGGCACGAGAGGTCTGTGCGGCAGAGGAAGGCATGGAGCTCTCCTCCCAGCTGCCCCCCACGTGAGGCCACTCTGGGAAGGCAGAGGGCTCATGGGGACGCTGTAGCTTCCCTTTCAGGAAGGCCCCATGGAGAGGCTTTGATGCAGGGTGTGGACACCTGGGACAACAGGTGGACAGGCTGGCCGTGGCTCCATTCATCCACCGCGCAGTTAGAATCACTGCTTCTCACGGAGCTCTGGGAGTGGCTGGGGCCCTCGAGGGCTGCAGACTTCGCCGGGTGCTGATGCTGGGTGCCCGGGGCCGGTGGTTGCCTGATGCCCACCACCGGGCGGCCCTGCGGGCGCCACGCTGTGTGCGACAGTTGGTACAGGGGACGTGCTGGCCTTAGAGGGCCTCCTCTGAATCCATTGCTAAATTTTTGTCCAAGGAGAAGCTCAAATGCCTGATGGTCGTTTTTATTTTACTCACAGTTAAAAGGAGTTGGTACCAATCTAAGCAGCAAGGGCACACATTAGATAAGTCAGTAAATCCTTGCCATTTCGTCACTCTTAATTTTTTGTTAATTTAATTAGGATAGAGATCGTCAAGTCTAGGTGTGCTAAATCACGGACCATAAAACTCAAATCACTTCAGCACGTGACTGGGATGCGGCGTGGTCCTTAATCAGGAGGGACAGGGGCGCGGCTCTGGGGATCAGCTCCCGGCAGGAACCTTCAGTTGGCTTGTCCTCCGTTCTGGGAGCACTCCCTTCCCCGCCCCCCTGCAGACACCTGCCTCCCTCCCCAGACTGCAGCCTCCCCAAGGAGGTCTAGCGCCCCCTACTGTTTAGTGGGGCGATGCCCCCCTCCGAAGGCCATTCTGAGGACTTAAGAGGAGATCTGAGGCCAAGCTGCCTTTGTGTGGAGAAGGCATACTCACCGGGACCCCTGCCTGCCTCTTTTCCCTTGGAGGCTGCGGCCTTAATTTCCAACTCAGGGCCTGATGGGAACCCCCCCCCCCCCAATCTTGGGCCTGGGTCCCAGGCAGGCAGGCCAGAAGGCTGCTCTGTAGCCTGTCGGGACTGGGCAGGTCCTGGACAGCTGCTGGGTGGCTTCTTCAGGTATGGAGAAGATTTGCTCCAAGGTCACGAGGCCAGAGCTGGCTCATAACCACGCAGAGCAGCCCTGGGGTAAGAACCAGTGAGAGGCCGGTCCTGCCAGCCCCCAGCCTTCTCTACCCACTTGGCAGAGTCCCAGACCTGTCACGTAGCTCCTCATGTTGCATCCGGAGGGGATGGATGGAGCAGCGTGGGGTCAAGTCTTTTCTGACGAAACAGAAGTGTCAAGGGACAGAAGAGCTCAGGGACGCCTGTGACCCCTCCCCAGCCAGCGTGGGATTCCGTCTCCCCTCACAGGTCAGTACTCTGTCTTGGGACAGGTCAGCCAGGTCTGGCAGGAGATGAGTCCAGGACTCATAGCTTGAGCTCTGGCTGCAGGAGGCATCCGCGCACCCGGGGGCTTCAGCTGGCGAAAGAAGCCCCACTCTCTCTCGTCTTACCGCACACACCCACCCTGCTTGCTCGTAGCGCGAGCCGTGATTTTAGCTGGACAGCAGCAAGCAGGAGTTCCAGAACAAATAAAGCTGCACAGACATTTGCTTTAGGTGTTTTTATGTTTCAACTGGAATATGTTTATTTTGGTCTCGCTGTTTGCCTAGCCTCTCCGCGGGGATGTTTGGGACATTTAAATTTCCTGCCCGCCTGCCAGGACTTTAAGTGAGGGGAACCAGACAGGCTGGGAAGGGTCTTGAGAGGCCGTTCTGCACTCCCCGGTGAGTGAACCAGCAGGAGAAGCGAACACTAGAGGGACACGGACGGGTGACGCCCGGCCAGCCCTGAGCCACGTGGAGAAGTGCTCCCAGGGTGCTCGGCCGCAGCGGCCCAGAGGTGCGCGGAGCTGACTCCACACTCACCCCCAGCCCCCATGCTTCGGGGTATCCAAAGCAACCTCGGGGTACCCTCTCTACCCACTGACTTCCCCCAGAGCTCAGCGGGGGCTGCCCTGCCAGCTGTCCCATCCGCTCCGGCCCTCTGGCTGCACGTGTTTCTGACTGTCTGATCAGAAATGTGGGGCTTATGTGGCGGTCGGGCTCCACCCCGGGTGGTTTCGAGCTTCTCTCTGCATGCATGAAGCCCATTCACTCCGAGGTTCCGGGCTGCAC
This sequence comes from Martes martes, assembly GCF_963455335.1. Lineage (NCBI taxonomy): Eukaryota > Metazoa > Chordata > Mammalia > Carnivora > Mustelidae > Martes > Martes martes. The sequence continues at coordinate 186,283,250 of NC_137891.1, read as the reverse complement.
ACGTCTCTGGCACCCCGGGATTGCACCGTGCCTCCCTCAGGGTTTCCTCTGAAGGGCACCTCCGAAGCCCAGCCTCCCTTCCCACGGCTGTTAAAAGCAGACTCCCTTGAGAAATCCAATTTCAAGCAGAAACCCCGATGCCCCCCACGATGCGCTGGGGGGACGCTGCCCATTGCAAGGTGATCTGTTGTCAGTCAAGCTGCATCTTGAGCCTGATTTCCATCTGGGACAAGTAGGAATTGACTCGTCCACATTTGTGCCAAGGGCATGGCTTTGAGTGAACTTCGCAGAGCTCAGGACACTGTCCTGTGTGTGGGTCCCACTGATGTCCTCGGCCTCATGAACCACAGCTGTCACCCAGCTGAGCTGCTTAGCGCAGAGAGGGACCCGGTGTCTGAAGACCCAGTGTGGGCACTACCCTCTCTGGGAGGCGGCAGCTCTGCCTCACCCTGACAACAATGTCCAGGGCTCCAGCCTCCCACGTGTGGTTTTCAGCCACGGCCAGGACCTCAGCTCTGCTCCCGGGAGGTTCTCCTCATCTCCTGTGATTGCGTCCCATTCCCAGCTCCCTCCCGTCTCCTGAAGCCCCCAGAGGTACCCTCCTGCTCCCTGACATACCCCCTTCTGCCTAAAAGGAGCATGCTCCTGGACAAGGGACAAAGAGAGTGGGAGGCCTCCCCCGCTGTGTGACCCGCAGTAGCGAGCTCAGTCTGAGCTGCCCTCGCCCCGCCACAGAGGAAGGGGACAGCGACGTTCCCCAGCATTGCACGGTGTTGAGGGGTCACGAGAGAATGGGTGAAACACACGGTGCTCAGTAGGGAGGCTCCTCCCTCCTCCTCCGACACCCACGCAGGCCACGGAAACGGCTCCAAGGAGGCCCTACTGCCAAGTCTAGTGTCTCTTCCGTCCTGCCGGTGTGTCTTTCCTGGGATGTTCCGTGGTGCTGCCCACTTCGTTGCTGAGGTTTCTGTGATGCTGTTTCTTGGGTCCCTCTTCTCTTACTAAACTCTTGGTCCCCAGCTCCGTTGCTGGCTTCTCCTAAAAGTCAAAATCCCCTCGAATCCTGTCCTTGGCCTCCTGGCTTCCCAGTGTCCCTGCCTTCTGCCCTGGGCGGATCTCATCCCTTCTCATGAGTTCAGTCCTCCCACACCCCCCACACCCCCCTCGTGCATGCTGTCGGCCTCTCTCACTGAACGTGCTCAGATGGGAGCCTCTTCCCTCCCATACCCAACAACGTCGCTACCAGCACCACCAGCACCACCAAATGTCCAGCTTCTGTCCTGGCTACAGTCAGTGACACTGATGTCCACCCAGTCCCCAAACCAGGGACCTCACGATCCTAGTGTCTGCTTGCCCTCCACATCCCCAGTCCTGTTCCTTACTAGGCTCTTGGTTCCTTCCGTCTGTTCTGTTCCAGCCCAAGCCAGGCCGTGAGGTCTCTGAGCTCCGTGGCCGCAGCCACCCCTGCGGCAGGCAGGGTCCCCGCTCCCGTGACCCAGCCGGGAGGCTTCCTCCTTCCGCACATCCCCGGGGCCCCATGTGCTTCTCCGCCCGCCCTAAAGCTAGAGGTGCGTCCTCAACTGATGCACGTAGGGAGAAAGCTGCAAATAGATTTTAAATTGTGCATGGGATAAAAATGATAGCGGGAGATTGGACACAGATGGGTAGGAGGTTATGATGGAAAAGAATTTTGCTTAATCTTGGATTGAAAAATCCTCTGATGCTGGCAGAGTCCAGTCAGAAGGAATTTCCAGCAAGATCTGTCTTCCTGCCACATTGTCTTCAACACAATTGATCTTTGCTTTTATTGCTTTTCTCCTCCCTTCCCTCACTTGGCTTTTTTTGCAGATGATGCATGGAAAGCCCTTTCTGTTGTTGGAGGCGTCCCCAGGTGTCCCCTTGCTCGACGCTGCCTCCTCCTTCCCCTGCGGGCTGGGGAGACGTGCCTGTCTGTCTGTGGCTTGCTGACCCGGCCATACCACAGGCTCAACCCCAGCCTTGGGCAGACTGTCACCCTGAAGATCATTTTTCCCCCCGGGAAATGAGGTCATGGTGCCACTCCCACAGGGCCGCGGGGGCACTGGGAGCCAGGGCACAGGGAAGTGCTCGGCTTCAGTGCGCGCCGGCTCTCCCACTGCTGCTTTTGTCGTCCTGCCACCATGGCCGTGACCGAGGGCAGAGCCTCGCGAGCACATACCTCTGCTCAGGTTCATGCTCACGCCGCCTCGGCTTACCAATCCCGTCACTGGATGGCTGCCGGGAGAGGAGGCAGGCACCCCTCTGTCCGTGGGGAGCCAGACAGAGGGGGTGTCTCCTTGTGTTTGTCCGAGCAGCCTTCTGATCGGGAGCTGTCGGGTGCCATGGGGTGCCCTCGGGTGCCGTCGGAAGAGTCCGGCTGGTGTGGCTTTGTATACACATCCAGCTCGCTTTCCTCACGAATTTCAAATGCTCGTGCCATCTGATGGGGGTGCTTACCACCCTCTCTTCCTGGGAGGGCTGCCGTTAGAAGGTGGAAGGGCAGGTGACCCGGCCTCGGAGCCTGGCACTTGGGGTTGGCAGTTGGAGACACTGTTCTGAGGCCCTGGAGAATGGCGGGGCCTTGGGCTTCTGCGTCGGGGGGGGGGATTGGCTAGCAGCCTGGCTCTCTGTGCTGAGCCCTGGGGAGAGCTCCTGCCCGCCCCGCCCCCCCCAAGGATGTGCTTCCTGGGAATGTTCTTTCCCTTTGGAGACTGGGAGTCAGGTAGAACCTCACACTCAGGGATGCTCTCCCACCCCCACGCCGTCTCTCCTTGGCCTGTGGCTTCCCAGATCCGTCCTTCCCAGCCTCTCCCTCTGGGGCTGTCCGCCGGTGCTGGGCTCTGCCAGTGTCCCTCCTGTAGTCCCTGCTGGGTCTCTTTGGGTTCCAGAAGTCTTGGGTGTCCAGACCTTTCACACGTGCCCAGCTGGTTCCCTTAGTGTTGTTGTAAACAGCCTGCTTCCTGGCCGGGAGACAGGCAGAAAGGAGTGGCCTCCAGACCCTTCCCATCCCAGGCTCAGCAGGAAGGCAGGTACCTGGCTCCACTGAGGGCCCCTGGCCAAGCGCAGGCCCAGCTTCCCTGCTCATTTGCCCTGCCTGGTCCCTTAGAGACATATCGGCAGCCGCGAGGCCGAAGAGGCCTCCAATGTGATGCATGTGGGCAGACTGTGAGGGAGTCTTTGATCTTCCTTAGCCCCGCGGGTGTGAGAGCAGAGTGGGAGAGCCTGTGTCTCTGGGAGCTGACAGAAGCCCCTTGTGCTTGGACGGGAAAGGATGGCACGGAAACACAGAGTCCCTGGGGGAGCAGGGGGAGGCCAAGGGAGGGCGGGGGCAGGGGGACAAGGATGGGAAAACCTTGTGGCCTCTGAAGCATTGGGGAAGGCAGGAGGTAACCCAGATGGGGACGGGTGGGCCCTGTGCAGGCCGCTGTTGGGGGAGGGGGCGTCTAACAGCCACAGGGAGGTTTGCTTTCCCAGCCCAGGGAGCTAATCTAGCACACGGGCACTTTTACCACGAGGCACTATTTTATCGTCTGCGCTGTAACTTTTGGAAACTTACCGGTTGCCTGGCCTGTATTCGGAGTGAGTGACTCCGTTTACCTGCTGTCTCCTGTGGGGCCGATCTGGGTGTGGGCGTGGAGGCTGAGCAGAGCCAAGAGCCCAAGCACATTCAGGGCTGACCCGTCCTGCTCCTGTCCTGGCACCCTGAGGACCTGGAGAAACTTGGCCTTGGGCCTTGGGGAGCTACCGGATTCCCATGTGTAAAGGTCAGGGTTCACTGGGTGGGGTGGAAGGGTGACAAGGGGTGCTGGAGGTGACGTTTTCCCCAAGCATCTGGCCCAATGCAGGGGGCTGCCGGGCTGGGACTCACTCCAGGTGGGCACTCTAGTCCCACGCTCCAGACCAGCCGCCCCTGGAACTCCATCTGGGCCCCGAGTGGTGGGCTCCATTGCCTATATGATACCCTGTGTCTGTCCACTGGGCCAGGACGAGCTTTGGGAAGCAGACAGACCACCTCTCCAAGAATGGCCCCCTCCTTACCCGCCCTGGGACCCTGCCCTTGATTTCCCCTCTCTGGACTGGTTTTGCCTGTGTAAAGTGGGACCGATGATAATAATCTCTATTCAGATACCATTTTAAAATGTACCCAGGACCTCTTTCAACCAGGTATGGTAGGTCACCAGACACACAAATGAAGGTCATTGAGAAGCTTCTAACTCACAGATCACTAGGCTCAGGACGCCACTCAGGGCCACATGGGGGAAGCACGAGAGTCATTCAGGAGGCAGAGAGAGCCTGAGGAAAATGTGAGCCAAGAGCCTTTTTTGTGGTTCCTGCAGGAAGGAATGGGCAAGGCAGGGTATACAGGTGTCAGATTGGCCAGTTTGAATCATTTTGGTGGGCTCTGTGGTGTAGGGAGTGTCCCATGCTGTCTGGTGCCTGGCCCTGGGATGAGTAGGGTAGGGGGAATATTGCTTCCCAGAGTGTGAAAGCCAGATGCAGCAGGTGCTTCTAAGGGCCCTGGACTGGTTGGTTTGTCTAGGAAAGGCATGCTGCCTGGTGAGTCATTGGCCGTCTCTAGGAACCAGCTAGCTGGAGGAGGGGGCCGTCCCTCCCAGGTCAGGCGAGCAAGACCCCGGATGCCGGGGCATCAGGAACACTGAAAGTAACAAGACACACTTGATACAGACACCCCACGTGTGACAAGTTCCTGGCAGGGCCCCTGTGCTAAGCACTCAGTACCAAAGGAAGAATGGGGGATGCCTATAATCCCTTCCACCCCAAAGAAGAGACAAATCTGCCTCCTGTCTCCACGAGGAATGGGTAGCCTGCTGCCCAGAGGTAACGCACAGCAGCCAAGAGTAGAACGTCTGTCTGGGCCTGGGGCAGGCATCTCCACGCTGCCCGATGTGCCCGGCCAATGTCTCTGTCTCTGTCTCTGTCTCTGTCAAGCTGGTCGTTTTTGCACTCATTCGCAGGAAGGAGGTCACCTGTCTGTCAAAGGGGCTGGATGGCATGTCCAGCTGCTTCCCTGGTTCTGGGACAATTTCCTGTGCCCACATATCTGGATCCTTTGTGTGACCTTTTACACAGAGCCCAGAGGCGTGCCTTCAGCTGATTCTTCGCAGTCTGTACGTTTTTCATCTTCCCCTGTTTGCAGATCAGGAAACTGCTGCTCAGAGGGACTTGAGTCTCCTGCCCCAGGTCACGTGGCTTGGCGGTGGGTGTCTGGTCTCCAGGGCCACTCGAAGTACAATCCACACAGAGTAAAATGCCCCCTCGTGTGTCAGTTCTGAGAGCCTTGGCAAAGGCATGCAGTCATGTGATCACCACCAAATTTACGATACAGAGCATTTTGGGGGTCAAAAGGTACAACCTCCCAGTTATAAAATAAATGGGTCATGGGGGTGCCATGTACAACATGGTGACTCTAGTTGGTAACAATGGATTGCGTATCTGAACTTTGCTAGGAGAGTACATCTTAAATGTCCTCATCACAAGAAAAACATTTTTTCTTTATAATTATGTATGGTGGGACGCCTGGGTGGCTCAGTGGGTTAAAGCCTCTGCCTTCAGCTCAGGTCATGATCTCAGGGTCCTGGGATCAAGCCCCACATCGGGCTCGCTGCTCAGCAGAGAGTCTGCTTCTCCCTCTCTCTCTTTACCTGCCTCTCTGCCTACTTGTGATCTCTGTCTGTCAAATAAATAAATAAAATCTTTTAAAAAATTATGTATGGTGACAGGTGTTAACTGGGGTTAAAAAAAAAAAAAGATAAAGAATGTTTCCATCAGCTCAAAAAATTTCCCTGGATTCCTTTGTAGTTGGGTCCTTTCCACACCTCAACCACTGGCAACCCTGTTTCCAGTCCCTATGCCTTTGCCCTTTCCAGTGTGTCATATAAGTGGGTCGTGCAGTACATAACACTTTGAGTCTGCCTTCTTCCACTGAGCACAATGATTGTGTTTCACCCACATCGTCACAGACATCGAATGCTCATTCCTTTGTACTGGTGAGTTGGATAACATTACAACATTTTGTGTAAATGTGAGCTTTTATTTCTCTGGAATAAGTTCCTAGGAGTGAAATTGCTGGGCCGCCTGGTAAATTTGCTCGGATGGCTCCCCAACCTTACCAGCATTTGATATTATCATTTTTAGGTTCTTCTAACAGGTGTTTAATAGTGTTCACTGCACTTTAAACTTGCATTTCCCTAACGACTAATGATGTTGAGCATCTCTTCACGTGCTTGAATACCATCTGTATATCTCCTTTGGGGGAGGTCCGTTCAAATTAATATTGCCTCTTTTCCATTGGGTTGTTTGTTTTCTTATCATTTCTTATTACTGAGTTTTGAGAGTTCTTTATATATGCTAGCTACAAGTCCTTTCTCATAAATGTGGTTCCAAATATTTTCTCCAAATGCATGGCTTCTCATTGTATTCTTTTAATAGTGTCTTGTGTCACATCTAAGTAGTCTTTGCTTAACTCAAGATCACAAAGAAGTTCTCTGCTTTTTCTAGATTTAAATTTTACATTTTTGTCTGTGACCTATTTTGCATAAATATCTGTATATGGTGTGAGGCTTGGATCAAAGCTCTATTTTGGCATATGGATATCCAACTTCAACAGCACCATTTATTGAAATGGCTATCCTTTCCCCATTGAATGGCCATGGCACTCTTGTTGAATATCAATGGCCCATGTACATACAGTTCTATTTCTGGACTCTACTTGGTTGATATCCACCGCTTTGTAATACCATGCTGTTTTAATTACTGTAGATTTGTGGTAAGTCTCAAAATCAGGTAGGGTAAGTCTTCCAACTTTGTCTTTCTCTTTCAAAATTGTTTTGGCAATTCTACTTCTTGGCCTTTCCATATCAGTTTTAGGATTTGTTTGTTGATTTCTCCAACGTTGATTGGAATTGCATGGAGTCCACAGCTCAGTCAGGGAGAATTCACAGCTTACCCCTTCCTGAGCCTTCCAGTTCATGAACATGGAACATGGCTGTATTTAGGTCTTTTTTGATTTCTTTCACCTGTGTTTTACCTGTAGTTTTACCACACAGATCTTAACACGTATTTTATTAGATTTATTCCTAACATTTTTGTACTTTTTGCTGCTGCCGCAAATGATACTTCTTTCCCCCCATTTCCAATCATGCATTGCTGCTATAGAGAAATGCGATTGATTTCTCTTGTGTATTGAGCTGAGTTCAGGGCTTTTGGGCTCCACATCCAGCCCTGCACCCTGCCCCCATGCTGTCTCCTTGGCACCGGGAGCCGGGTCTGGGAACTGGGTTATTGGGATATTGCCCCAGCACCTGACTCTGAGTCTCCAGCCTCTGGCTGTGGATTTTCTCTCTCACACAAGGATTGCGCCACCTGCTCTCTGGTCGCTCCCAGGACCATTAAAGATGAGTGATGAAGGCAGCAAGGGCCTTGGCGGTCTGGCATCTATAGTTTGACACACCTGAGATCTAGTCATTCTTCTTTTTTTTTCCGATCCAGGTGTTATCATTTGCATCTTGGGAAAGTGGGCGATGTGGGTGGATGGATGAGTCAGGAGACAGCCGCTGACACTCTGTGGGGCTCCAGCGGCCGCCCACCACTCTCTCACACTGACTCAGCAGACCCGGGGGCTTCCCTTTTGCATGCCCACCCCTGACCCAAAAGCACTTTCCTCCCTCACCTTTTTCTCCCATGCTCCTTGCCTCCCACCGTAGCTCGCCATCGCTGTGCACCTGTCATTATGCCCGAGGCAGTGGCCCATGGTCCCCTGTCCTCAGTGGGGTTGGTTATCCATCCCACCCCCCACACTTTGGGCATCGGGAGGGCATCACATTTGTTTCTGTGGCCTGTCACAGGACCTGTGAGTGCTCTGGTCACAGTGGGGGCTCCATGATACTGAGAGATGCCAAGCCTCTCTCGGGGGCTCATCGTGGTTTGAGGTCACTTTGGGAGGCACCTCTGTTGGGTTGGCCACAGGCAAACTAGGAGAGACTCTGGCAAGCGGAGGGGGTGAGCAGAAGCTGGGGGAGGTGGGGAGCCTCACTTGACATCACTGTTGAGACCAGAGCTGAAGAGAAGTCTAGAATGCAGCACATCAGCCTCCGCCGAGGCCCCCGTCAGGCAGCGCCCCGCACAGACCCTGTCAGCAGGGTGTTCCCTTCCGCCATGGGGACAGAGCAGGCCAGCTGGCATCCATTCATTACTCTATCATTCACAAAATAGTCTGTGGTGCCGAGTAAGGAGGCACGGAATATATCATGAAGAGAGGAATGAACGAGCAGGTGCCCGGGTTTCCACAGCAGGCACGAGGCTCAGTATTTGGAATCCTCAGTTGAATGGGAAACAGTACTGACTCTCAACAAGCTCCAGGCCTAGTGAGGGAAGCAAACACAAAAGTAAAAAGGACAGTGTGGGTAAGTCTAATGATAGAGAGATATGTAGGGAGGGTAGAGAGGAAGCTTCCCGGAGGGCTTTCTGGAGGAGGTGACATAAGGCCTTCAGTGATGAGTAGCTGCTGATCAGGTGTTGGGGGAGGGGAAGGGACAGGAAGGTGATAGAGGGGAAGAGCTCTAGCCCCAGCATGGGAGCAGTGTGCTGCCCTGGCCAAGCTCCAGGCAGACAGGGGAGCTCTGTCCGTGCCCATCCCCTCCGTGGCCAAGGAACCCACCAGCCCCATGACTATGGGTCGGCACTGCAGACTGGGTGTTTAGTAGAACCTCACTGGTGGTCCACGGAAGAAGTTAGGGAGAGTCACTACAGCCCAGACCCGACTCGAATGAGGCTTTGACCAGTGCTACCCCAGCCCCACACGTGGGGGGTCCCTGCCTCCCCAGAGGGCCTGCCATATTGAGTGGCCCTCCCACTGCGGCTCTGTAGGCCACGTGGGCCTTTGCAGAGAGGGTGGGCAAGGCCCACCCCATGGTCACCTTCTGGGCCCGGCCAGACTGTGAGTCACTCTGTACCATCCCCGGCTGTCAGCAAGCCCTCTGGGCAGCCTTTCCAAAGCTGTTTGGCTGAATGAAGTTCCATTTATAACTCCAAGGTCTACAGACTCACTTTTGGATTAACTCCGGCCCTGCTTGCCAAGTGGCCTTGGGCTCTGAGAGCAGTCGACAGGACGAGACTGTTTCTGAGGACCACACCCCCGCCAAGGGAGCTCTTAGCTGGAGTGTCCAGGCTCCTCGATCTTGAACTCGATGCCGAGGGGTGGGCAGGCCAGCATGCGGGGGACCTGGTCAGCTTTGACCCGGCGCCTCTCGCCACCAGCAATGTCCAAGTCAGACCAGCAGGACAAAGCAAAGACTGTCTTCCTGATGTTCTCGATGGAGTTGTTTCAAATCCATAATTGCATTCGTTCCTTTTGGCCGCCCTAACGAATTGCCAAAAACCTGGCGGCGTAAAGCAACACACAGCTAATATTTTACAGCTCCTGACATGGGTCTCACGGGGCTAAAATTGTGGTGTGGGCAGGGCCATGCGCCCTCACCTTCCTCAGCTCCTAGAGGCTCCCAGGTTCTTGTCTCGTGGCCCCATTACCCATCTTCAAAGCCAGCATTGCTGCCTCTCTGACCCTCCTTCCGCGGTCACCTCTCCCCTGACCGCAGCCGGGAAGGGGTCTCTGGTTTTAGAGATGCGTGTGCTTATGCTGGGCCCCCCTGGCCGGTCCGGAGCAACCTCTCTGCCTCGTGGCATTTAAACCTAATCACATCTGTGAAATCTTTGCTGGGAAAGGCCATGTACTCACAGGTTCCAGAGATAAAGACGTGGACGTTTCTGGATGGCCATTATTCTGCCAACCACATTACTACGGCTCAAAGAACAAGATATTTTTAAAAGGCACACTTGTATTAATTTCTTCTGCCTTTTTCCAGTGTTTGTACAAATGTCCGCACGCGCACACACTTTTCCACCGGACATGGCGGTGATTTATTATTGCTTCCAGCATTTTGCTCTGACACATTTTCTCGTGGGAAATACTTCTCTGCGGTCACTTAGCGCGTGAGCAAGTGCATCTGTAGGGTACCTTCCAGAAATGGGCTCGCCGGGGCAGAGACCACTTACGCATTTGTAATTGTCCTATTCCATAATTACGACTTATCTTGGCTAGGTCTTCTCCATCCGTGCGTGTTTCTGTGCAGTCTCTCTGGGACAGAGAAAGGGAGTGAAAGGCACCTGTCGTTAGCACCTTTCTGTGGGTCATTCCGTCCTCCTGAAGTTCTGCTTTATTGAGGCGGCTGTTTTTTATCTGCTTCCTAACAGTTCACTTCTCCCGCGCGCATCACAGAGCGTCCTTCTGGACTTACTTTTTGCTTGTTGACCTGAAGTCTTCCTCATGTGATGTTGCGGTTTTGACCCCTGTTTTCATTTTGTCTGTCCCCAGTGCCCCATGTGCTCTTGTCCAACCTACAGAAGCCATTACTGGTCCCATCTCTGAGCCCACCCTTGTGTTGTCCCGGCTCCCAGAAATGCCCTTCAACTTGGGTTTTCCCGTGTGGACCTCGCCCTTCTACTGGTGCCTCTCCAAACCCTCTGCGACGGCTCCCACTCACTCTGAGCAGTTTCCACTCGTGTTTAGAGACTGGCTGTCATGGGCCCTGGCGTGGATAACCCTCTGGTGGGTGCCCGAAGGCAGAGCCCGCCCTCCTGTGCTGATCACCCATGAGGTTAGCCTGGGGCCAAGCATGAGGTTGATGCGAAACCCAGGCCCTGGGTGGGGTTGGAGGGCTGCCTTCTCCGTGTGGTCTGGCGGGTGGAGGCCTCTGTGCTCCAGGATAGCAGGGACCCTGTGCTCAGCTGAGCTGCAGGCTCAATGTCACTCCCTGGGACCGGGCTCCCATGGGGTCTCCCAGGAGTCTTGCTAAGGGGTCTCTTTGGGAAGCCAGGCTCAGAGACGTGTAGGGTCCCCGTCAGCAGCCAGACCCCTCCTAAAGAGAGAGCAGGCCTCCCTCCCTTTGATGGGAAAACAATTTAAAACACATTTTGAAAAAGTCAGTCCCCGCAGAACAAGGAGATTGATATAAGCAATTTCAGGTCTCTCCATAACCAAACTGGAGTATGAAGCCTCCCTAGTTAATGATCAGCTTAAAATAGAGGTCTTTTTAGTATAACAATAAGTTAACCGTTAATTTTACCATTGAGCGGAGGTGAACTGCCATGAGCGTGGGGGGGTGTGTTTTAAGCTGTAGGCCTCTGGTACCAGCTGCGCCCCGCAGGTGGGCGGTGCCCGTTGCTCCTGGGGGCTGGTGCCTGGGGGAGAAGGACTTCTGGGGTCCTCCCCCTCACTCACCTCCTGAAGGTCAGTATAACGTGCCCTCCACGAAGCCTCTCGCTCAGCCGGCACCATCACCTGGCGTGACAGTGAACACAGGTATCCCCGAAAAGGGTACAAGACTTGGGGTCCACCTGACCTTGGACATGTGACTTATTCCTGTGGAGCCTCAGTTTCCTCGTCTGTAAATGGGGATAACAGCGCACTTTGCATGTGGGACTTCCGTGAACAAGAGGACAACGCTTAGCCCGGTGCCGGCCCGAGGCCTGACATGCGTGACTCCGTGTCAAATGAGCAAGATGGCGCCTCCCCGCTGTGGGGGGACAAGGGGACACCATTCTTATCCGGCCGCGCCGTTGTTGCCCTTGGGAGTTGTTAGAGTTGGCAGTGATCTTTCTCACTCCAGTCCTCACCCAGAACCGCACCAGGGGGTTAGGAGAGCAACGGGCATCATTCGGACAGATGCTCGGCCCGAGGGTGGAGGGTCCTGCCGAGCGTGGGGCTGGGGCTCGTGCAGCTGCCCAGGCTTGGCGGGGCCCCGTCCTCCCCCCGAAAGTGAATGCCGCCCGACCTCGGGTTCCTTTGGACCAGGAGAATGGGAGGGGAACCCCAGGGAGGGGCCTATGCCGGATCCCTGGGTAAGGCGGGGAGCATGGCCCAGCCTTCAGAGCGTCAGGGAATTAGGGTCCCCAAGCCCCAGACTCAGGCAAGGAGGGAGGAGGCCCCTTTGCACAGCAGCCGACTAGCAGCCGGTGCTCCTGAAAGACAGCACGTGCGGCCTGATGTGTCATGCGGGTGATTTGCAAAGTCACACACGCAACCAGGCATGCCGGGAGTTCTGAAGAAACTCTTCTTACTGTGGGAGCTTAGAAGACACCCAGCAAGACGCCCACCATCCTGCTTTTGTTCCCTCTTGTTCTGGCCTCGGCCCACATTGGGCCTCGCGTTGTATACCCGGGACCCTGCACGGGAGCCTCACAGAGCACTGGTGCGGCAGGGGAGGAGGAAGCCGTCTACGCAGCACCTCCGCCTGGCGGGCATGTCCCCTGGGAGTCAGCCCCACCATCAGCTTCAGCGAGGGACCCAGGGCGGCCCCTCCCAGCCCCACGCCGCCCCGCCCGCCCCGCAGCCCCTCTGTCGCAGCTCCGCAGCTCCGCAGCTCCGAGCCTCAGTGCCCGCGGGCCGGCTGCTCTCCCCACTGAAGCAGCAGGGGCCGGAGCCTGCCCCGGGATCGCTCTTCCTGCCGTCCCCCTAGCTCTCAGCGGACAGTAATCAGGAACTCCTTCAAGGACCTGCCCATGGCCTCTCCTCCAAGGAGTCTTGACGGAGGCTTGGGAGAGGGAACTGAGCCTAGTGAGGCTACCCTCCCAGCAGGGAGCCACCAGGAGCGGCGGATCCACTTCCTAGAAGGGAGACAGGCCTCTGACGACGGGCGGCCATCTGGGTTCAGCTCTGCGTGTACTTGGCATCCCCGGTGGAGAGACAGAGGGAACCGAGGTGAGCTCAGAGGGAAAGACCTGGCAGCTTGTCGGAAGGCTCCTGCCTGGGGCCTATCATCCATCCAAGACATCCGGCGATGCCTGGCCTCTTTGTCCTCCCTTGGGAAAGGCTGCCAGCCCTGCCCCCGCAGCCACCTCGTCCCTTCGCCCCACATGCTGGGGGAGGACCCAGTCAGGCTGCCCATGAGAGACCAATGAGCTCAGCTATTGTCAGGGCAAGGGACGCCGAGTCCTCAGGTCGCGGCTACTAAGTGAATCAGAACATGGTTACCGTGTAAAGCCCGGGGTGTTCTAGACCCAGACAGAGCGACCTGCTGAGAGAGATTTGCTAGCTGCGTCACAGACTTGGTTCAAAGGAGGATTTCTCCAGGGCCCCGCAGAAGTCTGGGGTTCGGGGGGCAGGGAGGGTGGGTACGTGTGTGCATACCCGGGCGTCTCAGTGACCTTCTGGAGAGTCACACAGATTGCGTGCCCGGGTCCTATCCCCAGCACGGCGAGCCCGGGTCTCTCGTGGCAGATCTTGTCCTCTTCCGCGGGCCGGGGGCCGGCAGCTTTGGAGCTCAGCTTCTCCCGCCTCGCTGCTCCCTTAAGCAGCCTGGAGCCACCCCCAACTCCCCTCTGTGGGCTCCCCTCCTCCCCCATGTCAGTAAAGCCTGTTGCTTCTTCACTTCCGCTGGTGCCTGGGACTGGGCCGCCATCCTCCTGGGCGGGGACCCCCAGGGCCGCAGCCTCCACTGGTACATGCGCCCCTACGCTTGCCCCTCGCGTCCGTCCTCAACTAAAGCCAGACTCCTCTTCTCTCAGGTCAGATGGGGGCACCGCTCTGCTCGGAGCCCGGCGGCAGCTCCCGTCTGTGGGTCGCTGGCGGCTGCATAGCAGAAGCTCAGAGCTCCGACTCCGAGCTCATCTCTCCTGGTCCGCTGGGCCTCCCCCAACTGGCGCCGCCCTCGTTCCCGAAATGCCGTCTTCACTGGTGTCCTGGTTGTCCTCCTGCCTTCCTGGCCATGCTTCTTAGTCTCCTGGGCTTGTTTCACCAAATTATTCTTGACTTGTAAATAGTAGAGTTTCTTCCCGGACCTCCTGTCTCTGTCTACACACACTCCCTAGGTGAGCTCTCTCCATCTTGTAGTTTTCTACGTCGTGTGGAAGCTGATGACTCCCAAGCCCATGGTAAGGGCCTGGGTTTCACCCCTGAGATCTAGACCTGGGAACTCAGCCTTCCCACCGGACGCTCACATATCCACGCTAACACGGTGACCACGGGGTCCCCGCCCCCACCGCCCAATATGCTCCCTCCCATTGCAGGGGACACTAAGTCAGGAAATGGCAACTCTAACCCTTGAGTCATTCGGTCAAAATTGGGCCTCATCCTTGCCGCACCCCCCATCCCCTGCAGGCCCTCCGCACACGGGCACACCCATACTTCCCCACTTCTGGCCATCGCTCCGGATCGCTCAGCTGTCACGTTTCCCCAGATCGCCACCGTGATGCTGCAGCTTCCGCCTTTGGCCCCACAGTCTCTTTGTAATGTGGCAGCCATCAGCTCTTGTCACTTCTCTGCTCGCAAGTCACCAGACAGGGGGCTCCCAGCCACAGCCCACACCTTCGCCCCACCCACAGGGCCCTCCTCCATCCAGCCCTACCTGCCGCCCGGACTCCAGTCTTTTCTATCACCCCTGCGGGCACGCCTGCCCTGGGGGCCTTCACCCTCGCCGCCCCAGCTATCTGCTGCCTCTGGCCTGTTCTCCCCCTCTTCCTCCTTCCCGTGTCTGCTCAGACACCCCCAGCAGAGAGGCCGTCTCTGCTCTGCTCCTGCACCACAGGACCGGCCCCGCCCAGCCCCCCAGCACTTCCCAACGCCTCGCCCGGCTCACTCTTCTCTGTTGCTGCGCGTTACCATCTGGAATGCTCTGTCTAGTCATTTGTCTGTGTCTGCCTGTCCACGGGAGTGGAACTTCACGGGGTCTAGATATGTTTGCTGCTGTATCCCCAGGGCCTACAACAGCGCCCGGCACTCGGGACATAGTGTCTGACAGACGGATGAGCGAGTGCACGGGCCGGGGGGTGGGGGCCTTCCCTTGCACTGGGCTCACGTGTAGCCCAGAGCCTCCCTCCCGGCCTGCTTCTCCATGGACCCTGCGTTTGCTCTGTCAACAAGTCTCTGCTCCGTGCTCAGTCCCCTGGAAATCCATGCACATAACCTCACAGTTCAAATATTAGCAGTGTCCGGAGCCAAATCAGCATATTCTCTGGGCCGCCACGTTGGGGGCGAAGCGATCGGCACATGCAAGTGCAAAGCCGCCCTCGCGGTTCGGCCTCGGAGAAGAGAGCTCAGCCGGGCGGGCGAGGGGCTCAGCCAGACCCTGAGGAGTTCCGTCCTGGCCACGGGTCTGAGTGTCACCCCGGCCTGGGCTCAAGGTCCTCTGAGGCCCCCAGAAGCATGTCCCGGAGATGTGAAGACACCTGTTCAAATGTGCGTCCCTGGGGATCAAGTCTCAACCGTCTCGGGCCCCCGCCTGAGAAAACCAGCTTGTTCTTGTCCTCTCCCTGCTTTCTGGCTTCATCCAGGGGACTCTCAGCCCCCCTTAGGATCGAGGCTGGGCACCCCAAGTTTCGCGCAAGTGTTGGCTGAGTGTGTTTCAGCAGAGGACATGCAGCGGAGTGGCTGAGTGCGAGGACTAGGGCTGTGCCTTGCGGGTGGGGTCACCGTAGGTAAGTCACTTAACATCTCTGGGCCTCAGTTTCCCCATCTGTGAGCTGGAGATGCTAGCAGCGCCCCCTTAGGCTGCAGTAATGAATAATTGATGTGAAGCCGAGAGAATGGGGAGCAGGGCCCCAGATGCCAGCGCTTGTTGTTGCTGGCGATGGCCTCAGGCAGTGGCATCTTGGGATGGAAGATAGGAAGTTGAGAACCAGTGAGGCAGGAGGCTGCCACCCCCCCCCCCACCCAGGGCTGGGCATCCATGGTCTCCTGGCACAGAGGGCTCCACGGCTCAGGGCAGGTGGGATGTGACCAAGCGGGTCTCGCTCTGCATGAGACGCCTCTTCCCGTGCCTTCGTTTTTCTCCGACCTCCGCATTTGGAGAGAGCAGGGCGAGTCAAGGTGTGACGACATGTAAGAGGACAGGCACACAGGTCTCTGGAGCTCTCCTATCACCCTCCTCAAGGTCCGCCAGATATTTATCATCAGCCTAGGGAGGCACATGCTGTGGATCAGAAACTATGGCAGCATAAAAATGCCAAATTCCAAGTACCACTTGGTGGAGAGGGATGTGCCGGGTGGGAGCTGGGTGGGTGGTGGTGAGCCCCACTCTGTGCCGTGGGTCCTACACTTGGATGCAGGCTCTGCCTTCAAGAGGCTGTTGCAAGGGCAGCCACAGGTATGAGCGCACGCAGTTGGGGTTCAGGGGCGACAGAGGACCACATAAGAAGAGAGGACCAAGGGAGAGTGGGAAGCACCTGGTTTCCTCCTGGTGAGGGCAGGACCACTGCCTTCGAGGAGACATTCATCGGGGCCTCCGTCGCCATGGGCTCAGGCTGCCATGACAAATGCCACTGACCGGGCGGCTTCAGGGACACACATTTATTCCCTCACAGTCTGGAGGCTGGAAGTCCAGGACCAGGGTGCTGGTGCGGTCTGGTTCTGGCGAGGGCGCCCTTCCCAGCTTGCAGATGTCTCCCTGCTCACTGCGTCCTCAGAGCTCAGATCGCAAGCGAGCACGCTCTCCGGGGTCTCTTCCGGGAGGGCGCTGGTCCCAGCATGGGGGCCCCACCCCATGACCTCCTCTAGACCTAATTATCTTCCAAAGGCCACATCAAATACCCTCACATCAAAGGGTTTGCACTTCAACGTGCAATTGTTTTAACTTTTAGCTTTTTAGACGTTGATGGGGATGTTTATGGTCTTGATTGTGCTGATGGTAAGGTTGCTATGCACACATGTCCAAACTCACCAAATCGTATATGTTAATTGGCTGCATTGTTTGGTACATGAATTATACTTCAATAAAGCTGGGGGAGGGGAGAAAAGGGCCCTCCGGTCTCTTCTTCCAACTAGCTTGGACGCAGCCGTCACGAGCACAGCTCAGACTCCTCCTTGGGGTGTTCTGTCCCGTGCAGCCGAATCCCACACTAGCTGCTGTAGTGGCAACTTCGGGATTTGCCCTAAGCTTCCTGTGGTTCTTTCTGATGGCAAAGTAGGTTACCCCACCTCTGAGACATATGAACTGGGGAGGGACACAGGCGTTCAGTCCAAAGAGCCCCTATGGATGGGGGGAGGACACTCCCACCTGTGGGAGCACTGTGGGAAGAGGGGTCCGTATAGCAGCTCATGACCTGTGGGGGCGGATTGTCACCTCTGTGTGGCGCCCACAGCCCCCGGGGTGACCCAGCCAGCCCGGGGCTGCCTCGTCCCAAAGCACTGAGCTGAAGACTGACGTCCCCTCTGGCTCCCAGAGGCATGCAGGCGGACATGGGCGGCCCTCTGCCCACCTTCCGGGGACCGTGTCCAAAAGGGCAATGAGCACTTTTCACAGGTTGCCCCGCAAGATTAATTTTCGGAACACAGATTAATGGAAGTGCATGTTCAAGTGCTTTGAAAATATTTTCTCTCTTAATCTCGATGGGAAGCCGATTACTACCAATGAGGCTAATAAAGATACAGCATGAGTCAGGCAGAGTCTCAGGGCGAAAGAGCCCCAGCTGGGGCCTGACCTAAGCAGTTCAGAACTCCAGGCACAGACGGTGCACGCTGCATGCGTCCACCGACTCCTGGCTGGGCTCACTTTGAGAACAGTCCATGCACACACCCTCTCGGAGCTAACGGGCCATTAACTCCTTGGGGGATTCCCTTGATCTGTACCTGTTCCTCTTAGATGGGCTGGTCCTGCACATTCCACTTTATCTCCTGCTTCTGTCAATCAGCATGACTTCCCTAGCAGGCAGCTTGTTCACTCCCTCTGCTTCGGTTTCCTCATCCATAAAATGGGCTGCTCCCTTCCTTGTCTACGTCTTAGGGCTATTATCGGGGTCAGCTGGGGTAGTAGGGGTGGAGGCTTTATACAGCCACGTATTTTATGTTTCCAGAACTTTGTGTGGGCTTTTTTTATTCATTCATTTGTTCAGTGGGCAAGTCCTTCCGTACACTTCAGGTGGAGAAGGTGC
Source organism: Martes martes (assembly GCF_963455335.1). Taxonomy (NCBI): domain Eukaryota; kingdom Metazoa; phylum Chordata; class Mammalia; order Carnivora; family Mustelidae; genus Martes; species Martes martes. The sequence goes on along the minus strand of NC_137891.1, from coordinate 186,265,292 downwards.
TCTGAAAAGCAAAATAGAGTGGGGTGTGAGGGGAGTCGGGGGTAGGGAGGGAAGGGACTCTGAATGCTCTTCATCTTTATCTACCAGGTGAACTTTTATTCATCCTTCAAGATTTTGCCCCAAATCACCTCCTCCTCAAGGCTTCAGGGAGGACTGTGGGCTGTTTGGTAGCACTCACCGTGTGGCGCTGGTGCCAGGCTGTGGCTCTCTGGGGCAAGCGCTCTGCTCTCCTCACCTCTGCACCCTCAGTGGGTGCTTGGCAGGTGCTTGGTGAGGGAAGAATGGATAAAAGCAGATCTGTCCCGTGCAGTCACGGCTGCCTTCCCTGGCACATCTGCCCCCGCCCCCCGGCCCCTGCAGCCGGGCAGCCTCACGGGTACGACCATCCATGCGCCAGCAACTCCTTCTCTCCTGCGCCAACAAGAAACTTCCAAAGTCATTTATCATATAAGCATTCACAGAGATTTTTATAAAAGCAACAAAAATAAAAGCCCCTCCCCCCCATCTCCTCTGCTCCGTAAATGAAACTGTTTTGATTTTCTTATTATCTGCCAGATCTTGAAAACATCATTTTGCCTAGTGTGTCATGGTGAGGGCCCTTCCGTGAAGGCGTATTCCTCCTTGGGACCGGCTGGGAGGCGACACTGTGAAGGGAGGGCAGGTGGGGCTCTGCCTGTCTGAGGGGGCGCCACACTATGATTCGCACCCCGCACCGCACCTAAGAGTCAGCAGAATAGCCTTGTTTTGGACGGAAGCTCAGCCTTTTGGCACAGCTGACGAGTTGGGGGTAGGAAAACGGGCCTTGTCGGCAGTTGCAGCTCGATGTTAAGGCAGGACGGGGACATGGCCAAGGTCCGGGTAGCCCAGGACTTGCAGTGGAAGCCGTCACCAAGCCTGATAAATTGCTGTCCTCTCAGGACATGTAGTTTCATGTGTGGCCGCAGGCGTCCTCTGCAGGATGCTGTGTTCCAGCTGGGGGAGGGGGGTGTGTGTGCAAGAAGAAGGGGCGTCCCTACACAGTCAGGGAGATGGAGTGGAGTTGGTTTCAAAGTCACTTCCAGGAGATCTTGGGGAATCGCATCTAAGCCCTTGGACCTTTGTGCCTGTTTACTTCTGGGAGAACTTGAATGTATGGGAGAATTGGACCAAAGCTATACACCTGATCCCGGAGGAGAAAAAGAATGCATACCAGCCCATCGCACATGGTTTGCACGGCTTCAGAGGACCACAGAGCCCAGGCTAGAGGCTCTGTCCGGGGATGTAAGCCATTGTTGCTGCCCACACATGGGGCATCTCATGGAGAAGGACATCCCAGGAAGACAGAAGGATGTGCTGCTTCCTTCAGGAGGGAGGTGCAGACCGAAAGCAGAAATTGACGTATCCGGGGCGCCTGGGTGGCTCAGTGGGTTAGGCCTCTGCCTTCAGCTCAGGTCAGGATCTCAGGGTCCTGCGATCGAGCCCCCACACTGGGCTCTCTGCTCAGCGGGGAGCCTGCTTCCTCCTCTCTCTGCCTGCCTCTCTGCCTACTTGTGATCTCTGTCTGTCAAGTAAATAAATAAAATCTTAAAAAAAAAAAAAAAAAAGAAATTGACGTATCCACCCACTCATCCAGCCAATGTCTGTTGAGTGGATTTCTGCCCCAAGCCCGGCACTGAGATGGCAGCAGACAAGAGTCCGGGAGGCAGGGGGTGTGGGACAGGCAGATCCATGGCTCAGGCCACCACAGGACTGACCAGAGTTTCAGCTTACTCACTGGATGGAAAATCTGTTGGGTCTTCTAAGGAGCCTTGAGGAAGGACAGGTCAGTCTCTTGGGAGCCCTAGGAGGGGCCCCAGGCACCTGTGGCCTGGAGGCATCTCAACCGTGGGGACAGGCCCTAGCCTTCCCTGACCCTGGGTCACTCGTCTCTGTGAATCCTGGGAGGGAAGCAAGAAGGACAGACCTCTGGGGGGATCTTCTGGGGGAGGGGCTGCATGGCCAGAGTCCTTGGGAGCCACATCAGTGGCTGTGTCTTGGCGAAAAGGGACAAACCTTTGGCTCTTGAAGACGAGGGGCGGGAAGATAGTGAGAATGGGGCTGCCGGGGCCTGTGGGTCAGAGTGTTGAGAGAGCTGAGGCTTGAAAGCACAAGAGGACAGTCAGATGGAGGCCAGGCGCCGCCCCCCCCACCCTCCTGTAGGCTTGAGAGCTCCCCATGTGCCCAAGAGCCTCCCCTGGGGGCTGGCAGGGCCGTGCACACTTCACTCCTGGGGGACAGGCCGCAGGAAGGGCTCATGCCACTTGCCCATGTCCTCAGTGAGGGCACGAGGGCCCCCCTGCACTCCAGGTCTCCCCTTGCACTGTGGCCACCAGCCTCGCTGCACAGTGGGAGGCACACAGCATGGCTCCAGGCTCCCCATCTTCTCGGGCCCAGATAGCCGCTGGGCGGAGCAGGAAACCACAGATGGTTGTCAGCGGCCGTGGTTTGGGCTTGAACTCATTCAACATGCGTTTATGTACTGAGTGGCCATTCGGGCCAGACATGATGCCAGGGACTAGAAAGCAGGCCATGATGACAATGAAACAGCATCCGTGGGTGATCTGTGGCCCTGGGAAAACACGGCAGGGTGAGGGGCTGTTAACGTCTGGCAGTACTCGCATCCTTGCCCCAGCCCCAGCACCCACGCCCACCGCAAGCCTCTGTGGGTGGGCTACCTTCTAACCAGAGCCTGACATCAAAAAACTGAAAAAAAGCAAAGAGCGCCTCCTGCAGGCTTCGCTCTTTCACTGACCGGTCAGGACGCCCTGGGGCCCAGGAGCCTGCCCAGAGCTGGGACCCTCAGGAGCAGAGCAGCTCTCCGTCCCCTGTTGCCCTGGGTACCAGCCTTTGAGGGGGATGGGGCCAGGAAGGGGCGGGCTGCCTGGGGGCAGTGTTGACACCTGTCTCAGCACCAATAGAGGACCAGCAAAAGCCATCTCCCCCAAGAACTGCTGACCTGGGGTTCCCAGCTTGCAGCCCATTAGCTGCTAAATAAAGGCCTCGCTTCGAGTGTTACTATTTGTTAGCTAAAGTAGAGGGTCCTGGATGGGGCCGGGCAAGGCCCGATCTGCATGGAGATCATTTAGAAGATGAACTTTCGTGAAAGCCTCAAGGTTTGGCAGATCCCTAATTAATCAGCCTGGCTGACAGCTTCTGTAATTGGGGGACTGGAGATGACTCGGCAAAGAAGAGCGGGGTTGGAGAAATGCAGAGAGTAAGCTCCCTCGCTGGACACACGTGGGGAGGAGGAGGCTGAGGTGCGCAGAAGTGGGGGTTCCAAATTGGATCATTTTGTACTTCCTTTCAGCACGTGATTTATAAATAAGGGCCGGCGTAAAGTTGCAAAACCAGAGTCAGAAAGGCCTGAAGAGTTGCCCTCCGGGGAGGCGGGTTGAGATTAAATTTGCACCTTAAATCTGGCCTGTGTTTTCAATAATTTGTCAGGGCACCACTAAAGCCTTCCTCCTTGGGGATGGCCTTTAGAATCGGGTTTTCCTTACTCAACATCCCTACGTGTCGTCCCCCATAAGCTGTCCTGGATGAATCTTCTAGAAGCAGAGCAGGGACTTAGAGGTTTGAAGAGCTAGAGTCCCCATCCCAGGGGCAAGGGAGGGTGCCAGCAGGTGGGGGACTGGAGGTATCCAAGTCAAGAAGGACCGTTTATTACAATCCTAAGAAGGAGCTAGGCCATCTTTGATCAAAAATTCATACCGGGACGATGTCAACCTTTTGACCGCTTGCTGAGTGGCCCACAAATGTCAGAAGAGCTCCTTTTCTGTTTGTGCATTGTGAATTTCAGCACATTTAGTCACTAATCTGAAGGGACGGGTGCTCAGCTGTTTGGGTGTGGGGAGCGTGAAGGCAGGATTTCTAAGTTGATCGTGGGGGATCCACACCCGGCATTTTCCGTAGCGACGGGTCCAGGGAGGTCTTCCCAAGCCCTGGTTGATGACTGCGCTTACAGCGGAGCCAACGTCTGGGAAGGTCTGCAGAGTCTAAATTGGAATGTGAAGATTTAGTACTGGCCTACACAATAATTTGCTTTAAGCTGTATAAATAGTGTTTTATTTGGGAATTCATCGGAAGGAAGTTTTGAAGGTCAAACCCCTCCCAGCACTGAGTGCCTATGTACTTAATGCTCAGTCTCTGGTCTCTTTTATAATCCTGAATGGCTTGGCTTCAGGTGTATTTTTAGCGACGGGAAATTGAATGTCAATTTGAGAAAGCCTTCCCCCAGGATGGCCCCTCAGCCCTCTGCACACATCCCTCGGCCTAGGGAAGAGTTATAATCCCAGAGGCTCCTGTGGGGGGGAGCGGGGTGCCGCGGGCCAGCCGTCCTCTGCAGCAGGCTCTGGGATCAGCCCTGAGGTAGAGCTAGCTCTGGGTTCCAGAGTATTCTCCAGGCTCCTTGCCACTCCTCCTTTCTTTGGAGTCTACCCTTCTTGGGTGTTACAGAGATGAGCTAGGGACAAGAGAAGGGCCCTAAAGCAGAAGGAGGGAGGTGCGGTGACTTGCTAGAGCCCACTCCCTTGCCCCCACCCCCAACAAAGCCTTCTCCCCTCCCGACTCACATGGACCTGAAACTGGTCAACATTGGAGCTGGTGTCTTTGGAGAATATTATGTCTGTGGAGGGTATGGCTGGCACACACTGGGGAGAGGTGAGGATTGTGAGGCCATTAGGCACCTGTCAGACCCTGGGGAGTTGTGGGGTCATTGGTGCTGCTGGGAAGAACGGACTAGAGCTGGGCTCTGGTCAGGTGGTCAGCCTGGGGCAGGAATGTGGTCCCTGCACAGGAAGGTGGACCCTGGAGGGCTGACCGTCAATGGTTTCTTCACCTTCCAACCCCAGCGCCTGGAACAGTGCCCAGCCAGGAGGAGGTACACAAAAGGATTTGTTATGTTAATGGATTCTTTATGGTGGAATTCAGAAAGAGGGGAGGAGACAGAAGTGTGTTTGAGGCAGAACTTGGGGCCTCTAGGACTTGGCCAAGTGTCAGTCACAAGTCAGGGACCGGGCCTCCCCCCACTGTGGGCTCAGTTGCTTTGGTGGTTCTCACACTGCTTGTCAGACTCAGGTCCACAGCCCCCCACCCCTCATGAAGCACAGGTTAGGGCTCTGAGGGGAGCCACCAGGGCCTCCCCACACGCATCCTCCTGAGAATCTTGTTCTGAAGTCAGAAGGAGGAACTCTTGGCCATTCCTCTCTCTACCTTCCCACACTGCCTTCTCCACTGGGGTGACTTTGTCCTGGCCCATAGCCACCTGGCAAAATTATATCAGTCTTTCAAAGTCCTGTTCAAGTGCCTCCTTTTTCATAAACACGGCCCCACACCTGCACCCCTGTGCCAAATTAGAAGGATTCCCTTCATCCCATGTCTTGTCTTGTATGGCCTTTGTCTGCATACGGATTCAGATGCTGGCAGTCTCTATGTCTGATTCCTTCAGCCAAACCCAGTGCCTGGCACACTGTGGGGACTCACTGGGCACTTCTTAAATGGACTTTCCTCTGGTCAGTCAACAATGATGGGATTAGTCATCTCTGCCCTGAGTTTATACACGCCCAACACAAAGAAGATTCCTCGCCATTCTGAGATTGTGTGGAGTGTTTTCAGGTTTTATGAAAGCTCTTCCATTTGAGACAAGTATTGTCAGGACTTGGAGCCAGAATGACCTGGGTTCCAATTTGAGCTCCACACAGAATGTGTGTCCTTAAGTAAGGTCTACATCTCTTTGAACATTAGCTTCCATATTTATAATAAACTCAAGAGCAGTTCACATGATTACTGTGAGGTTGAAACGTGGCAATTTGTATAAATCCTGTAGCACAGTGCATAACACATTGTAAGTGTTCAACAAATGGAAACTATTAGCATGGTGATGATGGTAGTCGTGGCGATGATGATGATGATGGCCATGATGGTGGTGGTGGTGGTGGTGATGATGATGGTGGTGATGGTGATGATAAAAGATGAATGTCAAGATGGTGGTGGTGGTGGTGATGATGACAGTCATAATGGTGGTGGTAGTGATAATGGTGATGGTGGTGGTGGTGATGGTGATGATTGTCATGATGGTGGTGATGGTGATGATGGTAGCGGTGACTGTCATATCTTAGAGAGGATGACAGGTATTATGGGGAAGGTTGTAATGACAGGGATGAGAATGGGGATGATGGTGATTATGATGGGGATGGGGATGGTGGTGGTGGTTTTGAAGATGATGATGGAGATGGTGGTGATGAAGATGATAATTATGAGGATGGGGATAAGGATGGGGAGGAGGAGGTTGGGCAAATGAGGATGGGGATGATGAGGAGGATGATGGGGGAAGATGAAGATGGGGATGGTGGTAATAATGAGAATAATGGAAATGATAGGGATAGTGATGAAGATGGTGATGATGGACATGATGAAGATGATGATGGCGATGGTGGTGAGGTTTCTGTCCTTTTGAGGCTCAGTGAGCCTCTGTGCCTTCAGGTCTTTGTAAGCCTATTTGATATCTGACCAGTGCCAGGCCCTGATCAGGCACACAGACCATCCAGCCCTCGCCACTCCCGTCCTCCGTGCGTTTACCCACAGGAAAGACTGCTCTAGATGCCTCTCTTTCTGTCGTGAGCTAGTAAGGCACCAAGTAAAACCTTTGCTAAATCCCTGCTCTTCCAGGGCCAATCAGCTGTTTCCTATTAGAGTTTCATGCATCCCTTTGACATATTTTTATTGTCAGGTTAGAAGAAAATATTCCACTCGTTTGCAACATTCTCATTATATTCCCTTTATAACAATTTCTAAAAGAGAATAAATATAAAATATTTCTCTGTATTGTGGCAATATTTCAGCCTGACTTTAATATGCTGCATGGTTTTCCAACTCACAATTCTTCTAACCTTGTGATGACAGTTAAGAAATCTTCAGGCATGGGAAAACATGGGGATCAATGAGTTAGTGGAAGCGCAGGACACTTTATGGAGATTCAGGGAGAGCAGCCTTCTGCCGATTCAGAGGTACCATCTCAGCCTTGGGAGAGTAAGCTACCGCAGCACCCGAGGTCTCCTTCTCTTGGGCCATTTCTGAGAAGTCAGGGACATCTCCTTTGGGACTCTTGCACAGCCAAGGGCCCAAGGAGCCTGGTCAAGAAGCTTGGTCTGGAGGGAGGAAGAGAGGAGCCCTTGACCATAGCCTCCTGCCTGGCTGCCTCCAGGTGGCCATCACACCCTACCCCAGAGGGTCCAGTCACTTGGGCATCCAGATTTCCAGTTTCCACCTGGAGTGAAATTCCCACTGTGCCTTCAGCCTTGGGTCCCCAGTGGGCCTCAATCCCTGCCTGTCCCTGAAATCAACTTAGTGCCATACTGGGCATCCCACCGGGCAGCTGGAGGAAGGGTTACTTCCAAGCACTCTCCCTGGACAGACAACCATTTTGGGGGGTGCCAAAGTCGTGGCACCTCTACTTCAGCCTGGATCAGTATCTCTCTCAAGCTGGTCCCAGCCCATCTGAAGACCAGGATGCCTTGGGTGAATTCCCATCCCTGGACCCTTGTTCTAGGCTCTAAAGCAGCCCAGAACAAGGCTGAGTGGTGGGGAGCTGAGAGGACCCCCGACAGAACCAGTGTTGATTGAGCACGTGCTAGCTTCTAGGAACATCTCTTCTCTCTCTTCATCCTCACTTTTACCTTGTGAACTAGGTAGAACATTACTATTCAACAGTGGAGAAGCAGGCCCAGAGAGGGAAAGTGACCTCCTCAAGGTCACACAGCCAGGAAGTATGGAAGTCATGATTTAGACCCTAACTACAAATTGGGGTCCCAGGGAGATTGGTCCAGGTAGTTCTATGAGTGAGTGTTTCTGATATGACCTACAGGGCCAGCAGGGTTGGAGGGTAGCATGTCCCAGGAGTAGTAGGGGAGATGGGGCACGTAGACCATTCTCCTGACTGGCTCTCATTTGGGTGAGGGAGACTCCTGGTAGGGTCCATGGCTGGGCCAGGATGGTGAGAGCTGGTGGGATCACTCCACCTCCGCATGCACAAGGATGCAGGGCCAAGGTCAGAGCTAAACCTTTGGCACGGTGAGTGTCCCTCCTAAACACGGCCCTGGGGAAGGCAGCTGGCTCCCTCAGACTTCTGTTGTCTGAGTGCCGAACAGCGGAACAAAATTTGCTGTCCCCCTTGTGGCCCCGCACCTCCTGTTATCCCTACCCAGGGCCTCCCTGTCTCCCAGCTTCCGCGGGAGGGAATTATTTATGGCCTTGTTTACTTCATTCTCTGCAGGAAATGCCTGCACTGAGCCCCACAGGGAGACAGGTAGCAGGGAGGTGGGTGGCCCAAGCAGGGCCAACCCCAGAAGGGTCCCCAGACCCAACAGCCCCCCAAAAGGAAACGGGAGCCTCCCTCCAGTGGTTGAGCCACATGCCGGCCCCCAGCCCCCATGGTCCCCTAGACCTCAGGCTGCCTGCCTCCTGCCCTCCAGGTCCCTGAGTGGGGAGCTTCCCAGGAAAGGGGTCAGCCTCAGGCTCCAACAGACTGGTAGCGGGTGTCCAAAAAGGAAGGAGGGATGGGAGGAAGGGCTGTCCTGCTCACCTCCACTATCCACCTGTCTAAGGCTCTCTGCCAGCAACTGCGGCAGGACCCCCCTTCCTCCTGGGTGGGCTGGGGGCTCTGTGACTCCTCGTTCCCTTTCTTGGGAGCCCTTCAGGTGAGGCATTTGCATCTGGGGGCTTCCGAAAGCTGCTTGGCCTGTACGGTTGCCCACTCCAGTCCAAGTCCAGCCCTGTACCTAGGGGGTCTCCGGGGACCACGCAGCAGCTTCCTGATGCAGGGTCCTGCCCGGTACCTGCTTCTCTGGGAGGGGAAGTCCCAGCAAAGCCATTAGCGGCCGGGGGCTACCGGTGGGAGAAGAAAGGAACAAACTATTGAAACCCACAGTCACCCGCACGAGTCTACAGAGGTCGTTGCTGTGTGCAAGAGGCGGGTTCCAAGGGCTGCGGGCCGGACCGTGCCATCGCTGTAACATTGTTGAAACGACAGGATGGCAGACAGGGAGAAGGGGTTAGTGGCTTCAGGCAGTTAGGAAGCGGGTGGGGCAGGAGGGAGGTGGGTGTGGCTAAAAAGGGGTGGGAATATTCTGTGTTGACTGCGCCAATGTCAACACCAGGCCTTGGAGGAATGGAGACCCACTGGCCCCAGGACAGCAGGCGGTCCTGCTCTCAGCCCCAAGGACGGGCAAGTGGGATCAGCCCTCCGCATGCAGGGAACCCAGCCCTGGTGGAAGGGGAAGCCTCGATCTCCACCCCTCACGAGTCCTCTTCCCCTCCGTGTCCCCCAGCATCCTTGCCCTCAGCTTCTCTCTCCTCTCCTCGCCTCTCCAAACTTGCTCTCAGGAAAGAGAAGGCCATCAACTGCTCTGAATGTCTGCAGGGGTTTCTGCTCTTTCCCTAGGGATCAGCTCCCTATGGCAGCTGTGACCTTGATCCCTTTGAGGATTAGGGGAGGGAGCAGGGCTAAGCTGAGGCGTCAGGGGCATCTGCCTTCTCCAGCTCAGCCCCGGCAGAGGCAGATGCGTGTGGATGCAGGAGGAATGTACCATTTGTTCCTTTATTTATTCATTCCTTTAGCAAATGCCCCCAGATCCCCGGGACATGTTCTAGGAGCCTTCTTAGGTACCAGATGCTCTGAAATAAACCTGGCATCAGCTTGCCTGCCCCCAAAGCTGGGTCTTGTACAGGGCGCAGCCCCCAGGACTGCTCTGTCAGGTGCTGGCTCACACCAGGATCCTGTAGCGCTGGGGCATGGAATCCTAAAGCTCCAGCATCCTGTTTGGGGCCATAAGGGAGCCCGGCCCTGGCCCCCGGCTGGGCCCTTGCCCTGCTGCTGTCCATATTTTAAAGCAGACCCTTACCGTTTTCCAGGAAAGGTGCCCTCGTCACCAGGGAGAGCCGCCAGCTGTAGACACTAGGCCTGCAGCGTGCCCAGCCTGGCAGGGTTTGGAGGCCAGGAGGACAGTCCCTCCCCTGGGGGCGCACAGTCCCTTTGGCGCCAGGGCTGACGGGTGTGGAGTGGGGCTGGTCCAGGCAGAGGGCCCTCCCAGATGACCTCCCCCGGAAGGCCGTACCCCTCCTCCTGCTCCCTTGGCTTCTGCGGAGGCCTGGTAGGAACCGTGCTCACAGGGTCCAACCCGGGGTTCTGGTCATGCTGTCCCTGCCAGAGGCTCTTCCTCAGTCAGCAGAGACACTGAGGGAGCAGGAGAGGGAGCTGGGAAGTGCCCCATCACCCTCCACTCCTGCAGACCAGCCAGATTTGCAAGCAGGATGAGGAAGCTCTGGGCTTCTTAGCTCAATATTTATCAAGTAGATTCTCAGCTGCCCAGCAGCGCAGGCCTCAGCCTGGTGTGCATACTGACTAGAGAGGTGCCCTCCCCTTGGGGCCCAGGCATGGGGCTGCCAGGGTGCTCTCCAAGCAGGGAAGACAAGAGGGGAGCCGGGCAGGGGAGAGGATGCCCCAGCAGGAGAGGCTGCTTGAAGCTGGCGTCTCCCTGCAGTGCCGTTCTCTGGACCAGATGGCATGCCAGCCTGGAGACTGATTTCCAGTGCATTCCTGGGAGGACGCCCCCCAGGACCCACTGGGAGGAATTCTCCCAGGATCCCGCAGTGCCTTTGACGAGCCCTGAGGTCTGGTCTCATGGGACCAGCAGAGGCTTGGGCTATACATACTTAGCAAGCCGGCCAGCTGCTAACCTCCTGGCCTCCCTTACCCGCAGATCATAGAGCCTCCCTGGCCAGGCCTGGCCCCTTATCCGCTGCTCCCCGCCCCAATGTCCAGGCAGTTAATGCTGATTCCTGGGATTTGTCCCTTCTGCCCACAGGCTTAAGGCATCATCGTTAACTCCAGGACACTTGATCCCTTTGCGGTACAGATTCTTACTCACTCGCAAGCCCCTGGCTTCAGATCCGGGAAGACTTTGGGACTGGGGTCCTTGTGGGCAGACAGTGGGGGTGGGATGAGGAAGGCGACTGGGAGCTGAGGGCCCCGCTGGGAGGCAGAGAAAGGCTGCAGGTCTCCGTGCCAGGCACAGAGGCGGGTACACTCTGAGCGGCCTGCAGAGTCCGGCTCCTGGCAGGGAAGTGATAGGACAGACCGCATTTTCAAACCCTCTCTCCAATCCTGTGACCTTGTCTCTTGAGCATAGGTGGAAGCCTTGGCCTGGGGCGGGGTTGGGGGCAAGACCGGAAAGGGGAAGTGGACAGTTGTAGGCAAGCAAAGGGGGCTGCCCTGGCGCAAGGGGGCCCTGCGGAGGCCCCTCCACACCCCAGTCCGTCTCCTCGCAGGCCCCTGGTCTGAGGCCTGTCTCTGGCCATCCTGGCAGCTAGCCCGGCCCCTGTTTGGCCTGCAGTCCCTGGACACCACACCATCCCCGTAAGGATATGTGTCTGTGCAGGTGGCCTATCAAGAGACCTCTCCCAGCTCTGGCAGCTGGAAGCCCAAGATCAAGGTGGGGGCAGGGCTGGTTCCTTGGGACGCTGTGAGGGAGAATCTGCCGCAGGCCTTGCACCCGCTCTTGGCCCTTTGCTGCGGTCGCTGGTGTTACTTGGCTCAGAGATGTGCCACGCTGACCCCTGCCTTCGGCTTCACATGGGATTCTCCCTGTGTGAGTCTGGGTCCTTAAGCCCCTTGTTGTGAGGACACCGGCCCTATGGGATTAGGGGCCTGCCCTCATGACCTCATCTTCTGACTCACCAGTGACATCTACAATGTCCCTGTTTTCAAACAAGTTCATATTCTCAGGTTCCTGGGGTTGGGACTTCAGTATGTGAATTCTGGGGGAACACAATGCACCCCATAAGAGGGCATCTCTGACTTTTAGGAAGAGAAACGGAGAAATACACCCTTTCCCTGGGAGACCTCAGTGTCTGGGTCTGAAGAGAAGACTGGCTGTGGGTGGTTTGGGGGCCCTAACAGGGGTGTCTGTCTCCCCAGAGGACCCCTGTGGGGTAAGTCTACGACTTGCTCACTCATCCCCTCCAGCGTTCACTGGCGCCTGCCCCCTTCTACGGTCCTACTTGGGACACAGCAGGGAGAAAAATGGACAAGGTTCTGCCGTCTGGGCCTTACTTTCTAGGTGGAATTAGAATGACAACGATAAAAAGGTCAACAAATATAAAAAATGATCCCAAGTGGGCATGAGAGCTACTATGAAGGACATAAAATGGGAACATGAGAGAAAACACCAGAGGCCTTGCTGAGAGATGGTGTTTGAGCTGAAATCTGAATGAGGGTCGAGGAACTACGGGTAAGGAGTTACAGGCTCTGGGCTGCTGGACGCAGGCCGGGAGGCAGGAGGGAGCCCAGCAGGCTGCAGGAACTCAGGGACCAGGGGGAGCAGATGCCGACTCTTGTGGGTCTTGGCCCTCGTGGCTCGTCGTCCTAGACAGGTGGGCAGGCAGAGTCCGGGCAGGTCAGAGGCCTCTGGTGCTGGGGTGCGTGAGAGAGGAAGGGAGCGAGGGGAGCGCCCCCAGCCTTATGGGAGTGAACCAGGGTAGCTGGCACTTTCCAATAGTCAGAGTGCCTGATCCCCAGGTGCTCTGTGACACACATGGACAAGTTGCATGACCCCTTGGGCCCTGGTTTCCCCTTTGTAAAACCAGGAGGCCTGAGGTCCCTGGTGGTTTAACCTCTAGAATTCTGTCGGTTTTGTGGAGGCCCAGCAGGCCTGTCTCAGTGGCAAGAGAGGGAGGCAGCTCTTGGGAAAACAGGCAGACACCTGCCCTGGGCTCCCACACACGCCGCAGGGACCCGTGCGTCAGCGCGCAGCAGAGACAACACTTCCCATTGCACAGATGACCCCCACACAGGCACTCAGGCTCTTTGTGCCCACCACCTGGGGAGAGAGTGGTTTCCAGTCTGGTTCCAGGGTCTGGGGGCACATTGCCTCCCCCAGGGCTGTAGCGGGGTGTGGGGAGCCTGGGGCCCAGGCAGCTGCAGTTCTGTTGTAACCGCCCTGATGAGTAAGCAAATGGGCATCCTGGCCTCCTCACAGTCCTGGGTGGTGCCCTGAGAGGCCAAGGCCCGGTCTCCAAGAGGGCAGAGCCAGGGCAGCCCCATGGGAAGGAGGCCCTGGCAGGGCTGGCCTGCGGCCCGGGAAGGAGCCGTGAGTTGCCAGGAAGGCCCGGAACACGGGGTGAATCTGCGTCTGGAGTGCCTGATTGATTGTGCCGCTCGGCGTGGATGTATTTTTTAATAATCTGTTTCCAAAATTAGCCTTTCTCTGTATAGCAGCGATCACAAACAGCGGGAGAGGCGTTTTTTTACTTGTCAGTAGCACATACTTGCTTTCCTTCAAGACAGATGCAGCTGAGGGTGCTGGGCCCCGGACCCCCGCACCCTGGAGGCTGGGGAGCACCGGGCCCAGTGCATTCAGGGCCAACCAAGCCCAGGGACGCCCGGGGGAGGCCACGCCCACCTGCTGCAGGGCTCCTCCGTGGCCTGGGGGTAGGCGCCTTCACCTCTCTGCCCCTCTCTGCACCCTGGTTTCCTCAGCCCCAAGAGTGCAGTGGCCGTGGGTTTTCATGAAGCTATCTTGGGGTTAAAATAAACGTGGAGTTCAAACGTAGTAGATGCTCAGTAAACATTCAGGGACTAGGAGCTTCCTCCTCCCTTCTTTGCCCTCCTCTTGGCTTTGGGGCGCTGGTTCCATCTCTGTTCCACGGGTCCAGTTGGTGCCAGATTGCAAATGGTTATTTTTAACTCCTGTCCCTTTGGCATGAAGATGTCCAGTGGGGCCCGTCTGCTCCTGCAGGTGCCAGCCTTGGTGGGGGGAGTCCTGGGTTTCTCTGTCAGTCCAGATGCTTTGCTGTGGACGGTTCTGTTTCTGCTGTTTGTACTCCAGAATGGCAGGTTCTTTCTGTATCCCCAAACAAAAACGGTGCAACAGCGAACAGGTTCATCCTGATCTGCCCGCCCCAAGGGCGCGTGCCCTTGACTCCCATTGAGAGACTGCCGGAGAGTGCCTGAGTCTTGATAGCTTGAGTGTAAAAGCTCCGGGTGTCACACTCAGCGCCTGCTGTGTGCCGTGCCCCGGGCTGGGCCAGTCTGAGGGCTAGAGAACAACGTCAGCACCCCCCTCTGCCCAGCTCTCCGAGAGGCGAACACAGGCCACACGCAGTGCCCGCTGGTGCAGGCGGTGGGCAGGGGCAGGAGGAGCTTGAAAAAGGAATGATGCAGATACAGTCTGCTCTCTGGAAGCTGGGGGCCCTGAGCTGAGCCTCAAAAGATGGCAGAGTCGGGACCAGCTGAGAGGAAGGGGCAGCGGCACAAGTGAGCCAGCCTTGAGGTGGGGCTGAGCCTGGCCAAGGGGCGGCCTGTAGGGAAGAGCTCTTGCTTGCCTCCCTGGTTAATTAGGCAGTAAGTCCCTGAGGGGCTGCGGTGTGGCTACAGGGACGGTCCTCTTCCCCCCTGGTTGGGTCACAGTAGCCTGGTCATGCCTGCTTCTCCAGGCTCCTAGACCAGGACCCGGCTTCTGAGCAGAGTCAGGGCCCAGGAAGGCCTTGATTCCAGAAGTTTCGGAGGACCTCTCCATGCCTGTGCCAGCCAGCAGTCCTCTCTCAAGAGCCACCTGCCTCTGGCTTCTGGGGACCCCCCAGGACTTCCTCAGCATTTCCCTCGCCCCATGTGTTTCCGGGGACAAGTGCTGACTGGCTGGTTCCGACTCTCATTGCTTTCTGGAATTCATCTACATCAAAGCGAGATCCCTTATGTTCAGCGCTCAACAAGGCTGTGGTGATTAAGCACTTAAATTGATTAATCAAATTTCCTGTGATGAGAACTACTGTCATTCATTAATCTGAGCGGGATTATAAATAAGAGATGGCAGATACAGGAGACGAACGTGTTGACAGATGGAGACGCCGGCCTGAATCCCAAGCAGGCGGCTCCTTCCTGAGGGCTGGAGCTGCAGGCAGCCTGGGGACAGAGCTTCCCTGAAGACAAAATTAGACCGAGATTAAAGGATCCCCATTTTAATAAAGAAATATGCCGAGCTGAGCGGGTGGCCTGGGGCAGGGCCAATGCAGGTTTGCATACCAATGACCAGACCGTGCTCCTGGAGGTGGTGGAGGCCACCGGGGGAGGGAAGCTGCTCAATCCAGAGCAGACCCCGCTGCCGTTTGGCATCAGAATTGCACACCCGTTGAGAATATGGGTTTTGGCGTCAGAATAGCCCCGGGTTCAAATCCCACCCCACCATGCAGCCGCCATGCGGCTCGGCTGAGGTTCCTACCCTCTCTTGGGCCTCCACCCCTGCTGGCCAGATGTGGATGCCCCCGTACCTCGTCAGGTAGTCGTTAGGATGAGGTGAGGTGATGTCTGGGAGGCCCTTTTTATGCACACCACAAGTATTTCTTGAGCGCTGACTATATGCCCGTCCCGTGCTACTCTTCAGAGAGTTATAAGGGGCGTGGTCCCTGCCCCTCTTAGGGCTGGTGTTCCTGCCGAGAACAGGTGTGACACACGGACCCCACCTTACGGCTCCATTCCGGTGGTAGCGAGGGCCACGGACAGCGTGGGAGAGGGGGTGGTCACCACGGAGCCTGACCTGTCTGGAGTCAGGGAGACCTTCTGGAAGAAGGAACATCTGGGCTGAGTGCCTAGGAGAGCCTAGGGCTGCAAAGAGGTGGGGCATGGGGGAGGCCACAGGACTGTTCCCCAGGGGGAGGAGAGAGTGAGTAGGCATGGGTTGGGGGGAGGGGGTTGCCATCCAGGTCCACGGTGGCCAGACAAACAGCAGGCCAGGAGGGTGGCAGCCCTGGGAGAGGCCGGAGGTGGGCAGCAGCGGTCGGCACTCGGAGCCCCCAGTGGTGTTAAGGATGTATGTTTTAGGAATCAGCACTTCTCAGGCGGGGGCTTGGCAAGGGGCTTGGGGAAGCAGTGGGGTCTCCTCACTGAGGCACAGAAGGGAGTGGCTGGCCACCGCCCTGGCCTTCCCAGACACCACTTTCTGTCTCGGCCTTCTGGACCCAGACATACGATGTCTCCCCATCCCCTGGTCTTTTCACACTTCCCACCTCTGCTTCCTGCTTCCAGGGACACGGTCCCTAACTCCTGACCGTGCTGATGCTGATGGAAGTTCAGTCCCCAGCTCAGTGTGCTGCTGTCCTGAGAGGTCAGAGCCCAGGGACAACCGCTGCTGTCCTGAGAGGTCAGATCCCCAGGGACAACCCCTCCCACCCCACCTCCACCCCACCAAGCGCTGTGGCCTCTTGATCATGACCCAGTCATAGCGTTGACCCACCCTGAGATGTGTGATGGTCTTCCTGACCCCCGTGGTTCTGCTCACAGGAGCAGTTGGCCCGAGGAAGCAGGGACCGTGTCAGCCCTGGTCCCCAGGGCATCCTTGGAGGCTGCATAGGGCCTGGCGCATCAGCAGAGGCTTGTGGAGTCCATGGATGCTGAGTCAAGGTGGCCTTGGAAGCATCACCGAGATGGTGGTGGCTGTGCCGGGGAGAGAAGGCAGGGTAGAGACCTGCCCAGGCCCCACATGCAGATCAGCGTCTTCTGGGTATTGGGCCTGGACCACGTCAGTGCAGTAACGGTTACTGAGCTCCTGCTTGGCGTATGGCCCTACTGAGGCACAGGGAACCTGTCCTTGCCTTCCGGCAGCATTGAGTGGGACAGCGGAGGTGGGCAAGGAAAGAGCCCATTGCGGTGCACTAAGGTTAGTGTCCTACAGAGGGAAGCCCAGAGCAGGGGTAGGCGGCCTTCTGGAAGGGCAGAGGCCAAGGCCGGTTGCACTGGAGATGGAAGAGTTGGGGAGGACAAGTGAGAATGGGCGTTGTGGCCGGGGGAGGGGCACAAACAAACCGTCATGGCCCCTCATGTTCCAGCACCCGTTTCTCTCTGTTTTTACCTCCTGACATTTGGGTCAGAGTCTCAAGGCAGCATCTGCAGGGACCCTGGCTACACGGGCCAGGAGGCCCGGCCTCCCACCCACACCTCTGCCCAGACACAAGGACTCAGAGATGGCCATTCTCAGTTTGCTGGGCTCACACACTGTGATCAGCCAGCGAGCCTCGGGAGCCCTCCCTCAGACTCCTGGAAGGATTTTGCAAGAGTTTGGGGTGTGGGGAGAGGGGAGAAGCCGAATTCCCTCATTTGGAGGAAACCCACTGGAGCTCAGTGAGATTAAAGCTATCACTCCCGGCTGAACGGGCCTCTTCTACTGTTTTGCTGAATAATTAAAGAGTCCTTATTAAAAGAGTTACCGTCTGAAAGATGTCAGCCCCTTCATCTCTCACGTCCTTCTCTGGAACGTGGCCAGGGGGCCATGTCCAAGCACCCCTGCCAAGGATAACCTTTGCCCCGAGATCATGTGCCCCGGGCACATGGGACATCTAGCAGCTCAGTGTGGGCCTCCCCTGCCACGGTGCCCTCTGCAAGGGGACTCGGGGCCTGCGCCAGCCAGAGTGGGTCTCGGAATACAGTGTGGGGGGAAGGCGGGGCAGGCTGCAGTCCATCTTCCATGATGGACTTCGTCTGTCCGGCCCGGGGCTCTGTGTGGCTTCCCTCCTCCCTGGGCACCAGGCCGGCGGGGGGGCAGTAAGCTAAGGAAGGCCAAGTTTCTACCACGGAGGAGCTCCCACCTAGGGAGGGAGGGGCGGGGAGCAGAGCAGGACCACCCAGCTCTGCCTGCGAGAGTCAGAGCCAGATCAGAGGAGAAGCGAGTGTTAGCTCGGCACCCTGAGGGACAAACGCGAGTTTGCCAAGCCTAGAAACAGGGCTTTCCCCAAGACTTCAAAAACAAAGCAGAGCGGATGAAAGGCAGAGAATCTGAAAGTACACGGCACGTTCAGGGATGCATTCCACGAACAAATGAGTGCCTACTCGGTGCCAGCAACCATGCCGGGCACGGAGGATACAGAAATGAGCACGACACGGACCCGCCCCGCGTACAATTTGCAGTCTGGTAGGGGAGGTGGGCTAGAAACGGTCTCTGATGTGAAGGGCGGTGTGCTCCCGAAGGGTGCTCCCGCAGGGTGCTCCAATGCAATTTCCCCCGGCCGCGCTAGGACAACAGGGCAGGCGGGGTTACGTCTGTGCCTTTCCGGAGATGATGCCTAGGTGGCTTTGGAGGGACACTAATTCACTCCGATGCTGGTGGCCTGAACACACTGGCCACCAAGGGAGGTGTCATGGAGGAGACGGAGAAAGGACTGAGGAACGGAGAGGAAAGGCACGGGCCTCCCTTGAGGGAGATCCGGAATGCTGGGAAGGAGGGAGCTGGAATGATCTGGAATGATCCAAGCAAGGAAGAGAAGAGATGAGAAGAGATCGCAAAAGGACCTGCAGAAAGGAGGGCGGGGGGCAGGGCTGGTAAAGAGCGGGGAGCCCACAGGAGCTGTGGTCTGAGCTAAAGGGGTGGTCAGCGGAGTGATGTCCCATTGCCCTCGTGGAGTGTGAGGCAGGCCCGGGCTGGCCCGCGGGCTGTGAGAGCCCAGCCAGAGCGAAACTGCCTGAGGTGACCCTGGACCGGGAGGCTCTGCCTGGACTGGGGGGTTTGTCCTAAGACCCCTCACGAGGTGGAAGGAGTTTCTTGACCTCTGGACTGAAAGGCACAGGCCACCTACCAGATGCCGGAGGAGTCCAGGGGGAAGGTGGGGCACGCGGGACTTGGCCTCCAGCAAGGACTCCACCGTCCTCACAGCTGACGCTCATGGGAGAGGAGTCTTGCACTCGGTTTGAACTTTTCTTCCAGGAAGGTCTGTGGTCACCTCCTAAGTGCTGAAACACTCATTTTGCTGCGCTTAGTCATGGCCAGGGCTGGAAGGACCGAGGCTTGGCAGTGCCACCTGACGGGAGCCCCACTGGGGAGGGTCTGGGCCTTGACTTGAGCAGACACCGGAGGCAAGGGGGGTCACGGATGGAGCTCTTGGCTCCTGTGCGACGCCGCCGACGCCCAGCCCCACCTCCGATGGACAGACAGGTGGACCTTCCTTCCCTCGGCCGGGCCGGCACACGGACGATCACAAGAGCCCCTTTCACCTCCAAACACTTTCCAATTCAATGCGTCTTCCACCCACCCGCCCACCTTGCTGTCGGCAAGAGTTAAGTTTTAATGAGAAAAGAATTTCTCTCTGGAATATTGAGTATAATTAAAATTCTGCCGCAAAAAAAAAAAAAAAAAAAAAAAAAAGGCCCAGCAAGCATGGAGAGAGTACTAGAGGAAGTGAAAATGTTGAAACGCAACCCCCGTTTTCCTTTCCCTACGACTTGGATTATTAAGTCAGGTTTGAGAAAGTTCCTATTAAATATTTAAATATTGCATTAAATATTCATCATCTCAAAAATTGCTTCCTAACCGATCCTTAGGTAAATATAACAATATTTGATCACAAAAGCTGCACAGGCTGACAGGCTCCGAGAGGGTGAGAATCTGTCTGTGGCTCGGTTCCCACGGGGCGCGGGGAATCCCGCTCACGGGAGGAGGCCGGGAGGGCAGGACGGAGGCCAGGGGAAGTGACACACGAGCCGCAGGGCTGCGGAGGGGCTGCTGGGGGCTGAGCGTGTGTGTGTGGGGGGGTCTCTCCTCCAGGGGTGTCTCTCCCCCAAGGGGCACCTCTAGCAGGACCCTCTGTGGGGCCAGTGCCCGCTGCAGACCTCAAGGTCCCTCCTGAGGGCTGCGTGAGGGGTGTCCCCCCGGGTTCTCCCAGACTGTGCCTGTGGCCCCGCCAGTCCTTGTCCTTGTGTGGGCTCGAGGCCCCGTTGAGAACTCCACTCTCAAGAAAGGCAGTAAACACTGGCTGTGTGTGGATGGCTGGGTGCCAGCTGGAGGGAGGGGGACATCTAGCCAGTTGGAGCGTGGGGCCAGTTTTGCGTGGGTGTCTGTGCGGAATGGCGAGGCCGGGTGGGTGCTGCAGAGCCCAGGACGCGAGGGGCCACACGGCTGGCTCACTGTTCCCATGTGGCACCTCCCCTGAAGACCTCAGACCTGGCGGCCTCCAGCCCTCTCCCTGTCCTGTTCTGGGCTTCTCTCAGCAGGGTTCCAACCTCAAGGCCACAGAGGCCCTGCTGCCGGCCAGCCACGCCAGGGCCCCCCATCCTCCTCCTCCTCCCGGTCTTCATCCCCACCCTCGTAACTATCCGGGATATTCTACTCACACAGATGGAAAAGAGTTCCAAGGTAGAGAAGCAAAGTATTTCCCATAATGGCCAGTGATCTGTTGTGACTAGGGATCCCGCCATGGCCTGTCTGGGCACCTTGGGTGGGAGGCCGCAGGGGTGGGCCGGAGGCTCAGGGCAGCCACCGAAAGCCACTGAGGAGTGGGAAGGGTGGCTGGCTGACATGTTTTTAGGGAAGACGGCAGAGGCCGACCCCGCGAGTGTGGGGTGTGCTGTGGACAAGTCACAGAGCTGATGAGGTGTTGGGATGCTGGCCCGGCCCCCTTCCTCAGGGTGGGCCCGGGGTGTCCTAACCTGAAACGGTACTCAGTGAGGGGAGGGATGCCGGGACACCCTGGCGTTGTCCTGAGATGAGGCTCCTGACTTTCATCTCATCTCATGGCACCAGGAGAGACTGAGCAGCTCTTGTAGGAACCAACAGGGATGTGGCCAGAGTGCCCCAAGGACAGGCGTAGCCACTCCCCAGCTGTGGCCCTGAACCCACCTTCGTGTCCACGACCCGAGTATCTTCTCCCAGAAGACAGGCCTAAGTCAATGCTGTTCCTTCTCTCAAAGCTGTTCCCTGGTGAGAAGGGCCTTAGCTTGGCGGTAAAATGGAACAGTGGGTCTGGGTTCTAGTTCTGACCCTGCGGTCACACACCTTAAGGCCCATTGTCCCACGTGGGGAGATAAGAGTCTCCAGTCCAGAGCAGATGCGGCCTGCTCAGGGCCATGGGCATCGGCTTCAAGGTCACCATCCAGCTGGCCCCAGGTCGGAATTCTTGTTGAACTTGGAGGAGTCTTGGCCTCTGTAAGGCTTGGGGTCCTCTTCCTCTGAGTTGGAGTGCTCCTTCCTGCCCGGAAGGGTCGTTGCGGGGACAGATGGAGGATGTGTGCCCTGTAGCCAGCATGCCGGGACTCATCCATAGGCGACTTCGGCCAGACACATGCAAAAGTCCAGGGAGAGGCCCCGCGTAGCCAAGCTCCACGCAGAAGACAGAAAGCGTGCCACGGAGGGGTTTCTGTTAATCAGCCGCAGCAGGAGGGAAAGCAGAGCCCTCGAGGCCTCAGCCCACCTCCAGTGTGAAGGGGCGAGGAGGGGAGGGAAGGCGCTGTGGCGCTCGCTGGCCTTGTAAACGGCACAGATGCAGAACTGGAGACAGGTGGGATTGAATTATCCGCAGGTGCCCCGGGCTGCAAGCCCGCCACTTCCCCGCTCTGCCTGCAAGATTCAACACCGCCCCTCGCAGGTTAGCAGCATATTGGATTCCAACGAGTCATATTTTAACGCTGCCGAATAGTTGCAGGCGACAGAAAACCTGTTTCTTTCCCATTTTATACATCCAGGAAATTTGTACCACATGCAGCCTGCATGTCATTACACACTTTAAAATATTGCATTCTTTCTTTCCGGAACCTGCAGATCCATCACAAGGCAGATAAAATGCAGGGCTGTGGACGAGAGAGCCCTCCAACGGGGCCCAGGGAAAGCAGCTCAGTGCAGGGGGCCCGCCGCTCCCCATTAGGAATCCAGCCCCCTGCCTGCATTCCCGGAAGGCTCACGTCCTGGGGGCTGCCGGACAATCTGTTATTTCCCCAGGGAGGCTGGGGACCGCGCTTCCTCGGGAGAAGCAGGTGTAATTACAGAGGCCCAGGCCGGGCAATGCTTTAATGGATGTAGGGTCCGCTGCTCGACCTAAGTACACGTGTGAGCCCCGAGACTACCCTCCACCCCGCCTCTCACTGCGCTTAGGCTTCCAGTCTAGGGAGACCAGGCCTCCCACTGGCCCCGGTGAAGTGCGGAACCAGCCTCCGCTCCAGTGAGGAGCCGTTTGCGTTCCCGATCGCCCCCGCAGAGCCCACCTCTCAGAACCTCTAAGGGGTGGGTCTTGGAAAGAGGGTTTCCAGGGTTCAGATCTCCGCAGGCAGAGCAGCTGCCGTTGCCTAGACGGCCAGAGTGGCTCAGCCCCTGCGCACAGCCATTATGGGACCTCCTCTCCCCTCCCCCTCCCCGGGGCATCAGCTGACACCCTCTGAGCCTGGAAGCCTCAGCTCGCTCTGCCAAAGGGGGTCTGCTCTGCAGATACAGAGATGGGTAGGCTCCATCCCTATTGGAAGCTCAGGCTTTGTCTCTCCTGAGCAAGCTTTCCTCCAGTCCTTGGCCTAACCAGCGTTTCCAGAACATTCAGTGCCAGGACTGGGGAGATGTAGAGGAACATGGGTCCAAACCACCTTGCAAGCATCTGCCCGTGACAGGCGCTCGGCAAGTGTCTGTCAGCGGAGAAGGTGGGGTGCAGACAGGCCTCGGTGAAGCCCAGGCAGGGTCTGCAGGGACTGGGTGCAGTCGGGTCCCTGACCCTTGTTTGCACCTGGGCCACAGGTTTGCTTTGTTTTTAATTGAGGTGAAGTTCACATAACAAAATTAACCCATTTCAATGAACCCTTCCGCAGTATCTAGAACATTCACAAGGCTGTGTAACCGTCACCTCTATCTCGTTCCAAAGCATTTCTGTCCCCCACCGAGGAGACCCCCCCCCCCTTCTCTCCCTGCCCCTGCTAAAGCTGCTTTCTGGCTGTATGCGTTTGCCTACTCTGAGCCTTTCCCTCCACTCAGTCTTTTCAAGGTTTCCTCCTTGGGGCCGAGCAACATTCCGTCGTGTGGTTCTACCCCATTTTGTTTACCCACCGAGGGGGGATGGCCGCGCGGGCTGCTTGGTCTTTGTGAAGAGCTGGGTGGTGAGCGCGGGTGCGCGTGCTGGTCTGCGTGGCTGTTTGGAATTCTCTGGCAGTTGCTAGGTCATATGGTCATTCCGTGTTGAACCTTTGGAGGGATGGGCCACCGCTTCTCTACAAGGGTCAGAAGAGATTTGCGAATAGCCCCCCGGCTCTAGGAAACAAAGGGTCCGCACCATTCAGGGGACTAAAGCGGGTGGGGGCCGTTGCATGTGTTGGGGAGCAAGGAGACTGAGTGGGAGCTCACACTCCAGCCCGGGGGCAGGGTCTCTGATGGACAAGGGGTGTCCCTAATGTCCCCACTTGTGTCCACTGTAGGGTGGGGACACCATCCTCCCGTTCCAAGAGGAGGGTGTACCTGGGGAAACTGAGAAAGACCTCCTGTGCTCCAGTCACAGAAAACATGCCGTCACCTAACCCTTACTCGATCGAACAAACCTGCAAGACCTGGGGTGGTCAGAGCCCGCCCTCTACTGAGGACATTGACATTTAAGGAGAACAGCCCCCCCTCAACCCCTAGTCCTTCCCAGTCCTCTGTACCCTCTACTAAGGACATTGACATTCAAGGAGAACACCCCCCCCCAACCCCTAGTCCTTCCCAGTCCTCTGTGCCCTCTAAGAAGTACTTGTGAGCGTCCAGCCAAGGTCAGGCTCCCGTGCCCACACCCTGCGCCAGGGGTAGATCAGGAAGGCCAGGGAGGGGCCTAGGGCCCCCCCACCCTGCCCTTCTCCAGAGGTGCCTGGGAGGACAGAAGCCTCTGTCTGAGGGCCTCGGGGCCCCTCCAGGACATTCCCCCCTCCCCCTGGTCTCCCACGAGGGCCAGCGTTCCTCATCAGCCTGTGTTCAAAGGGAGGAGGGCTCCCATCCAAGGTCGTGGAGCCCTCCTCCTGGGAGACCACAGGTACCACCTTGTATGGCCTCAACCCGTCATTATCATTATTGTTATTTCCGTTCTACAGATGAGGAAACCGAAGCTCAGGGCGCAAAGTGACTGAGGTTCCGAGGGGCCGCCGAGCACCCCCAGGGCCGCGGGGGTGTCGCACGTGCTCAGGCACTTGGAGGCACCGAGAATGGGGCCTGGTGAGGGTAGGCCCTCCACAGTGTTCCCAGCACATTCGTTTTTCAGAGAAGGGTCATGGCTCAGGACTTCCTGAGGGACCCTAAGCATCGGGTTCAGACCCTGCTCAGTACCGCCCTTGGGTTCCCAGGACAAGCAGACTTGCCACCCATCCTGGCGTCTCCCTTGAGCTGGAACAGGCCTGTCGGCGTAATCCCATTTGGCTGCATCTCTGACACAGGCCCCGGAGTGATCACGGGAGGCCAGGGGCGCACCCTTCCCCGGAGGGCTCTTCCCTGATGCCCCCTCTCTTTTTAGTGATGTTTTTGTGAACTTGAGAAAAAATCGGGAAAAGGCTGATTCCCTCTGTCCGGCCCATTAATTCTGCATGCTCAGGCCCAAATTAACCTTGGCAAGGCTTTGAGAGGAGAGAGTAATTCTAACCTTAAAAATCTGCTGATTAAAGCTGGTTTCAGGAATTCGATTCTACTTAATGTCCTGGCATGGAGCCCAGCCTCCCATTAACATGACCACAGACTCGGGCCCTGGCATTTCCCTCCAGCTCCTTAATAAACAAAACCCCATTGCCTGGTTGAAGCAAGAATCCCTTTCCCGGACTCCCCTGTCGCCTGTAGCCACATGTGTTGCCCAGCGCCGTGGGCACCTGTGGATGGGTGTGGGCCCCCTGGGACTGGGACTGGGACCATGGGATGGGTCAAGAGCCAGGAGAGGGAACAGCTACCTGGAACAGACGCCGAAAACCCCTACGCCGAAGGACGCAGCCGCTGGCCCCCTACAGAGGCTCAGCGTCCCCCATTAGCAATCACTTCGGCTACAACCTGCAAAGCCACATTAAGACGGGTCAGCCTCAACAGGCCATCCGGCAAGGGGAACGCTAGACCGAGAGTTGCTTGTGGGAGTCCATCTGCCTCACCAGAGTCCTCGGGAGAGGGATGCCCGGTACGCAGTAGGGGGCCCCACGGCTGTTAGTGGCAGAGGGAAGGGAGGGAGGCCACCGCCGCCACACAGCACTTTCTAGAGCGGTTCTGGCCACGGGCAGGGCACCAAGAAATAGGGCTCAGCAACATGCTTTGATGAGAGAAAGGAAATTCCACGTTATTTATTTATTATTTATGCTCAGTACTTTTAGGAAGTGTTCGAAATAGAAACAGCCCAGATATATAGATATATATATGGAAATGGGCTCAAAGCACAAGAACGTGAGTGTGGGGAGGGAGCTGAGTCAGTGCACGTGTGCATGTACCTACAGAGATGGAGACAGAGAGACAGAGTGGGGAAGGGAGAGAGGGCAGTGTCCCCTCCGGCAGTCCTTGGTGGCAGGCATATTCAGCGAGGAGGGGCAACCTGTGGGCGACCAGGTGCCTAGAGGGGTGTCTGAGACATGGGAACGCACCAGGAGGGCTGGTTCCCACAGCTATTTGGTGAGGGCAGGGGACAGACAGGAGCCCACACCCACCTGGCTGAGGGTCCCAAGGGTGGGCAAGCGGGCAGGTATGGGCGGCCAGGTGCCTGGACTGGCCAGCAGGAGCCCCTCTGCTTGGCCATGGAGTCCAAAGCAGAGCCCTCAGGCCAGCCAGGAGGACCCCAGAGCGGAGCCCCCCACCCCCCTTCTATGCTGGAGAGCCATGGCTCAGATCACCTCCTTCCCTAAATCTAAATTTATCTCATTATCAATTTTTAGCTCTTACTCCATTTTATACCCACTAATTTATTAATCCTGGAACCCCCCAAAAACAGTAAAGTTGAAGCTCCAGGGATTTTATTTATATCTTTAAACATGATTTTTATGCCTTTTTATCTAAAAATTCATTTAATCTTTATTGCCCCTCTCACTCATGGCGCAGTTAGGAGGAGGCAGCCCTATTCAGATGTGCTGTCCCAAGGACACTCAGCCTCTCCCTGGGGGAGGCACCCTGGTGAGCAGAGGCGGGGGCGGGGCACAGGGGTGCCAGCACGAGCGGGGACCCATCAGGCTGTGTTGCTCTGCTCTGGTCCCTGGAAGAGGCTGGTGCGGAGGGGGCTTCTCGGAACTCATGCTGTCCCCTCACCCCTGCTGCTCATTTTCCCCTTCAGGTCCCTTTACCAGAGACCTAAAGGGCCCGTGGGCTAGAAAGATGATCTAGAATTTTCTGTGGAGACGTTGGGATCCTCCCTTTCCATCATCCACCCATAGCACCTCCGAGAATTTCGCTCTACTCCTCACCCAGACCCAGGGGCTCTGAGGTCTGGAGAGGGAGACAGTGGCTCCTCCTCCTTCCCCCAGACTCCCCACCTGGAGGGTCTCTCTCCTTGCCCAGTGTGCTGCTGCCCCTGCATGCCCCTCCACCGAGCTCCTGCTGATGCCAGTGCCCAGGGGCACTCCCGTCCCCAGGGTCTGGGAGTCCACAGAGCTGCCTGCAAGACGATGGGGCGGGGTCCACACATGCCCCAGGCCTGCCAAGCACTGCCCCGTTCTGGCCCCCTCCTTCACACACCGCCTGTCTTGGGGACAGGGCAAGAAGCCACCAGCCTTACAAAATTTGCTGCCCCAGCCCTTTCTGTCTTCCCCTTGATTTCTCCAGCCCTGGGAATCCGAGCTTGGCAGCCAAGCTGGGTCACCTGGTCCCCTGGTGTTCCTCTGGCCATGCACCAAAACTTCCGCCTGTGAAATGGGGGTGAAATCCCAGAGTTCAGATTCGAACTCTAACACGTCCACATGACCTTGGGTGGGGAGTTGGTATCTCTGAGCCCCAGCTCCCAGGGCACATCCCAGCCCCTTCCAGAGTAGTGGAGAGGCCCCTGGACTCTTCCCCTCCCCCAGGTCACCTATAGCACGAAGCATAGGAGACTCTCTATGAGTCGGCAAGAAGACCGATTTAATGTCCCGGGAGAGTCGGCTGCCAGGATCCCACGCCTGGAGGTAGCCAGTCTCAGGGAGGAAGAGTTCCTCGAGGCCGTGGAGAACAAATCTTTGGGAGCCTGCCCACCTCTGCCCAGAGGGCCCCCCCTTACCAGAGAAGGTACAGGGCTAAAGGGTTTTCTCCAAGGAAGGGTCTGGTCCCACTGGGCGACCTAAGCATGACCATGGCTGGGACCTGCCTGTGTGACTCACTGGCATCAGGTCGGGGAGCCCAGCCAACCCCCTTGCTTCCTGGCCTCGGTCCCTTGCGGTGGTGGGGCGTCGGCCACACTGGGAGAGGCCATTGCTGACTATCTTAGGAGAGAGGCCAGGATGGAGACAGGGTCAATGATGATCTGATATTCCAGATCTCTCTTGTCACCCAACCCGGAGGCCAAATCAGACTGCAACCCATTTAGCTCAAACTAATTTTAAAGCAATTCACTATTTAACAAGTTCTGAGGCCCAGTGCTTTCGCAGGCAGCATATGAATTGAATCATTTGGTCTAATCTTAGATTAATACAAACCAAATCCTTCAGTGGGGACCGTCCTGGGAGCAGCCTGGGCTTTTACCCCTTCGTCTTTGACGCAGGCAGGCCCAGCAGAAGGCCTGACCCTCAGCCATTGGCACAGATGCCTGAGTGAAGCTGCCAGGGGCTGGCCTGCTGGGCCAGGGTCAAGCAAGCAGAGGTCAGAGTCCCCCTCTGCCTCTTCCCAGCCACGTGACCTTGGACAAACTGCTAGCCTGCCCAGCCTCGGCCTTCCCCAGATGTCGCCCTGTGGGACAACGTAGAGCTAGAGACGAGGGACAGGAGAGCGTCCACGTCACCACCACCACCGCCACCTCCACCACAAGTGCCTTCACAAGAGACCTTCTAGTGCCTTCTGGGATCTGCTCCAGCTTTCAGGGCACCAGGAGAGCTGCGGACTGCGTACTTTGCAGTAGCTGCTGCTGGTCTGGGAAGATCCGGAAGGTACCGGAGGGTTTTCCCTTCACCTGCTCCTTGGACAGCACCTGCTCGTCCTAGGATGTCCAAGATTTGGCAGCAAAGGGACTGTGTGTACCCCTCCTGAGAGCCCTACATCTCTGCCTGCTCGGGGGCCTTCCTGCTCCCCTGAGAGTCCCAGGGCCGCCGGCTCACAGCCCAGGCAGGCAAGACATTTCGGTGCCTCTGGAGTCCCGCTGGCAGGATGGGACTCTGGCTAGCCGCCCAGCTGCAGGGAGAGAAGAGAAGGTACCAGGAAGACACGCGGCAACGAGAGACAGAGGCAGAGGGAGGGAGGGAGAGCCAATGGGGTCAGATCCCAAGTTCTCATCCTGCCTCTGCACTTGTGCCTCGAATTTTCAAAGCTCCGCAGTCCTTCCAGGACTGCTTCGACAGGCAGAGTCCGGGCCAGTGCAGCGGGGCAGAGCCGTGAGAATCACTGGGCCTTAGCTTCGACGCAAGGCCATCTGCTGACCGCTCATCACGGGTCTCGTGGGGGAGACGGCAGAACAGCCTGTGGTTGGCAGACTCGGCCACCCATCCCTCTGCTTCTCTTGTCCACTGCCCTAGCCTTTAACCCCCTGTGATCCCCCAGTCTTCTGCTACTCACCCTTTCTGACTCATCATAAATGTCACCTCCACTTCGGGGACCTGGCTGACCGTCAGCGTGAGACATACTCTTCCCTCCCCCACCCCCGGCCTCCGTCACACTCTCTCCTGGGGCACCTTGTGCTTAGCATCAGGCCCATTTTGATCTGTTTTTGTTGGTTTGCTTGTCCCTCTCTCCACAGGGGAGACTAAGGGACCGTGGAGGCCCTGAGCTCAGGACAGGCACAGGGTCAACAGTGGGAACCTGTTTACGGGAAATTCCAGTTCCCCGCCCTCCTCTGACAGCTGAGACAAGGCCCAGCCTGGCCCTGGGTGCCCTTTCTTGGAGGGCCTGGCTGTCACTCCATCCGCCCGGGCACGGCCTCCCACCTGCCCCGGCCAGAATATTCTGAACAAATGGCCGCTCACGCCTTCGTCACTTCAGAGCAGGATTAAATCGTTATCTTCTGGGTGGATTCCCCCTTCCCTTCTATCCTCTCTTTGTCTTCTGTCTCCTTCGTACCATGACACGTTTTCAAAACTCTTCATCTTTGTCATGTGAACATCAGATTCAAGTGTGTGAGATAAACCAGGCACCTGAAAATCTATTTTCACTCTGACGGTCGTTGTGCAGACCGTCACCTCCCCAGTGGGAGGGAGGTGGGGCCAGGCCACTGGGGGAGCCCGGGGGCTGCCGACACAAGCCTACCCCAGCTCTTGGGATTCTAAGCAGCCGTCTGCCATAAACACCCCAATCTGAGGACAGAGCAGGTGTTGCACCTGCATTCGAGAAGGCTTTCGGTGGGGGAGAGGCAGGGAGTGAGCTTTTCTGTGGTGGCTCGGGGACCCTGGGAGACACTTGCAGATGGGTTCAAGCCGGCCTGGGGCGAATGGCACGTACCCACCTGCAGACATTCCAGCTCCCCAAAGTGGAGCCAACATCCAAAAGTCCCAACCCCCATGTGCCATCTTCCCCCAAACCCTGGTTCCCCCAGATCCCAGCCATTGGGGTCTTAGGCTCCAAGAGTCTCAGCCAGACATCTCAGCACTGGATCTCCACGCTTGTTCTCTAGAGCTGCAGGGTCCAGCGGAGCGCTCTGTGATGACGGAATGTTCCATGCCATCCCACGTGGTAGCTGGTAACCACGTGTGGCCGTTGAGCCCTTGAAGTGAGGCTAGTGGCTGGGGAGGTGAAGTTTCAACGTTATTTCCTTCTACTGAATTCAAATTTGAATTTGAATTTGAATTTGGATTTGAACAGTCACACAAGGTTCGTGGCTGCCATGTGGGATACAGTCCCTCTAGAGGGGCCTGGCGAGCAAAGCTGGGGACACGTGGAGTAGGATGCTGGGCTCCCACTGCCCCCAGAGAGGGAGGTCAACAGCAAACCTTGGCTTTGGGGTTTCCCTGCCTCTTGTGGGAGGCGGTCCAGAAACAGAATGAAATGTTTGCTCTAGTGAAGAAATTCTACTGGCAGCCAAGGCCGCGGAGATGTGCTGCTCCTCTGAGAGACAGGGCCGACGCACCTGTACGTCCCCAATACTGAGCTTTCAGCTTTCTGTACCTTCTCTCACTGAACTCTGTGTAGTTAATAAGAACGTGCTTGGCAGGCACAGGAAGCCATGTTTTCTCCCACTGGGGGTCTCCCACCAGGGCCAAGAAGGGCTCTGGTCCTAGCCCCGTGCCGGAGAGTCGGCTAATCTCCTGTGAGGCATTTAGGGTGATACACCAACGTACTGAGGCCCAGAAAACAAGCAACAACAGCTGAGTCCGGTTTTAGAGACCCCCAAGTTCTGTGAAAGCTGCCGTGGATGGTGGAGGGAGACGGGATCGGCCCGTACTCTCCTGGGTCGTGTGGCTTTGGTGTGCGCGCGGACTCTTCCTTTCCATCCAGGTCTCCACGGCCCCCTCCGTGCCCTGCTTAGATAGTCCCAGCACGTGGACTCAGTTTATGGAGCACCTGCAGTGTGGAAATCACTGTGTGGAATTTTACAAAAGACGATGCAGTTCACGTTCCTCCCAGTCTGGCGGGGGGCCGGGGGCAAGGGTTAGCAAACTGGGGCCCACGGGCCAGAGGTGGCCCACCACCTATTTTCGTATAGCTCGGGCTAAGAACAGTTTTTACATTTTATAATGGTTGGGGGGGATTTCAAATGAAGAATAATGTTCATGACATGTGAAATCACGCACAATTCAAATTACAATATCCGTGATTAAGGTTTTGTGGGGTTAGGGTTAGGGTTATATAATAACCTATGAAGGCCGGACTGAGCAGCTGTAACAGCGACCGTCTGACTCACGGGCCAAGAATATTTTCTCTTTGGCCCTTTACGGAAAGTGCCAGCTCTGTGATATAGAGGACAGGCCCACGGACAACCGTCGTGGTGTGTATCACACTTGGGGCAGAATCCACACCTCATGGCTGCCCAGGACCCTGGGAGTCCTTTTCCTGGGACGCCTTCCACGGACCTGGTCAGGAGGGGCTTCCTGGGGGAGGGAGAACCTAGAGGCACTCAGGCTGGGAGGGGTTTGCACAGGCAGTGGGACCGCAGGAGGGGAAGTGAGGGAATGAAGGCACGAGGTCGGGCTGGGGACAGTGCATCCGTGTTCGGGAGCCCCAGCGGAGAGTGGAGGGGACCACAGAGGGCTGAGCTTTTCCTGGAGGAGGGGAGGAGAGGGAGGGAGGGGTGGAATCAGCTGGTCACACGAAGCCACTGAGAGCTGGACAGAAAGGAGAGGCGTCCCACGGTGTCCCAGTGCCCCAACCACCAAAGCTTTGCTCAGCACCCAGAGGTGCTCCCCTCTTTCACCGACTGAGCCCATCGGGTATTGAGGCCTGTCAGACGTCTGGCATGTAGGGGGGACTCCCAGCACCTGAGTGCATCAGGGTGAAATCCGTTGGAGAAGATTTGCAGCCAGTGTGCCCTTTCTTTATAGGAAGCTGTATTTTGAATTAAAGGGAGCTCCTGTTTCCTATTGGTGTCCCTGTAAATTCATCTTTCCTTTTTATTTAAGAAGGGGGGAAAAAAACCCGTAGTGCCAGAAAAGCAATTTTGAGTATTTAAGAGAAAAATTCCTCCCTGCTCAGCTGTCACATTCAAGGAAGCCGTCAGATCTTAATTCCGCAAATATAACGACTTTGAAAGTTGTTTCCAGCTAGGGGTGAAGTTCTCTTGAGTTTCCTATAAATAGCTAGTTGCTTTCTCTTTTTCTCTCGCTGTGTGCACACATAAACAAGGGGCTCCCAGCACGCTTTCCTGCACACCCCCCAACACCTGTGCACACACACCTCATGCTGACACGCGCACGCGCACACACACACACACACACACAGCTGTAGCCACCTGCTCTGGGAAGTGATTCTCTCTCCAACCCCGACATGGCCCCCAAACGGAAAACTCAACCCACGGAGGCCCAAGGGGAGCCCCAGGCCTGATCAAAAAGCACCAAGAGTTTGTCAAACACAGATCAGTACAGACAAACTTGATTGCTTTTTTGATTAGTAGGAGGGGAAGGAATGGGTTTGGAGGGCTGCCTCGTGAAACCGTGTGCAGTTAGTCCCCAGGGGGCTTGAGGAGGACATTGTCTCGGACAAAGAGCTACAGAGTCAGGACACGTTTTGGGGGGACAAAGTGGGGACAAAGGGACCTGGTGAGACAGTCTGGGATCAGGGCTGTGGGGCTGGCTGGGCTGGGTGGGGGGTGCTCCGTCAAGGAAAGTGGGGAGGGCCAGGGTTCGGGGGCCTAGGGTGAGCCAGGCCAGTCACGTGCTGGGTACCGGCAAGTTCACGCCTGCTCCGTGCACCTGAAGTCTTGACTCTGTGCTGGAGAAGGACACCGGGACGGACACCCCCTCCCGGGCTTCTCTGTTGCCTTCCAACACCGTCCCTTCCCGGATTGTTGCTTCCAGCCCCGCCCGAGCACCGGACCTCTGCACCTTACTCCACCCCGTGTCTCCGCTTGGATATCTTAGGAGCTCCTCAACCTCACCAAGTGGAAATGTGAAATCAGCCTGTCCTCCACCAGGCTGCTGCTCCCCTGGGGTCTCCTGTCTTGGGCATGGGACCACTTATCACACACACACACACACCACACACACACACACACACACACCTGTCTGTGCAGCCAGGAGGCTGGGCAGACGCCCTTACACCTGGCAAGTGTGGTCACCCCTCCACACCTGTCCTGCTGCCACTGCCATCCAGGGCCAGTGGGGCTCTGGGCTCACGGGGCTGGTCCCGGGCCCCTCACCTTCTGCCACTCTGACCCCAGGCCGCGCTGTGCCGCACTGAGCTTCCGAAAGGCAGATCTGTTCATGATTCCCAGAACAAAGTCAAGCTCCTTATTGTGGCCCCCACGGCTGTTGTGACCGGACCCGACCTCCCAGACTGGACCATCCTCATGCCCTGCCTTGCCTGTTATACTCTAATCCCTCCCAACGTCCTCAGCCCAGCCTCTGTCTCACCTCCTGTCCCCAGCTGCTTTTCCGGCTGCTGGACTGACACTCCTTCCCCCACTCTTCCCTCAGCCAACCGTGCCCATCTTAAAGCCCCCAGCCCCTCTGGCCCCCTCTCCCCCTGTCCCTTGCGATGCTCCCGGCACCCACTTGGGCATCAGCTCTTGACCCCCACAGCCACCCATGAGACAGGAGGAAGAAGGTGCCCTTTTCACAGCCTAGAAGGACAAGGACCCTCCCTCCCAGCAGGTCCCCACCCCAGGCAGGACCTGTTTCTCCAGAAGCCCCTCTTTGCTGACTCCAGCTCGCCAAGGTGGGTTACTGGAAGTTTCCGTCCCCACAAGGACTGTCAACCAGCTACTCGACATGACTCAGAGTTCCCTGAAACTGAAGCTTAGCCCTGTAAGCGCTAAATTTGGAGCCATTTTCCAGGATGTTTTTCTAGTATGTGGTTTAAAGACCTGGGTCTTCGGAACACCGCAAGCAAAAATGCAATGTTTACTGACTTTGGGTCCTTTCCTGTACTTTCCTGTGGAGACCAACAGGACAGTTGTTGGCCATCTACATTCAGGGGTTCTGAGGCCCCCTGCCTCCGGGAGCTCCCAGTCCTAGAAGGACAGATAGGCAGGGAGCCAGGGGAGACCCGGCGCCATGGGGAGCTCATGCGGAGCTTGGCAACATGGCGTCATGGGGAGCTTGGCGACCTGGGTAGGCGGTCAATGCCGTTGGGCTCCTTGAGTCCTTGGGGCTCTCTGGGGGCTTTTCCTTCCTCCCTGGATGCTATTTGGCACGGTTCGCTGTCTCAGGGGTCTGCTTTCCTCTCTCCAGCCTTCTTAGATCGTGCTTCTCATCTGTGGAGACCAGAGACATCGGATCACCAGGGTGGTTAGAGTCATATCTAAAAATAGAGTAGCTGGGTTCTGAGTGAGGCCCCGCACTTTCCTCTGATTAAAATGCATGAGCCTTGTTGTAGAAATGGCGATGTTTCCTTTTACCGTCATCCTGCTTATTGGCTGGTACAGGGCAGTTCTGGACAGGCGAGGCTGCCCACGGGTGCTGGGGTGGCTCAGGGGAGAGCGGGCGCGTGCTGTCTCCTTCCTGTGGGCTCTCAGGAGGAGCACACAGTAGGATTTGGGTAAATTCCCGGTGGGTCCTCGTGTGTGGTTCAAAGACACTACAGCCCAGCCCAGGTAGATCAGCAGTGAAGGGGGGTGGTTGGGGTTGCCCATCAACCACGTTCTTTTCAAGTTCAAGAAAAGACAGTGGAAAGAGAGGGAGACGGGTGAAGGGGGGGAGTCTGCAAACCCTCAAGAGGAATGAACAGTGGGGAAAAAGCAGATGTGTAGCCTTTTATTTCAAAGAAACAGGAGAGAGTTCTTCTCTCAACAATTTATGTCTCTCTCCATTTGGCTCATTCCGTGAGTAAGAGTAATGAAACTGCCCATGAGAATATGCAAATTCCAAAGGAAAAGAGCTGATTAAAGTTGCAGGTGGGTTGCTCATTCGTGGCAAACAGGTGCTCACAGGAAACGTCCAAACAGAGGTCTCCTTCGGCAAGGAGGAGTGAGTTATCAGAAATAAAAGTGAAAATGCAGTGTATTAAAAACAAGAAAAGTCAGGAAAGAATATTGGCTTCCTAATAATAAATACATTTTGTGGGCAAGAATTGCAAGAGAATCGTTTAAATTAATTTCCGCTTTGTTTGGTTGGTTTATACAGGGTTTAGTCCCAGCTGACAGCAATCTGTAAAAGTTCTAACATATTGGAAATCTGATTTTCTTACAGCCAGAATCCCATAGTCCAAACTGATTTCTCTTTCAACTCTGCTAATCAGACAGGCAGGGCTCGAACGGACTCCTAGTAGAACCAGATCGCACTCGGTCTTTTGGGGGGTGTTTTAATACAGAGCTGCTGGCTGGTTCTCCCTGTAGCACCGGTGCCGGGGGGCAGGGAGTGGTGCTGTGGTGACGTTCAGATGAGCCCTGAGAGGTCAAGGGGAGACCTCGCTCATCCTGGGCCTGCGAGGCTCCAGGGCCCTGCCCCACGGCGGGAATCTGTACTTTGGGAAGCCAGGGAAACCCTGCAGGAGATGGCAGGAGAGTGTTCAGGTTTGGAATTCGAGGCTACAAAAGAAAAGGCATAATCCTGTTCCCCTGAGACTCTCAGAGCTGGGTTTTGAGAGGCACCTGAAGGGCCGTTCTCACCGGTCCCTGTTCCCTGCCTCTACCTTCAAGCCTGTCCCCACAGTGTCTAGTGCTGTGTGCACCATACACCGGGAAGCTCCATGCACCCGGGTCCAAGTGTCCCTCCCCACTGCCTCCCCCGCCCCCCGAAGCACACACCCACCTGGTTCTCCAAAACCATCCGCCAAAGATGCAGCTTTAACCTTACAACAGAGACATGAATGAACAAACTAATTAAAAGCCAGCAAGTGGGGTGTGCACAAGAGACCCCTCGGCCTCCGGAGGGCAGTCCTAGAAGCGTTGCCCCCCCCCCGTCCCCCACCAGCTTCAGAGGTCCCTCGAGCCAGGGTTGCCTGGCCTGCCTGGCATGACGCCCTTGACCAGGGAAGGTCTGGAGTGTGGCGTGCGTGCGTGCGTGTTTGGATCAATTCCAGATAGGTTCACTCTCTCCCACACACCAAGGGGTCTTAACCTAGGCTCTGTGAATGAACTTCAAGGGTAACTCCAAGCCCCTAAAATTATAGGCAAAATGTATACGTATGTGCATTGTCCTGGTCCCCGGGGTTTTCTGGGTTCTCACATGCCTCTAAGGCCCCCCAAAAGGGAAAGCACCCCAGCCATCTATCGGTGTTGGCCCGTGAGTGCTTCTTAGATACGGACCCTGGCCTGGCCCGGAACCAGGCCCAGAGTCGCCCGCCCTCAGCCTCCCCGGGTGCCGGCAGCGTCCGTTGCCCTTTCTCATTCCTTCTCTGTTGCGCCGTCTCTCTCCCTTCCTTCCCTCTTTCCAACTGAATTCTCGTTTTTCCTCTCTCCCTAGTGCTTGTACGGCTGCTATGTCCATTCCTCCATCATCCCCACCTTCCACCGGAGGTGCTACTGGCTCCTTCAGGTAGGTGGCTGGGACTGGGTTCTTCTTCCGTCTCCGGTGCCGGGGAATGTCTGTGGAGGGAGTTGCACGGGCCTGGGGCTCCTGCGTGCGGCGGCCTGGGGCCGAGGCGTCCCGGCGAGCTCTCCTCGGGGCGTCGGCGTGCGGTGCGGAGGCCAGGTGTGTGGCCAGCCCGGTGCGCCGTCAGGTGCCCGGAAGGGGAGAAGCCTGGTGGAACGGGCAGTCCTTCCTGCCCCAGGAGAACAAAGCCCCACCAGGAGCTTCCGGGGTGCCTCAGTTTCCTCTTGATGAGGACAGAAAGGAGGCGGAGCCCTCTGCCCCTGACAGCAAAATGCCTGTGGGCTGAGAGCTGCATGTCCATTTTTTCTTGCGGGTTAGTCAGTCGTTGGCACTTGTGGAAAATCGGCTCTGGCGGCATGCCAGCGGCGGTCGGATTGATCGGAATGGTTGTTGGGAGAGGAGGAGCCCGTGGCTCGGCAGGGAGGAGGCTGGGCATTGATTTGTGACGTGTGCCCTGCAGTGGGACGGAGAAAGGGCTGAAGGAGCCCCCCTAGGGTGGCCCGGCTGCCAGCTCCGTGTCCGTGGTGCTCGCGCACAGCGTGGCTGAGTGGTCATCGGTGGTCATCCTGCCGAGGAGAGGTGCTCCCCTGTGAGCGGGAAGGTCTGAGGGATCCTTCATGCGGGCTGGACCTGGATCCTTTGCAAAGCTCGTCCTCTGATCCGCAGCTGCTCTCTGCGGGCCCCAGCCGCCGGGGGCCGGGCCCGGGTGCCCCAGTTTCTTCCTCCTGCCTCTCCCCAGGCTTTGCTGCCTCTGACCTTGCCCGCTATGATTCTACTTTGTGCACCCACATCGGTTCAAGGGCCCCAGGGCTGGAGGATCTCCTCGGCTTGGCAGTGCAATTGGGAGGGGTCTGGCAGAGAATAAACAGCCCCCAATGTCACGGCGTGCATTCAGGGAGCAGAGGGCGCAGAGGGGCCCCTGGTCCCAGGGAAGGTGGCCTGGAAGGCATCTGCGGGGCCCAGAGCCATCTCGGTGTGGACGCAGAGGCTCAGCCCAGCCCCTGCCTCCAAGCGCTTGCCCATCTCCCTCAGTTCCAGAAATAATTGTCTGTGGTTCAGCAAGTTCATTAGCGGATGACGCCTGAGATTGTCCGAGGATGTGCTGATTTGCAAAGACACGGCTTCCCTGACATCTTGCCCTGTTGTCAGTTTCCGGGGTTTGTCTCCCCGGGAGGCTGGCCTAGGAGGACCAGTTTCCTGATCACTCGGCCTCACGTTCTTGTGAAAGGGCCCCCCACATGGTCATGGGATGATACTTCTCGTCTTGTCAACACAAAAGGTTTTCTCTTCAACCTGGCTGCGGGGGGTGGCGTGTGGGGCTCCCACCTTGTGCGCAGGGATCCGGTGAAGTGGGAGCCTGTCCTTGTGTCCCTGGGGTCACACTCTGGCCGCCGAAAAGTATTTTCACCCTGAGCAGGCTGCAGCCCGGTCCGCTCCTTCCTGGGCTTCCAAAGGCCCCAGGGCCCGGTCTGGCTGTTTCTCTTTATGGCTCCTGTCCCATCGAAACACCTCGTGGGCACACATTCCTGAGTCTGATTCCCGGCCTGCCCACTGCCCTCTTTTGCAGCAGCGCCCCGCTGGCTTCCTGCCAGCCAGCTTTTCCTGCAGCCTCGCTCTCTGCTCTTCCGGGGGTGCTCTCTCCTCCAGGCCTGGCCTCCCACACCCACACCTCCGCCTGTCTCCTTCATCCCATCAAGGCCTGTGGCTTTCTAATCCCACTAAATTTACTTTCCTCAAATCAGACACCAGCAGGTTGCCATAGGGTGTGCTCATTACCCCTCTAAGCTGGATTCCACTCACTCAGATTCGGCTCCTCTTGCCTGGTTTCTGGGGCCAGGAGAGAACTGGGGGCCCCGGGGTGGGGTGCGGGTTGGCGGCTGCCCCAGCCCTCCCCTCCCCCATGCTTTGGCCACTATATGCTAGAGACACACCTGGGGTGATTCTCGTCCCTCTGGGTCTGTTACTTCCGGCTGGCAGGGGAGCCCTCCTCCCCAAAGGAAGTATCACAGGAACTGGTATCTTAAGGGCAGACCTGGGCCCCTTTATTTTCTCTTCCCAGCCCCAGGGAGTTGTCAGTCCAGAACATCGCCCCCGTTTCTGTGAGCAGGTGACAGGAGGGGGCGCACACAGGGGGGAGGGCTCCCGCCCCCCAGCCCAGGCTGGGCAGTAGCAGGTTGAGGAGCAAAGGCCAAAGCAATTAGCGGGGCGCCTATCCCCCGTGCGCCCGAGATCTGCTGTGGCAGCCGGCACCGCTCAGGGGAATTTGTTCCAGTGCTAATGACAACACCAGGATAATGACGGTGTGGCCAGGTTAATTTCTCTGATATTAAACAGGAAAGAAGCCATGAGACACTGGCCCAGGTGGAAATCGGCCCCAGTTTGTCTCTGACACCAATTACCGGGAAAAGGGATTGGGCGCAGCGGCGGATGAGGGGGACAGGGAATGAAGGGGTCAGGACAGGGGCTGAGGCAGGAGCTCAGAAAGCAGGTCGCACCCACCCTGTCTCCGGGCTCCCGGGAAGCCAGCCTGGTCCCCTGAAGCCACCAGCTGCAGGCCACGCCCCTCAAGGCAAGCGGGGTGTGAGGGGCTGGGGTACAAGGGGAGCCTTCCTGAGAGGGAGCAGGGAGAGGGAGGAGGGCTTCTGGGTAAAGGAGAGTTTGTTCAAGGGGCAATCCCACTGCCACACCCACCGACCTGCCGACCCAGCAGCCAGCACAGCCTCTGGGATCCCAAATGGATACCGCTTGTCCCCAGGCCGCTTAACGCGCAGGGCCCTCTGACCACGCAGACCTGGTTTTCCTCTGCAGCCCAACCGTGAGGTCCCTGACGGAGGGATCTGCACCCCTCATCTCTCCATAGCCCAGCACAGAGCCTCAGCAGGCAGAGAGGGGCCGGCCTCCCCGGGACCAGGGGTGAGAGAGCGTCTGACCTGGGGCAGGAGGTCAGCAGAGGATCTGGGAGAGGCGGGGGACGGGAGCCGACACAGTACTGAAAAGTTTTGGAGTGACCTGGTTTTCCAGGGAGAGAGCTACCCTGCCACTCTCCACTGCTGGTAAATATTTTATGAAGATGTGAACAGCGAGTCGAGTGAGGAGGCAGAGGGGAGGGGAGTGAAGCCCCACGGTTCATAAGGTCATTGTCATGACCTATGTGCTCCACACAAAGTCATCTGCCCAGCTGGGTCAGGACCTTTGAGGGATTTGCCTTGCGACTTGAGAAGCCCCGGCTGCTGGCCAGGATACCTACCTCCTTTGTCACATCATGTCTCCCCAGCCTCCGTGTGTCACAGCCGCCAGGACGCCTCGGCTCCCCTGAGCTCAGCTGCTGCATATCCTAGATAGACATGGAGGCCCAGAGAGGCAGGGCCAGACCCAGGACCGCGCCGCTGGTCAGCTATGGATCTGGCTGGGGTCAGGCCCCCTGACTCTTTGCCCCTGCCTCCAGTGACCTAAACTTGGTTACCCCTGCAGTTGCATGGCCCTGAGCCTGGCTGGGGGCTGGAGGACGGGTGGCCACTCTGGCCAGGGGGCCACTCCTGGGGTGAGCCAGACAGGAGGCTCTCGGTCTCCATCCCTGCCGCCCACAGACTCTCCTGTTTGGGATCTTCTCACACTCAGGGAAGGGCCTTCCTGCCGCCTCCTGCATCCCCTTCTTGGGCCCCCACTTTCCATCCATTTGGGCAATTCTCCCCCGTCCACAACCTAAGGAGAACAGGCCCCATTGCAGGCTAGACTTTCCAGCAGATTCTGTATGGCTCATTTGGAAACTATTTCTGCTTCTAATGAGTGTTTTTCTTTGTGCCCTTGTCCTCTAAAATGCTTAATGAATGTTTTCTGTGCTCGAGTGGAGCAGGGGGTGTGTCCCTGCGTGTCTGCTGCCGCCATTCGGGGGGCTGTTAGGCTGCCGGGACCAGTGCAACTGGGGCAGAGGTAGCGAGAAGCCCCTTCCCGGCCCACCCCGGCCGCACGCACAGAGGCCCGTGGGCTCACAAGCACCGCCATGCGAGCACAGGGACCCGGGGGCTTTGGGGGGACCCCGGAATAGGGGTCCCTAAATCACTGGAGAAGGACGGGTGTCTGGGTTCCAGGGAGGAGCTGAGGTCTCGCTCTGCCCTGATGACCTGAGCATCTGAAGCTGTGACCACACGGCCGCCTCGGGTGCCGAGTCCTGGCCAGACAGTGCGTGGGATCCTGACTGTAGGCCCCATGTCACCCGCGAGAAGACCAGGCTGTCCGGAGTCCCACAGTCACTGAGTCGGCAGAGGACACCCCTTGCCGCCCTCTCTGCCTCCCGGGGGCCCCAGCGGCACCCTTTCCTATAGGGAGTGGCCACGGCCGGCCCGCTTTGGGCACCCGGCCCTGGGTCTCGGGAGCGAGGAGGCAGCTCGGGGCCCCTCAGGTCCACGCTCTCCGCTTCCTGCCTTCCCTTGAGCTCGGCCAGCCCTGCCCCACCCCGTCGTGGCAGGTGCCGGGGTGCCGTGTGCTCTGAGTGCTGTGCCGCGGGGGCCCGCGAGGAGCCAGCCCAGAGGGGTACTCGCGTGGGGCACCAGCCCCCGGGGAGCCAGCTCCTGGCGGCTCTGGCCCCGCTAGAACCCCCAGCCCAGGAGCGAGGGAGGCCTCCGTCACAGGACTCTCTGTCTTCTAGGGGAGGAGGGAGACCCCCATTCTTGCTTGGGCAGAGCCTCAGGTCCTCCCCACAAGTGCCGTGAGAACCCGTTTCCCCACCTGCCTGGTAAGGCCCGCAGGCCGTGCTGAGGCCCGAAATCCCTCGGCCGGGTCGAGGGTCCGGAGATGGCATCGCGTCCGCGGGGCAGCGCCTCTCCTGCCTGGAGGAGGGGGCCTGAAATGGCAGCCGGGGATGAGAGGCGGCAGCCAGCAGCCTCCCCAGGCTGACCCCGGGCTCTGCAGCTTCTCAGACGGGGCCCCGGAGAAGCACACTTGTTTCTGTGCTGGGGACAGTCCCGGGCAGCAGCTCCGGGTCCGCTTCTCCTCCAGACACAGGCCTCGACCCCAGCATGTCTGGGGGGGCCCTGTCTGCCCTTGGCCCCCAGCCTCCTCACTCAGAGCAAGTTCTGCGGGACCCCGAAGCGGGTAGCCCGAGACCAGGCATCCCCAGCCGACAGGGGAGAGGGCAGGGGGGCAAACAGGCCTCCTCACGCAGCACCCGGACCGCCACACCCCTGTGGGTGTGTAGTGTGTCCCCACATGTGTCTATTTCTCTCCAACACCAGACGCTCCCTGTGCTGCCTCTGCCTCCCCAGGAAGGGTCCTCAGAGCCCACTGCTGCCCAGAAGAGGCCACGTGGGGGCACGGTTGGGTCAGGCGGAGGCATCCTGCAGGGTCACGGAACATTTGCTCCTGTCCCCAGCACGTCGCCCACCTCGGGGCCCCCACATGGCACGGAATGGGGGAATGAGCACCACTGGCCCTCTGTTTGGGATGGTGTTTATTTTAACCCCTTGAAATAATGGAGTTGGGTCCCGCAGGGAAGCCTCTGGTAGCCGCGCACCTCTGCACAGTTCACCCAATCTCTCTGCGTCTCCGTTTCCTCCTTAGTGAACGGGGGCAGTTAGTGTCACTGCACAGGGCTGGCACTGAGAAATAAGAGAGGGACACGTGGGCATGCAGAGCCGGCTCCCGGCACACAGCAGGGGCCCGACAAGGGATAGCTCTGGGAGGGACCTGTGAGCCGGGATCCTGACACCCCCGAGCAAGCTTTGCGTAGGGGGCTGGAGCCAGGGCCCCCAGCACGTGAGCCACTCAGGACCTGCTGACCAGGGGTGTCTCCTCCTGCGAGCCTCCCTCCCCTGCAGCAGGACACAGAAAGAGACGCATTCCAGAATTGGTGGCCATGTTGTCACTGTAAATGTCTCTTGCCCCCGCCCCAAAAGACTTGAAATCCATCTGGGGAATGATCAACTCTTTCTGCAACTTGTGACCAAAGTGCCCTCCTACCCGACTCCCACTCACTCTTTCTGGAAGTGCGGCCCCACCGAGGACTGTGCCCCCAGCCCTCAGAGGTGTGCTGCAAGGGGGCCGGGTCACAGAAGGGACCAGAAGCCCCGAGCAGGCACCTGGAGAAGCAAAGCCACACTCAGCCCTCAGTCTTCAGGCTCGCCCTGGTGGTGGGGACATCTCCACTCAGAGCGAGTGGGACTCCAGCAACAGGCCATCCCCACGATGCAGGTGACAGTCCAGCAAGAGAGATCTGCCTCCCTCCCTCCCTCCTTCCCTCCTTCCCTCCCTCCCTCCCTCTTTCCCTCCCTCCTTCCTTCTTTCTTTCCTTCCTTCTTTCCTTCCCTCCCTTTCTTCCCTCCTCTCTCTTTATTTCGTCTTGTTTTCTAATGAAAGATATTATAGCTTCATAAAAAATACTCAAGGTTTCTTGCTCCGAATGTGTCGCTGGGGTGGGATAGAAGTGGCCGGGACATCGAGCGTCACAGAGCATGCTCTGCACGTGGTCCCATGAACGTGTCGTGCGGTACTCAGACTGCGAATCCGTGGGCCTTGCCGTGACGTGTGGCTTTGATGGGGCTTAGAGCAGCAGGAGGCATTGTCACCAGGCTGGCTGGCTGTCCCCATGGGGGCAATTTCACCACATGCTTCAAGGAAGAGAAATGAGTTGGTGCCTGAGCCCCAGGCCTGGTGCTGCAGGAGGCAGGAGCCACCCCCGCCCAGGGGAAACAGTGGGGAAGTAGAGGAAGGGGGAGGGACAGGGAAACAGAGCAAAGCCCCATCTTCTAAGTGACCCTGGTTCTTTCCCGGGGAGCACAGCAGACGGCCAGCAAGCGGGGAAGGCCTTTGGCAGCCGGGGGGAAGGGCAGGGGTGGAGAAGGTGGCTCCGGGGGCTGCTCGGGGGGGGGGGGTTCCAGGGCTCATTCCTGGGCCGCCTCCTTCTGCCACTTCGATTCTAACTAGCAGCTTCCACTCTGTTTTCCATTAATGCGCCTTGAATAACGTGACGAGAAGATAAGGTAGACACTAGGAATTTACGGTGCTATGCAAAAATTGCTCAATTCCATTAAGATTTCAGGATCCTTGCCAGGCTGCACAGCAGAGCGGGTATTATTTCCTTCTTAGACATCTTTGCTTGATTGCAATTTATGATGCCAAGGCCTCTGCCATACCCACCTAAAGCCTCCAGAAAAATATGGCCATCGCCCCAAAGCAGCCATTATTCTCTCTAAGGAAAGTCACTGGGTATTTTCCAGAAGATTCCCTCATCCTGATGGCCTTCTCTGAGGGCGGGGGAACGACCAGCAATCAGGTCGCAGCTGCTAGACCCTCACCCTGCCAATCTCCGCCGCCTGCTCAGGGGAGGAGGGACCCTCCGCCCCCGCCTGCTGGGCCAGGAAGGTGCCCAACGGGGAGACCTTGAAGGCCCGGGAAAGGCTTCCCACTGGCTGCCTGCA
The DNA here is from genome assembly GCF_963455335.1 of Martes martes. Taxonomy (NCBI): domain Eukaryota; kingdom Metazoa; phylum Chordata; class Mammalia; order Carnivora; family Mustelidae; genus Martes; species Martes martes. Next base: position 186,221,870 of record NC_137891.1, on the reverse strand, counting down.
GGCACCCCAGGGCCCACGGTTTAAATTCAGCTCTGTGCTTCCCTAGCCACGGACGCTGGCCAAGCGAATGATGCTCCTTGAATCTTACTTCTCTGTCTATAAAACAGGCAGGAAGGACCTCTCTCCTGGGGTCCCTGGGAGGACGGACGGAGCTAAGCCCCACAGAGGTCGTTGGGTTGTGCTTCGCAATGGTGGCTCTGATCACCGCCCCCCACCATGTATTTCCAGCAGCCTTTGCTCTAGGGGATCGTGTGGGTGGCTGTGGTTGACGAGGTCTGAGAAGGTGTCCTCCAGACCAGCTCTCAAGTGGCAAAATGCTAGGGCTCTCCCGTGTCCCTTTGTGGTGACAGGCCCTGCGGTCTCAGGCGTGAACTTGGTGCCAGCTTAGCGAAAGGGACCTCCACACTGTTGCCATCATGCGCTTCTCACCTCACTCCCTTGCCCCCCACCCCCTGCCTGTGCCCTCGGCTCCCTGCCCCACTGGGACCGGCCGCCGTCTATCCTAGCCCGTCCTGCAAACCCCCTCTGTCCTTCAGCCCCCCAAGGTCCGAGCCGCCTGGACCAGACTGGAAGACAGAGCAAGAAGGAGGTATCACTCCTTGGAGATGGAAATTATTAATTAGTCTTATTATCCAGGACTTGTCAGTCTCTTAATCCTTCCGTCTGCAGAGGGCTTTCTGCCTCTACTGCGCGTGTTGTCAGCTTGGCTAAGCAATTGTCTTTAATGGAAAGGCAGAACAATGGGCGATAGGGTTTGGTTACTATCTTTATTTATCAAGCCAAACAAGTCCGCTTCGACAGAGCATCCCTCAAAGGCGGCAGGCAGGCAAAAGCCGCTTAGCTTCCCTTCTAGATGGGGTTTAATATGGGGCTTTTGTTTAATCATCCTTTTCGTGTAATCTTCAACTGACATTCTGTCCTCCTATCCTAATCTCCTTTGGAGCAAAGGGGAAAGGGTGGCTTCCAAAGCCGAGACAAAAGGAAACGCTTTCTAATTTGCCTCTGAAAGAACTCAAACGGCCGCCCACGAGTGAAATTCAGATGTAACATGATAAGAGTGAACCTGCAACTGTGAGCCTTCCCTTGGCCAGCTCTGTGTGTGACCGTCAGTTGCTGGCTCAGGCCCCCAGATGTCCCCCCAGCTGGTGAAGCTGACCTTCCCCGGGCAGGTAATAGACTCTGGTCCCATCATCACTGCATCCCCCAGAAAGATGGTCCAGCGGTCTCCGGGATGCTGCTATTCCCGTGCGAGACCCCACAGACTCCAGACTTACTAGTGTGCACCGGCGAACACAGGTATCTCTGCCCCTCACTCCTCCCCTCTCCGTTCTCTTGCTCTCCTCCCTGTGAAGGGCTCTAGGAAGCCCAAAGGAGACTTCTTGCGATCCCCACCACCATTCCCAAGCTGGGCAGGGCGTCCTGAGGGCTTTCCCCTCTCTTGCTCCAGACACACCGGAGTCCTCCTTGGTGATGGGGACTGTTAGTGGGGTCCATACCTTCCTGGGCACCTGGCTCCTGGGGGATGACAGACCTAAGCCTAACACAGGCCCAAAGCAAGGGGCACAGCCCGGCAGAGCAGCCCTTGCGAAGTCTTTGGAACCTGGTGGCCTCCCATAGCCCTCACCCTCAGCAGTCCTACCCGCCTCTTCCTTCGCTCTTCTGCAGCTCTACCCTCTTGCTTCTCTCTTATCCCCATCAACTTCTGGCACGTTACCTGCGTAATAGAATGCTCCCCTGTCCAGCAGGAGTTCTCAGGTATGTGCCCCAACCCCACTCTCCCCCCACCCCACGCCTCCTCTCTCCTTCCCTCCATGCCACGTGCCATACCCTGGGCTCACCCACAACCTCCAGATTGTGAGATCCAAAGGTCATGTCACTGCATCGGCTTTTCTGACCTCCAGGCAGCAATTACCAGGTTGGCCATTCCCTCCTTCTGGAATGTTCTCTTCTCCTGCTGCAGGGACCCTCCCTGTCTCCCTCATTGCCTGTTCTTTGCAGACTCCTCTTCTCTTCCACCCCTCCATGATGGTGTGTCCCTGGGCTCCCTGGGCCTTCTCTCTGTCTATACTATCTGCCCGAGTCATGTCACTCACTCTTGTGGCTTCCCTTGCTAGCTCTACGTGGGCACCTACATCCTGACCTTGCCACTAAGCACCAGACTTCCGCATCCAGAGGTCCACTCAGCACCCAACCCAGATGCGGAATCAGCATCTTGGGCTTCCTAAGGCCGAAGCAGAACCTGATCTCCTCCACGTGCTCACCTTCCCACTGCAGCCTCCACAACGCTGCCGCCCAGGCCGTGAGCCGGGCTTTTCTTGATCCCCATCCTCTGCCCACAGCCCTCCTCCACGTCAGAAATATGTCTCAGCTGTATTCCCCTCTGCCTCTCTTCCACTGCTACCAAGTTAAAACCACCACCATCTCCTGTCCCAGCACGAGTCTATCCTGCGTCTACGGTCCATTCTCCACCAAGGAGCCAGAGGGGGCCCCTCACATCCTAAATCATACCAGGGCTCATATTTTAACCAGTTCGATAAGTCTGCACGGCACTTAGAGTAGCAGCCAAACCCTTACCAGGCCGTGGAGGGGCTGCACCTCCAACCTCGTCCTTCTTCTCCCTTAGCACTCTCTGGCCACGCTGACTTCTTCCTGCCCTTCTCTTGAGCCAAGCTTTCTGGCCCCAGGACCTTTGCACCTGCTCTTCCTGCTGCCTGGAGGCCCGGCTGGGCCTCCATGGTTGACATAAGATTCAGGTCTCCATTCCATCCCCCGGTTCCTCCGCAGAGTCTTCCTGATACTTGCCTCACTCTCTGGCAAGCCATCCCCAGCACTGCGTTATGATATATTAGGATATACAGAAAAGTTGAAGGAATTTAGATCTACCACTCAGATTCTACCGCTAACATTATATTGTTTTCTCCGTTGTAAGTCCTTCCCTCCCTCTTATTTGTTTTTCATGCATTTCAAAATGAGCTGTAGACAGCAGTGGGCCTCCCCCCAGTACGGCAGCATGGGTATCATTATTCTTGACCCCAGGTCAAGGTAGGTGCAGTTCTCCTTTTGCTTTGAGGTGCAATCGGCACACAGGGAAACAGTTGGAGGCACCAATGTCAAGGTCGTTGATGAGCAGCGGTCAACATAACCCAAGCCCACAGCAAGATTTAAACTGTTCCCGTCACCCCCAGAAACCCCCCATGTCCCTTCCCACACTGTGTGCTGGAGGTCCCCGCTGTTCTGGCTGTCCACCATGGACTCTTTTTTCCTGTTCTAGAACTTCCCATAAATGCGATCGTACAGCATGTCCTTGTCCTCTTAGGTGAGGCTTCTTTCGGGCGACGCGTCTCCTGCACCATGTCCCCTGCCATGGTGTCAGCTGTTCTCATCTCCCGTCCCCATCCCCAGACTTCATAAGAGCAGGGACAGCCGGTCATGGTTGCTGCTACCTCTCCAGTGTCTAGAGCTCTGCCTGGCAGGTGGGTCTGGATCTGTTGGGTGGGTGTGGACGCTCTGTATGCCCAGCCAGAAGATAGGCTCCCCGGGAATGCTCCCAGGCTCTCCCCCGGTGGCCCCCGGTCTCCCCTGGGCCCCACAACCACAGGCACCCGAATTGGGTAAGACAGCAGAAGGGACCAGCTTTCAACAGCACACGCCTCCTTCCTTCCAGCCGTCCTCCACCCCCCTCCTGAAGCGGGAGAAGGTTTGCTCTCCAGAGACCCCGTTAAACTGGCCATAATATGGGGAAAAGCTGTCAGAGTCTGCGGCACACCGAGGACAGGGAACTGTGGGGACGCGAGGCTTGAGAATTCTCTGTGAGGTTAGCTCAGAGCATTGAGAAGGAAATCCAGAGCAGAAAGGTTTGTTGATCCCGAATTGCTAAAAGATTTCTTAATTTGGAGACGAAGTTCTTGAAACAATGCTGTCAGTTCCAAAGACGTGCGTTCCTGTGGGTCTCTCCACGTGCTCTCCCTCTGCTCCCGAATCTCTGCCGGAGGGCGAGGTGGAGCGGGAGGCTCCCGTGCAAAGGCCCCAGCCAAGGTCCCTGATGCAGGTTAAAGCCCAAGGACAGGTAGCAGGACACAGGTGGGGTGCTCTGTGCTCACGGGCACCGGGGGTCATCCTCGGGCAGCTATGGGCACGGAGCCCTCACTGGCCTTGGGGGACACATCTGACAGCCTGAGGGGGCCCCATCCCTCAGAGACAAGAGATGGGCCTGGTTCAAGGGGCCACCACACACGGTCACTTGGCTGGTGAGACTGGGGCCGGTCAGTCCCTCCCCCCACCCCACAGGGCGGCACCTCTGTCGGGGTTAGCCCTAGGGTTCCTAACAGCACGACAGTCTTGACAACAGTAGCACAATTCCCTGTGTTGGGCCTAATGCAAAACACTTGAAGTTCTCCCTGAACGCTCACACGATAGCACTGCTCCATTTTATGGGTGAGAAAACTGAGTCCCAGGGATGGGTTCATTAGCCCAAGGCGACACAGCTCTGTGCCACTCTGGAAACGGGATTAGAACCCAAATCAGTGTAGCCCCGACTGAGCTGCCCCCTCCCAGCTGGGACCCCACGGAGCCCCAGTCCTGGGTCTTTCCCTCCCCGGCCATCACCAGAATCTCTTGCTCCGCGCTGGCCAAGCCTCTGCTGCCGGCATTCATGGCTGAAGACCTTGGCCGACTCCGGGTCCCCACTCACCACAGGATATGATGCCTGGCCTGGGTAACTCCAGCAAAGTCCCACACCAGCTTTTTTTTCGTCTCCAATAAGCTAGGATTTAGACATTCAGCCCTGAGTTCTCACCCACCTGCCCCCTATGCTCGAGGCCACCCCCACGGCCCCAGCCTCTCCTGACCGGTGTCCTCCTGCACTCCCGACCTCTCACCGAAGCAGCTAGCCCCCAGGAGCACACACGGCAGGCACCGGCGGCCTGCCTTGTGTCACCTGTTCCTCTCTCCTGGTGTCGAGCAGTCAGCTCCGCTGCCCCAGGGGAGAGGGGAAGGAGGCCTGTCTCCGCCAGCCCTCCTGACTGGCATCACCATGCTGGCAGCCGCCGTGATGCTCCCTGACGCACCCCTGCTCTCTGCTTTCCCTGGGAGCAGCTGCCTTTGGTGCCGGGAGGTGGTGGGGGCACTGGGCAGTGACATGGGTTGAGCCAGGCCCAGGAATGAGGGCACAACACCTCTTCAGACAAGCCCTATAAAGTTGAGTGGTTTGGGCAGCTCGGCAGAGAGCCGCAGTGGAAGGAGGATCCCTAGGGATGTGGGGCTGGCGCGCTCTGCTGCCTCTTGTCTGTGTCACTGGCAGGATTTTCATTGCTGGGACCCTCCAAGGTTCTGGGTGGCTGGGTGGAGAGGGATCCAGAGGAGCTCCCCCACCCCCACTGAGTCAGGGCCTGCTGCCCCCCCACCAGACCCAGCCCCGCAGCAGAGCTTAAAGGGACCTGGGAAACGAGTTGGCCCAACCCCCTGTTTGCGTAGGAAAGCTGTCACCCAGGCCGCTAGATGACTTTGCTGGGAGTCCCCAAGTCACAGGAAGAGCTGGGCATGAATCCTGCTTCCCGACAGCCAGGCCAGGCCTCCTTGCAGCATGCCCCTTCCGGGGGAGCCCGCAGGGAGCCAAGGGCTCTAGCCAAGCCCTCTAGGCGCCCCCCAGTGCACAGCTCAGCCACAGCCCCAGCTTCTGATCAGAGAGTGCGGGCTCACAACATCAGCCCGAGCCGAGCTTAATTAGATCAAAGACAGTCCTGCTGCCAGAAACAGATCCTGTGCTCAGCCCCGGAAATGAGGTTGGAGTTTCACCGCTGTTGGGGTGCTGATGGCCTCTTTATGGACAAGACAGGCAGCTGCCCGTCTGCTGTTGTGGCCAGCTAAGACATGGCCAGGCGTCTGTAAGGGCGAGGATTGTGTCCTGTGACGCCGTGGCGATGGGCTGTTAGTGTTTCACAACCAGGCTCCACGAATACCGGAAGCCTGATGGGTAGTGTTCACCAATTTCCATGGTGCAAACATTCCCCCCAGAGCTGGTTTCGAGATGTCTGTTGGCTTGCAAACTTCCTGAGTATTTGCCAGGCGGGACAAGCTGGACCCCACACAGGCCCGCTTTATTGTTTCAGTGTAGCACAGACATGGGGACGGATGTCCGTGTCCCATGCCACAGGGCCTGTCTGGGCCTCTCTGCTCCTTGTCCAAGACGGAGGCTCCTGCTTCATGGAAGAAAAGGCAGGCTCTCCCTTTTGAGTCTCCCCTGGCACAAATAAGCTGGCACCATGGAGATTTCTGAGAGCAAAGGGGGCCTGCTCTGGGCACCTGAGACCCGGCCTCTGGAATGGTGTCTGTCCCCTTTACTCAAGTGTCCTACAGCATCTGATGAGAGACCTTCCAGGGTCACGCCAACCCAGGCCCCGCCTGTCCCCCGTCCCACACTTGGGAGGATACAGGTGGACTTTCAGGCAGGATCATGGCCGTGCTGCCCCTGGGTCCCACTTTGATGCTCAGAGCTCCACTCCAAGTGAGCCCAGTCCTTTCCGCCATCAGGCAGCACCTCCCCGAGGCAAAGTCCTGCCTCGGAGAAGAGCACTGCTTGTCTCGCCTGAGGCAGGAACAGGGCCCTCCCAGCCTTCCCAGCCCACCGCAGCTCTGGGTGGGAATCCCAGCTCCGTCCTCACCCTCTTGGGGTGTGACTTAACCTCTCCTCACCTGCGCACTGGAGACAGTGATGGTACCTGCATGGGAGGGTGGGGAGTGTTGAGAGGAACCAAAGCTCTAACTCCATGAGGTAACTCGTCCTAAGAACTCAGGAAGCCGGAGCTGGCGGCAGGAAGGCTGGATTGTGACACGCAGCCCTCTGTGCCTCCCGCATCCTTCCCTCCCCGTGGCACGCCCGCCCCGCAGTGGCTGGGGGCTGCTCCCTCATCTCCGGGTTAGCCCACGGAGCAAAGCAGCTGCGGCCACCAGAGCGGGACTGGGTGGCTGGCGCTGTGGGTAGTAAGCCTTCAGTCAGGGGCAAGCTGCCCCCTCCAGCTCCGGGGCCCAGCGGAACCACAACAGAGCCCTCAGGCAAAAGAAGAAATCCGCGATACCGATCCTGACTTTGTCTAAAATTTCAGTGTTTCGTGCATCGTGGATTTTTGCGTAATTTTGACTTTTTTTTCCAAAGGCTACAGCAAAATGGCATTTGTCTTGATGGCTGACCATCCGGGTACCCCTTGCGTTAAGTGCCCATGGCCTCACCCCGGGCCCTGAGCAGCCCGTGCCCACGAGTATTCCTGACAGGACGATTCAAGAAAACTCGTGGAAAGATTCCACATTCAGACGCCGGAGCCCGAGTGGCCTGGAGCGCACGTGAGGACAGATTCCTCCGGGTCCAGGGCCTGGCTCAGGTCTCAGCCCCTGACTGAGGCTGTTCCAGGGCCCTCATAGGGACGCCCCCAGAGGAGGGGCCGAGGCGTTGGCGTGTCCTTGGCCCTGACATTCACTTCCTGCCTCCCGCTACCTGGGCTCTCTGTTGTGTCTCGGCTGGAGTGTTCTCAGTTAAGGGCTGCACCCAGACCTGACTCAGGGGCCTCTGAGCCAACCCCGAGCTGTGGACACTGTCTTTTCTTTTCTTTTCTTTTTTCTTTTTAATTTTAGGTAGTTAACATGCAGTGTACAATACAGGTTTCTGGAATTGAGTTCCGTGGTTCATCACTTAGATGCAATATCCCGTCTAGCCTGTCCCGCACTCACCTCCCTCCAGCGGCCCTGTCTGTTCTCTATTGTTGAGTCTCTTGTGGCTTGTTTCCCTCTCTCTCTTTCTCTCTCTTTCTCCCCCTCCCGAATGTTCATCTGTTTTGCTTCTTTAACTCCACGTGAGTGAAGGTATGTGGTCTTTGTCCTTCTCTGATTTATTGTGCTTAGCACGGTAACTCTCGTTCCAGCCACATCGTTGCAAATGGCAAGATTTCATTCTTTTTGATGCCTGAGTAATATTCCCTTATATCTATGACCACTTCTTTATCCGTTCATCAGTCGGTGGATATTTGGGCTCTCTGCATAGTTTGGCTCTTGTTGATACTGCTGCTGTAAACATCAAGGGACCACTTTCTTACGCCGTACACAAAAGTAAATCCAGAATGGATGAAAGACCTAAATGTGAGACAGAAAACTGTCAGAATCCTAGAGGAGAACACAGGCAGCAAGCTCTTTGACCTTGGCCTTAGCAACTACTTACTAGACACGTCCCCAGAGGCAAAGGAAACAAAAGCAAAAATGAACTACTGGGAATTCATCAAGATAAAAAGCTTTTGCACAGCAAAGGAAACAGTCAACAAAACTAAAAGGCAACCTACGGAGTGGGAGGAGATATGTGCAAATGCCATATCTGATAAAGGATTAGTATTCGAAATCTATAAAGAACATATTAAACGCAACACCCAAAACCCAAAAAATCCAGTTAAGAAATGGACAGAAGACCTGAATAGACATTTTTCTACAGAAGACACCCAGACGGCCAACAGACACATGAGAAGATGCTCAGCCTCTCTCGGCATCAGGGAAATGCACATCAAAACCATGATGAGGTCCCACCTCACACCTGTCAGAATGGCTAAAATTAACGACACAGGAAGCAACGACGTTGGCGAGGATGTGGAGAAAGCGGAGCCCTCTTGCGCTGTCAGTGGGAACGCAAGCTGGGGCGGCCACTCTGGAAAACAGTGTGGAGATTCCTCAAAAAGTTGAAAATAGAACGACCGGTGATCCAGCTAATACACTAATACCCAAAGGATACGAGAGAGAGAGAGAGAGAGAGAGAAGGAGAGAAATACACATGTGGTCACTTTCCATTACCTCCACGCAGCTCCTCCAGGGAAAGAAAACCATGACAACCTGTAGTGGAAGTGTTTTCCCTTTTCCCTGCGACCCGGCCTACGCACCGTCTGACTCTATCGGTGCTCATCACTCAGCCCCGGGGGCCACTCAGGAGACCGGGTCTTCCCACCGTCAGATCTGGAGGCCAGCGGCTCCCTGCAGGCTGGGCCCTAGTGCTGGTGTGTCCCAGGCAGGATGGGGTGGGGGCCTGGAGAGGCCAGGGATGGGTCCAGACCCTGGTCCAGCACCCCACCCTCAAAAGAGCCCCACAGCACCCCAGGCTTCATTCCTCAAGCCTCTGGGACCAAAAGGCCCTGGTGTGGGGTTGGAATCAGCCTTTTCTGATTCAGCACCTCAGCCTTTTCCCCCTAGCATTTCTGCCCATGTCATCGCACACACACATGCACGCACAGAGACACACACATACATATGCAGACACACACACACACACACACACACACCCCTTCCTGCCCCCAGTGGAGCCTGACAACCCTGCAGGAGGCCCCGGCCTCAGGAGGAGCTGTGCCTCGTCTCTGCCGAGGGAGGGAAGAAGGAGCCCAGGGAAGTCCTCCCTCAAAGAGGAAAACGCCCACAGAATGAGTGATTTCCTCTCTGAGATTTTGTACATTATTTATTAACACTTAGGCTACATTTTTCTCAGAAACTAGCAAGAAAGGCTACTGTGAGTGGAGGGGCGGCCGGTTCTGAAGGCGGACGCTGCTGAGTGGTCCCTGAGAGCCTGGCTCCAGCCCGCACCCCTACCTCCCGGCTCCCTGCGGATTCCCGATCGTGCCCGGTGTTTCAGTGTGGGCGTTCGTAGCAGACAACGGGCGTGGGGGGCCGACCAGGGAGGGGGGCGGTCCGGGCAACCCCAGGGAGGAAGGGGGTCCTGCCCAAAACTGCCGAGTCTCTGAGGCTCAGCGGCTGGCAGAAGGGCGCGGGTGAGGGGACACGCCGGGCGGGACGGGTGAGGCTCCGCTTCCGAGCCCCCAGGAGCACCTGTGCAAACCTCACAGGAGAGTCACCGAACTGGCAGAGGTGGTGAGAGGCGACCGGAAGGACGCGGGAAGACCCCTCTCCTCCTGCCTCTGGAACGCAGGAGGGACCTTCTGCCATGGAGGCCGGAGGCCCACCCGTCACGCAACTTCTCCAGGGCCAGGCGGAGCCTCGAACCAAATGCCTGGCCCCCCCTTCCAGCACCCCATCCCCTGGGCCAGCCACCTTCACCGGGTCCTGGTAGCTCTCCGGTGTCCCGCCAAGTCCTCTGCCTCCTCTCTGGAAGAAGACGGGAGAAGGAAAAAGCTGCCAGGCTCCCCGCTGGGCCTGGCCTGGGCCTCTGCCCGGCTCGCATTTGCTTTTGTTTTCCTAGGCAGCCTTCTGCCCTGTCAAAAACAACTCCAGACCAGCTCCCGCAGAAGCCTTCGCGGACACGGGAGAATGTTTCCCAGTCACACACAGGTTCCACCGTCCACAAACCTGAGATTTCCCCGCGAGGAGCCACTCTCAACTGACACACTTATAGCCCGAAGGCCAGAAAACGTAGCACCAGAGGTCATGGCCCCACTGGCCCAGACCCCAAGGTCCCTCCATCCCCCATGGCCCTATGATCCCAATGTCCCCTTCCCTGACGCTCACGCAGCCTCATATGGAATGTGTCCAGGGGACTAAAGGGACCCCAGGAAGGCGTGCTCCTGGGGATTTGATTACACGCCTGACCGGCTCTCCTCTCCCGCAGTTGCTGGAAACCAGGCCCAAGTGGACACTTGAGATTTCTTAGTGGGCATGAGAAGAGCCTGTGATCAAAGGGCTTTAGCTTGCCTGCGGCTCCGGGCTGGAAGTCCCCTGACCTCGTCACTCAGTCAGTGGGGATCATACCATGTTCTGTTCTGCAGTAACCTCGCCATGCACCTGCCCGAGCTCTCCCGGCCCCAACCGACACGGCTTCCACACATGCCCCGGGGGGCTGCACGGGATGGCGGGCTCCCCGTTGTCTGCAGGGTGGGGGCTGAGTGAAGGAGCCTCCTGCCTCCTGGGTGCCAGGACCGAGGGCCGAAGGGAGCGGGGAGGCCGTGTGCCATGGGGGCCCAGGCCACTTGACGGCTCCTGGATGTTTCCCGCCGCCGACCCTCCCCCTGCGCCACTTGGCCGTGTGACCTTGGGCATGTTTCTTAATCTCTTGGATCAGGGGCTTCCCTGGCTACAAATGGGTGACACGAGACTATCCGGTAGGGACCTTTTCGTTTGTGAGATCACTCGCTTACAGCTGGGCGCACAGTCGGTGTGGGTCCCTTTGCTCCGGTGTCCACGTGAGCTTGTCACAGTCCTTCCCCTTCTCTGGGCCTCAGTCCCTCATCTGAGAAAAGAAGATATAGATCCGGAGCTGTGTGAGCCTGCCCCGCTCAGTGCTGAGGGTCCGCAGGCCTCCCTCCTCTTCCTCTTCCCTCCTCTCGCCACGCGGGGCTCTGCCACCGCTTCCCCAAGCTGCCACGTCTACCTCGGTTCTCGGCGGCCTTGTCCGCTCCAGGCCCTCCAGGAACAGCTCTGGCTCATACGAAAACCCTGTAATCTGGGCCCCCTCGGTGCTGTCCCCAAGGCATGCTTCTCTTTGTCCGTTCAGCTCACCGGATGGCAAGTCATATAGTACCTTCCAGAAGGGTTCAAATAAACTCAAGACCAAGAGGTCCTTCATGGGGGCTTTGCGGGGAAGGAAGTAGCCGTCGGGGCCTGGGAGGGCTGGTCTGAGGCAGCACCCAGCGAATGTGCAGGTCAGCGCAGGTCAACCCGTGTTGTGGAGTGGGGGTGGGGGCGTGCTAGGTTCTGAGATCTTGTCCAAAATGTGTCAGAGGAGCCAGCCTCCAGGGATGCACACAGGGCATACTCGAGGGTCAGGCACTGTGCCAGGTGCTGGGGGTCGGGGGAGCCAGGCCGCCAGAGCCCCAGCCTCGGGGAGTTTGCGGTGCAGGCGGCGACACACGGCGTGCAAGGGGACACACGGGGACCCCGTTCTGCAGAGCGGACATTCACATACAAAGACTCTGAGGCAGCACATGGCTTCCCAGGCAGAGGAGGACCCCCTGCCCACTGGTGCAGCCCCCCACACCCCTCGCCACCAGGCAGGATGGCTTTCACCCCTGGGGCCCTCAGCTGAGCCCCACGACCCAGAAGAGGTAGGGACGCCTCTCTGCCCTCTGCTCCCTGCCCGGTCCGCTGAGTGGGAGGGACGAGAGGCGCCGGTGTCCTTGGCTTGCTTTGGGCGGCTCGGCACACGGGGTGACTTCGAGCAGGTACGGGAGGGCGCGCGGGTCCCCGTGGAAATGTTGACGCGCGGCTGCTGAGCCGCACTGCGCTTCTGGAGGGGAAGCCCCGTCCCAGGCGACCGCCTTCTCCCCCACAAGTGCCCGGGGCCCCGGGAGTGCATGGCTCTTCCCCAGACCCAGAAACGCACCGTCCTCATAGAAAATCTGAGGCCAGGCTTCCTGCTGCTGGGGCGGTTTTAGGGGCTGGTTTTTGTGCGGGGGTCAAAGTGCAGACAGTTACTGTTCCGGGTGACCTCCAGGAGCCCCACAGGCAGCCCCTCGTGATGCCAAAACCGAAATCCCCAAGAGCAGCAGTAAGAGCTGCCCCTTTGCCTGGCGGATGAGCGGCAGGGGACCCAGACGCACCCACGCCGCAGCGGGGCCATTTCCTGCCCGGGTCGTAGGGGAAGCGGCTGCCCGCGGGGGACTCCCGACCTAGCCGTGAGGACCAAGTGCCCGCGTTCCGAGTCAGGCACTCGGGACGTGGAGGCGGCCTCCTCGGACACAGCAAGCCGGACAAGCTGCCCTCTTTTGGGGGGGACACTCTTCCCAGGGAGACCCTGAGCCCTGCAGGCAGAACTAGGACCCCCAAGCAAGTCAGGCCTTCTGGTTTTAGAAGCAAATGTACCTCGTCCCTCTGTGCCTGTGTCTGAGCTGAGGGAGAACCCATCGATTCGGCCGCACCCCTCCAGCTCGGGCTTCCTTCTGGGAATGTCATGGACTTTGGTTTCTGTCTATTTGCAGATAACCCAAGGAAGACTCCTTTTTTTTTCTTTCTTTCCCAAAACAAAAAGGAGACTGTAGCGCGTGTTCCACCTACACATCTGAAATCCTCCAAGCTTTTCTTTTTTTTTTTTCTTTTACGGCATTTCCGTCCTCATGGCACCCTGAGCCATTGGCCTGTCCGCCGTCTCGAGGAGGACGCTTTCCCAGTGCTGGTTTATCTTAAGGGCAGAAGTGAGCTCCCCCTCGAACTTGGCCCTTCCACGAGGAATGGCGATGAAGGATGTCCCGCCGCTGTCTGGGCAGGGCCGAAAAGAGGCCTGGGCTCTCCCGTGTTTGGGCTCGGAGCGGACAAGGAGAGACAATGGGCTCCCACGTGTGCACGCGTTCACCGGTTTGAAATAGGACCTGCCTGCGTGTTGTTTGGGTCATTAGTTAACGGATCTGGGTGGGGAGAAAGGGAGAGACCTAAATAATTACAAACACTTCAGAGGTTTGTTGTTTTTTGTTGTTTTTTTTTTTTTTCCCACTGACTAAGGTTAAAATGAATAGCGCTGATCCATTGCCCGGGCAGCAGGCTTGTTAAAGGAAATGGTATTTAAAATGATGTTTGAGCCAAAGCAATTTGGCTGCTCCAAGGCGTCCTTTATCTTTTGCTTTCAAGAGGATAATAATGTTTAAAAACGAAGTCACTCATACCATTTCCTGTCGGGAAGCCAGCTCAGTGATGGGCAGCTCTTCCTCTGGGTTTGTTTACGTGCTCCGGGATGGAAGCGCGAGCTTAACGGGGCCCTCCCGGCAGAGGCGTCCGGAGCCCCCCCAACAGTGACGCGCACGTTGTGCTGCTGGTGACTTCCGTGCAGCTGGCTTGAGTTTGGGCGCCGGAGGCTCGAGGCAGCCAGCTGGCCCCAGGGCTACCTGGGGGGCTCCGTCTGGGATGCGGCACCCTCCCAGATGGCTAAGGGACTCCCTCCCCAAAGAGAACATGGTGGGTCACCCCTGTTGAAAGGTGCTGAGCAGGTCTGCGTGGGGAAGGTTATTTCCTGTGTGTCACTGGATTGAGGACAGCTGGGGCAGCCCACTTCCCTTTTAGAGTGCGGGACGCAGACAAGCCGACTTCCCAATGAGCCCAGAGGAAGAGAAGGAGCTGTCTCAGAACAGCTGCTCTGTCCTGGGCTGGGTGGGGCTTAGTGGGCAGTGCCCACTGTGGTCCAGGGGTCCTCTGCTCGGGTGTGCCCCAGGCCAGGCGGTCTGCCCGCCTGCCTCCCCTCACAGAAGCCTAAGAGAGACCAGGAGGCAGCAAAGTGGGATGGAAGGAATTTTCCACGGCAGTAAAACGGGGAAGACCACCCCTGCTCCCCAGGGCTGCCCAGCGCCTGCGCAGGACATCTCTGACCTTTGTTTTATTACTCAGAAAGCAAGGCCTCCATGCCCCTGGGGAACAGGTGGGGAAGCGTTTATCCTCAGGGGCCACTTCGTGATGCTCTCAGTCTGGCCACAGAAGGAGCCCGTAAAATGTAGGAATGTGAAACAAGGGTGTTTGGGGGAGTCTGTGGTCTTGCTGTGTGTGCTCTGTGCTCAGCTTTGGGGCCACACGACACCTGGAGGTGAGGGGTGCTACGGAGGCCACAGTGGTGATGGGTGGCTTTGTTCCCCACGTCCACTTCCCGGGATGCGTGGCACCTCTCGGCCTCTCCTGCTCTGTCTCGTAGGGGATGCTGGCAGCCCCCGCCATCCTCAGGCTGAGCGGGATAATTTAGGATGGCCGCTGCTCCCTTGGTGCATTTTAAACACACTTCCAAACTCTGTTCATTTTGCCTTTGATGGGGAGGTGGCCTTCTGGGTTTTTCTTTCAAGAGATGCAGATTTAATGGACTGTGATTTTTCTCCAGATCTGCTGTTTAAAAAAAAAAAAAAAAAAAGGCAGCATTAAAAAAGCAACTCAGAATTTCTATTTACTCAGGGAAAAAAAAAATCTGCTTGCTATTCAGGCCCTAGATTTTCCTGGGAGATTAGTGTACTTGCCTGCCAAGATGTTAGCTAAAGGAAAACACATTTGCTATAGATCAGAAATATTTATCCTTTTCTGGGCAGGAGATCTGAAGGAGAAGTTCATCTGAATGTATAGCACCTGGGAATAGGAATGAATTCCATCTCCCGAGCCATGGGCATCCTCCAGAAAGGCCGGTCCCTGGGCAGGGGTGTTTGATGGGGGCGTAGGTAGTCTCTGGGAAGTAGAAGCCATAAGGGGGGTTGAGCAGGGCTGCTGGGGCAGGGTTGGGGTGTATGTCAAGGGTCAAAAGGCCCCAGTCCCAGACAGGGGGCAGGGGGTCAGCCGGAAGGATGTCAGCGAGGGTCCCAGAGCCTAGCAGCCTTGGGATAGAGGACCTTGAACTTGCTCTGCCTTGTACATTCTTGGAGCAGGGTCGGGGGCCGAGGAAGGTGGGCGACTTGGGCTAAAGCCTCTCCTGCTTCTTGGCAAGGGAGAAGGGACCTCACCTTGTGTTGAGCTCCGTGCTATTTCCCCAGAAAGGCTGGCCCCCATCTTTTAAAATATTTCAAATGTGTCTGATTCTTCTTTGGTTGCCGGAGAAGACTGACAGCAGCAAGCTCATGAATAATTAAAAATCTAATCATTGTTTCCACCCAGACAGCACGCCTGCATCCCGGTGAGAGACGGGGGACAGAAGTACGCCCACAAACTGTTAGTAACTTTCTTCATCTGGATCTGTCATCCTTGGTCCTTTTCGCTAGGGTGGTGCTCTGGGTTCATTTGACTCCTGCGGTGGTGCTCTGGGTTCTTTGAGGGGAGGGTCAACTTCAGGACATGGCGGGCAGGGGGGAGCAACGAATCTTTGGGATGTCAGAGCCCCTTCTAAGATCATTTGTCTCCCCTCCCAGTGTTCCACCCGTAGGTGATTTGCACTGACCGCCAGCCGGCGTCGGCCTGCTCGAGCACAGTAGGGCTGGAGCCCAAGGTTGCTGGGGCCTAGACGCATGTCCTCTCACTCCGGGGCCCAGCAAGGCCCGGCAGCATGGCAGCGGCGAACATCGGCTCCTTCCGGGTGGAGAAGGATCCACTCGGGAGCCTCCGTGGGCCCCTGGCTGGGAGGGGGTTGAGGGGCGGAGTCCGAATTCGAGGATTTGCCCAAGGGGTTCTGCTAACAAGGATTCTGTTAACCAGAAGCCTATACCCTTTCACGTGGAGCCCCTAGATCTCTTTCAAACAGAATTACTCCCGGAGCTTCTCAAGGATAAACCAGTCCAGGAAAGACTGCAAATCCTGGGAATTTATAGTAGGGGCTGCGTGTTCTCCGTTATCTATTTTGGTCTTGTTCAGAGGGGCCTCCCGGCTGTAATTTAATCTCAGGTAGATGAAAGCTGCTTTCCTCTCCCTCCGAACTGAGGAACCACTTCCTCTCTCTCCCCTGGGCCAGGGCCAGCTCTCTGAGCCTCCCCAGGAGCCAGCGGGGCACGGCCCGTACAGAGCTGGCCGTCTGGGCCTGCAGGGGCGGCTCAGAGCAACGTGCTGGGCCTTGTCTTTGCTTGAGGTCGGCCCCAGACAGCTCGCCTGAATAGGCTTCGGCTTATTTGTACTTGAAAAGCAGCCCACGTGGGGGACGGTGCAGAGAGAGAGAAAGAGGGGTGTGTGTGTGTGTGTGTGTGTGTGGTGTGTGTGAGAGAGAGAGAGAGAGAAACAGTATCGGGCTGTATGTGGGACGCGCGAGCCCGTGTGCCTGACTTTCCAGATGTGGGGCGGCCTTGGTACCCTTCTTGAATGTCACGGCCACGGCAACATTTCCCTGGGAACTGATCCCTGGCATCTGAGTCAGGCCTCATTTGTCTCGTGTCGGCCGTAATTAAAAAGTAGGTGGCTCAGGAAATAAAGGCAGCAGGAGAGTGGCATCCCTACCCCAACCTGTTGTCTCCTTTCAAGGAAGATTTGGGGAGGTCGTGCCATCTATGCTTCCGCCTCCCAGGAGGCTGCGGCCCGGCCTTCCCCCCAGCGTGCTGAACCTCCTGCCCCGGCAGCATCTCCCAGCGCAGCTGGTCACCTGCCTGCTCAGGTTGGTGCCCTCGATCTGGATGCAGCCCAGGACACTCCGTCCCAAGGGTCTGCAGAAGCATACCCCCTTCCTGGGTCTAGGCCAAGGAGAAGGTACAGAAGTCACACTGGGCTCAGCCCCCAGGGGATCTAGGGCCGGACCAGCAGGGCTGCTGCCCTTCATTTCACCCGACAGTAAATCCACTGTCCAGCTGTTCAGAAAGAAGACTTGCCTGAGGCCCCGGGCCCCTGGCCTCTTGCTGGAGGAAGGAGTAGCTGGGCGCAGCTACTCATGAGGAGTAGCAGCCGGAGCCCCCAGCCCCAGGGGACATGGAGACTGACTCCCCAGCCCACCAGTCCGGATGCTGGTCACGGACACTGCACTGTCCCTGAGCGATGTCTGGAGCCGGGAGCCAGCACCCCGCTGCTTGTCAACAGCTCCCCCAGGGACGAGAGCCCAGCCCGGCCCACCTTGATTCTGAACCGCCGCTCTGCCCCTCACTCTTCGGGAAGCTTGGACACTCAGAGCCCGTCCCTCGGAGAGTGAGCAGGACCTGGCCCTGCGTGACTGTCCCCGGTGCCGCGCCCCCCTGACAACCCTCTGTGGGTTCACACTGGCGCGTGCTCTGTGTGACGCCAGAGCAGTCATGTCCCACACCGTGCGGGCCTTCCCTTCATACTTCTAATATTCCATATTAGAATATCATTGCTATGAATCATATCATTGCTTTCATTTTCCGCTGCACCTTATCTCAAAGGACTTATCTCTTTGGGGACACAACCACACAGAGCCCAGAAGAGAAATATAAGAGAGCTCGCCCATGAGGGTGGGAAGAGCAGACAGCCAGGAACTTGCTCGCCCGGGGAAACTTGCTCAGCAGGGGAAACACTAGACAAAGCAAGGTCATTCCATTCCAGAGCATTCACAGAATGGGTCGGTCCTGATGCACAGGGGCCAGCCGCTAAGGCACAGATGGCCAGCAGCCTGCGCACGGCCGGGGGACCGGAGCCCTGAGGGTGTGGGTTGACCCTCTGGCCGGGCGTCCAGGCCCTGCCCTCGCTCTGCAGCAGCAGCAGGCTCCGGTGCGGCTTGTGGCACCCAGGCCGCTCGCGTGCTCTTGGAAGTCCAGCCCCAAACACCACAGCTCCGCGTCCGAGGTCAGGGCCAGCTCCGCGGAAGACGGACAGCTCCCGCGGGCTCCCCCTCCTCCAGGGGCGTGCAGGTGGCCTCAGAGAAAAGGAAGGAGAGTCTGCACTTATTTTGTTGTCTTGAAGCTTTGGGCCGGTTGATGCTGCTGGCGGGATGCGGGGACTCGGCCACCTCCGCAGACCCCAGGGACCGTCAGGGCTTTGGATGGGGCGGGTCAGAGCCGACTGACAAGAGGGGTCCCAGGAAGGGACTCAGAGCCATCCCTGGGGGGGCCCAGAGCTGCCTCATGCGGAGCCCTCGGGAA
The DNA here is from genome assembly GCF_963455335.1 of Martes martes. Lineage (NCBI taxonomy): Eukaryota > Metazoa > Chordata > Mammalia > Carnivora > Mustelidae > Martes > Martes martes. Next base: position 186,203,511 of record NC_137891.1, on the reverse strand, counting down.
AGCTGTCCCGGAGGGGGCCAGCCATTACACCCCTGGGACAAGTGCTGGGGGGGGATGGGCACTGCCAGGGAGCTGGGGACTCTTGCAAGGGAAAGGATCCCCCCTTCCGCCCCGGAAAACTGCTTCACACTTGCCCTTCCAGCAAACAGTCGTTCGAGGGCCAACGTCGTCCCAGGAAAGAGAAGCAGAGGGCCGGGGGCGGGAGGGAGATTGTCGATTGCTGAGGTGACCTGCAGTGTGGACCGTGGGTCTGATGTGCAAGAGGAGGGGAGGGGCCTGAGAGCAGGGATTTGGTGCGGGATCCTGGCCAGAGGTGCCCTCCCAGCCGCAGGTCTGCTCGAGCTGCCTCTTGCTTGTCTTCAAGAGCCTCGCTGAAGGCACCCTTTATGGCCTTGCGCTCGCTGGGGTGTGGGACTTGGTGGGACAGGGAGCAGAGACTGGGCAGTAAACCCTGGGGGCTGGTGTGGAGAGCGGCTGCGTTTAGCAAAGCCAGATTTATAGACGCCCAGTTACGTTTGTATTCCAGATAAACAACAAGTTTAAAAAATAGTGTAAGTATGTTCCACTCGATATTTGGGTTATACTTATACTAAACATGCATTTATCATCTATCCAAAATCCCGGTTGAACAGGTATCATCTATCTTACCTGGCAAGCCCTCTGGGTGGGCTTTTCTCTGGGGCATCTTTCTGCTTTTCCATCCATTTCAGCCTGACTACGGGTTTGGGGATTATATGGTGGACGACACGCTCTAGAGGCCAGGTTCCTCGGCTGCCTATAGCATCATGGGGGTCCCCACGTCCTACAGAGTCTTCCCTGAGCCCCCCGGGCCTCTAGGTAGGGGCCTTTGGGCTCCTGTGCTTGCAGCAAGCTGCAGGGAGGGCTGGGAGGAAGCCCAGGGGTCCTCTCTCTTAGCGGTGGTCCCAAGCCTCTTGGGAGGAGAATGCCAGCAAGGTGGCTGGCAGGTTTCTGCCATAGGTGAGGACCTGGGGTACAGCACCGCCGAGACTGCAGCTTACTGGGACAAGTCCAAGGTCAACAGAAGCCTTGGATGCGGGCTGGTAGGATTCACAAAGTGGTCCCCATCCTACCCGTTGGCAGATGGAGGGAAGTAGCCTGGCCCCTTGGAGCCTTAGTTCTCGGCTTCCCTCTGGCCCCCAGCCAAGGACAAGCCCAAACCGGCTTCTGTTGCAAAGAAGTGGCCTTTGAGAAAGTGTGTCCTCTGCCCTGGGAAGGAACATTTGCAGTCAAGTCTGTGCATGGAATTTTTATTCCTCTAATACAGCCTAGGCAGGATTTAGTACACAAGTTCTCCAGAGGAAATGCATTCAATAAAAATTTGATGGGCTCCGGCAGCTCAGCAGAATCTCCTTACGAATTCCAAGTGTTTGTTGGTCCCTGGCTTAGGCAGGAGCCCAGCTACAGTCTGCAAATGGCCTCTTTAGCCGGAGGCCCTTGGCACAGGACCTGCCCCCAGCGCCCAGCTTCCCCAGGTCGGAGACTAGGGAGCCCCGCGGAGAGGGAGCTAAGCCCCAGGGCTCTGGGGGCGCAGGAGTTGACCCTTGTGAGGAGATGAGGGCGTTGGACACTCAGTGGGGATCGGGTGTGTATGGAGACCTAAAGTCAGCTAAGGAATAGAAATGAGTTGCTGTGGCTAGCGGGGAAGTATAGTAACTGTTCGTTTATTATCTTCTGACACTTCTCGTTACTCAGCGCTCAGAAAAGAGCTCGGGGCTGAAGACAGGTGCGTGGTCCCAGCTCGGGCATCCCAGGGGGTAATGCGTGCTAAGGGCTAAGCTTGCTGCCGGGGTTCAACTCCCCTCTCTGTTCTTGGCTCTTAGCGCAGGCCTGGCACAGCAAGTGCCAGGTGGCGTTGGACAAAGGACGGCCATGCAGTGGGCCCTGAGAGATTGGGGAGCCTGCTCTCCACCCTCTGACTTGTTAGGAACCTTCAAGCACCACCCAATAGCCCCCTTCATCCTGGTGAAACAGCACCAGATCCTTGGGAAAATGCTCCCAAGTTCAGCAGCCACCGCAGGGACGTGTCTGGGGACAAGAGCACACGCCCACGGCGTGGAGGCCCTTCCCGCCCACACGTCTGCCACAGAAAATGTAGGTGGACGAGGGGAAGGGCAAGCCAAAGGGTGTGTTTGCAGAGTGGCTCTCAGGCCGTAGTGCAGGAGGGCAATGCCCAGCCGTGCATCCCAGAGAATACCACTGGCCCAGGAGAGTTGGCCTTCCTCTCCCTTCAGACCAGCCCTGAACGCCGCCCTCACCCATGGCTCCCAGAGGGCAGATCATGAGGACAGCTCATGGCAAGGATATAGAAGTGGGTTCTAAGCTTGGATCTGGCACCTACTGGGCAGCTGCCAGCAAAGAATTTGATTCTCCTTAGCCCACCTACGTACCTGTGAGCATCCCACGGGGCCACGTTTGCAAAGATCTAGCTGACAGCCCAGTCTAGAAGCTGTACCCAGTGGTCAGCAAAACCCAAAGCCGTAGGCCATCCTAGGCTTTCCCTGTGACTCTGGAGAACCGTGCCAGCTTTCTCTCTTGTGGTGGTTTCCCCTTTCTACCAGGGTCCGGAGTGGCTCATGGTCACTTAGGCACACGTTCAGCAGAGGATGAGGGAGGCTGGCCCGTTGGCTGTTCAGGTCACCGTGGCAACACCTCCCATCCACGTGCCCTACAGATGGGATGCATCCAGGCCTTTTCGGGCCCCCTCCCCTGAGCCACCTCTGTCTGCCCCCCCTGTGTATCTGGGGGTACAAAGCCATGGAGGGGGCCGCCATAGCTTCTCTCGGCCCGAGGAACCTCCAGGTGTGGCTCCTGGGTAGCCTGGAGTGGGGAGTGTGAGGTTTACCAGCTGTCCGGCTCCCCTGTTGCCTGGGCTTGGTCTCCAACTTGATGACTGGGTCGGGGCTGGGGGGGCACCTAGATTGGACTGCTCAGCCTCAGTCAGACAGCATGCACCCCACACGCCCCTGCTCACAGTTCCCTTCAGAAATGTATCTGGTCCCTCCGCTAGCTAGCTCTGACATCTGGCCCCTCGGGTTTCCAGCTGTTCACAGGCTTGTGCCAGGTTGACCCCACTCGCTCGACCTGCAGGAGGGAGAAAGAGGTGGGATGTACCACAGGACGGTCCGCATGTCTGCAGCAGAGGGTGAGCGGAGTCACGAACTTTCCAGAGCGGTGGCCTGCCATCTCTTTCCTGCCCCGGCATGTAGAATACAGGTGCTCCATGCCCAGTAGGAATTTCGGGGCTGATCACTTCAGGGGCCAAACCACACTCTCCTGGGGACATGAGATCCCACGGTGACATGACTATCCCTTCTCAGAATGGCGTGCCCAGCTACCCCAAGCCCAGCTTCAGGATCACTGGTGGAGGCTCAGTATGGCTCCTAGCCTCCTTCCCGGGTCCGCAGGACACACACCTGCTTGCCTCCTGGGACATGCATGATTCCCATGAGTCACTGGAGACCAGACATGTGTGAACACACACTCAGGTGCACACCCGCTTACCTGGCCACACACGAAGGAACACCACTGACGCTCACACGTGCCCCCTGCACGTACGCACAGCCGAAGCCCCCAGCCCGCTCGCGAGATCCCCACCCACCTCGGGCTCTTACAGCCCAGACAGCTGGTGGTCCCAGAGGAGGGCTTGGGTGGTCCCCTGGCTCCTGGGCCTCCTCGGGGGGTGGGGACTCTCTCCAGTCTCTGAGGCCTGCTGTGGACACTGTGGTTGCCGGGTTCCTCTTGGGGCCACCCTGGGGGCCTCCCAGGACGCAGACACTGGGTGCAAAACTGGAACGGGGTCGGGCAAAGCGGGATGACTGGTCACTACAGACAGGCCAAGCACTGGAGAGCAGGGAAGCTGGATGGGCCAGAAGACAGCTCGCCAGCAGACGGGCGGGAGAAATCTTGACTGACAACCTGGAAACGTCCTTGGGGCAAGGGTGGGGAGATTCCACGGAGCCTTGTCCTGCTCAGTCTGGAGCCGGTTGTCTGCCAGGCCCCACGTCCATTCCTGGGGGGTCCAGAGAGGTTAGAGGCATGTCCCAGTCCCTCCTGAACCTGGCATCCCGCCCCAGTGCCCAGGGGCCCCCGAGGCAGACGGCAGGCAGGGGTGTGAGGTGGTGACAGGTGTGCGAAGGGCAGCAGTGAAGCCTGACAGAGGTCCCATCGGGCACCTGGCCTGTGGGCGCTTCCCCCTCGTCACCTCCCCTGGCCCTCCCCGTCTGGTGAAGGGACTTCTCAGGTGACAGGGTCTGCCAGCTGCCTGCCTGGCCTCCATGCTCCCGAGCAGAAAAGGGGCTGGTGGGCCGTGTCGTGTCACATCATGTCAGTGGGAAGCAAACAGACCAGACCAGGGGCGGGGAGAGGGAGGAAACCCACCGAAGAGAAAGCCGAGTTAGACTCCTGTGCCCTCTGCGGCCTCCCCTGTCCCACTGGCCTTTGTTGTCAGGATCTGGGGCAGGAATGGGATGAATGTTCCCGAAACAAAGAAAATACTCCCAAGTGCTTTGAGGGACAGTGGGGGTGGGGGCCGTGTCCCAGGCAAATAGGGTCCTGAGCCGAGGGGGCAGGTGAGCCCACCCCTAGCAGCACTGGCATCCCCAACACACACACACCAGCTCACGCTGCTCACACACACACACTCCCGGACACATGCCCACTCACCCATATGGTCCCATGCCACTCACACACCTATACACATCGCCTTTCACACACACTACTCGTGCGCTCACACACAGTCTCACGCTTATACACTCACATACCGTTGCCTTCACACGCGGTAGCACACACCCACAGTCACTCACACACATTCTACACGCTCGCCTTTCACATCCTCACACACGTGTGCGCACACACACTCGTCCTCTCGCAGTCATACACGCGAACACACACTGTGCCTTCCACCTGCCCTTGCACACATGCTCACACACGCCCTCTCACATCCCACTCACATGCTCACACGTGCTCATGGGCACCCACACACACTGCCTTTCTCACACCCCCGCGCACACTCACGCACAACGCTGGCTCACGGGGTGGGAGGGGCGCGAGCCAGCCCCGGGTCTGGCGAAGCCGTTTGCTCCCCGCGAGCAGCGCTTAGCTCCACTTCCTCTTTTTCTCGCCTTTGGCGCTGGAAAACCCCAAACATTCCCAGGAGGGAAAACAGGCCCGTTATTACCTCGTGGGCTTAGAACACTGCATCGCAGTAATTGAAAGTGGCTCGACTCAAATTGCATTTTCTGAGGAGCCGTGAGAGGCAGGTGTGCGGCGGGGAGGGGGTGGGGAGGGCCGCTTCGAGGGCTGACACCGAGCAGGCACGGCGCGCCGGCCCCCAGCAGAGGTCCAGTCCCCAGAGTCCCGCGCGCCACCCCCGGAAGGGCAGGACTTAGGCGCGTACCCCGTGAAGAGCATCGGAGCCCTGGGCGGACCCGCCTGTCGCCTGTGCCAGGCTCCTGAGAGCTTCATCCTGGGAAGGGTCTTCCTCCTCTCCCTGCAGGTCGCACGATGGCACACGGCGGCCATTCAGCAAGTGTTTGTCGACCAAGTGCTAGTCCCTGTCTCAGGGCCTTTGCTCACACGGCCCCCCCCGCCCCTGTTCCTTCCGATCCATGCAGAGCTGGCGAGCGCTCAGCCATCTTCCAGACAGGGAGCTGAGCTCCGTACTTACTATCTCAGAGTATCTGCCAACAGTCGTGGGAGGTGGGAAGCAGGGGCACCGTCCCGTAGCAGATGGGGAAGCCGGAGAGCAGAGCCGGTGCCCCTGCCCCAAGAGGAAGTGGGACTGGCCTTGGACCGGGGTCTCCGGCCCAGCTCGGCTCTGAGGCCTGCCGGGTGCTCCCCGTGGCCTGCACTGTGCCAGGCCCATGGCTCCCAAGACCCCCTGCAGACCCCTGTCCCGGCCCCTGGTGGGTGCCAGCCACGGGGAAAGGGCACTACCTCCCCATCTGAAATGGGGGTCCTCGGGAAGCCGGGGCGAGGCCTGCTGTGGTCTGGAAAAGCTTCCTCAAAATGTCTGTGACCTCGGCAGTTAGTTGGAAGCTGCACATGGCATTAAAGAAGACTAGCGGAAGGGGCGTGACTTGAAATGGGTGAGAAATGCTGCTTTAGTGTCTTTATGCATCCGTGGGTGTGACCCTCCATGAAATCCAAGCTCCTAGAGTCCCCCATGGGCCCCCCGCAGCTAGCACGGAGCCCAGCTCATGGCAAAGGCTCAGAAAATGCTTGTTGAATGGAACTGAGGAATGAGGAGGGGCGGGAGGCAGGGAGGTTGGGAGACGCCCAGGACCCGGAGCAGGTGGGAATGTCAGGGGACATCCATCCCTAGCCCCGAGGAAAGAAGGAGCTTGTCGTATTGTGGTGTCCCCCAGGTCTCTATCTCTCTCCCCATTTCTGCTGCGGGCTCAGTGGATGAGTAAGAAAGTGGGAGTGGGGGGGCCTTCCAGAGGGTCAACAGAGTGTTAGGGAGCAAGATGGCCTTGGCCTGAGACAGCAACTAAGTGTTGTGGGGGGCACGGAGCCAGAGTACCCTTTGCCGGGTCTGACACGGGCTCCCTCCTGGCTGCCGTGTTGCAGGTCCCTCCCAGGCAGGAGAGAGGAGAGCGGCCATGAATGAGGCTTGTCTGGGGGCTGCTGAGCCCAGCGGAACAGGGGACCCCGGAACGAGTTAGTGATAAACTTGTGTCCCTTGGAGAGCAAACAGTTTGCTCCTCTTGCTGCTGTCCTGGTGTAAGCAGCAGCGTGCTGGAACCTTCGTAGAAACACGTCTAATCCATCAGATGGGTGCACTTTAGTCCCCCCCTCCCCACCGCCCACCCGCTCTCCCCAGTCCTCACGCGAAACCACACTGGAAGCCGAACACAGGGGCGTCCAGCTGGACGACAGGGTTCCAGGCCTCCTCCCGTGCCGGGCATCACTTGGGAGCCGGAGGGACACCAAGATTCAGGGTAGAGACCAAACACTGTGACACCAATTTGATTTCTGAACCTCTGGCCTCAACAGACTTTATCGTCTGTGGACACTTGTACCATTTTTTCTCCTCCTGGTTTACTCTGTATCTGGATTATCGTCTGTAAGTTTCAAAATGGCCCAGGATCCCTGAGTGGTTTATAAATTAGGGCTGTATCCTGGGAGCCCCCAGTTGTGCTGATATATTTTAGGTGGTGTCAGAGTTTCCATTATCAACCCCATTTCTCAGAGGTTTACAGCTTGGCCATAAAAATGCCCCGAGGCCCGAGGCTTGGACTGGACCATGGGCAGCTGCCTGAATCCCTTCCCAGTGTCCAGGCAGGGACATCTGGCCGGCGTGCCCCAGAACAAAGGCTGGGGTGGGAGGGTGTCCCGCCTTAACGGGAGGGGAGGGGAAGACGGGGCCTCCCTCCTGCTGGCCACCGGGCTGGGTGCTCCAAGCGGCTGCCCAAGCCGGGTTGTCGCAAGTTAGCAAGGCCAGTCCTCTGGGCAGGAGGGCTACCCATGGGGAAAATGCGTGCCTGCCTGGGAGTCTCCTGGGTTGACAATCAATCTGCCCCAGAAATGCCCCCTGCAAGGCCCTTTGGGTGCCCTTTTGGCAAGCCCACGAACCCGGAGACCAGACGACCCCTCTCAGACCGCCTTCCACACGAGAAAGCGTAGGGCTCGATGTCACACTCCCGTTTCCACGAAAGCACTGGTTATAGAGTCGGGAGACCAGCAGTTCCCAGACCCAGGGAGCTCATAAAGGAACACCAGCGCCCGCCTCCCCACCCCTTGCAATGGACCGAATTGGTCTGGGGCCGTCTAAACAGTCAACAGTCCTCGGGCCAAGCCCCAGGCTGGTGTCAGGGGACAGCTCAGTGCTGGGGTCAGACCCTGAAATCATCAGACGTTGATGTCTCCACCCCCTCTGTCCCCTGAACCTGGTCAGGCCCCTTCTCGTCCTGGGGCCCCGGGCCTCTGGGACCTATTCCAAGACTGGGGGGTCAGCGGCTGTCCTGGTCCCCGAGCATCACTTCTCAGAGGGACCCCCTCCTAAACCACCTCCCAGAAGCCGCAGAGACAGAGCGCAGGTGGCAGAGAGCCTGCTCTGTCATCTCCCAATGTCTTCTGAGGCTCTGGGGTTTCAGGCCCAGACGTGGGAGTCACGGGCTGGCCTGGATAAACAGAACCATACCCAGGGACCGCCCATCTCTGAGCCTGACTGCGACTCAGGCAGGGACTCCTGCCCTCAAAGAGCCAAGGCCTCTCCTCGGCCAGCTGCCAACCCGGGAGGGCTCTTTCCCTCCGTTCGTTCACTGAGCACCTGCTCCATGCGGTGGCTGGCCTGGGGATCAGGAGTGTGCCAGAGACCAAAGTGGACCAAAGGCCTTGCCCCCAGTCCCCCCAAGCAAGGGGACGGCACTGAACAGCAGACGGAAGAAGTCACATGGCCCAGGGGAGATACTCAGTGCCGTGGGAAAGAAACAACGAGGCGGAATAAGGAGGCCATGAGGAGGGTCCCGCAGGGAGGACCCATCTCGAGGTCTGACGGTGGCGGGGGCAGAGTTCTGCGGCAATGCTGCTGTGTAACAAACAGCCTGGGAGCCTCGGGCTGCCTGGAACAGGTATTTCCATCGTAACGGCTGTGGTCCCCTGGACCTCCTTCCAAGGCCTGGCCCGAGTGGCAGCTCACTGGGGAGCCATGTCTGCCCCTGCTGCACTGGCCGACCCAAGTCCCACTGCAGGGCAGCGTTAGCAGCGGGGGAAATGGAGAGGGGAGAGAGAGACGCTTGCCGAACAGCAGCGCCATCTCCCCATTGCAGCACAAGGAGCCCTGTGGGAGCAAAGCCTGGGAGGCTGGGGAGGGAGTCGGGGGGGAGGGCAACAGACCGCGGGAAAAGCATGCAGGTAAAGGGAACAGACTGTGCCAAGGCTTCAAGGGTGTGTGGCCTCATCATGGCAGGAAGCAGTGCAGCAGGGTGGGGGGAATGTTCTAGAAGGGAAGACGGTGGCAGCCCTGTGAGAACCTTTTCTGAGTGGAATGGGACTCCTGGGGGCTTCGAGTGACTTACGTTCTAACACTGCCCGCTGGTGTCTTCATCAGAGGGAGACTCGGAGGGCAAGGAGGGGGAAGCAGGAGGCCAGGCCGGGAGTGCTTCAGTGACCCAGGTGTGAGAAAATGGTGGGTGCGAGGTGGAGCTGTGGGGTGGAAAGAAGGGGCCAATTCCAGACAGATTCTGAGGCATAGCTGTGGGGTCTACTGGCCAACCAGATGTGGGGTTAGAGACAGGGAAGCTTCCGGGCTGCCCACAGGGGTCTTGCCAACCGTCGTGGTCACGGGGGCTGCTGGGACATCACGTTGACGAAGCTTGTAGACGTGGGGAGAAGCTGCTCCGGGCGTCTCTCCACATTCTGCCGCTTTGCTGATAGTCTTGGGTGTCCCTCGTCTTGTGAAGGGTCGCCTTGACCTCTGTCTTCACCTTCACTTGCCTCCTCCCTGTATGCATCTGGCCTGGATTTCTCCTTCTTATACGGACACCAGTCCTATTGGATCCGGGGCCCATCTTGGTTCAGTATGACCTCACCTTGTCCAGTGACATGTGCAGGGACCCTATTCCCAAGGAAGGTCATGCCATGAACTAAATAATGGTGTCTCCCCCAAATTCCTGTGTTAGAGCCCTAACCCCCAGTGTGATGCTGTTTGGAGGCAGGGCCTCTGATAGGTGATTAGATGAGCTCAGGAGGGTAGGGCCCGCCACCCCGTGATGGGACTAGTGTCCTTAGAAGAAGGGTTAGAGACACAAGATCTCTCTCAACCTTGTGAGGATACAGAAAGAGGATCCTCACCAGGAACCAAATTTGCCGGCACCCTGACCTTGGACTTGCAGCCTCCAGAACGGTTGAGAGATGCATGTCTGCTGTTTAAGCCCCCTGGCAGGGTGACCAAGTTAGTCACATCCTGAGGTACCAGTGACTTTGACATGTGCACTTGGGGGGTGGGGCACATCCAAGTGAGGGGGACTCCTCATAGGTCCCCATCTGACTCACATCCCAGGCTTAGGGGGTCTCATCCCAGCTCCCCAGGTGAGGGAGGGAGCTTGGGATTCCCCTGGGACATCGGGATCTTCAAGCCAGCCCCCAGCCCCCAGAAGGAACACCAGAGGCAGCCGGAGGCTCCCGAAAGGATGAACACACGTGGCTAAAGGCGGCCGTTCTCCTGTCGTCTCCCTCAGCACTGAGCACCTAGTGTGTGCCACGCAACCCAGAGAATTTGAGAGTCCTGGGGTCTGGGAAAAGGCTGGAGGGTGAGCCCTGGAAAGACATTGAGGGACAGGAGAAATGTGGGACAGGTAAGGGGTAAAAAGGATGGGGGAAAGAAAGGGCTCTTCGCTTGGAAACAAGGGTCCGGGGCACACAAGTGGGCCGAGAGCTGTCACCAGAGACAGGGCTGCGAAGGCCCCGTAAATGGAGGGCAGCCACTGTCCCACCTGGGCCCCCGGGCGCAGATCCAACAGCTAGCTACAAGTTCTAGGGCTTCTGAGGCTGGTCTGCATGGGACCCTTGGGGCTCCCTCTCTGTGAGCCGCAGAGCCCACCACTTGAGGTGCGTGACTGAGATTCAAGACGGACCTGGAGGAAAAACCAAAGGAGAAGACCTCGGTTGCTTTCTGCTCGACTCAGAGAGCACTGATGTGTCTTTGCAGGATCCCTCCACCTGAGATCAGGTCTCCTTATGGCATCACTCTGGGTGGGGGCAGTCCTCTGGCTCTGGCAGTCCCTTGCTCTCGTGAGGGAGGGTTCCTCAAGACATTAGGAAAGGCAGGCCATGGAGCGGCATCTAAAGCATAGACCGTGGGGCCAGACCGCCTGATTCCCCCGAGCGCTACCATTTTCCTGCTGTATGACTTTGGGTGAGACCCTTAACGTCTCTGTGCCACTGTGTCCTCCTGGGCTACATATGTGTGTACTGAGCGCACAGCTCAGCGCCTATCTCAAGAGCTCCGTGGGGGGCCGGGGGGGACTCAGTCAGGGCTTTGCGCTGCAGAACCCTTGCCGGGATGTCGTGCTGTCCCTCCGCAAGGGCAGCTTCTCCCGTGTGCCCTGTTCCACCCAGCCGGCTCATCCTGAAGTGAGAGGCACCAGCGGACAAGAGGGAACTCCCAACCAACTCTCCCTTTGCCCCTGCCCAGCTACCCCTCGTGGGAACCCCAGAGAGCCATCACTCCACTTTTGCCCGGGATCTGCAGGTCTGCTGAGTGACCCCAGGCTCTTGCCCTTCCCGGAGACTCGGTGGGTCCAGAGGAGTGACAGGTCCCAACTAAGTGTCTGCCTGATCCCAGCCTCTGGGCAGGAACAGCCCGTGTGGAGAGACTTTGGGGCCTGGTGGCTCAGGCCCAGGGGCTCAGGGCCTCACCCTCCCCAGGGCCGCCTCCCAAGCTAGAGGGGTGGAAACGCCGCTCCCTGGCCATCTTGCGGGGGACTGGGAATGCGGGGTGCTTTTCGAGTCTCTGCGCCTTAACACAGAGCTGTAGACTTCATCACAGAGGGGTTTTGTTTGGAACTTAAAACACTTGCTCAAATTAATGACCAAAAATGTCAGATGTGTCCACAGCTAATTATTCATTAGATGCTTAATTAGTGTGGGATGATCATGACATTTTAATGTTATTAATTTTTATACCGTAATAGGATTTAAATTGTTCTACTGTCCCGAAGCCTCGCGTTAGAGTTGCACTGGAATTGGGGGCTAGGAGGAGGCAGGGGCTGTGGGGGCGGCTGGTGGTGGCCAGGCAGCTCCCTGGCCGAGATCCAGAGCCCACACACACTTCTTCTGGCCTGGGAGAACCTTCCTGCAGGCCGTCATGCATCCTTTTCAGAGCTGGACCCTTCTGATGACCGGGCTGGCAGTAGAAGCTGCTGGAATGGGAGAAAGGGTAAACCAGATGGCTCCCCATGGCTCCTTCCTGCTCAGATGTTATTGGAGTCTCTGTTCCTCATTGCCTCACCCTGAGATGGGAGGAAATCCAGGGAATCATCCTAAGAGCCCCACGAGGAGAGGGAGAAGAGACCCAAGGGGCAGCAGAGGACTGCCTGCTCCCATCCCCCGAAGTCCAGAGAAAAGGACCCACTCAAAGGAAGCTGTTGCCTATTTTTAGACAAATTCCTTTAGAAAGGAGCCCTGTCTGCTGGGGATGGGCAGCCATGCGCTGGACACTCCACAGTCTCTTCTCCGTAGAGCGGATGCAGCTCTATTATTAGTTTCTAATTATGAAAATCATCTGTGCCCATGCTTTAAAATCCAACCATAGGAAAAGTAGAAAGCTAATAGAAATCATATGAGATCCCACCATCCAGATAGGATAACTCTTAACATTTTTAATGTATGAATTTCCAAGCTATTTTCAGGCACCCAACTATGTGGACTTTTAAAAAAAATATATACTCATATTTTATAGTGTTATCTTGTCATCTGTCTCCCCCCCCTCCCCCCACTAAACAGCATCTTGTGCAACGTTTCAGGCTAATGGATATGGATCTGCATGGACCTTTTTAGTGGCTACATTATATTCTAGTCCACAAATGCGCCGTAATTTCTTTAACTGGTCTCCGGTAGTCGGCCATTTGATTATGTGCAATTCTTTGTCATTTTTCACAGTTAACGACTGGGGCTCCTCTGATAATGCTTTTTCTGTTGGTCTGGCTGTACCCTCGGGACAGATTTCTAGAGATGAAATCGTTGGGTCCCAGGGGACTTCTTGATGGTAGGAAAAGCTGTGAGTTCATTTCTGCTTGGGACTCGGCCAAGTGTTCTGATTTCCCTGAAGCTGTTCTCCCACCTGTGAAATGGGTACAATAGCACTGTTCTTCTGAGTTGTGGAGAAGACGGTGGGGCTTGGCACAGAGCCTGGCGCTCTGTAGGTGCTTCTAAAGGTTATCTCCTCGTCTGCAGACATTACATCCATCGGTTCACAGAACATCTGAGTGTGTTTTATCTCTTCTAATCATATTATCTTAAGGGAAGAATAAATAAAAAGCCTATGCAGGCTTAAGACATGCTTGGCCAGGTTTTGGGTGGGTGGGGACTCCGGTCAAGCTGATACTGAGAACGGGCACTGTCCGGGGTTTGTCCCTGAGCTTTCAAGGTCAGAGGCACCTAGGGCCACTGCGGCACGGTTCCACATGCCTTATCCCTCCTGCCCCCCATTGGAGAGAGAAATATGGTATCTGTTCAGTCCCGGGACCTCCTTTCTATCGATGAGACCCATCCCGAAATGGATAGGGGAGTCCAAACAGAGGCTTGAGTCAAGATCCTATAAAAAGAAGTCCTGGCGTGGAAGGTGGAGGTCCTGGCCTGGCTGTGTGTGCCCATGACTCTGGTTCAACACCGGAGCCGCTTCTGAGCTCGAGCCTCCTTGAGATGCTCTCCCGGAGAGGAGGGCTGGGACCCAGAGAAGCTTCTCTGGGGTCTCAAGAAGGCACTGGGCAGTCATAGCGAGTGCGGTTTTATTTAGGAAGAATATGTTAGGAATGGGGAGGCCATGGGCAATTCCCAGGGCTGGTTGTAGACTCTCTTTCTTATGCATCTTGAAAAAAAAAATCTGGTAAAATGAAGCTGGTAGTAAGACCCCCAGACCTCTAGGAGCCCCCTCCATAGATGTAGCTACGCCTTCTAGAAGCTGAGTCACCCTCCCCCCCAAATGCTTCTCTTTTTCCCCAGGGCCTCTCTATTCTGGGCCTGAATCTCATTCACCTCAGTCTGATTAGGAGCCCAGTGATAGCCGCATGGCAGTGACGATGTACAAGGACAGAGAGGCCCATGTAGGTGGGGTCCCCTCATGCAGCTGCCCACGGGAGAGGCTCCTCCAGCCCACCCTGTAGAAGTCAACTGAGTAAACCAAGCATGAGGCTGGGCAGCCCGGTGGGAAGGGAGCCTGGTCCCACTCACCTGCCCTCAGGGAGATGGGCCTTCCCCACCCAGAGCTGATTCTGCAGAAGGGGCCCGGCTGAGCCCGCTTAGCTAGCACAGAGTGCCCATTACTCATTGCCACAAGCGATGTCTCCTGAGAAGCCAAATGTCCTCGTGAAAATTCATGAGGACCCACACGAGCGTGGGCACAGGGAGCCTGGCAAGTACTAATCTCCCCTCGGAGGTCGAACTTAGCAATACCCCAATTAAGTGTTCCGCAAACCAGCCTGCCCTACCCCCTACCCCCAGCGTGGGGATGGCCCAGGAGCTGAGGGGAGGAGTGGTGCCAGGGACAAAGTCCTACCACCACCCCCAGAGAGGAGGGTGGGCCCCAGGGAAATCTACCGACCCTCCTCCCACCCACCACGCCTGACAGCCTGTTCCAGCAGGACAGGGAGACGAAAGAAATGATGTTAATATGCAGTTGTAGTTGAGATAATAAACAGATGCTCTAATTAGAAAGAAGTCTTCTCAAATCATCAAAAGCTCATTTACAAGGGGAGATGGCAGAGGAATTCTGGCAGCAGCGTGGAGCTCCGTGCTGGGGAGGAGTTCGGGGGGGATCCTCACCTGTCGTCTAGTGGCCTTGGCAGGTGGGCAAGGGGCCAGGAGAGACAGGAGGGGCCGGGGCAATCTCCGCAGGGGGTGGGCAGCTCCTCCTCAGAGCCACCATCCGGGCCTTCTTGGCAGAGGGAGCCCCGCACACCTGGAGCCCTGGTGTGCGGGTGCGGCCCAGACAGCCCTTGGAGGACCCTTGGAGCCAGACCCAGGGCTTCCGCCTGCTCTCTGAGTCCCCCTTCAGTGCTCCTCACCCACCTTCTCGTCCCCACCTTCTCGTCCCCACCTTCCTGTACCACTTCCAAGACCTAGGCCTCTGATGCCAGGCCACCGACGAGCCACGACGCCCCGAGCCTCTCCTGAGCTGCAGACCTGCCTGTCCTCAGACATCCCCTGGGGCAGCTAGAGGCCTCCCCCCTGGGCGGATGCCCTGAGCTCCCACCAGCCGGCCCTCTCCTCCCACCTTGCTCCCCCTCTGCTCCCTGCTTCAGCCCACCGTGGACAGGCCACACCCACCAGCTCTCTCCCAACCCGTCCCCCCATCTCTCTACCTGCGCGGCCACGCCCCCCCCCAGCTCTTCCATGTCTGCCCTTGACCTTTGTACCATCTTTGCTCCTCTGGGGAAGTAGCCGTCCGGTGGCCACAGCACCCTCGGGGCTGGTCTTTCTGAAACATGTCACGTCATCTCACTCCCCACCCAGAAGTCTTCAAAGGCCCTCGCCCTGCAGGAGGAAAAGCAACCCCCCCGCCCAGCTCCCTCTGCCCCTCGTGGACGCCAGTGCCCGGCCCCAGCTCCAGGAGCACCAGACTTTTCTCCTCCCCGTCTTCCTGTGCCTCCTTTTTCAAGAAACACCTCAAAACCTAAAGACGGCCCACTCTGGGCAGGCACCTGAACCTGCCTCCCCCAGGCTCCTGTGGGGTCCTCGGGCCGCTGTATCAGAAGCTCTTTGGGGCTCACTAACAATACAGAGTCCCGGGCCCTCCGCGGGGCTGTGGGATCAGAGCCTCTGCAGGGGGAGCCCAGAAGCGGCCCTCCCCAGAGCTCTCCCCGCGGTTTGGAAACCGCCGTCGTCTGCAGTCCCCGGACGTTCACTGACCGTGAACTTATTTAGGGCCCGGAAGATGGTCTTGTCGTCCGCGTCGCAGCCTGGAATACGGCTTGTGTTCGTAGGTGCTTAACCTTCTGTGAGGGCTCACGCGCTCCCAACATGGTGTTGAAACTCTTCAAGCGAACGAAGCCGTGCCATGTTCCAGGCAAGCCTCGGAGGGAGCGCGCACGTTCTCTCCAGTTCGCAGACCAGGCGGGGGGCGCCCGGCCTGAACGCACGGCTGGCGGGTGTGGACCTGAGATGCCAGCCTGGCGCTCCTCACCACTCCGGGGTTCCCTCCCAGTGCCTGGGACGTGGTGGATGCTGAGGGTGGATGGGGGTGAACTCACCGGAGGCCACGTGTCTGTGCTCAGGAGACGCGCTCCGCTCCAACTTCTGACCCAAAGCCCTACAAGGTGGCACGTCATGTGGGAACGCGTGAGGCAGCCTGCGCCTCGCTGGCCGAGGACACCTCTGTCCCCACCGCCGTCCTCCTGCCTGCCGGCCACTCCACTTGAGGACAGTGAGCGTGGGGCCTTGGCCACACAGCAGCGCACGCAAGGAAAGTTCCAGCAAAGGCATGCCCTATACTCAGGGTGGGGCTGGTGTCTGTCAGCAAAGATCCCGCAGACGCAGGCCGACAGCGGCTTCTGCCGGGGACCCTCCTCTGTGAAGCTCTGCTAATACGGCTCCGGGAGCCGGCTGAGCGACATCTAATTCCTGCTCAAATGACAGAACTTGGAGCTGAAAGTTATTCAGTGAGTGGCCAGGGGCCGGAGTGAGGCCCTCCCAGAAGTGCTGAGGGCGAGCTTCTTGGCGGAGTCAGGGGCCAAGCAGGGCATGGGTCCCAGTCTCACGCGCCATCCGTCACTGGTGTCATGGGGACAGAGGTGGATCTACCCCAGGGAGGGTCCGGCTGAAAGGGATGCCATTCCCTACAACTAAAGAGAAGCACGTGGGGGCGGGATGTGCAGGCCTTGCTGGGGCTGGGACAGCTGCCCGAGGACACCAAGGGACATCTCATCCGGTGCCATGCTGGGACCCCCTGGCTGCTGAGGGCAGAGCCCCACCCCAGCCGCTCTGGGCTCCCAGGCTGAGAACCCAAAGAGCCACGCAGCCTTCTGCATCTTGTGTCAGACAGAGGAAGGACAAGGTGATGGCTGATCAGCCCTCCCAGGGCACAGCCAGAGACGCAAAGTCCCCTGTAGGCAGGCAGGCTCATGCACACGTGCGTGCGCACGCACACACACACACACACACACACACACCCCACCCTTCCCAACAGCATCTGACTAGTCAATACTTAATACTCGTGGCTCCGGAATGCTCATCTTCAATCCTTTGTAGCTTAGGATGAAGTTCTTATCAGTCCAGGGAGAAGGACAGAAATATGAAAAACATGGCAAGCTTTTCATAAGCTAAAGTGTTCATGTGCAAAGGACTGTCTTTTATTCTGAGACAGTGATCTTCCTGCCTTTTTTATGCTTAAGGCATCCTTTCTCTTATGAAAGCACAGTGACAGGAGAAGGGGTGACTCTTTTTTAAGGATTTATTTGGCAACATCTCTGTAGGTTCCCCCATTTAATTTAATTTAAATTATTAAATAATTTAAATTTAAAAATAAAAAAAATTTTTTTAAGATTTTATTTATTTATTTGACAGACAGAGAGCACAAGCAGGCAGAGAGGCAGGCAGAGAGAGAGGGGAGGAAGCAGGCTCCCCGCTGAGCAGAGAGCCCGATGCGGGACTCGATCCCAGGACCCTGAGATCATGACCTGAGCCGAAGGCCGAGGCTTAACCCACTGAGCCACCTAGGCACCCCTAAAAATAAAATTTTTAACTGAATATTTTTGAGATGACTGTAGCTTCATATGCGTTTGTGAGAAATGATACAGAGAGATCCCTTACACCCTTTCCCTAATTTCCTCCAGCAGTAACATTTTGCCAGGTGTGGGCACCATATCACAGTGAGGATAGTGACCTTGTTACGATCCCCCGGTCTTGGTCTTCTGGTTTTACTTGTTCCTGTTTGTGTGTGTGCGTGCGTGTGCATGCGTGTGGGTGTGGTTCTATACGATGTCATCGCAGGTGTGCATTAGTAGACCCGCCATCGTCATCAAGATACTGACTAGACATTCCTCCATGTTGCTACCACATCCTTAGCTCCCTCCGCCTTGTGGCCGAGCACTATTCTGTTTACGGAGATGCCGCGGTTCGTTCAGCGGCTCCCGCACTGAGGGGCATCTGGGAGGACGCAGTCTGGGGCTACATGCAACACGGCTGTGGGCATCACCTTCAGGTTTTCACATGAACATCAGGTTTCTTTGGGACGAGTGTCCAAGCGTGCGATGGCTGGTCACGGGGTAGCTGTGTGCTTAGCTTTGTGAGCAACCACCGGACTGTCTTCCAGAGAGGCCCTCCCATCCTAGGTTCCCACCAGTGGGGCGTCAGGGGTCCTGTGTCTCTACTTCCTCACCGGAATTTGATGTTGTCAGTAGTTTTTATTTGAGCCACTTGGATAGGTATGTAGTAATGTCTCATTATGGTTTTAATTTACATTTCTTGGAAACTAATGATGGGGAACATCTTTTTATGGGCTTACTTGCCATCTGTATATCATCTTCAGTGAAATGTCTATTCACGTCTTTTGCCCGTTTTCTATTTGGATTGCTTGATGGCTTTTACTGCTGAATTTTCAGAGTCTTTACATGTTCTGGATACTACTCCCACGTGGTGTATGTGGTTTGCAAATACTTCATCCCAGTCTGTAGCGTCTTTTCATCTTCTTCAAGTAGGCTTTTGTAGAATAAAAGTTTTCAATTTTAATGAGGCCCACTTTATTCATTTTTCCCTTTTTGAGTCATGCTTTTAGGATCAAGTTGAAGAACAGTTTGCCTAGCCCTCGATCCCAAATAGTTTTCTCCTGTGTTTTTTTTTTCTAAAAGTTTTATAATTTTACATTTTACAGTTAAGTCCATGCTCTATTATGGGTTAATTTCTGTGTAAGGTGTGGGACTTTGTTCAAGGTTCTTTTTTCGTTCTTTCTTTTCTTTTTTGTTTTTGCCTACGGATGTCCGATTGTGCCAGCATCGTTTGTCGAAAAGATTATCCTTCCTCTACGTAATTGCTCTCATAAAGAACGTTCCTGAAGATCAGTGGAGCATACTTGCCTGGGGCTATTTCTGGGTTCCATATCACAGTCCGCTGATCTATGTGTCGATCCCTCCTTCAACATGAGGCCATCTTGATTGTTTCATGTGTACATATAGTACATGTGTATGGTTAGCTCTCAACATCAAGTAGCGTGATTCTTCCGACTTTATTCTTCTTTACCAACATTGTTTTAGCCATTCTAGCTTCCATGCCTTTCCATATAAATTACAGAACACATTTATCTATGACTATCAAGAATATTGCTACAGTTTTGATAGGAATTGCATTAAACCTATAGATAAATTTTGAGAGAATGGGCATCTTCACCGTGTTGAGTTTTCCAATCCATGAATAAGGTATGCCTCTTCATTGATTTGATCAGCTTTGATTTTGTTCATCAGCATTTTGTAACATCCAGCCTACAGATCTTGTACATGTTTTGTGGAGCATCAGCTCAAGAATTTTCTTTGGAGCTATTGTAAAGGGTATTGTGTTTTTAATTTCTGTTTCCGCATGTTCGTTATTAGTATATTATCCGATGGCTTTAATGTGCTCAATTATTAGTTCTAGGAGATTTTTTGCAGATTTATAGATATCTTGGGATTTTCTAAGTAGACGATCATGTCATCTGCAAATGGAGACAGTTTTGTTTCCTTCTGGCCAATCTGTACGCCTTTTATTTCCCCATTTTGCTTTAATGCCAGAGAACTTCCTGCACTCTGTTGGATAAATTCCTAATTAACATTATTCCTAATCTAGGGGAAAAGCGTTCTGTCTAACCATTAAATAGTATGCAGGTGGCCTCTTTGTAGATACTTTTTGCCAAGTTGAAATCATTTCCTTGCATTCCTAACTTGCCAAGAGAGTTCCTTCATTTGTTAAACTTCGCTGTCCTTAAAACCTGAGAACTTGGGAATTGCCAGTCTGTCCCAAACACATGCCACACCCCCCAGCTGCTCTCTCATTCAACCTTGAAGGGCTCACAGCGGCAGGTGATGGTCCAGGGCTCCCAGATCAGGTTTTGACTCTAAATTCTATGCTCTACCGGACCCATCCATCTCTCCTCTGCCAAGGCCCCTCCTCAGGGCCACCTTCCAGTCAGAGGCAGGGTGCCCCACTCACTCATTTACACACCCACTCATTCCTTCCGCAGTCCTGACCCCCGAGGCCAGACCCTGGGGTCCAGAAACAAGGAGATGCACCCTTCACCCTTGAGAAACTCAGTCTCCTGCATTAAGTCCGCTTCCTCCACTTGGCCCCATCGCCTGATACACGATTATCTGCCTCCTTGCTCCCCTCCGGAGTTGCCCCAGGAGTTGTTCCCTCTGCCATTTTCTTCTTCCAGGAAGCATGGATCCCAAACAGCCCCGCAGAGCCCCAGCCCCCCACCCGCAGCTGCCCTGCAGCCGACTGGGAGCAGCCAGCCCGCCCTTGGTCCCCATCTTACCAGCCCCTCCTGCACAGCCAGAGCCCACAGGCCCCAGGGGGCAGAGGACGGACCAGCCTTCTCTTGCCCCCTCCCAGCTCCTGACCCTGGAACCTTCCGCAGAGCCCCAGGATGATGTACTGCGGATGTTCTTGTGTTTTTTGTTTTCTTTTTTTAATCAAGGGAGCAGTTTCTCTATATGCAAATCTCTTCAATAATAATAATAATAATGTTATCATCAGTGTGGCCTCAGGCAGAGTCTGGCTGAATGGGAGAGCCGCTGAGTTTCTGGTTTTCAGCTTGATCGAGCTTGGCTCCTGGGAGCAGAGGGAGCCTCGTTCCCCCGTGCACGGTCCCAGCCGGGAAGATGATGTCGGGTGTCAAGAGATACCTAGCTATTACCTTCTCGTTTGAGTGCCTGAGAAATCGCCCCAGCCTTCCCTGCTTTCCACCCTGCCACTCCTGTGTCTCACGCTGTGGCCAAGGTTAGGGCAACCCAGAGCCTGGCCCTCCTTCCGTGAGCATTTGCTCACCCACTAACTAGGGAGGCCAATTACTGCCCAGGCAGGGGTGGGGGGCGCAGAGGGAGGGCTGGCGGCTGCTCACAGTTGAAAGGGGAAGCTGGCAGGACAGAGGAGGGTATATGGCCCGTCCCGTGGCCCCGCAAGCCCAGTGCCTGTGTGAGCCCCAAGCCCAGACTCTAGCAGCCTAGCAAGGAGAGAGCGAGGCACTCACCTTGGGCACAAAAGTCAATATTTTTAAAAATCAAAAGTCATGCAAAAAATCCATGGTACACAGAATATCCTCATTATGAATAAAGACAGGACGCTCTAGGCAGGCTTGCCAGAGAAGGGATGGTTGTCTTCTGCGCAGGCTGGGGAAGTACAAACAGGCTTCGACTGCCTCCACTACTGCCTGTTCTTCCAGGAGCCTCCCTCAGGTCGTCCGTCACCTGTTAGCTGGGGGACACAACATCTACTTCCCAAGGTCATGGTGGGGTGGCCTGAGACCGTACATGATGGCGTCCCGGAGAGGGCTGGCACGGGGTGGGTGCGTTTGTGGCAATCGGTGATGAGCGTGGGGACGGTAGTCTGACCCAGGGTGCTGCGCCCTCCCTCTTCCCGTTCTGCCACCCCAGCTCTGTTCTTGGGTCATCCGAGAGGGGCTGTTCATCTTCTGAGCACCTCGGACAGCATTACACTGACAAAGACCCTTGCCCGTCGGCCGTGGGCCATCCTGCCATCGGAATAGCCCCACCGGGCAAGTGAGGCTAGTCTTGTCCCATCCTCAGCTCCACGGGATGGCAGCCTGCACGGAGAACAGCCTGCAGGGGTTTCTTGTGGCCAATCTAACAAGCTACGGGGCTTAGAACACCCCCGGCTATCCTGTAGTTCTGGAGGTCAGAGGTCCGGACATCGCTCTCTGCAGGCTAAAATCAAGGTGTTGGCAGGGCCTCAGCCCTTCTGGAAACCCCAGGGGAGAATCCGTCCCCTTGCCTTTCCAGCTTTTAGAAACTGCTTACGTTCCTTGTCCTGTGGCCTCACATCATTCCAAACTCATTGTCGGATCCCCTTGTCCACCTCCGAACCCCCTGCGTCCCTCTCATGGGGACCCCTGTGGCTCCCTGGATTGGGCCCACCAGAATGATCCAGGATGATCTCCCCACGTCAAGGGTCTTAACTTCGTCACATCTGTGATGTCTCTTTTCCCATGTAAGGTTAGAGTCAGGTCCTAGAGCTTAGGACAGGGAACCCGGGTGGGGCCGGGGTGGGAGGGGACGGGTATTATTCCGTCCACCACTCCGCACGCTGAGTGGTCACCTCCTGGACACCTCTAGCTCCTGGACCGGGTGCCCTGGGAGCCCCAGGCCATTGTGGGAGGAGGGTGGGAACGGGGGGCTCTGAAATAAAGAGCCGCCTCCCCCTAATTGATCAGGGCATAAAGCTGTAGCTTGAGACTCAGCACCCTGGCTCTGGGTACAAACACCTTCTTCTAGTGACTTCTAAGAGGAAGTGTCTCGGCTGTACCAGATGAGATAAGATGAGGCAAGACAGGCCAGCAAGTAACTACTAGGGGGTCCGTGGGGGCGGGGGGATGCTTTCCCCCTGGGGTGGCTCTATGGGCACGAGTCACAGCACTGAGGGCCACGTACTTCCCAGCATGCCAAGACAGGATTAGCCACTAGCTTTGAGGCTATCAGCCTGTTCTGGAAGTGGGCCATCCAGGCATCCTCACCCCTGCCCAGAGGGCCCAGCTGAAATGGGGGGCTGTGGTTCTCTGGCCCGGGAGCTCCAGCAGCAGATGGGGCCGGACTCCAGCTCCTGCCCAGCCTCGGCTGGCTGCCTCCAGGAGCCCGGCCACCTCCAGGAACTCTGAATAATCAACCCCATTTGCATCACTGGGCATCGAACACTTTCCCCTTCGCTCAGCTGCTGGGGCCTGTGTTTCCCAGAAACCAGCCTTTCCAACAGAAGCTCTGAGTGCCAGGAATGTCTGCCCACCCCCAGGGCTGTCAGGAGGCCCTGGCAGGCCTGCCTCCTCCTGCCTCCGGCCAGCTGGCTCTTCCCTCCAGCTAGGAGCAGGGTCCCAGGCCTGCCGACTCCGTAGCACAGATCCCAGTCCCGTTTCTGCTAGCTGGACAATGATCTTTGCAAGTCTCACAACATCCCCCTCAAGGGGGTGTGACTGTTTTCAGAGAGGGAAACTGAGGCTCAGAACATTGGCCTAATTTTCTCATTAGGGAGGGGTCAGGATCTGAACAGAGTCGTAGACCCCTGGCCATCCATGAGACTCTTCCTCAGGCAGGAGGATGGACAGCTCTGGGTCAACCTCTGGCCCAAACACAGAGAAGCTACCCAGGTTAGTTTTCTGGAACTTGGAGACGCCTACACTCACTCCTGGAACAAGAGAGCTGTAGGGCATGCTGGGACTGGAGCCAAAGGCACGGCACAGAGTCTGGGACCCAACCTTGAAGAGGTGCTCTGGACAGGGAAGGTCATAGGAGGCGGCAGGGGAAAATAGCACCGTTGACTCGAGGCCGTCTTTATAGACATAAAAAAAACAATCCCAAACCCTCATTGGTTTAGCCCAGGAACTTCCTCTTAGAAGTCACTGGACGGTGCTATACTCAGAGCCAGGGCTCTGAGGGTCCAGCCCTAGCTTCGTGCCCCAATCAGTTAAAGGGAGAGGGCTGTTCCTGAGAGCCCCACCGCTGGCGGAGGTTCTCATGCCCCACAAATTTACACCTGTGCTTGTCTGTCCCACCCAGTCCCCTCTCTCTCTGAAAATGGCCAGAGATTAGGGCAAATGGCAACACCAAAACTGTAGAGATGGTCCCTAGAGGATGGGAAGCTTTGTAGGGCACAACGGCAAAGGGCCTGGAGGTGGGGTGCCCATATCCACTGCCCCCCGCAACACCAGCCCACTCATCCCATACCCGGGATAGACAGCCCACACCTCTGTCCCCTTCCAGAAGTGCCACCACTGAGTTTCCCTGGGGCTGTGGGCTCTGCCGGCCGCCCTGCAGAGAGCAAGCCTGCTCACCTTCCAGGAGCGGAGGACTTCCCTCCCACTCCAGAGAAGATGGACCCGAGTCTCTGCGCCCTCCCTAGGCCTCACCTTGAAGGGTATGGAATTTAACGGCCACAGGCAGCGCCGAAACCTCCCGGCTGCCAAGCCCGCACCTCAGGGAAGCCTCCTGGCCTCCGCAGGAGAGTGAGAAGGCCCCTGGGATTTTCTGCTGGAGACTCATCTGAGGCATTGGCACGTCCACATGATCCCTCTTCCATTTTGGCAACAGGACAAATAGAAGTCAGGACTCAGGGCTTAGCCGCAAGGGAAATAGCCGGGGGGGTTACAGTTCGAACCCCTTGATTATCATTTTCATGACACTAGAAATCCATGTTCCTTGATGAAGTTTTACAAACTACAGAGAACACAGGATGAATTTTAAAACTTAAAGTAGCTTCAAAGCCCAACGCTCAAAGACAACCACAGTTAATATTTCGGTAAAAAGTCTTTCTTTATAAAGAAAAGTACAACTCCGGGTCTCCGGTGACTCCTCTCGGCATCGGATTTGTTTCTGACATCTTGCCATCGAGGGCCTGCCCGGGTCTGGGCGCAGAGCTTCCCTCTGGGGCAGCGCACGGGCCCTCACAGTGGTCCTGGACCCCTTCTGGGTCAAAGGTCGAGCACCTTACAGGAGTCCAGGGTAACTCTTGGGGTGGAGAGGACCTAGGGCAGCATGGGCCAGTGTGCCACTGGGGGGCAGAGACGGGAATGGGACAGGCTCGCCCAGGTCACTGTGACCTTGGATGTGCCTAGACCTGCTTCCCCATGTGGGGTGGGCTCAGTCTTGATCCCACTTCATCCTCCTGTGTGAGCCCGGGCCCTGCAGCCCTCACCTCCATCTGTGTGTGGGGATGTGCAGCGATGAGGTGCAGAATGGGGCTCCGGGCGGGACCGTAACGACTTGCCCCGGCCTTGTGCCAACCCTGTCAGACACTGTTAGCCTCGTCCATGCAGCACCCTCCAAGGCAGGCACCATGACGGCCGCCCCCATTTCGCAGATGAGGGACTTGGGGCACATAGTACTGTAGGCGGGTGGAAGTCACACAGTGAGTCGGTGTGACGTTGCTGCTCTACCCTTTGCTGCTCTGTGAAACGTCCTCTATGCAAAGGTCACAGACGTTCACTTACTGGTCCTGCTGGCTTAGATGTCAACCCCAGATCTCTAGGTGTGAGCTCTTGGCCTTGAAGAAGGCACCTCAGTTTCTGTACCTGT
Organism: Martes martes; assembly: GCF_963455335.1. Taxonomy (NCBI): domain Eukaryota; kingdom Metazoa; phylum Chordata; class Mammalia; order Carnivora; family Mustelidae; genus Martes; species Martes martes. The sequence continues at coordinate 186,178,567 of NC_137891.1, read as the reverse complement.
AAATTGGGGAAAACAATCATTTATGTAGACCTTGTTCGGTTTTCTAATGGAATGGCTTAACATAAAGCCTGGCACATGGTAGGGGTTCAGTAAGTGGCAGCTGTGGTTTGGAGGGACCCCAGATGCGGGACTGTCCTAGGGCACTTCTGGGAACGTGTCCAGAACATGCTGGGCATGGAGTCCCACGCACAGGGGACATCTGCCCAGGGGGACTCTCCTGTGTGCCAGCCACACCCACAGGAGGGTCAAGGCTTGCCCTGCTCAGCCCACGCATAGCCACCCAGCCTCTTGGGTCTGGCTCATCCTTCCCCCTTCCTTTTACAAACTGAACCAGAGCTTCATGAAGGAACCAAGGCTAATAATTTAAGAGGTAATTTGTTATTAGTGTGGCACTGATGCATTGAGCTGACCAAAGTGCCTTTCAGCGGATTATTATTAAATATTAAGTCTATTGATTCGATGTGGAGTGGCACTCTGGTTGGTCCCTCGCAGCTAGGGACATGCGTTTGTTTCCGTGATTTATGGAAACCAAGCCCACTCCAGGGAGCTCTGGAGCCTCACAGACGTTACCAACCTAAGTCCCCTCCCAGCAGCACTCAGAGGCGAATTGTAGAGGAAGATCTGAGGGTCTGAGCAGTTAAGAAACTCGCCCAAGACCACACAGCTCGTTGGTGGGAAAACCAGGATTTAAACTTGGGTCTGAGTCAAGTCTCTGCCACTCTGTGTAGGGATGGATTAAATGTGCATTACTGTTTCCTTCCAAATGGAAGCTCTGTGTCCATGAGAATAAGACAAGGACTTCTTCTATTTACCAAAGTATCTCTAGCACAGAACCTAAATTCTTAATATGCTCAGTAAATGTTCAGACGGAAGGGTAGGGCTGAGTGGAAGGGACGGAGGGAGGAGGGGAATCCTGGTCAAAGTCCGCAGCAGAGTGGCTCTAAGAGAGAGAGTCACAGTTTTACTAACTCGGGGCTGCTGCGCCCCTTCCAGAGTCTCAAAGTCTTTATGTTCCTTGCCTCCAAGCTTCACATCTCTTATCTGTAAAATGGCGTGAATAGTCGTAGCACCCACCTCGCCGGGTCCCTGCAAGGATTCAACGGGCTAAGGCACGTGGCTTGGCGCAGCCCCGGACGGAGTCCCCATCCGCGTCCCACTGCTCGTGTGCTCCAAATCCGCACAGAGGTTCAAGGCTCCAGGGGCCCCAGGAGAGCAACACACCAGGGCTCCAGACCAGAAGCAGGAGAGGTGTGCCTGGGTCCCCTGAGCTGCGGGGATGTGAGATGAGAAGAAGGGCTCCCTCCAGCGTGGCCCCAGGATACAGACTGATCAGGGCGCCTCTGCCTCTTTGTTCTGGACCATTTTGAGGCTGAGCTGCCTCTGCGTAAAGGGTATCTGAGAGCGTCCCAGCAAAGGACCAGCAAAGCACTTTCCATGCCATGCCTGCCGTCACCGGGGCCCGGAGACTCAGGGGACTCGCAGGGGTGGGTCACGCTTGGAGCCGAGTGTCCGTCCACAGCAGCCACAGAAACTTTGGGCTGGACGATGGCTTCAGAGTGGATGAAGAGGTTCTTCTTAATCCACCTACGAAATGCCCCGAACTCCTGGCCCTTCCGTGGCTTCAAATGATGCTCGTCTCTTAGGTGCCTGACGTCATGAGGGAAATGGCAGAGGAGGGAGGACAAAGTGAGTGGAGGAAGAGGGGTCGGGCGCCTCCAGAAGTAGACGCTGTAGGACCCTCACTGAGATGCTGGCTGGTGGGAGCCCCTCAGCCCCAGGCAGCAGCCCGAGGGCCAGCCCTCTGCGTCCCCGCGGGCCAGCAAGGGCAGCTCCCTCCTTCCCGTGGGGCTTCAGAGTCCCGGTGCAGAGGCCGCTTGCCCCTAGCGTCCCCCCAGCCGGACTGCCCGCGGCACCCCATGCAGGCCCACCTTCTCGGCGTCCTCCTCAGACCGTGGCTCCGTGGGCAAGACTCAGGGGGGGATGGGAAGCTGCAAACACACCTAGGGCTTGGCAACCTCACTTTTCGCTGGAGTTCGGGAAGGCAGTACCTTCCCCCAGCCCCCAGCCAGCCTAGCACGGACGGCATGGTGGCGGGTGCCGTCACCAACGGGAGAAGGAGGGAGCCGTGAACAGCGTGTAGCACACGCTGGAGAAGGAAGGACGGAATGACGGAAAGAGAGAGTAGCCTGCGGCTTGGAGGTGACAGAGTGACGCCAACCCCAAGACCCCGGGAGCTGTCCGGGGCCAGGATGGGCGGCCCGTTAGGAGAGGACGGATGGCGTCTTGGGAGGCTGAGAACTAGACCCTTGTTCTCCCCTCCGAGTTCTGAAGCCGTCGAGTGAAACCACAGAGTAAGGCAGGTAGAGAGGATCACCCGGTTTTATTCCCCGGGTGGGGCAGCCGTGGGTGGCCGGGGTGCCCCTCGGGCCCCTGCGCTGTCTCAGACTCCTGCATCAGGAGACTCGCTCCCAAGCTGTGAGGGAGCCGAGGACCTCCATGCAGGCTGGGGGGTCTCTCATCCCCTATAGCCTCGTCCTCCAGGCAGGAGGGGAGCCGCCCCCCCCCGCACCCCCGCATCCAGCCCTCTGAGTTCAGCCCTCTCCCAGTGAGTGAGGCAGGGGCCTGGGCGGGGGTGTGAACAGGTGTGGGCAGGGGCAGCGGGGGCTCCCGCACCTTGCTGGTTGTCTGAGGCGCTGGGAGCTGTTCCGACCCCTTCTCTTCCCAGGAGCTGGGAGGGACCTTGCCCGAGGCCTGGTGCCCAAGGCCAGTGGAGCTAGCTGAGCCACCCCTTTGTGCTGACCCCAGCCTGGGGCCCCTGCTCCCCCCACCTGCCCTGGCTTCATTCCTGGGAGCCCTCCCACACACACACCCCAACCCGTGGCCACACCGAGGCCCTAAGGACCCGCCCCGCCCTCCACAGCCTCCTATCTGCCAATACAAAGCCATACATCTTGGTATGGGACAAATCACTTTTTAATTGCCTCAAGGAAGAAACCCATTAGTCTTTTCTTTACGTGAGAATCATCATAATATTGGGCCAAACCCCGCTGGCTGGAGGCCCAGGCTGGGGGCCGTGGGGCTATTTTTAGTTCGCACCGACATCCCCCTCCAGCGTTCATTTCAGAGAGGGAGGACTTAAATCTTCCCCGACACCCCAGTGCCTCGCTGCCCACTTCAGGAGAGCTCGCTGCGGCCCCAAGAGGGGGAGGCTGCCAAGCGAGAGCAGCCGCTTAAAATGGTGTATTATTTGTCCAAATAGATTTGTGTCACGTTTCATGCAAAATCCATTTCCCCTTAACCAAGTTCCAGCCACCAGCCTCCCAGGCACTAAGCAGGGATGAGGCAAGGTCCTTTGGGGTGCTGCCTGCTCCTCCCCTGTCCGTGCCCCACTCCCCCACAGGTGCCCCACAGTCCCTCCCCACCCCCACTCCACCCCAAACCTTTCTGTAGCTCCAAACAGCCGCAGCCCAGTGGGGCCTCCCCCCTTCTTCTCCCTGAGATCTCAGAAAGCCACAGGTGGCTGAGCTGGGGCCTGCAGGGCTATCCGGGGCTCCAACCGTCCCCAGCTTTGGAGAGAGGTCAGCAGAAAGCATTATTTATGGCCTACTACGGGGGCAGCCTCTGTCCCTTACAAAGGACTCAGTTTTGGTAAAGATAAAGATGGAAAGGTGAGGAGGAGAGAGAGAGAGTGGAAGAGATTGGGGGGGTGGATTTTACCCAAGGATGGGGACAAACTCAGACAGCCTGGGGAAGCAGACCCTGCAGGTTACACCAACAGCCACTTCCCTCGGGCCACAGCCCTGGTGTCCAGGAGGGGACGCGCAGCCAGCTGCTGGTTGAGACCCCCGGGCATCGTGCAGAGGGTGCTACTCTACAGGAACCTAGCACCTCTGGGTGGTGTGGAAATCCCATGTCTTGGCACGGGCCGCTCTCCTGTGTTCTGGGCATTACTCTTTTAATCAGAACAAAAAGCCCTCCACCCTTGTCTCTGTGTGTGCAATGCAAGGTCGCCGAGTTTGGGTCCACCTGATGCTAATAACTTTAATTGTAAATCCTTTATTTATAGACTTGGCCTATAACCACCCCCACCTGGCATTAAACTGAACAGGGACTAAGGCCGAGGTGGGCTGAGCATCCCGCTGTGGCCGGGAGCTCAGGTTCCAGCCCCCAGCGACTCTGTGGACTAAGTGACAGGGCTCGTAAAACCCCAGAGCTCCCTCCCCACTGCTGCCCGGCTCCCAGGGGGCAGAGAGTTAGAGATCCTCATGCAAAATCAATTGCACTGCATTTTCATTAAAACAATAACTGCATCTGATCCAGCATTTTGGGGGTGGGTGGTGGGGTGGGGCACTGAGGAGCGTCCAAGGACGAGTGAAGGCAGCAAGGCCCCCTGACTTCAGCCCGACCGCACGGCTGGCCCCCCGCCTTTGCTTCAGCTGCGGCCCCCACTGCGCTGCAGCTCACTCTCTGTCCGGGCGATCACGGGTTCTGAGAAAGGCAGCTGGAGCTCCCAGATTTGGGATATGGTTTTATAGGAGGTGGGCGGGCCTTGGGAAGGGCGGGCCCAGGGTTCCCAGGGGGCAGGGATGTTGGGGACAGAAGCCGGTGCTGGGACGCTGCCCCCGGGCCCCCAGCCTTGCTCTTCTCCAGCCAAGCGCGGGAAAGGCTGTCTCTGTGGGACACCAGCGCAGGGTCCCGGGCATCAGCCCCGGGCTCTTTCTAAATATCAGGTCTGCCCAAGGCCTTCAACCCCCGAGGGCTGTCCCTTGGCCTGCAGCTCGAAACCCTAAGCCCTGGAGGTCCCTGAACAACTCCCAGGAACCCATACCGGTCAGGGCGTCGACCACTTGCTTGGACCTCAGCCCCTTAACCCTCTCCTTGGCCCTCCTGGGCCTACTGAATCCCTCCTGGTCCCGCCGTCCCATCTCCGACGAGGCCTCCTCCTCCAGCTCCGGTCGGTGGCCCTCAGCCCCAGCCTCCCTCCCCGCAGCCTCACCGCCGGGGCACGAGCTCCTCGTCCAGCCGGTAGGTAGCGGCTGCCTAGCAGCGCGCAGGGGGTGACATCCCATAGCAGCTGCCAGCGCGAGCCGCTTAGGCCCCCAGAGCTCCCAAAGGCGGCATCCAGAGAACGGGAGCGTATGGCCTGACCCGGAGGGACGCATTGCCCATGGTTGATGGGGCAGAGTGTGATTAAGTGGAAGGGACATCGGGGCTGTCTTTGAAGAGGACACTCTTCCCGTCACCCTTGCCCTTGAGCAGCAGGTCTGAACTAGCCGAGCCCCAACTCCAGCAGGTGGCAGAGCACCCCTCCACCCTCCCCTGCAGGATGCTTTGAGCCCTAAACCCCTCTGCCTCCCCTCCGTCTGAGGAGCCAGCAGACTCAGGGAGTCCTTCCAGCTTCTGAGGGGCCGGATATGGACAGAGAGGCCCCTCCTGGCAGTAGGCAGCACAGCCCGGGCTACAGAGAGCCCGGCAGCCCTTTTCCTAAAGGCGCCTGTGTGGGCCAAGGCTGCGGGTACAGTCTCCCACCCCAGCTCGGCTTCCGAATAGTCAGTGCTGAGCCCGGGAGGCTGTCTCCCAGGAGCCAGGCCTGGGGCACGTCCAGGTGCACTGGCCTCCAGCCCAGCTTCCCAGGAGGAGCTCCCCGAAGGGCATCAACACGGGAGCCGGAGCAGTAGCTTCTCAGCCTGTCCTGCCGATGGACCCCTTCCCTTAAAATGAATTTCAACCCTTTAGTCCCAAACAGACACACCCTCCAGCCCCTTGAAAGAAATGAGATTTTAATTTGGGATGATTTTATTCAGCAAATGCCCCCAAACCATGCACTTTTCAAAGGGAAACTCCTGGTTCGGTGGAGCCTTTTGGGAATCGAAGAAAGACTTTTCCCTCTCACTCTGTCTCCTTTTTTTTCCCCCAGCTCAAACTGAGAAGGGAAAACCTTTTCCTCTCAGAAGGATCTTTTCCTGTTTTCCTCTATCCCCCCCCCGCCCCCCCGGCCACCCGCCCCTCAGTGGACTCCTGTCTAATGACTGTATTAGGACCAGAGGCATAGTTACCAGGGTGCTTACAAGCCTTCAGCCCACTCCTCATTAGGACTTGGTGCTCTGGTAAATTTAACAATGGGCTCTCTGCGGGGAGGCCCCCATTTGTATCACTTGCCAATTTTAGTGGAGTAAACACTCCCACCACGGTCCATTTCAAGCCACTGACACGCTGTCTCTGAGAGCTGTGGGAAGAAAGAAGTATCAGGGGCTCTCCTGAGTCAGTACAGCGCCCCCCGCTCCCAGCACGGTTGTTACGCATCCTCTCCAGGACGCCATCTGGATTTTGTGTTCTAAATTGTGCGTTCTTTTTCCTAACAAAGGCCTCCCAAGTTGTACAGACCTCAGACACGGAGTCCACCCCTGATTATGATGGAGGGGGAGGGTGAGAGCTGGCTGGTCTCCCCATGATGGCTGCGCACCAGGCTGTGCTCAGAGCAGACATCGTGGGGCTGGCAGTGGCCCATGAGCACCCCCCCCCACACCCCGTTCTACCCTGACACTGGGGAAGATGGGGCTCTGAAATTCTGAAGGGCTGCATTTCTTAGAGGGTCCCATTTAGAAGGGGCTGAATCCTGCTTCATACCCTGCCAGGCTCCCCATAGCTCAGAAACACCTAGGAGCCCACACACTCCAGGGCCAGGATTGCAAACCTAGAGCCTCAGGCCTCCCACTGCTTTTGGCTTGCACACTGTTTCATAAAGATTTGAGCCAACATACACAAATCTGGAAATTTCACACAAAAACTTAGATTTCTGAGCTTGTTGGCCCAAATCCCCTAGAAGAAGCAACAGAGAGGAATTCCTGAGTAGCCGCTGCTAACCCCATGAGACGGGATGGGGACAGGCAGCAGCTGAGGTCACGTCCTCCGTGCTGGTCCCCCTGTGCTTCCCCCTCCCCCACCCCTCCGCTGGCCTGGGCCAGCGAGTAGCTGCCGTTTCTTGTGGTGCCTGCCCTGTGGTTTTTCTTAGAGAAATATTTCCCTCTGCCCATGTTTATTTCAAAAGTCAGTAATGAAAGATAGAGCAGGCTGTCCATGTGTTTCAGGAGAAATGTGCATGGCATATTTCTTTGTAGGAAGGAAGAGTATTCCTCCTGGGGCCGTCACACGGCACCATCCAGGGGACATGTCACCATCGAAGGCTGTGTGAATAGAGCCTCCCGGTCGTAGAGCACACTGTCTACACTGCCTGACCCCTATGCACTTCATGTGCAAAGTGGAACCATGTCACAACAATCCCACTTCACGTCAATCACGCTCATGTCTCCGTGGCAGAGCAGACCCTCCGAGTTCTCATGGAAATTCTGGCAAGACACCGTGAGAGCAGCCACCGGAGAGTGGGGTCCAGACACCAGTAGTCCCAGTATGGCAGGTGCCTGCACTGGTGTCCTGGAAGGCAAGAGCATACTAACTGGATGGACTCAGAGCCCAGATTCCAGCCCCCCGCCCCCTGCTGGATGCGTCCTTACTACCTCATGGGCTGCCTGGCCAATTTCTGTGCCTCCCACGGAAGCCAGCTAGGATGCAGCCTCCTCCAGGAAGCCTTATTTTCTGGAGAGTTAGTCTTGCCCTCTTCTGGGCTTCCTCTGGATCCTGCAGCTGCCCAGCAAACACCATGCACGCTCCTCTGTGTGCTCTTTCTGTCGATGTGATCTGGCCCACTGTGTTGTCCATGTGCCTGATGCAGGATTCTGTCCCCAGTGCTTAGGACATAGAGGGGTGCATTGTTACGATCTGGTGAATAATTGTCTATCAGATGGATGAATGGATAGATGGATGGGAGGGAGGGAGGGAGGGAAGGAAGAAGGAGGAAAGGAAGGCAGGGAAGGAGGGAGGGAGGGAGGGATAGAGAACATAGAGGAACTCCAGCCCTGAGGCCCAGGCTGGGGCCGAGCATTGGCACTGGAGGACAAGCAGGGTTAGTCAGGGTCAGTTCATTTCTGGAACCAGGTTTCTCCAAAAGAGTGACTAACCCTGAGTCTTGCCGCTAACTCTCGGAGCTCCCGGCTGAGAGTTCTTGTATACTCCCCACCCACCCACCACGGTGGGCCCAGCTGCGGGGGGCAGCGGCTGGAAGGGTACGCGTCCTGCCGCGTAGGCATCAGCTCTGTTCCCTGGCCCTGGCCGTGAACTCAGGAGATTTCCATTCTCGGGGACACATATAATTGGCGCAGTCAGTAGCGTGCGCCTCCGTCCGGGCGGGATAGGTGCGCTAGTCCACACCCTCCTGCCTCTGCTTCTCACAGACGCCAACCTGGACACTGGGCTCTGATTGCTGGCCCTTCCTGGTATGCAGGTGGGGACCCGCAGACCTGCTGAAGATGAAAAATGCAGTAAGTTAAAGGCTTCTGAGGGATGGTCATATAGTCAAAGAAAGGTCAAGAAAACTATTGCTGAGATCCAAACACCAAATGAAACTCTGGTCCTTGATTAATTGACTAAATCATAGAGGCTTTGACCTACCTCTCTGAAGTTTAATGAATTAGCTGATTAGTTGCACAAAGTTGCTTCGCCGCCTGGAGGAGGGAGTAGGTTACCGGTCTTCGGCTGATGGCATGCCCCATTGAGTTGCTTCCAACGGCCCTTCCAATCGACCCGGGGAACGGTGGGGTCCCCCTGCACACTGCCTCCCACCAGCAGAGATGCGGGGGCTGTGCCTCGCAGGACAAGGTGACCTTCCTTGCTTCCAGTTGTTTGTGGCCCAGATTTCCTGCTCTCTTTCTTCTCGGCCTTCTGTTTGTCCCCTCACTTGCCTCCCTCCCTCCCCACCCCCTTTCTTGCTCCTTCCTTGAGCGGCTCTGTTTGGAACTTGCTTTCGGAACCCCTGCCTGCCCCTCCTGCCTGCCCCTCCTGGCTCCCCGAAGGGAGAAGGGAAAGTGATCCCTCCCTCCCCACCCCCCCCCCACCCCTGATAGATCTCATCAGCGCTGTCTGCACTTGGGGGAAAGAATCACCACCTTTGTCATAATTATTGATGTGAACGGATCCGCTGAGTTAGAGGATGGGGGAAAGGTTGGTATTATGGGCACCAGACTTGCTTTGGTCAATAAAGCAAATTGGTTTAAGTGAAAATAAAGCAGCGTTCGCAAGTATATTAGAAGAATGAAGTAATTGCTGTCCAAGGTGCACAGAATATAAATCTGTGTGCTTGAAATTATTACAACGTAGTATTGATTACCCAGAGCCTGCCATTGCTTTTTAAGTTATATTAAAGGGTGATGTGCCCAACTTAACAATTTCCCTGGCGTCCCCTGTTGGAGCACATGAGATCCAGGGGCTTGCTGTCCCCCAGCGGCTTTGACCGGGGGCTCGCCCTCCAGGCTCAGCCTGCTGGCTCTGGCGTCTGCCCACCAGGGGTCCCCGCTCCACTCTGGGACCTTCCTGGATCCCAGGCAGAGATCTGTGGGGGGCCCCAGAGTGCTTTTTTGTTTACTCCTCACCAACAAGATGATAAGCCCGTGGAGTCAGATGCCATCTGTCCTTCTAATGCCTCCTCTGAGTTCCTCTAGACCTAAGCATCGTGCGGGGCTGGAGTTGGCGTTCCGTAAATACTGGTTGAATGTGAGTGTGAATGGGTTTGTTTTAAACTTTATACTTTATTAAAATTTTTTAATTACAAAAGCAAACAGGCTCATTATAACAAATGAATAAATTATTTTTAAATATTTAAAAATATTTTTCTAAGCATACAAATTAGATATGTTCGTGGTAGAACTTTTTTTAAGATTTTATTTCATTATTTGAGAGAGAGAGGGGGAGAGAGAGAGAGAGAACAAGCAGGGGAGGGGCAGAGGGAGAGAGAAGCAGAATCCCCACTGAAGGCCCGACGTGGGGCTCGATCTCACAACCCTGAGGTCAAGACTGGAGCCCAAACCAAGAGTCGGATGTTTAACCAACTGAGACATAAAGGTGCCCCTCATGGTAGAATATTTATAAGATGCGGAAAGGTATTAAAAAGATAATAAGCTTCACCTCTACTCCCATCACCCAGAGATAACCCTGTTCCCCTGGCAGCATAGTTCTTGTCAGTCTTTTTGCTAAACTCACCTATATCGTTTTTATAAAATATGATGTAAATGGAGTTTATATAAATGGAGTTTATATAGCCATTATATCAATGGCTTTCCCCTGTCATGCACTATTCCTTCAAGTATTTTTAATAGCTATGTAATATTCTGTCTTATAGGTATCTTGTAATTTATTAGTCATTCCGTTCAGCTGGATATTTGTGGTGCTTCCAGCATCCAGCATTATAAATAATACTCTGACCAATCTTATTCACGAACCTTCCACCTCAGGCCTGAGTATTACAAACGGGCAAGTTCTTACTACAACAGCCATGGTGCATATTCCCAAAAGAGCCGGGTGGGGCAGGCGACCCACGCTTGGTTCAACAGTCCGACGTCACATCTTTGAAATTCTTAACGATTTTTCAGCAAGGGACCCTGACCTTTTCATTTTGCACCGGGGTCCACAAACCATGTAACCAATCCTGGTCATTGAACATTCTTTCCCCTGGTGTGGAGGAGTGAGGGCCATCTCTAACCTTCTAGGGCCTTTGTATAAGGGTCTTGTCTTTCATTCCCGTGAAAGCCAAAGATGGGTGCATGATCTCCTCATGGGCCCGGTTTTCCCGAGACAGAGCTGCGGCACCAAGAGAACTCTCCATAGAGCTGACATTTACCCTTCAAACCCCCAAAAGGACATACTACTGTGGTCGTATGTGTCTCCTTTTATCTTACTTTTTATTTGACCCATAAGTTGCTTATGCGGTATTTTGTTTGTGTTCTTGGGAATTTCTACTTGTCCTTTGTAACATTTTTTGAAACAGTCACAAAGTAACTAAAAGGTTGAAAGGCTAATTCAAGGAAATTGGTTCTAAGCTATTTGACAGTCAGCAACCTGACGCCCGTCACCAGAGACCCTTCTGTGTGTACTTCCCACAGACAAGAATGTTCTCCTACACAACACAGCAGAACTCTCAATGTCAGGAAACGAACGTGCATGTTACGGCGGCCTCATCCTCAGTCATTTTACCAATGGTCCCAATAACGTCAGCATCCCATGTCACATTTGCGGTCATGTCCTTCAGTCTGGAGAGGGTCCTCCTTTTGTCTTTGACTCCCAGGATCTCACCAGTCTTGCAGAGCCCAGACCGGTTATTTGTAGACCGACTCTCTGTTCGGGTTTGTGTGATGTTTCCTCGTGAGTAGATTCGGGCTGTGCGTCTCAAAGAAGCGATGCTGAGAGCTGTTGAGCGGCCCGGGATTTCCGTTAGCGCGCTTCTCGTGTTCAGTCAGATCACCTGATGAAGGTGGTGTCTGTGAACCTCCCCCGCTGTGAAGCTACCCTGTTCCCCTTCATAATCAATAAGTAATTTATGGGGAGGTGCATTGAGCCTACATAAATATACTACTCCTCATCAAACTTTTAGTTTACTCATTTATTTGTTTACAATTTTAGGGATTCAGAATTTCATTATTCCATGGGTTCTATCAGCGTTTATTTTGACAATTGGTGGGTGCCGTTCGAGCTGGCTTCTGTGTCATTTCATACAAGGACATCATGCTCTGAGCACTTCCTGGCTTCTGAACAAGATGTTCCAGGCATGTCTTGATTTCTCCTGGAGTCAACATAGCTCTGAAGAAGTCTGGTTCCTTCTCATGGGAGGTGGTGTTGAGAAGCCAAGATCTGGGCATAAGTGTGCTCACTGTTGTGGGCATGTCACTGCTCCCAAGCCCTCTCCGTGGATAGAGCTGGGGAATATGTGGTGTCACACACACGAGTGTGTGAACACATACACACTTCCGCATCTATATTTCTACATAGAGAGGTAGACGTTTTGAGAATCATCAATCTCCTCCGGTTTCGCCAATGCCAGTACACCACGAGAGAAGTCATTCTTACTTTCTCCCTTTTGATATCTGTAGTGATGTCCTCCAATAGTAAGAAATCTTGTCTCCTGTTATCCTTAAACATGCTCACACATTTGATCAATCCCCCTGCCTACAACCAATCCCACATCTCTGCCACCATCTCCTCCCGAATATGGACAACCTCCTCGCCCATCATTATGCCCCTCCCCCGCACTAATGCTGTCGTAAGAAGGATTCAGAAGCCCACGGGAACGTCTGCAGGCTCAGAGAAGAGTGATGTCATCGATTAGCAATGTCTGCCACACACTGAGGAACAGGAAGTGTGGAGCAACCTCCCATGCAGCAGCTACGTCTGACTTAGGGTAACCAATGGGAGCATCCATATTGATCAGGTGACCATACAATTTTGATTGAGAAGTAATAATTAATAATTAAAATTAATAACAGTTGATCATTACACTGGGACAACAGGTTCCAACCAGGTCATCTGGTCATCCTATGTATTGGATGTACCGGGAAAGCATTGCTCTGAGTCTGCACTTGTGAGCTTGACCTTCTTTGTCAAGGTCATGCTTCAACTCTAGAGGTCACACTGAGTTCCCTCACTGGTTTCCTTCCAGCTCGCCGCCCCTCTTGTGTAGACTGGGGGAGTCCCTAACAAGACTTGTTAAGAGTAAAAGGAACTCTGCCAGGTTGTTGTGTCTGCGACCCCCCGCATCCAGACCCCTTCCGCCCAGGCCCATCAGCTGCAGGTGGAGCTCTTGTCTCAGCTGGGAGGGGCCTGACACTTCCTGCCCCCTCCCTGGGAGGAGTCTCCTTCGGCTTCCTTCACAGAGTTTAGAGGAAGGAAAACATCTTTCCACTAAAGGATCCCACAGGGCAGAGCACCGCCGGTTCAGTTGACTAGATTCTTGTCAAATTGCTGATTGGAACAGGTGTGAGGACTGTCTGTGCTTGGGTGTTTCCCTGAATGTTCTGGTCTGGAAAGGAACGGACTGACCTGGAAAGCCCGGATGTGATTTTCACCCTCACACAGAGAGACGTGTCTGGATTCAACTCGTCAATGCGTCCCGTGGTCCCTCCCCTTCTCTCTACCCCAGACTGTCCTGCCGCCCCCTCCCAACACCCCCACCACACCAGAAGGGAAGAAGGTGGATAGGGGAAAAGGTGGCCCTCACATTCTGAAGCCAGGCTGGGTTCTGGAAGCTGGCCAGAGGCTGCCAGGCCTGTGCACCCATGATTGTGTGTGTGTGTGTGTCTGTGTGTCTTTGTGTCAGTGTATGTGTGGTGTGTGTGAGTGTGTGGGGGGATGTGTACACCCATGTATGTGAGTGTGATTGTGGTGTGTGTCTGTGTATGTGTGTTCCTGTGGAGTGTGTATGTGGTGTGGTGTATGATATGTGTTATGTGGGGGGGAAGTATGTGTAGAGTATGGGATATGTGTATGTATGGAGTGTGGTGTGTGTGTGTATGTGTGCCTATGTTGAGTGTGTGTGTGCTGTCCTGTATAGTATGTGGTGTGTATGTGCGTGTGCCCATGTGTAGTTTGTGTGGTGTGGTATGTAGCATGTGTTGGGGGAGTGTGTATGGTGTGTATGTCTGTGTGTGATGTGTGTATGTGCATCTGTGTGTGTGTGTGTGTGTGTGTTGTGGGGAGAGGCACACCCACCCAGCACCCACCCAGCACCCAGGCTCCCAGGCCCTTGTTTACCCACTCTGCCTGAAGGAGGCCTAGCACCTCCCCTCTACCCATTGGGTGGGACCCCAAGCCCAGGCTCCCAGCAGTCCCTCCCCTGCTTAGAGGCCACGGAAGCTTCCTGACCCTCCAGAGAGGGACTAGTTAAGGCTCCTCCTTCAGAACCCAGCTCTGTCCTCCGCACGGGCCCCTGCTGCCAGCAGGGCTCCCAGATCAGCTGACTCCAGCTGCTGGTTTTTTTCTCAGGGGGTGGGACCACATCTCAGGCTCCCCTGTAGGAGCTGGTGGCCTTCGCATGGAGCCCAGCTCGGGGAAAAGCCCCGAGGGAAGAGGGTTACATGGGACTGGGTGTAGACCCAGGCAGTCCTCATCCGAGCCCTGCCAGTAGGCATGCACATCCCTCTTCCAGACATGGGGTAAGAGCAGCTCAGAGAGGTTGGGTGACTTGCCAGAGGTCACCCAGCCCGGAGAGAGTGGAGGTCAGGTTGAAAGCCTGAGCCCCGGGCATGGCCTTCAGCAGAGCAGGGCCAGAGTACTGACCCAGCCCTCCACAGGCAGCCTTCCCAAGGCCATGCCCGCTGTGCTCTGGGGTAGCTTTGGAGCTGAGACAATGATCCTTCTGCCACATGGGGCAGCAACCCAGGACTCCTGACCCCTGACCTCGCTCAGCCTTCTGCCAAGTTTGGCAAAACATGCCAAGCACCGGGCAGAGGGCCCGGCACATGGCGGCTGTGCTCTGTCCTCCAAAAGGCGGCTGCCAGTCTTGTTTACCTGGAACAGTGGCTCTGTCCAACCCAGCCACACCCCATGGGGGATATGGTGCTGAACGGCTGTCCTCTGTGCACCTGACACCCGGGGACAGGGCACAGCCGAGCACTGGCCAGCAGGAGGGAGGGGGTGGGAAGGTTCAGAAGCTGACTGCCTGGCCCTCGTGGACCCACCCACTGTGAGTCCCACCCCCCGGCTTGTCATCCACACCGACCGGCAGGTTTCTTATTTAACAGAGCAAGCGAAGTTTAAAGGTCCTAGGTTCTAGAAAAGCCTGTCAGCTCCCTGAGGAAGGAGCACAGTCAAACGGGAGTGGGGTGACCATGGAAGGGCCGACGAGGCCCCCACCATAGGCCTCCAGCGTGGCCTCCACAGAGCCCACCAGGAGCCAGAGGGTGGCAGTGGGGGGCTGCGGGCATTAAGCAGTGGCTGAGCAGGGAGCCTTTGTGGAGGCTCGTAGGACACACAGACCATACAGCGGACACACAGACCACGTGGGCTGGAGTGGACTGGCCGCAGGCTAGCTCCTTGCAGAGTGGTGACTGGCTCAGGGACAGGAGGTGCTTGTGTAAAGGCGTGCATCATTGCAGGAATGCAGGGGTGGATGAGCCTGAGTCCGGGTCCCACAGCGGAAGAGAAGAGCATGGTGGCAGGGGGAAGAGAGGCCCACACCATCCTTTCTCTGCTGCCATCAGTCCTGAGCACTGCTGTGTGTGGGCCAGGGTACAAGGCTGGCCACCCGGGGACACTCTCGCCAGAGGGGCGCTCGCAGCTGGGCCACAGAAGGGTGAGGGTGGGAGAGGGGCAAAGCTTTACGCCCAGGCTCTGTCCACCACCCTCTGAGGCCCCAAGGTCCCTGTCCCTGCATAGACCCTGGCTCAGAGCTGACTCTCCAGGAGCCTCTGGGAAGCCCAGAAGCTGGGAGAAACATTTCCCCCTGTTTAAGCCCCAGGAAAAGGAAAGGCCACTCCCTAGGACTGTTGGGGGAAAGTGCCAGGACCCCTGGGCCAGGAGGTTCCAAGGAGAGATTTTGCAATCAGGAGCTTGGCGTGGGATCCAAAGAGAAGGAAGGGCGCCTTCTGCAGCAAGTGGGAGCCAGGTCTGAGCCAGCACATTGGCAGTAGGGGGTGAAAGAAGCAACAAGGGACAGTAGGCCACCTGGCTGGCCTCCAGGGAACATGCCCTGGGGTGCTGTGGTCTGGCACGCAGTGGCCGGATTTGCACTCTGAAGGCCCTGGACAGGTGCTCTATTCTGGGTTACCCGCCGGGAGAAGTCTGCAAGGAGGGAGGGAAACGAGCATCAAGGACATCCTGGGAGGTGGGAGCCCCAGAACAGCTCAACAGAAAAGGCAGGGCCAGGTGGCCTTCCTGGACGCCTTCCACTCCGACAGGATCGTGTCCTCCTGGCTGGTCTGGGGCTCAGGAACTCCCCAGACGGGGTCCACCCCTTCTGTGCCACCCTGCAGCACCTTCAGCCAGCCATTTGCCGAGGTCTGCAGAGGCCGACAGGGTGCCGGACACCGTCCTATCTGCAACGGTGGCGGGTCTGGCCTTAGGGAACTCTGGGTGGGGCGGGAAGTCACTGGAGATGCGAGTAGGCTGAGGGAGAAACACAGAGCCTAGCGTTTTGTTCGGTTAGCTTCTGCCCCTTGAACCGCACATTCTAGGGGCCACCTAGAAGGATGCTCTGGAAGGCAGCACTGCTGTCTGCCATCTGAGCTCTGAGCCACTTGCCTTAAGTTCAAGAATGACAAATTTACCAGCTGATACCTGCCCCTCCTGTGCCCTGGGCAGACATTACTAATGGATCGCAGCACTGTTTCCTGCTCAGCCTGCATGCAGTCTCAGAATCCTTCTCCACCTGGCCCTGCCGCACTTGGTAGAATCTGGGAATAAGATGGAAACAGTTGACTCTCCCTGCTCCTACCCCCTCCTGTCACTGCCACTAGCCAGCTTGTCTCTGGCCCTGTGCTCTTTCTGCCATGTCCAGCCTAAACACAAACCTTGAGCGTTCCCTCCCAAGTCTCCTCAGCAGCCCCCTTTGACCGCCACTTGGGGTCTCCCTCCTCCCCTAGGGCTTAAGCTTCCATGATCTGCCGGAGTTGCCCCAGTTTCCAGGACCCCTTTCTTTGGCTCGCTCCATCCCCAAGAACAAGATCCCAACCTCTTTGGGGGCAGAAACAGAACCCAGCTGATTTCCCAAGCCAGATGGTGGGGACTCACATCTGAGAGCTGAATTTTTCAGATTTTTTTTCGAGCAATCTGCTAATGGAGGCGAGAACAACGCTCACAGAGTCATCAGCTGCCTCTGTCAACATTGGGTAATGATGTGCGAAAGCTGGGGCCCCACTGTCAACTGTGAACCTCCAGATAGTCCCAAGCACCTGCAGCCCGGGTTGCCCTCCAGCCCAGGGGCCGAGCCTCGGTGGTGCCTGGGAGGCTGGTGGCGGGGCGGGGTGGCTCTGGGAGCGCAATTGGACCACAGCTTTGGAAATCTATTTATGGGACCCGCAGAGCTCTCCCTTATTTAGAACCAGAGAAAACTGACAGCTTCGATTGACAGAAAGCACCACAAAAAGCAAGGGACCATGTGTTTCCATTTTTAAAGCGGTGACGCTTGTCGGGGAGTGCACGTGGGCAGGCCCCGGGAGGACAGCTGGGACCAGAGCTTCTCCGAAGCCTCTCCACCCCTCCTCCTGCCCCCTGGGCCAGCGTAGCCTCTTGGCCCGCTGCCCACCCGTGACCCCTACAGCCTTGAGGCTGACGCTGTCCTCACTTCATACAGGACAGAGCCAAGACCCCAGCACATCAGCCAAGCACCTGAATAGGTCCCCCCAAACCAGGCCTAAACCTCAGATATTTGCCACTCCTCTTTCACATTCTGTCACCAATTTACCACGGTGTCAATCCCTTTGTCCCCCACCCCCTTCCCCCAATAAGCTCAAATCCAGACACTTTCTGCAGCCCACTGCCAGCCCCAATCCACACCACCACGATCCTTCTGTTTCCAGGTATAGCTTTCAGTAATATTCGGGTAGGGTGAGGCCCCCAGTACAGGAGATGACTGCCATCGAAAAGAGTTTGTTAAGTGGACCCCAAGGGGCTTGGGGCACACTGTGCCACTCAGGGTCACAGGACGATGCACCAGGGTCTGTCAGGAGGTAGAGGGACTGAGAGAAATGGGGGCAAGTGTCTTTATTGTGGTTGTGTGGGAAGAACGGGCAAGGCAGGATCAGTAGGCTTGGAGTTGGCTGGTTTGAACATTTTCAGTGGGTTCTGGGGCACAGGGCATGGGGACTCCTTTGTTGTCTCTACCTGCTGCTGGGTGATTAGGGCAGGGGGACAGTGGCCTGGAATGTGACGCCTGATAGAGGAAGTTGGTGGGGACTCTTGATCCGCTGGTCTCCTATGAAACCTGGGCCCTCCTGTCAGTCACTTGCCATCTCTCGGAACTGGCGGGCCCTGAGAGCAGCGGTCTCTCAGGGTCAGTGAGGCCCCAGATGTCAGGGCATCAGAAACACAAAAATTAACAAGGCCTGATGGGCCCACCTCCACTGGGACCCTTGCTGGGGTCTGGTCCTTCCAAACTTCTCTCGGTCTCTCAGGGTCAGTGAGGCCCCAGATGTCAGGGCATCAGAAACACAAAAATTAACAAGGCCTGATGGGCCCACCTCCACTGGGACCCTTGCTGGGGTCTGGTCCTTCCAAACTTCTCTACACAACAGCCGACAAGGGGAAAACCCTAAGCTGAGCATTTCAGACCCACAAACACACGTGTACTTACCACCTTGCTGGCTAAACACCTTCCCTTTATTCTAAGGTTAAAGACCACTGTGGCCCTTTGTGTTCTCGGGCCTCACCTCCGACCGTGCACCTTCTCCCCGCTCCCCAGACGGTCTGGCCTCTGGAAGGTTCTACAGTGTGCCCCATCGAGAGGCAGACATGCAGGCACTCCCTGGAGAAATGCTCCATCAGCCTGGGCCACCTGCACTGCTCAACCTGCTCACACCTGTCCAGCCTTCCAGCCCCTGCAGAACGGTGCTCACAAGACCAGGCTCCTGTCCCTCGCTGTGGGCCTTGGCCACTGTGAGTCCTCGCTCCACATCCCCACCAGACTGTGCACCCACCAGGGCTCCCCAGCATCCATCACGGGCCATGGCTCACAGCAGGGACTCCATAGATCATTTCTACGCCTGCGGCAACCCTGAGACACAGGTGCTCCTGCTCACCCCATTCTTCAGATGAGTGGTCGAGTCTCGGGAGATGTCACGGCTTCCAGTCATGGGGTCAGAAAGGAACAGAGCCTGGGATTCAGGTGAGGCTCGTGGTACTTCAAAGTCCCTAACCTCCCTAGATGTCCCCTCACTGTGCTTATCCTTTTGGGGGACAATCAAGGCTCAGCCCCCAGGCCCCCGTGTCCTATTTTGGGCAACAGAAGACCTAGCATTTGTAGGCGGGGATGGAGGGATCCCAGGGAGGGGCTTTCTCCCTGCGGCGTGTTGGTCGAAGGGGTAGTCGTGACCTCAGGCTACGGGAACAAAGTCCCGCCAACAGCCTGGCTTAAAACAGCCGAAACTCACGGCCCCACAGTTCTGGAAGCTGGAAGCCCTGGGTGGAGCTGGCGACAGGACCCTGCTCCCTCTAAAGGCTCCAGGGAAGGAAGCTGGCTTCCTTCTTCCAGCTTCTGAGGGCCGTCGACCTCCTGGCTTATAGACTCATGTTTTCCTCCATCGCACGGACTTCTCCCTGTGTGTCTCTCTCTTTGTATCCAAATCGCCTCCTTCTCATCAGGACACCAGACCTGCTGGATTTGGGGCCCACCCTAGTCCAGGATCCCCTCATCTTAATTTGCTGATTAGATCTGCAAAGACCCTATTTCCATGTCAGTTCACATTCTGAGGCTCCGAGTGCGTGTGAGTTTGGGGGTGGACGCCATTCAACCCAGGCTGGGAGGATTTTCTCTTTCACCTGTCCTGTCCTCTGAACACAGCTCCAGGACCCGGGACAAGGGGTGGCCTTGACATGGGCCCCGTCAGATCCCGCCATGTCCAGAATGGGCTCATCCTAGTGCATAAGGTACTGCACGGGGTCGGGGGCCTGGGGGGGGGGGGCAGTGTCTGGAGCCCTGCCAAGCAGTGGGACCAGCTCTCCATCCCTGAGCCTCCCTTCCTTAGCGGACAATGCCACGGCGGGCGTTCTCCCTGGCAGTGATGTTCTAAGGTCCAGAATGACCCAGAGCCTCTTTCTACATAGTTTTTTGTTTGTTTGTTTGTTTGTTTGTTTTTAGTAGAAAAGCAAACGGAAGCTGCAATTGTCATTGCTTTTAGAAGCACTGGGGCGGTACTGCGCTCTCAGGGGAGGATGGCCAGAGTCAGTGGGAAGACTCGGTCCATTTCTCACCGCGGCCTCTTTCAGTCAATCGTCCTCGCTCAGTTGCCCTGTTTCTTGAGCACCTGTGAGCCGGCTACTGGTCTGCCCCCCACCCCCCAGCAGGGGTGAATGAGACCGATGGTGTCCTTGCCCTCGGGGCGCTTGCTGCCACAGCCACGGATGTTCTTAGTTCTGCTGATGTTGTCACCTCCGGTGGGAAGCTGAAGCAAGACACTGTGAGCCTGCTCTGTCCGGGAGCATCTGGAAGGAGGGATCAGGCCTGGGGAGCTGCCTGGGGTGGCAGCCGTGGGAGGTAGGGAGGAGGCAAGGAGGGGCTGGAGGAGCCCGATGAGCTCCTCCCTTCCCTGAGCGTTGCCCCACCCCCACCACCAGAGCCGCTGGGTTGGGGCCTCCAGGCCTCAGACTGGCTCTGCCTGGCTTTGCGGGGAGTCCTGAGGCAAAGTGCTAACCAGGACTCCTGCATGCTTGGCTCCCCCAGGCCCCCTCCTGGGACTCGGATATCCAGGGCCCGCAGGTGCCAGCCGCCTCTTATCTCCCGCTTCCCAGAGTCCTGTTCAGCCAAGGCCCACCTCACCGGCCCTCCCTCAGCCGAGGCCCAGGCCTCTGGGTTCAGGGTCAGGGCCGGATTCCCTACCAGAATGGCTGGCGCTTCCTTCTGGACAAGGCAGGAAGAGGGTGATCAAGGCCCCAGGGGTAGAAAGGGGGACGGGCAGGAGCCCCTTTGTACAGAGCGCTCCATATGGAGGCCCTGGGGGCCCAGGAGGGAACACCCAAGCCCCCTCCATCCACCCAGAGCAGGGGACCCTGTAGGGTCCAGGCCTCTGTTCCCCTGACCCCAGCAGAGAGGAGGGAACTCTTTTCCTGGGGAGGTGGGGGGAGTTATTTAAATGCATTTAGGGACCCACCACTGTCCCTTCCAAAATTGCCTCACATCCACCAGGGCTAACGGGCAATGAGTATGGTCCCCGGGATGGAAGGGGTGCCTCAGCCCCAGGACATGTGGACAGGAAAGCAGGGATTCCTGGGTTAGCCCACCCCACTCCCCCCTCACGTCTGCAGGCCATTCCGTCCGCTCTCCAGCGAAACCCATCCCGCAGCTGTGGCGGGAGGCCACCAGAATCAGAGAAGGGTTTCGGCAGCTGTAGTCATTAAGATAAAAGTCGCGCTAATGACTCGAGTGTTATTCAGTTCTGATATCTTAATTTAATTGGATTTTTTTAATTAAGAAAAAGACCCATAATCCTGCCAGCTCTGGGTTGGTGCTGCCTTTTCGGACATGAACCTTGGGGGTTGGGCCTCAGAACCTCCGTCCCTCCTGCTGAGACCAGGGTGTCTTTGGGAAGAGGGACAGGGGGCCCTGGGGGTCTGAGCCAGGGTGGAAAGCAGGAGGGCACTCTAAGAGGAAGGCCAAGGTTTCTCCCGATGTGTGTGGCTCAGGGAGGAGGCGGCAGCTGGTACTGATGGCACTGTCTACACCCGGGAGGACGGACGTGGGCATGGCGGTCACCCCGCCGACACAGGCCCTGAGTGGTGACTCTCGGAGCCATGGGCCCTTCTCCGCCCCCGGACTCGGGCCTTCTGCCTCCCATCTGTCGCCCAGCATCCCTGTCCTTCTCAAGGTCATAGCAGCTATCTGGAGCCTGGGGCTCTGCCCAGGGGAGGGGTTTGCTGGCCTCCTTCTGGCTTGGGGCCCTCAATGGCCGTGCCCGCACCCCCCCCCCCACGCCCCGTTGCCCTCCCCCCACTGAGCTGCAGAAGCCAGGGGCTGCTTGCTGACGGTGACTGATGGTTTACCAATAGGAGTGGAATGAAGTTTTAATAGTCTCAGATTAAAGGATCAGGGAGCAGAGGGAGCAGAGAGCCTGGCTGGGGCATTCCTGTCTTTTTGGGAAGCAGAGCCTGGAGCAGAGGGCCTGTTAAAGCCACAGGCCAGTCTGGGGGTTGCTGCATGGGAGGGTCCCCCAGCCTGCCTCTGCCGCGTGGGCAGTGCAGGGGCGCCCTGGGGTGCCGCCGCTCCCTGGGGGTCCAGAGCAGAGCCCCATGAGCTTGGCGTCCTCACTGAAGCATGGGCACCCCCGCCATGGGTCCAGGCTGAACATCCAGCCTTTGGGACGTAAAGGAGCACGCAGAGACTTGGGGTCTAGCTGGAAGGGAGTTTCTAGAAGGAAGCACAGGTCAGTGAGTTTCGGGACATGTGTGACTTCTTAGATGAAAGCTTGGTTCTCTGCTCTCCATAGGAAAATGCAGTATTTCTGTCATTCGGGGGATTTTTGGTAAAATAAATGCACATCTGCTCCTAAATCACCCGAGACTCGAGGAGCCCGAGGCCCAGGCCGACAGCAGATCTAAATGGGGTTTGGTGTGCAGCTGCCGCAGGGTGCTTTCTCCCTTCTGTCTTCCGTGGGGTTATGGCTCCCAGCCTGGTGGTCCCTCGGCACCCCCCCGGGAGGGGAAGGGGACCAGGCCCAGGTGCCACCTGCGTGGGGAGCTGCCACCCCTCCCTTGCAGCCCCACTGCGTCTGTGTCCCTTCACGTCCTCTGAGACGGGGGCACTGGCTCACATGTGCAGACACGCTGCAGCCCTGACCCCGCCATGAGCCCACAGGGGTGAACCTCCCAGAGGCTCATGCGGGCCTGCAGTCACCCATGTGGTATGGTAGGGAGCCAGGGCCCAGGACATGAGATATGCTTGTCCCCTCTGGGCTTCCGTCCCCTCTTCTGTGAATGAGCCAGCAGACACATGAGACAGTCCCTGTCTCTCTCCATCGGGCCCCAAGGAGACCCGCCATCTGGCCAACAACCGAGGCCCAGACCACTGAAAGCAGCCATCAGGGCCCTCGGAGGTACTGGGCCAGGCGGAGCTGGCTGACCAGCAGTATGAGCAGGAGTGTGACCTCATGATGAGTTTCAAGGTCATGGGGGTGGATATGCATTTCAGCTGGCGTAAGACAGGTCACCCACCATCGGCTCGCTGATGGAACTGCTCGGGTCACTCCGTCCAACAGGACCGGCAGTGCCCTCAGCAGAGAGCGTCAGGAGCCTGGGACACTGGCTGGGCGGGGGCTGGGAACTGGAGCGGGAGAAGCAGGGTCAGGCAGGGCTGGAGGTTGCCCTCAGGACAGTTGCCTGAGAGGCGTGGGGACAGGAGCAGCCGCAGAAGCTATTAAGAGTGGTGAGGGCCAGGGTGTGCCCTGAAAATCCCCACCCTCCACTTTCCGGACTGAGCGAGGCATTTATTTTGCTGTGTGGCAGGGCTACAGGCTCCTCCAAGGCTCAGGCAGAGGTTGGTTGAGGGGGGCGGGCGAGCGGGTAAAGCGCTTCCCTCCTCGCTACCCCCAGCAGCATCTGATGGATGCCCTGTCAGGCCTTCTGCTCTCTGCGCAGCCCCTGGGGCTGAGGTCAGCACTGTCAGAGAAGCCTCCAGAGGCTGGGGGTGGGGGGGCGGTGGTGATGGGGGAACAGAGGGACTGGCAGCCAGGCGGCAGGCAGGAGGTCTCCTCTTCCTGTTCCCAGTCCCCGAGGGGCGCGCACCGGCCGCCTGTCTGCGGAACACGCTCGAATCTTGCAGAATGAGCAGAACCTTCCCTGAGAGTCACTGCAGGCCCGGGAGGGCGGGATTCGGGAGAGGAGAGGAGCTCCGGAAGGCGGAGCTGGCTCTCATTCAGGACCCCACATGGGCTGCCGCCGCCCCATCAGAGACTATCCACCCGCTTCCCAGGTCCCCGAGGCCACAGTCCTAGAATGACTCCTCCCCGGTTCCCGAAGGCAGATGACTTGTGGGTGGGAGGGCCCTGATGCACCCTGGCCTGATGGAGCAAAGCAGAGATCACCCAGCCTCGGAAGCTCCATCGCTCCCGGGGTCTCCCCAGCAAAGGCTGTGTCCCAGATGGTGGCTCGGGGAGGGGGTTCAGAGGAAGCTCTGACCCTGGGAGCAGCTGCCTGAGTGCCGAGGCGCCCCCTACCCCACCCCCGCCCCTGTCTGTGAGGAGAGGGAGAGGCCAGGTCAGTCCCAAGCTGCCCACCGCCCAGGGCTCTACACCTCCACCACCCACCGCTGCAGCCACAAAAACGGCTTTGAAGGAATGTGCGGAGACAACTGTTACTCAGCGTATTTTACACGGTGTTTGCCTCGGTTTGAATATGTAAAGGCACTAAGCTGTTTAATTCAGCATTTTCCTGCATAGTTTAGAGGTGTAACTCAGTTTGGTGTCAGCAGCAGACTGGGAAGGCCCGGAGTTGGGGTAATTTAAGCTTTGTTTGTGCGGACCTCTGCTTCCCTGTCTCCCTTCACCCCAGCTGGCCGAGCTGCTGGGCCTGATCCCTGGGCGCCGAGCCCCTCCCGCGGCCCCTCGCGGTGGCAGTGACCTGGGTCCCCTGACGGGTTGTCAGGCCACCTGCACGCTTCAGAAATGTTGTCTCCTCTCTTTGGGAGATGTCACCTACTGCCTTTGAAAAGACACCTGAGTCTGCTGGCTATTGCTCTGATGGTTTATCTAACTTGGGCTGGCTCCGTGGTTCCCTGTCTCTGGTGTTAACCCTCTCAAGGCCGGCCAGTTGGCTGCCGGCCCTGTTTTTCTGCTCCCCACGCTGATGTCCAAGCGAGGCGGCAGCTGACCCTTTAAGTCCAAGCACACCTACCCGCAGACCATGAACACTTGCTTCCCTGAACATCCTAGTGCCTGTTGCGCCCTGTTTTGCCAGAGCTCTGGGACTCCCACCCCGCTGGCCTTAAATCCTGATGGGGTCTGGGGTTAACAGGCCCCTCACAGAAACGTTTGTGCCGGTCCCCTCGCCCCTGCCTTCCCAAGAGAGCGCTCTCTTGCTGTCCTGCTGAGACCCCTGGAAACATGCTTTCCTACCGCCAGTATGACCTCAGCTCCCCCAAGCTGGAGTGGCCCAGTCACCTCTCCAAGGATGCTGCAGCCCCCCAGGCCCCAGGATAGTATCTGCCCAGCCCCCCTTCCCCGTTCCCTCCTGGAGGGTCCTCACTGAGGAGGGCAAGTGAGCCAATGGCCAGGGTCAGCACAGGTCCTCCCCCCAGCCGACCTCAGCGGCCACGGGGGGTCTGTTGCAAGGCCTTCTGCCCGGCTGCTGGTGGGGAGCCCACTCTCCGCCCGCTCTCAACCTGGCCCAACTCTTCACCGAGGTCGGGGTCGGGGGCTGCTTCTCAGAGCAGGCTGCGTGTGTAGGTGGCGGCTATGACAGGCAGGAAGGGCTGAGGCCTGCGGGCTGGCAGGACCCAACTCTCCTGTCAACACTATCTCCACCATGGCCACCATCGTCGTCATTGCGGCACCATCTGGGTGCGGACCGTGTGCCCCAGGTCCCACTCCCCTCCGCGAGGATGTGCTCAGACCACGAGCTCTCCCACTCAGCTAACAACCCCACATGATCCTTTTAACTCAGTGGAGAATTTTCTGAAATCATGTGTCCATTTCTCTACCTTTGTTAAAGGCAGGATGTTGATTAAATATTACTTTTGCTTTGATCATTAGGGGTCCTGGGAGGCTTCCAGGCCACCTTGCTTAATCCCAATAAGACCTCTGGCAGGAGAACAGGGCTCTCTGCTGGTGGGCGCTGTGCAGATTCTGAGGCTCTGTGAGGGACGCCAAGCCCCTTCACGCTACCTCTTCCTCTGACCCCTTCCTGAAATCCATCTGGAGAGCTTCCTTGCCCCAGCTCCCAGCTGTGGGGCTGGGTGACATAGGACCCTCCCTGATGAGACCCCCGCATTCTACTGTGGGTCCTGTGCACTGTGGTAGGAATTAGGACCCTCTTGGAGAGAGCTGGGAGAGCTTCCTACTTAGGGGATGGGGAGGGGGAGCAAGGAAGCGGGGAGTGGGGATGGAGATGGGGGGTGTTCCTGGGGGTGCACTCTTGCCAGTCTGCGCATGTGCCCAGGGCTCACCCAGGATGTCAGCAGTCAGCAGGGTGGGAGTTTGGCTGCACATGACCTCAGCCAGGGACCTGGACACTGTTCTGATATTAGTTTTTAATTAAGGAGATTTGTTTAGTGCTGTTAAACTTTGTTCTGAGAGTAGAAGCAGGGAGGCCCCTTGACGATCGGTGCATCTGGTCTGTGTTCTGAGCCTGGTGCTGCCCGGCTCACCAAGGCCAAGGTACTCATGGTCTCTGTGGGGTCAGCACAGGACCTGCCCCGGACACCGCCTGCCCCAGACCCAGCCATTGGCAGTTTTGATGGGCCCTGCCTCTGTTTTCCACCACCCGCAGCCCTGAATAGAAAAGCAATGTTGTCACAGAGTGGAGGAAGTGTGGGCGTCCCAGGGAAGAGTCAACCCAGCTCCCAACGAACTGGGTGGGTAAGGTCAGGGGCCCCTTTACCCCTCTGACCCCCCCAGTTCCCTCAACTGTAAAACAGGGGCTGTCATTGTGGTCTCACTAGCGTATGTGCCTTAGCTTAGGTCCCACCATAGAATCCCCTGGACTAGGGGGCTTCTGCTCCGGGTAGGTATTTCTTATGGCTCTGGACAGGCGACACAAACATCAGCCCATGGCATGTTGGGAGAATTCAGTGGGGTGGGAGACGGGCGGTTGTCCTTCCCAGAGGCAGGCCCAGGAGTACCCAGGAGCCCCTACCCCGTCCTCACCCCCTCCACCATGTCCAAAGGGAAGGGAGTTTGCTAAAGAAGACGGAAGGGAATGGAAAGACAAAATCAAAGGCCGGGGCCGGGGGGACACAGTCTGATGAGAAACCAAGTCTGGGCTCTGGCCACTATGCAGACGCCTCCCTCCCGGCCTCTCTTCCAGCCCCAGATCTTCTGGAGAACGAGGCAGCCAGTGTCTGAACTCATCACGGCCTGACTCCCGGCCCGTGTTCTGCGAGGAAGCAATGTCTTAATTTTAAGGTGTATAGGATTCATGCCTCTGGTACTAAGGGTCTGCCCCTGGGCCAGGCCTCAAATCCTGGCACCGACAAGCCTAATGGAGCGACGTGCAGGCACGGAGGGGGGTTAGTGCTCTGCGGGGGGCCGGAAACGGAACAGGAAGATGGGCCAGGCGCCCCGCTGAACCCTCAGAGTCTGAGGTCCTGCTACCCATCACCAACACCCTTGCAGCTGGACTCGACCAAGCACTTTCATGGGGACATGCCGGCCCGCCCCTGAGAGCAGATGACTGTGCTCATTGTAGGGTCGGGGAAACTGAGACTTTGGAGTGTGAACTGTCTCATCAGCTACAACCTGGGTGTTCTGCCTTTGCTCTGGGGCCATGGCGGCTCTCCTTGCCGTCCTGGCGTGGGCTTTGTGGGACTTCCAAGAGGGGGGCTTTGACCCCCAGCTGCCGTAACAAAGTACCACACACTGGAGGGGCTTAAAACACAGAAACGCCTCGTCTCCCAGTTTGGGAGGCCAGAGGTCTGAAGTCAAGATGTTGGCAAGTTGCTTCCTTTTGGAGGCTCAGACAGAGAGCCCTTCCCGGGCCTCCTCCAACTTCCAGTGGCTCCCACCATCCCTGGAGTCAGTCCCTGGCTCACCTGGCACCTCTGATCTCTACCTCCATCTTCAAAAGGCCGCTCCCTGTGTGTCTCCCCCTTCTTTTAAGGACACTGGCCACTGGGTCTAGCTAGGACCCACCCTAACCAAGTGTAACTGCACCTTAACTAATTACCTCTGCGAAGGCCCTCTGTCCAAATAAGGTCCGTTCTAAGTTGCCAAGTAGACGTGAATTTGCAGGGATGCTGGTCAACCCCGTACTCCGGCTAAGCGGCAACACCCGTGTTGTCGTCAGTGGGGGCCGCAGGGGAAGGGGAAAGCTGAGGAAAATCGGCTTAGAGGGGGGCTGCGAGCTGGTCCTGTGAGCCCGTGAAACAGACCTTCAAAGCAGACGTTTCCCGGAGTTATTAATTCCTGGGGAGCCCAGCGCAGTGTCCGAACAGGACGGAACGGCAGCCCCTCCTCCCGGGGTTCAGGGACCTGGTGGCTATGCCGCAGTGTTGGGGACACTCGAGCCTCATTTGCACGGCCCTGGACGCGCAGGGACGCTCCCTAGCCAGCTGAGTGGAAAGATAAATCAGCTGAGGGGCTGACTCAAGCCCGTCATTTTGCCAATGAAGCTCTGATAACTCGTGCTGGACACGGCCCCCGATCGATATGCCTCTATTTTTAACTCTGGGATCAGCAGGGTCATTTTCCAGGGAGGGAGGGCTGTTTACTCAGCTCCCTTTCCAGGCGGATGAGGCTCCCTGGCCAGCTCTGACCCTCACCCCAAGCTGCCCCCTTGCCTCGCTCTCTCCACCTTCCTGGGAGAAGGTCGTTGGATTTCAAGGCTCAGCAGGGAGAGGCCCAGGGGTGAGGCCGGCAGAGATGGGGCACAAGGCCTAGGTTCCCCCAACTTTGCTTTGTCAGGTCCAGCCAACTCGGTGTCCAGCTGCCAGCATCATTTCGCAGACTCCAGCCCCCCAGCCCTGGGTTTACTTGGAGGCCTGTGCTCAGGGGCCCCTGGGAAGGACCTAAGTGTAGACCCAACCCTTAGGAGCAACCCCACCGGCACTCGTGTGGTGCTCTCTGGGCTGCTGCTTCCTGCCCATCTCCTGCCTCTCCATGCATACAGTCTCGATCCATCAAATTCTGCGCCTCTGGGGTCTCATCTGTAAAATGGGTTCGTATTACTGCCTCAGAGGGTGGGGAGGGGCACATGAAAGAACTCACATGGAGGGTTTGGCTCTCTGTCCCTGGCCAATGGTAGGCGCTCAGCGAATGTCAGCTGACGTCTTTGAGGATTCTTTGCTAAGCCTCACAACTCTGGGAGCTGGGGTTCAAGCCCACGGTGGGAGTCAAGCCTGACTCAGTAACTGGGCTATGCCTCTGTCTGCACATCCCTCCTCCATCCCTCACTGGCCCAGTCAGCCTCTCGGGCCTGGTGCCTCCTTATTTTCAGTGCATGAGAATCATGCCCACCGGCAGATCCATAGGGAGGTGGGTTGGGCCTCATCCCAGAGCCATGGGCTCCTTACAGAGCTAAGCCCCTCCCACTTGTTCGAGGTGGGATCCTATTGACAGAACATAGATCCACAATTTACAGATGGACTGCAAAGCACTGGACCAGGAGGAGGGACAAGCGAGATCTAAGCCTGGCTCTGTCTCGAATGGCCATGTGATCTTGGGCCAGTCCCCTCCCCTCCCCAGGCCTCAGTTTCCACCCCAGCAAAATTATGGTAAATAAGCTTTTAATAACATTTCTCAGGAGAGAGTCTGAGTTCTGACTTGGCTGGAAAGAGTGTTGTGATCGATTAGCAATGCCTGGCACAGGTATAGGCGGGGGAGATAAGGAGTACTTATCACGCACCGCACGCACTTGTCATGACCATTTGCCGTGATAGCTAAGGGCCCTCCAGCTCCTCCCTCCCGGCTTGCTTCAGGGAGGGAGGTGGCAGGGGAGGGTGATCAAAGCAGGGAAGCCAGCAGAGAGGCCTGACTGCGGGGAGGCTCTGCCCTGGGGTACAGGCAATGTCAAGCACCTTAAGATGCAGAACGGGACCAGATTATTTAGGGAGAGCACTCAGAGCGCCTGCTGCAGTTTAGAGCAGCAGCACTAGGGAGCCAGCGACAGTTCCTGAGAAGGGACATGGTACCGTGAGTGCCTATTTCAGAGAGATGAGTCTAGCAGGGGTGTGTGAGGTCCACCCGAGCAGGGAGGCAGGAGGATGGCCTGTCATCACTTGCAAATATGGGGCAGATGTTGGCAAGGCTGACTCGGAGCTCTGAAGGCGGCGGGTGGTGGTGGTGGTGCGAATGTGAGGGCAGGAAGAACGAAGCAGCCTGGGGACTGATCAGCGGGAAGGGTCAACAAGCCCAGCATTGTGTGTCCCCTGCTGGGGGATTAGAGGCTTGGTGGGGAAGCCTCTGTCTCCTTTCTCTGTCGGGCACCATGTCCGCCCCACCAGGTGCTCCAGAAGCATGTGTAGAGTGCGGCGTGCCCAGAGGCTCAGAAGTGGCCCCTGGTGGTGCTTATTATTTATGTTAAGATTATCCGGTTTGAGAAGGCCGGGCTGCTCGGCTTCTCCCCGAGGCTACTCCGTGCTCTTCTTTGGCCAGCCTGCCTCGCCCCCGAGGGACTCCTGGAAGCAGGGCCATGGTGTCACAGACTCTTGTCACCAACACGGGCCAGCACGCCCCCTAATGGCTTTCTGTGACAGTGCAGGGCCTTCTCCCACTGGCTGTTCTATCAACCCTTTTTTCCCTTTTTAAAAAATTTAAATTCAGTTAGTTAACGTATAGTGTATTATTAGTTTCGGAGGTACAGGTCAGTGATTCACCTGTTGCATATGACACCCAGTTCTCATTACATCACTGACCTCCCTAATGCCCATCTCCTAGTTACCCCATTCCCCCCGCCCCCCTGGCAACCCTCAGTTTGTTTCCTATGTTTGAGAGTCTCTTAGGGTTTGTCTCCCTCTCTGATTTCATCTTATTTTATTTCTCCTTCCCTTCCTCTATGGTCCTGTTTTGTTTCTTAAAATCTGCATATGAGTGAAAGCATATGATAATTATTTTTCTCTGATTGACTTATTTTGCTTCGCATGATACCCTCTAGTTCCACCCATGTCACTGCAAAGGGCAAAACTTCATATTTTGATGGCTGCATAGTATTCCATCGTATATACACACCACATCTTCTTTATCCATTCATCCGTCAATGGACATCTAGGTCCTTTCCGTAGTTTAGCTGTTGTGGACATCGCTGCTATAAACATTCGGGTGCAGGTGCCCCTTCGGATCACTACGTTTGTATCTTTGGGGTAAATACCCAGTAGTGTGGTTGCTAGGTTGTAGGGTAGCTCTACATTTAACTTTTTGATGAACCTCCAATCAGCCCTCTTAGAGGGACGCCTGAGTCCAGACACAAGCTCGGTCTTGCTTGGAGTATAAGCTGCGTTGTTTCTTAGCATCAGATTTCCTTCCTAGCTGGAAATGCTTCCGGTGGTATAAACATGGATTGATGTTCTTTATATACACACCAGCCTGCATTTCTTTAAAATGCTCTCATGGTCTATCTAAAGCAAAGGTCGGCCAGCTTCTTAAAGGGGTGAGTCCGTCACTCTTTTCTGCCTCGTGGTCTCTATCACAACCACTCCACTCTGCTTTGTAGCAGGAAAGCTGCCGTAAACAATCGGAGACTGAATGAACGGGGGTGACTGTGTTTCAATAAAACTTTATTTACAAAAACAGGTGGCGGGCTGGATTTGGCCTGGGGATGTTTACAGCTTGCCTTCCGCTGGTCTAGAGCCTTGTTTCCGAAACTGTGTTGCAACGTCACTCTTATTTGCTGTCCCATAAAAACGGCTCCGCGATCAGGTGGCTTGGGAAACACTGGCTAAAACAAAGTTTTATCACGTGCCTGTAGAACCCTTGTCCAGAAGGCCTTGATCGCTTCGTTTCTCCTTTCCCTACACCCAGCTGGTAGCATCTCTCTCGACAGTTTAGGAAGGACGGACCCAGAAGCGGAGGCAGCCACACCCAGACACGGTCCATCTCCTCCCGGGACGAGGGGATGTGGCCAGGGGCAGAGTTCAGGCTCCATGACCCCCCACCCCCCCACCCCGATTTCACAAAGAATAAAACTAAGGCCCTGGGTCCTCCAAGGAGCCGGGAGCACCGAGAACTGAGCCGAGTATGCCCGCCTCCCCACGTCCCCAGCCCCAGGCTCTGCCAGGGACCTGTCTCAGGAAGGCTCCTCGCCCTACAACCTGTGGTCCCCCAGCAGCCGCTGGGAGAAGGCCAACGCACCTGCCGTCAGCTGTCGCTGACAAAGTGCCCAGCACCCAGGTTGCTCCCGTTCCCATGGCGACGGATGGCCACACCCCCCCAGAATGGGGCCTGGCGGTGGGGGCTCTCCCACCACCCACCCTGCCCCTGGGGGTGCAGCCACCAGGTTTAGCCCAAGCTCCTGCCTTCAGCGAGCACAGAACTCAGGCCGCTTAGCTAAATCCTCCTGTGTCCAGCCGGTGTCTAAGCCAGGCGCGGGCTGGTGGCTGTGGCTTCCTGGGCCAGAAGAGGCTGGCCTTGTCCTCAGGGGGCTCGACGTCCAAGAGAGGAGAGGGGTGTGGGAGGAGTTTCTGGCAGAGGGATGTCTCTTCGGACTGGATGGGCTGCCTGGGGATGTCATCGCAGAGGTGACCTGTGCGCTTCGGGACTTTAGAGG
The DNA here is from genome assembly GCF_963455335.1 of Martes martes. NCBI lineage: Eukaryota > Metazoa > Chordata > Mammalia > Carnivora > Mustelidae > Martes > Martes martes. The sequence goes on along the minus strand of NC_137891.1, from coordinate 186,146,635 downwards.
GGGCAGGCGGAGAAGAGGGCAGCCTTCCGGACGGAGAGCCCGGTGGCGGCAGGGGATCTGGGGAAGGGAGGGGTGGCAAGGCAGCAAAGGGACTGATGGGGGCTGACCTCCAGGCGGGGGGGACCGTGGTGAGGTCACACAGGCAGCGGACACCATGGGGCCACCGAGACATACGGGTCTCTCCCCACGGGCCGAGGGACAGACAGACGCCCACGTGTGGAGCAGCCACTGACAAGTGTGGACCTCCCTTGTGGGTCGCACAGGCTGGCCGGTGGGGTAAGAGAAGCTGGGGCCGTGGAAGGCCCTGGGTGTGGGCAATATGTGGGGAGTGGACAGTGTGACCGGAAGTGGGAATGTGGGGGGTGCGGGACTGGGGGGAGGCAGAGGTGGGAAGGAGATGGGGAGCCCGGGGTGCCAGGCTGAGGGAGTTGGACTTTGTCTCTTGACCATGTTTTTGGCCTCATTCATCATGGATTCAAAAGCCTCCAAACTGCCTTCTGTCCGGACCCAGCCCCCGCGTGCTACGCCTGGACAGGTGGGGGTGGGGGGAGACAGGCTCACTCCAGTTTTAGGACAGTCTTGTCAGAGATGGCTGCTATCACTTATTCTCAGTGACGCCAAAGGTTACCATGACTTCGGGTCAAAAGTCCCCAGGACCTAGGCCTAAGGACAGACTCTGGGCCAAGCGTTTGCACAAAACCCTTCCCAGGCTTCATCTCCCTCCATTAGCCTCTTTTGGAGGCAAATTTGGGATTTGGCTCTTTGCCTCCCCAACCAAGATCTGCCCCAAACCTGTGCCCCTTGCAAGACTTATACACGGAGGCGCTAAAATGCCAAGTTTTGACCACATGACCTTGGAAAGCCACAGAACCTTGCCAGGCTTCAGTTTCCTCATCCATATAATGGGTCTAATAATAGAAGCTACCTTAAAAGTTTATTGAGGAAAAGGGATGATGTGCAGTGTTTATGAAATGCAGTGATACACAGTGCAGTTCTTGAAGCCTCAGTGCCCAGGGTACTGGGGAGCCGTGGGAGGTGTGGGAGCAAAAGTCAGTTACCTGATGGAGACAGTTCACTGTGTTTCCATATGCAGAACTGAGGGTGAAGGCACCCTGGCCTGGCAGGACAGGGTTGGGCTAGGGTTTCTAGGTCCAGGGAGGGCAGGCACCCCCTTTTTACTACAAGGCATCAGGAAGCCCAGCAAAGTCACAGGGGGCCTCATCTCAGTGTCACTGGTGCCAGCGGTGCCAGTGGGGACTTGGCTATGCCCTGTCTGCCTGTCCCAAGGGGCTCCCTTCTCTATCCCGCTGGGCGCTATGAGGCCAGAGGATGGGGTTGAGGGGATTTCTCCTGGAAACAGCCTCCTTCCTTGGCTCCGACTGGCAGGGCCCGGCGAATGTAAGTTTGGTTGTCATTCTAACATGGCTCAAACCCCAGCAACTTTCGTAGCGTTTATGGCCACCTCCAAGAGCCTGCAGTAATGTTCTTTGAATTGCTAAGCAACACAAACCCTTCTCTCGCGTGGAGAAAATTGAAACATTGATTTATCTATTTGTTTTGCAACCAGCACTAGCGGCTTCATTACTCTGTTCCCCGGGGACACCCTCCCACAAGCTTGAATTGAAAATTAACTCTTTTTACCTAGGAAGGGGCAGCAATGGTTTTCTAATTTGGAGAAAGTACAGAAACAATGGCTGGGCCAGGCGCCAGAGCACGCGAGGCGAGGCCGACCCCAGCCCAGTGCCTGGGAGAGCCACAGAAAGGGTCACTCGCCCTCTGCCAGGCTACGGGCCAGCCCCTCGGGGAAGGGACAGGCTGAGGGCCCACTCAGGGCCTGAGGAAGGAGCCTCCCGCCCGCCTTGCTCCCTCTCTGGACCTCTGCCTCCATTGAGGCTCCGGCACTGGGCGTCTGTCCGCATCCTCTTGCTGGTTTTGTCTGGAATGGAAGGAGAGCTGTGTCTGGAGTTCGAATGGCTCCGGTCTGAGGCCCAGCTCTGTCCTGGGGGCTTGGAGCAGCTCTGTTAAGCCGTGCCTCAGTTTCCTCGTCTGCCACAGGAGGACAGGAACCCTCCCCCTGAGCTCCTTGCATGGTTGCTGGGGGCTAAGCGAAGCTGCAGAGCCCACAACAGGGGTTTGGCAGGTAGAGCACGTCGTGAGCCCGAGAGCAGGCTTCCTGTCGGTCTGACACTCCGGTTCCGGTAAGCTGTCAGGGGACACTTTCTCCTGAGGGTCCAAGGCTGCATTTGTTGCTTCTGGAACTCTCGGTAGTGGGAGGAGCTGGCTCTGATCCCCCAAAGCAGGAGTCTGTCTCCAGGTAAAGCAGAGATCTTTGTTAGGAGCTGGCCACTCCTATAAAGGGTAGCCCGCAAGGCAGCAGCTCAGCTCAGGAAGGAGTGGGCTCCTGTCCCCTCTGTCCTTCCGGTGACATAGTGCTTTAACTGGCCTCCTGAGTTCGTCATTCCCTTCCCCCTGCAACCCTGCAGGACCCCATCAGCCTCCTGCCCAGCACCCTTGAGTGTGGTCATGAGTGAGCCTCTGTGAATATCTCCAGCAGAAAGATCTCCTTGGGCTCTGATTTGCCTGGGGTTGGATTCAGCTTCGAGTGCCAGAAAACATAGGCTAACAGAGGCTCAAATGCTAAAGGTTTATCTCTCTCTGTGGACAGTCAAGGCCCCGTACTGTACTGTAGCCATGAATTCCAAGCAACCCAGGCTCCTTCTATCTTGTTGCTCTGCCGTCTACTCCAGAAGCTTCTGGTCCAGTATGGCTGCTCTAACTCCAGCCATCGTGTCTGCATCCCAGCTGCCAGGAATAACACTTTCCGGAACTTGCACACACCGCTTTCACTTACAATCCCTTCACCAGAGCTTGGTCACATGGTCTTGCCTAGCTACAGAAGGAAGCTGGGAAATGTCATTTTAGTCCAGGAGGCTGTGTACCCAGAAGACTGGGCACTGAGGAAGAAGAAGGAAGTGGATACTGGGGACAACCACGGCCTCTGCCATGGGCTCCGTGGCTACGTCCCAGAGAGAGCCACCCTCGCCCCCACCCACCCCTATGCACCTGCTTGGGGACCACTATCTGCTGAGTGTAAAAAAACTCTACCCAGGCGTTGAGCTCACACTCTCCAGAACCTTCTATTGGAAATCAGCTAAGAAGGAGTCTGAGGGTGAGACTACAGGTCAGGCGTGTCCTTGGTGGAGAATGGCAGGGCTTTGTCTTCAGCAGGAAGTCTGGTCTCTACCGAAGCAGATCCCCTCTCTCCCCTGCTCGTGGCCCTGGGAGAACAGGGGATCGACTCTATATTGTGAGGGAATGTGGCTAAGTAGAAGACCCAGATGAAAGGTGAACCCCATTAGATAGTGAAAGGAGGCTGTTAATAAAAGCAGAGACTAGAACTGGGACCCTCCTGGGAAAACCAAGAATATTGGTGGTCCTGTGTGGATGTGAAATGAGGGAGCCTGAGAATTCCAGAAACACTGCTGTGAGCGGGGAGCATTGGTCTTGTGCCCCAGGAGGGGATGAGCTCCCCACCACTGGGGGTAAGTAAGCAGAGGCTGAACTACCACTGGACAGCGATGTGGGTGGGATCCAGGATCCTTTCCCACCTGAATACTTTTTATCAGAGCAAAAGCCAGAGAGCAATCTTACCAGGGACCCCTATCCCTGACCCTCCCTCCCTCCTCAGCCTGTCCGGGATCACACCGGTGATCTGAGGGCCCTGGCTCTTCACAAGTCACCAAGGCCTGTTCCACAATGTCTTTCCATGGCCCAAACCTGTTCCAGGTGCACAAAAAGATAAAGGGGGGTTGTTTCAAGATGGGGGCAAGGGTCAGTGTCCCCACTCTAGGGATCAACGGTCAGCAATGTTCAGAATTCTCAGTGGCAGTGGGGTCAGGTGAAGGAACCGCAGTTGCCTGGGGCCCCACACCCTTAGGGCTACTGTCGCATCCCTGGCCATGAGCCAGGATGGAGAGCAGGTTGTCTACTGCGCTCTGCTCAGGGAGGGCTGGGGAGTGCCTCTGCCGGGCGCTCTGATAAACCCTTGGGAGGAGGACCCCAGGTGTCTGCTGGAGAATAGGATCCTTTTGCTCTTCATACAGCAGTTACTTATTCAAGTGCCGGCTCTGCAACAGACACCCCTCTCAGCACTGGGCAGACTTCAGAGAACAGAAAGAATACAGTTTCTGCCCCCATGGAATTTACGCTCCTTGCAAGGACACAAAGAGAGAGGGGTCCCCAGTCCCTCACCCGAAACCCCTAAGCTCAGATGCACCCCAGCCAGCAGTCCCACCGGGGGGCTGCCTGGGGATGTCTAGAGAGATGTCCGTTTGTCACAGCTCAGGGGATGGCTAGTGGCATCTAGAGGGTAGAGGCCAGGGAACCTGCTCCAAATTCTCCTGTTCGTGGGACAGCCCTGCATGGCAAAGAATTAACAAGCTCCCGATGCCAGCAGTGCCAAGCTTCAGAAACCTGGTTTAGGCATCCAGACTTTGCATTTTAGAAACGTAATACGGTGCATAGAGCATATATTATGTAACGTCCCCTGCAGGGTGTGGAGTAACACCCCGTAATCAAACGCATTAATATTTCTGCAGCAAAATGTATGAATATTCACACTAAGAGGGATGAACCGAGACTATAAATAGCCTCACGTCAGTTCCGATCACGTTTTGCCACCAAATGAGTTATGAACAAGCTTTTGGTTTTCAGAGCTTTATGGATTTTGGAATTGGATTGTAGGCCTGTAACATAATTCCAGATAGTGACAAATGCTGTAACAAAAACAAAGGAGAGCGAGGGAAGGAGTAATGCCGGGCTTTAGCTAGAGCAGCCGAGAAGGGGGCTCTGTGGGGGTGACGTCTGAGCAGAGACCTGCGTGGAGTGAGGAGACGGGCCGCGAGTAGGTCCAGGAAAAGTGCTCCCAGCAGAGAGGAGGTGTGTAAAGGCTCTGATGTGGTGTGGAGCTTGGACGGTCTGTGAAAGAGCCAGGAGGCCAGTGCAGCCCCAGTGGATGAGCAAGGAGAGTGGGCAGCGAGGCTGCAGAGGGGACGTAGAGCAGGCGGGCTCAGCCTGTAGCCTTAGAAGGACTTGGAGGTTCACTGTAAGTGAGGACAGGAGTCTGGGAGACCGTGAACATGAGGCCGTGCAGGCTGTAGAGGGGAGGATGGGCTGCAGGACGTAGGAGCCGGCCTCAAGGGGCGAACAGGGCATGACCAGGACCCAGCGAGCCCCGGTTCACGCATCCTGAGTGGGACGCACACCAGGAGGGAAGCAGGTGGATACTGGGAACCTCAGACAGACCAGCAGAGAGAGCTCATCAGTCCCGAACCCACAGAGAGCTTCCTGCCTCCTGGCCTTTGCTCAGATCAGCCCCCAGCTAGCCCGCCTTCCACCTCCCCTCTCGGCCACTGTCAAGCCGTGTCTCAGGTCTGGGGGAGTAAACATCTCTGGTTCCCCAGCTGGGCTCCACTCCTTGGAGGGCAAGGCTGAGCCTTCGATCTCTGTGTCTCCCAGGACTCCAGGCATAGAGCTGCTGGGGGCAGTTCATGGGGCAGGGACGGAGTTCACACCAGATATCCCTAAGACATTTGGGACCGGCGGGGTGGTCAGAGCAGTTCCGGGGGGGCAGCGGGGACCAGGGAGAAGGAGCCAGAATGAGGACAAGAGATGTTTGCGAGAGCAGAGGGGAGGTTCAGGAAGAGTGTCCGTCTCTTGGACACCTGGGTCCCCACTAGCACGGACAGAGCCTTCCCGTAGCTGCATCCTGGGCCCAAGTCCTGGGTGTCAGCCACCCGCACTACGTACAGCAGGTCATGGCTATGGACACATTCTGAACATAAGCCCCCGAAATTGGGGAAATGTCCTTGGTTCAAACCAGAGTCCTCCCCTTTATTGGAGAGGGTTTTTCTGGACTCTCCTGGGCCTGAGACAGAGCCCCTGCTGGCCCAAGGGCCCCAGGACCCTGTGTAGCCTCCAGGCCACTGTTTTAAACCCCAGAGCTGTGGTAAACCACCAGGGAACTTGGAGACAATATCATGGTTTGTCCAGCGGCTGATTACTTGAGAACCCAGGACAGGCCCCAGCACAGACTTGGTATTTCTTAAAGCCCCAGGCAGATCTGGCAGCGGCTAGGACTGCGCACCCCTGCCCCAAGCCCCAGCCCCAACTGGTCCGTCACCAGTACCTGCTGTTCCCGAAGCCGGCCTCCCATGTCAGCACTATGCCCCGGGCTCGTCGGGCAGCAGAAACCCTTGGAAAGGAGAGAAGGATGCCCCTCCTGGGCCCAGCGGGTGATACTCCCGCCTTGGGGGGCGTCCCACACCCTCCTCCCATCACGGAGACAGAGGGTGTCTCAGCCCTGCAGCATTCCAGAGAAGGCAGCGCGGGCTCCCAGGAGCTCCGAGCTGGAGCTAGCAAGTGCCAGAGTCAGGAACCAGTATCCGGACCCTGCTAGGTGGGGAAGGACCACAGCGTGTGGGCTGGGGCTTCCCCCCATTCTGTTAGCGGAAGAGGCTGCATCGCTCAAGAAGGGGTTCTTGGGGTGGCCCAGATATTCCAGGCAGGGACTTGGGATGTCCCTGCAACCCCCATTATAGCCCACCTTGTGTACTGCCTACACACCCAGCTCCCCGGAGACCCCCACGCACCCACCACCAGCTCCCAGGGACAGAGGGGCATACATGCCAGGAATCGTTTCTATCCCCAGGCCACTCCACACGCCTGCCCCTCTCTGCCCCCCACCCCCAGATCAGGGACAGAAGGAAGAGGCCCCTCTAGCAGGAGCAGGGGAGAGGAGCCTGAGGGGGGAGGTGGAGCATGGTGGGGGGTGTTCAGAGCCCGCAGCCCGCTGGGCTGAGCCTGTCTGGCGCCCAACCTGACTCCTGCAGGCAGCCCCGCTGTGCCCTGCAGCGGCTCTGGGTGGGCCCTGGACAGGGCCCCGTCCCCCTTCTGGAAAGGGTGAGCTCTCCCCTCCCTGGAGTGCTCGGCGCGGAGCCCTCTAAATCCAATTACTGAAAACGCGGGGTGCGCGTCTTCTGGGGACTTTGCTCGACACCCTCGGCTCTAACCGCCTGTGATTTCAGAGCTGAATATCCTTCAGAGTTATTTAAGAGGTTCTTCCCTTTTTTCCCATTTTGATGATATGTTTCTAAATTATACATTAAACTTATCAGAGTGAGTAATACCTCACAGCTTCCCCGTGTCAGGCCTAATGTTACTTACTCGTCTGCCGCTTCGTGTTTACATGGTTGAGGGGGAAATGCTCCTTTCGGATCCATTTATCTTCACATTAAGTGTTTAGAGATGAGAACCTCCGACAGGTTCGAGACACCTGGCTCCCCAGGCACTCGCCTTCCGCGGGAACCTCTCCCGCGTCGCAGTGCGCGGACCGGGGTCCTGTTTGCCAGGCTGGCTGGGACCTGGCGGCGCCCCCTCCCCAGGGGAGGGTCCCAGGGGCAGAGAAGCCCCCAGAGGGAGCAGAGATGGGAGTCAGGCTCAGAGATTTTTCCTGGACGGGAAGTGCCACCAGGGAGCCTAAGAGGCACCAGCCCCACAAGCTTCCTCCCTCGTCCCAGAGACTTGCAGCTTCTGGGGAAACAGACCCTGGACCCTCCGTCCACACCTGTTTCTGGAGCTCCGTCATCCTCGTGCACGTATGCACGGGCTCAGGGAGCTGCGGCCGCCTCCACTGTGCTGGGGTAGGTGCTGGGGTCCTGGGTGCTGCCCTGGGCGCCTGGGCTGTTAGGAGAGCCCCTTGAGGCTGGGATCCAGTAGAAGGATGCAGCCTCAGCCCATTCAGGGATCTGCTGGCAAGAAGCCTTCTTGTCATCCCAGCCAAGGGAAACCCCATTCCTAGGATGCCCCAAATCGGCCCACAGGCCAGGAGGCCAAGCAGGGAGGGCGACCCTCACCCTAGTCCCGCTACCCTCCAACACCCCCACCTGATGCCCAGAGTCGTGCTGTGGCACTGAGGCTCTGCCAGGTTTGGAGGAGGGAACTCGGCCATCTGGAGCACACAGCTCTCTGCTGGGGCTGGGCGGGGACTGGAGCCGAGAATGGCCCCCCAAGGGCCAAGGACAGCTGAAGGCTTCCAGAGTTTGCGTGCTTGAGCTACGCTGGCCCCTTTGCACGGTCCTTGTATGGGGCCCTCAACACCAGCTTCCCTACGGGGCAAACCCAAGATTGCCCAGCAGAGCAAGGCTCCGGGCAGGGACTGGATCCCAGGCCCCTCGGACCGCAGGAGGTGGATGTGGCAAGCCCACGCCGTGGGGACAGAGACATCGAAGGACACTCTGGCCAGAATAACCCTGCGGCACAGGGGAACCCAGGGCCCGAGGGGCCACTGCCCCGCAGAGCCAGGCCAACAGCCTTTAGGCGGGAGAGTCCCCCAAAGGGAAGTGACGGGGGCCGTTTATCATATCAGTGAACTTGCTTAAGGCGCTCTCTGTCTTCCCATAATGAAATGGGGATGCGATCCCCGTGTTATTGGGCACCGGGGCAACTCCGTGTCAGACGCTTATTATTTTCTGCCACTATCAGGGAAGACCGATCGTGCTTGGGGAAGTGCAGCTTAAAATTGAAAACCAAGCAATTTACCTTCAATCGCTTCTCAGAATTTTGTGCAGCCAGAGACAGTTAAGGAGAAATAGACTCCCTTTCCATTTTAAGTGTTTTCCATTAACATTTGTTTCCTCCCTGAGATTGGGTTTGGTTGGGGGAGGGGGGAGTGGCTGTCTTGGCATCTCGCTCCAGCTGTCTTCAGGAGATGGCCCTCGGGGGCTAAGGGTGTGGGGGTCACCTCCCTTCCTCTTGGCAAAGCTTCTCCTGCCTTATTTCTGCCTGTCCGCGGATCACTGGGTCAGTCCGTCAGCCGGGCGCCGGGCTGAGCATCATGCCTGCAGAGGCGAGGCTCTGGGGAGCAGTGGGGAGAGGGTGCCCCCCCAAGGGGTGGGCCATGCTTCTTCCTGGGGGCTCCGCACCGCCCTCCCTGCCAGGCTGGGCTCCCTGACGCCTCCCCACGGTCTGTTTAGGCTCTCAAGGGCTGATGTTCTTAAGCCTATCTCCTAGGACCTTTGTGTCTCATTTCTGAGGAAGGAAGAGAAGACGACATTGAGACACTTGGCCTGGGAGGAGGCAGAGCCCCTTGGTGAGCATGGACTCTAGGCTTGTGGCTTTGACGGTGGAGAATTGTCTAGGACACATTTGTGTGGCCTTTTTGTGGGCCGTGTGCAGGCCTCTGACTCCTGGTCGGTGATGGTTCTCTGCACCCAGCCCCCATGTCTTCCCCCACCGTCCTTGCCCCCAATCACCCCCCCTTTCCCCCACCGCCCCTACCCGCCCACTCACCCGGGTCTCTGCTATGCAGCTCCTACTAGGTGGGTCTCAGAAGTGTGTTCAACATTCCAGAAAGAAATCCTTGCTCTGGCAGTGTTGACAGTGGGGAGGCAGGGACGGCCTTGGGACGGACCCCCAAAGCCCTAGCCTGCCTTCGTTTCTTCCAGGGATAAGAAAAGGGGCTTTTGCTGAGATGTAAATGAGTCCCCGCTTGTAAATTTAAGTTACCTCCTGAGGCCCCTCCATCAAGACAAACTATGGCAAGATAAACTATTGTGATAGTCTCAAAGCCCAGCTGCCCTCCCGGCTGCGTGGCTTCGGGCCTGGCCTCGTCCTGTTTGATCAGCCTCCCCCGTGGCTGGCTGCACGAGGCCGAGCTGTGTGCGGATGGGATCTGCCAGCCCTCTGCACACACTCAGCTTGGCAGGGTCACACGAGCGTGCTTGTCCGGAGTTAGGTGTTTGTCCTGGAGGTCTCCACCCCCAAGCCCGAGGTAGCTATTGGCCCTGTGCCAATCACACCCAGGGCTGTGAGTGATGGAGCACAAGCCACCATCACTGTCCTGAAGACTATGACACGTCTGACAGGATTGAGGCACAGCACAGTATCGTCCGGCCTTGCTGGGGGCCGGCGGGGGCTGCCTTGGGCTGCCCCCTTGGGAGCAGTGAGCTAAGTGGGAGGAAAATCCCAGGCACACAGAGCAGCGCATTCCAGGGGGACAGAGCAGGGGCTTAGGCACAAGCTGAGGCTGCTTGGATGGATGCCGGGGCTCCCACACACACCCCCTCCCCGGTGCCACCGGACCAGTCTGGTTCTCATTCCCGAGAGTGAAGACCAAGGGAGGCCGGGACCCGCACGACCCCCCGCGGCTGCCGTCTCTGCCCGCAAGACCAGGACATGGGGCAGTCTGGCCTCCACACTCGAGTGCAGCTTGGAGGTGGTTCATGAGGGTCTCAGGAGGAGGTGTCCCCCCCACTAGCCGCACTTGGGCTGGGCAGCCGGCTCTCAGCCACCCCGCTTCCCCTGCCACCTCCCCCTCAACCAGTCAGGGCTCACTTGGGAGACGACCTGGAAGAGTCCCAAAGCCTGGCTCCTGCCTTCAAGGCGACTGGGGCCTCTGCACACCCCACCCCACCCCAGGGCGATGCGGGCCTGGATTCCCGGTTCCGGCAACATCAGGGAGGAGACAAGGAGACCAGAGCGTGGTTTTCCCTGTCCTGACCCCCACCCAGGGCACATGGCAGGATCCTCCCAAGAAGCAGGCTGGGAATCAAGGTCACGAGACACAGACTCTCCGAGATTTTGGCACAGAACTCCTTTCGCAGCCACCCCTGTTTCTCTTGTCATACGTGCTGTACGTATGGAAAAGTGAGCGGAACACGGAACACGCAAGCGGATGGGAAATAATTCTAAAGCACACGACCCCAGTGCAGAACAAGAAAAAGAACATTATTCACAGAGGCTGGTTCGCCCAGGCTTGCCGCTTCCCCCATCACGGAAAGAGCAACCGGGCACCAGGCCGCCCTCCCCGGAACTGCAGTGTTTCTGGGCACTTGTGGGGCAGAAAGCCTTGGATTCTGTCCCCTGCCTGGTCTCTCAGAGAAGGGACTGCTCCAAAGATGACAGGATTCAAGAGAGATTAATTTGTTATTTGAGACTTTTAGAAAGTGCAGTTGCACAGAATCAGAGTCCCTGGGTCGTCAGGAAGTTCAGATCAATTAAAACAATTTACTTTGCTGCTAATGATTTCAGACCATTGTAATTTATTGGTAAGTAAATGACTTCAAAAGCGCGTTCCTTTGGTGGCTGCACAGAGGGAATTTTAACAAGTTCTTGGATAAATTAAGTCTGGAATTTGTTAACAGACCATTATTGTAAAACATTGAAAGTAGGCCTTTCACACCGCTCCAAGGCCTTAAAGTTTCCAGAAACAATTAAAACTTCTAATCAGTTCTTCATTGTTTAAGCAAATCAAATGGCAGGAAAGGGCTCCTGATAACAGGTGGGAAAGCCAGACCCTGTGGCGACATCCAAGGGGCCAGTGGTCACTAGAGTCCCTACAGTGACACCTGCACTCAGAGAAAAACCCGAATTTCTACTCTGGTCAAAATATAGCTGCACAATTATGTTTCCACCCCACGCTCACCTGGCTCTCCCATCCTTCTCCTGCTTCTCTGCCTCGGGTGGGCCCCAGGGCTGGCTGCAGCTATGGCCTCCTTAGTGCACCTCTCTCTTGCCTGTCTCCCTCCCCCCACCCCAGCCAGCACAGTCCCCCGGCTCAGCAGCTGTGTTCGCCAGCATCTTGCCCTGGAGCGCCCTGATCCTAATGGGAACAGGAATGAGTGCCCTGTCACAGCTCCAGGCATGCGACATGGGTTGTGTCCCGTTGGAACGGATCAGCACCCCCGGGGGGCATGCGGAGCAGGAGCTCAAGGACGCAGGCTCGTGTGAGAGGCCTGGCTGCCTTTCGAGCTGCCCACAGGCCCAGGACGAGGCGGTGGGCATCGAGGCGTTGCGGTGCGGATTGTCCTTGGGGCCTTGGATCCGGCCCGAGGCATGCTGGTCCGCGCCTTCTACATAGGGCCCAGGGCCCGGAGGCCAGCTGGGATCTCCTGCGGCCTTTCCCTTGGGAGATGAGGATTCTCCGCGACTTCTTCCCAACCCCCATACACCCCCGTCTCTGGTCTGTGGTAACAGGGGACGATAGCGGTAGCATTTGTGAAGCACCGGGCGGGAGGAGGCACCGCCCCCACCTCAGGAAAAGGGGTATCGCCTTTACCTCGCAAGGCCGTGAGGTAGGGATCACTGTGCTGAGGGGCCGACGGATGCTCAGAAGTCAAGGAACTGGGGCCTCAGATCCTGTGCTCTAAAACCCGCCGTGCCGTGCTGCTGGCTGGGCCTTGTTGCGCTGCTGATGCCACTGGGCCTGTGGATCCTGGGACTCCTAGGGCAGGCCGGCCCTCGCCAGCAAGCTGCCGGGCGCGCCTCAGCGAAGGCCTGGGTCCCACTGGCTGGACGAGCGGTGAGCGTCTGGTGCCCTGGGGGCAGGTGGGGAAGAGCCTGGGACACTTCCTACTTCTCATGTGTTCATCGCTCAGGATATAATTGCTGAAGGGTGTGCGTTGGGCACAATTCTAGGTCCAGGCGTTCGGAGTCCTGAGGTCCTCACTCTCATGGATGGGCTGTGGTGGCGGGGCGGGGGGGGTCCTAGTGGGAAGAAGCAGAGACTGTGAGCGAATGAACAAGAAAACGTTGAATGTGTGTAAAGTTAGGGCCTTACGGGTCTGGGGTCAGCGAGGAGGTGACACCTGAGCTCTGACAGAATGACACAGAAGAATGTTCAAGGTGGCAGAATCAGCCGGTGCAAAGGCCCTGAGGCTCCGAGGACGGGAGAAAGCAAGCAAGCATGGGTGGTGAGCCAGGGGGACAGAGCAAGAAGGCAGGCGGCAGGCGGCCAGAGGCCGGGCCCTGGAGGAAAGGCAGAGGATGGAGTTTTACTCAGGGCAAGGGGCAGCCTCGGGCATTGTCGGCAGGCGGTGACATGATCTGATGCATTCTAAAAGCTTCCTCTGGGTGCTAAGGGCAAAATGGATGTGAAGAGGCCAGAGTGGAGTGTCCAGACCAGCCAGAAAGCTCAGGCAGGGGCCCAGTGAGAGGACGATGACCTGAACCAGAGCGGAAGCAGTGAGGAGGGAGAGAGGGACGGAGATCTGGGATCTGCCTTGAGGTGAGGCTGCTCACTGATGGTTTGCGTGTCAGACTGAGGCAAAGAGAGGACTTGGCGTAACAGAGAGATGTGGGGCCGGAAGGACCAGGCTGGGGGCAGAGCCCAGCACTCAGAAGTGAAGGCCCTGGTGGGAGCTCGGGGGCTGCTCTGGTCACAGTGGGATCTGGGTGTCCCTGGGTTCCTGGAGGGGACTCGTTGTCTTGGTCTACAGGGGCTGCCATCACGGGGAACCGCAGACAGGTCTCGCCCGCAGCTCTGGAGGCTGGAAGACCAAGATGAAGGTCTGGGGTCTGGGGTCCGTGTTCTGGTCCGCAGAAGCTGTCCCCTGCTTGTGTCTTGACGCCGCAGAGAGAGAGCGCTCTGGTTTCGTCGTGTTCAGAGAAGGGCACCAGTCCCATGATGGGGCCCCGCCCTCATGAGCTCATGTAACCCTAATCACCTCCCGAAGGTCCCCTCTCCTAATACCAGTAGCCTGGGGTTGGGTTTCCACATGTGCATTTCAGGGGACACGGGTAGTCAGTCCACTCAGCAGCAGCTGCTATCAGTTTGGACCTGGGAGGAGAAGTCATGAGCCTAGTCAGGAATTAGGAAATAGAGTGGGACACTAGAGACCAAGCCCGGAGACATCCCAACATTTATAGGTCGCGGGAGGAGGAGGAGCAGAGGGTGCCAGGAGACAACGGTCCTGTGCGGGTGTCATCAACTAAGAAGAGAGTTTTTCTTTCAGGAAGGAACCCACGGGGGATCGGAGGGGGGGGGGCAGGCGGGTCTGTCAACAAAGGTGCCCCTCCCCGAGGCCCCGGCTCATCACAGTGGGCAAAAGGAGCGCCTGTGTTTCAGATCAGATGTGATCAGTTTTTAGATGATGGGAGGCAAATTGGCAAACCCTTCCCCAGCCAATGTAGACTGCGTGTTAGTAATTTCCATCGTATTTTTGGCAGCTGCAGAGACTCCAAAGCAAGGCGGAGAGTTTCAATGGAACACCGAAGAGCAGTTTTTAAAAATACCTTTTAGAAAGTTATTTAAATTCTCCTGTCTGCAGCAAAGTTAATGTATAAACTTAGCGCTTTAATTTGGCTCTTCTTTAAACAAAGGAGGTGGGAAGCTGTCTCCTCCCCCGGTTCTGCTGAAACCCGAGGCTGGTTCTCGCTCAGCATCTTGGAGCCCGAGGCTCCCCGGGACGCCCCACCCCCCCCAACCACCCCCCCACCCCCACCCCGGGAAGGCAGGCTCAGCCTCCAACACAGTGCCCTGATCACCAGATCAAAACAACGAGGGGAAACCAGTGATGTGAATTCCCCCCGTTTAGAGATGGGGTAACTGAGGCCGAAACTGGCTAATAAGAAGCTAAGTTAGGTGTGGCCGTTTTTAGAGGCGATGAAGGAAGCTTGCTCAGGATGCCGGAGCTGGGAGGGACCAGGCGAGACCCTCACGTGCTGTACACTGAAAGCTTGAGATCATCATCCTCTGGGGGCTTCCCTGCCCACCCCCCCAGATGTCACAGGCACCTCGCCAGGCTGGCGGTGGGAGGGGATGCAGCCAGGTTTGGACCCACTGCAGGAGCCTAGTCAGGGGCCCCATCAGGGTGCCTGTTAAGTCTGCAGTTCCCCCAAGTTAACTGAGGTATAGGGGAGTACATTCTTGGGGTGCTCCTGGGGGATCCTGACGCTCAGTAAAGTTTGAGACGCTCTGCCCCCCAAAATGTGCCATCACAAGTCCAGAGAATCCGGGACGTCGCTGCCATCCCCGATCCCTCCACAGCTGAGGAAACAGAGCCCCCTGCGCAGAGCTCCACAGAACCCAGGCACCTGAACTCAGAGGCGGAGTCTTCTGCTCACAGATACCCCATCCCTGGCCCTGGTCAGCCTCCAGGCAGCCTTCCAGAGAGGGAAGCTATCTGCCCCCTAAAGGTGTCATTTGCAGGGAAAATTGGTATCCAGGTGAACCATAGCTGAGGGCCCAGCCGCCCTTTGGTGGGGGTCTCCCTGGCTTCCTAGGTCCCCAGCTCCAACGGATTAGCCTGAACTGTCCCAGCACCTCCCTGTATCCTCGGAGATGGGTGGGAAGCCCCCTTGGGCCACTGCAGAAGTGACAAGACCGGGGGCCTGCAGCCAGGTGGAGGGGACAGAGCAGGGGGTGGGTGGGGAAGCAGGAGGGCTCCCGGTGCCCGGAGGCGGGTAGCCCGTGTTTGCCCCGCCTACGGGAGTCCAAGGCAGGCCTAGAGCAGCATGCGCATCCCTGCCCTGGCATGGAGGGGCTGGCCTGCCCGCTGTCCGCCAGGCTGTGCCCCCGGAGGCAGGTGTAGATGGGGAGGCTCCTCACCGGGAAGTAGCTGGTCTTGGAAACAAGGTTCGCCCTTCCGTAGATCCAGCTGGGCTTAGAGCAAACCTCACCAAGGCTTTGGAATTCTCCGCCCAGAATTTGCCTCGCGTCTCCCCAAGCCCCAGGCCTGCTCACACCCATGTGGAGCGCACTCCTGGCTGACCACACCCACCCGCCTGCAGCTCCGCGTCCTGGCCGGCCCTCCCCCTGCCTGGGGCCTGCTCCCACCCGGCTGGCAGGGGCCCATTCCTCGGGTGAACCGTGCGGCCCGGTTCCTCGGGTCACGTGCTCCCTGGCCAGGTGACTGCTCTCCTGCTCTGTGGTTGGACTGGCCTTCACCTGCTGGGGACAGTCAGACCCGTCAAGCCCACGCCACTTGCTCTTACAGGCTCTCCCGGCTTTACTGCCTTTCTTGGAGCAGCGAGGAGCCGCCAGCCGCTGAGGAATCATTCCGGACGACATGGCTCTGTAGATTGCATTTCCCCGAAGCCCGCCCCACCCACGTCTCTCTCTGTTGGAGAGAGTGACAAGGCGATGGCACTTAGAACTGCACCCCCCCACCCCGAACAGAATGAATGCTCCTGTGGACAAGCTGTATTCCCCCGTTGACCCCAGGCGCCCGAGGACGGGGAGGTCCTGGCCTGGTCCTGGGCGTCTCCACTTTCCATTCCCTTTGAGAGCCCAGACAGTCACCATTGCTGGCGTCCTCTTCTTCGTTGCTCTAAGATGCAAGCCTGCTTGTCCCTAACCCCACCAAGGCGCTCCCTAGGCCCGCCAGTAAATACCAGGACAGAACCCATCGCATAGGCAAGGGCCTTACACGAAGCTGGATTCAAGTCTGGGTTCCACCAACCACCAGCTCTGTTTGATATTGGGCAAGTAGCTTGACCTCTCTGGGCATCCATTTCCTCTGCTTTCAGATGGGAGTGAGGAAGGCACCTGCCTCCTGGGGTTGGTGTGAGGACAGGAGTTGATGCATACGATGGGTTGGTTCGAGGTCTGGCCCAGAACAGATGCTCAGTAAGTAGCAGGGAGCTCTGCGATCTTCTCTGATCATTGACTGGTTGGTTGATTGCAGACTCTGGCCCCAAGGTCAACACAGGAAGGAAGCGATACACCTGCGGAGCTGAACAGCCTCTGAGGGTCTGATGGGGTCAGTGGGGTACAGCGGGGACCCTGGCTGGGGGTTTCCAGAGAAACACAACCAATAGGAGAGAGAGAGAGAGAGAGAGTGTGTGTGTGTGTGTGTATGTGTGTGTGTGTACATAACAAAGAGAGAGAGATTGATTTTAAGGAATTGGCCCCCCCCTGTGGGGCTGGCAAGTCCCAATTCTCTAGGGCACACTAGCAGGCTGGAGACCAGAGAGGACTGGATGTTCCGCCCTGAGTCCAAAGTCAGTCTGTCGGCAGAATTTCTTCTTCCTTTCCTTGGGGAACCTGTGTCTTTCTCTTAAGACCTTCAACTGGTGGGATGAGGCCCATTTACATTATGCAGGGTAATATCTTTGCCCAAAGTCTACTGACTTAAATGTTAATTTTATTTTAAAAAATACCTTCACAGCCAGATCTGGACTGGTGTTTTACCAAATATCTGTACCATGGCCTAGACAAGTTGACACATGGAATTAAGCATCACAGGGAGGAACAACCAAGGGCCCTTGGCTGTCCTTTGCCAACACTGTGTCTCTTGGACGTGATGGCCTACCTCTGCCTGGTCTGCATCTCTCCCACCCCTGACCTCTCACCTTGTGGGGTAGACTATGGGAAGGCTTCAGCAAAGGACAGGTACCACAGCAGAAGGCTCACGCCCTCTGAGCCATGTGAGCCAGGCAAGGTCCCTCTGCGGAGAGCAAAGTGGTCGCCCTGGTTGGGTAGGGAGGAGAGAAGCCAGTGTTTTCAGTGGAACATGGGACAGGCCCCAGAGACATGGTCCTGAATTAAGATCCCACTCAGGTCCAGAGCCCCAGGTGCCACCAACAAAGGGACGCCGGGCAACCACAACCTCTCCAAAGGAATATTTGGGGAAGAGCCTAAGACCCAGCAGCTGCTGCCCAGGATACAACACAGGCCAGGAAGTGGTTCCTTTAAGATGGAACTGGGATGCCAGACACGACACTTGCATAAGAGAGACTCAGATCAATTCTCTTTTATCTTTTCTGGAGGCTCAGCGTGATGAAAAGTGGCCTGTATCTATGGCTGATAAATAAGTAGGAACTTGCTGTATCTGCTTTCATTTGATTTTCTTGAACAATTACTGCTAGCATGCCTTACATTCAGAGGCTGAAATTTTAAGTGGCCAAAAGAACTTCCCAACTGAGCCCACCAGGGACTCATTTGAAATGTTCTTTGGTACATCGAAAAGCGACCAGGCATGATCTATGAAGGAGCTTGGAAGTGCATTTCGGGTTAATGGCACAAGCATTTCCTCCTCTCCAGGGGATGGAACATGGGAAGATATTCCCACCCCCTGCCTCAAACCACAGAAGAGATTACCCTGCCAGACTGTTGGAGCGGAAGGACCTCCATGGGTTCAGGCCTGGCCCTCCCACCACCACGGGAAAGGGCTGGTATTAGACCAGACAGTTCCCAACACAGTTGTAGGCATTGGGCTTAAACAGGGTGGTGTCTAGACCAGAAGTCATGCAGAGAAGGCTGATAAGGGAGAGGAGGTCCTGGAGTTCTCAGGACCATGGCAGGGAAGAAACTGGGAGTGCTGGGCTGCAGGTGACCTCCACCCTGTTTTCATTCCTCTCATCTAGCACTCGGGTCACAGTGTGACTCTGGTTACGTGCCTGCCTCAGCACCAGAAGAATAAAGTCCTGGAGGCCAGAGACTGTATCTTGCAATAACCAGAGTGGTATCAGCATTTGACAGGTCCTCAGTACATATTAAATGGAACAATGGATGGGTGGATGGGATGGATGAATGAATAAGTGGGTAGATAGAAGACAGGTGGGCGAGTACACGGATGGTGGGATGGATAGACGAGTGGATGGATGGGTGTGGTTGGATGGATGGTTGGGTAGACCAAAGAGGGGTGAATGGGTAGGTGGATGGTTGGATGGATAGATGATGGATGGATGGATGGATGGTTGGTAGGTTGGACGGGCAGATGGATGAGTGAACGGGCGGATGGTCGGATGACACGAATCTGTCTTCAAATCATTGAAAGACTATCACATCCTGAAGAGTGGAGTCTTATTTCCTGTGGATTGAGAAGATAAAATCATGGCAGATTCTTCAGGGGAGCAGATTTGACTTCAGGTTAAGAAAGAAAGACTCAGATGCTTTTGGTGGCATAGATGGTGTGGGGAGGAAGCAAGCTCCCATCCCTGGAAGTGTTCAAGAGGAGGGACGTGCCAGTGTAGAAGAAGGGTGTTCTTAGGCTGGAGGGAGGCAGGGCTGGATGACCTCAGAGGGCCTTTGCAGCTCTGAGCTATGTGAGTCCTCTTGAGCCCGTGCCCTCAGCTGGGCCAAGGAGCTCATTTTTCGGGGTCAGGCTTTGGCCCCTCCGGGAGCCCCATACTCTACCTTTGCTGCTGCTGACCCATGGCTAGGGCACTCCCTCCTGACTGCAGACCTAGTGCTCCTGCCCCCTCTCCTCCCAGGCCTCAGAGCGTGCCCTGGAACTTGCCCCAGCAGGCCTGGTTGAAGATGATCTGCAGAGAAGACAGAAAGCATGTGGAGGCCACGCGGGCTGGGCCCTGATGGAGGCGAGGGGTATGGGAGACGTCGGGGAGCTGCTGGAAAGGTCCCTGCAGGGATGGGGGAAACAGAGCCAGGGCCGAGCCTGCGACCCAGTTCCAAGGGGAGTCTCAGGATGTGGGGGGCCCCCTTCTGGGTGCAGGTATGTATCTTTGTCACTCCGTTGTAAGAGCCGGGACCTGCAGGAGGGGGAGAGGGCCCAGCAGGGCCCACAGCTGGGTGACATGAGCACTTGCCCCAACAGGGAAGGGCAGAGGGGCCGCGTAAGAGGCTGGCGGCAGGGAGGGGACCGGCCCTGCCCAGCCAGCAGGATCCCCCTTGGCCTGTGCCGGTCCCCTCAGCATCCTTTTCTCTTTAGAAAATCTAATTGCTTGTAGCTTCCACTCTGGCCGTCAGTTTGATCTGCACTCAAGGGTGCAGCGGAGGTTCACCTTGTTCTGCTTAAATAACGCAGGTAGTGAGGCTATTGGCAAACTGTCATCCCCTGGAAAGTGGCTTCGACATGGCCAGGCACATGGGGGCCCGGGGCCTCGGCCAGCCACAGGTCCAGCCAGGGGAACGGGAGGGAGGCATGGCCCAGGGTAGACAGATGGGGGCTAGAGGCCTCCGTGGCCTTTTCCAGAAGGACAGTCTATTGGGAAATTCTATAAGAAAGCAAGGGCAAGAGCTCTTGGGCTGAGCAGCTGGCCGCGGAGGGGAGGTTCGCGGTGCCGCCTGGGCCCGTGGGGCTGGGGGCAACGCTGAGTCACTTCCTGCGGAGGACCGTGCGCTGCCGCCCCGCCTCCTGGCCCCACGGGCAGAGGAGGGATTTGTGATGAGTCTGCTGCTCTTCCCTGAGCCTGAGTTGGGTTTTTTTTTTCCTAATGTTTAAAAATTCCCAGCAGCTTGGCAGGGGCCCGGCTGCCGGGTCACCCCATCGGCTGTTGTGTCATCAGACATCATGTTTACCCGTCAGACACTGTTTTCCTGACACTCAACATTCAAAATAATGATCTTGTCGGAGGACCTTCATGAATGATTCATGAGGCTCCGCTCCACTTCGGGTGTTAACAGCAAATCAAAGCCCGTCTGAGCCGGAGCCTGGCAGCCCCGGGAAGGGAGCCCTGGCCCTGGCCACCAGCCCCCCACCCCGAGGTGGGGGTCCCTAGCCTGCCCTCAAGGCTCCTTTCCTCCAACGCCCCCTGGCCCTGCAGAAGGCCAGAGCGCAAACGGGGTGAGGAGCAGGGCCTGGGCTCGGTCCCTGTGGGCGCCCTGGGGCCCTGTAACCTTGCTGAGAATGTCTGAGCTCAGGCCCGGAGTCCCAGCTGGATCCCCATCACGAGCAGGCCCCGTGACCTTGAGCAGGTCGCTGGGCTCCTCCAAGCTTCCCTTTCCTTTCTGTGAAAGCAGGTGGGGCCAGCTCTCCCATGAGGCAGCGGGGAACACGAATGAGCTTGCTGGGGTGCAGTTCCCCGCGTGTGGGAAAGTCAAAACACGGAGCTGTGATCATTCACTACTGGGGCCTCGCCTCCCCCGGCTTTCTGGTCTCCTCTTCCCATCTGTGCAACGGGAGGGCTGAGTTGGGTGCACCCCCGCCTCCCGACCGCGAGCACAGCACGTTCTCTGCTGTTCCGGGAGTGGGTTACAGGGGGCAGTCGAGCAGTCTCAGCCTAGAAGAAGGTTCTCGGGGACATTTCTTTTTTTTTTTTTTTTAAAGCTTTTATTTATTTATTTGACAGACAGAGATCACAAGTAGGCAGAGCAGCAGGCAGAGAGAGAGGGGGAAGCAGGCTCCCTGCTGAGCAGAGAGCCTGATGCGGGGCTCGATCCCAGGACTCCGGGATCATGACCTGAGCCGAAGGCAGAGGCTTAACCCACTGAGCCCCCCAGGCACCCCTCGGGGACATTTCTTAACAAAACACTGGGATGGAGAACCGCAGGGACACGGACCCCAGGCACAGCCCAGTGAGGGACCGCGCGTGCACGTGCACACGCACACAGTGACAGACAAGCACGGGGGCCTCCCAAATACCCGCACAGCTGAGCACACGGTGACTTTGAGGGAGTTGCTAGCATACCTGGGTTCTCTTCCTTCCCCGCTTGGCCCACCCGCCCCTCCCCATAGTCAGCTCCCAGTGGGAAGGGCAAGGTCGGCCTTGATCCCCAACCCCTCTGAATCACGTTCAGTCACACACAGCACGGCACTCTGAATGGATGCTTAAGACACATTGGTCCAATGAGGGGAATTCACAGATCTGTATTGGGTACTGGGGATGCAGCCGTGAACAGATCGATTCGGTACAATTAGCTATGACCTTCCACCCGTCCACCTTCTCCTGCAGAATGAAGGCAATAGACCAGAGGGTTAGAGCTCCAACACCTCACGCGATTTGTGTGTCATTCGAAAGTAATGGAGAGTGCCCGCCCCCCAGAGCCTGTCTGCAATGGTTGCGGGAGGGCAGGGGGCCGGTGGGGGGCGGGGGGTGGCTCATGCACGACTGTGGTCCAGAGGAAGGAATGTACCTGGAGCCGTCCATAGACCCTGCATGAGCCAGAACTGATCTCTGCTCCTTCTTGGAAGCAAGACTCAGCCCCAGCTGGGAAAGCCTGCAGTGTTTCATTTTCTCCCTAAATAGCCTGAGAGCAGAACGCCAGAAACGTGCATGGTTCCCCTGCTGACCCGAGTCTCGGGGGAAGAGGAAGTTTCCCCAGCCCAGGGCCTTGAGCCCCACTAGGGTGATGTGAGCAAGCAGAAGGCCCTGTTGTGCCCCACCTTGGAACAAAACAGGTGGCCCCCGGGGAGGGGGGCCAAGTCACAGTGGGGCCAAATTCACTAATCAGAGTCTGACAAGGGCTGCACGCATGCAGGCTCTTCCTGGCCTCACCTGCCAGATGCCTCTCCCCAGCTGCGCTGGTATGTGGGGCCAGAGCGAGGGCTGCCGTGGCCTCAGGCTGCCCCTTGCCCCCCTCCTCCGGGCCCCAGCTGCGGATCCTCACAGCTCTGTGCCTTGCCACACACCGCCTGGGCCTGTGACCATGATGTCCCCACCTACTCAGAGCTCACTGGGGGCGCATGGAGAGACGCCCGCCAGGCAGAGCCATTGCAACATTTCGGGAGACCGGGGACCGTGCAGAGGCCAGAGTTGAAGCAAGGCCGGCGCTCCAAGGGCTGGAGCCGTCCGCAGGGGCCCTTGGAGGGCGTGGCTGCCCTCTGAAAGTTAATAAGGCGTTTCAGAGAAGGTTCAAGTGGAGCAGAAGGTGGTAGAAGCAATGCGCGGAGCCTGTGAGAGCAGATTTCCAGCCTGGCGCCCTCCTGCAGGAATGCCTGCTCCTCAGGAACCCCCAAGCCCCCCCCACTCCCCCAGGCTGCTCCTCTCCACCCAGACGGTCTGTGTTCTTTTTTAATCTTTCCACGTGTGCCAGTCCGATCTCCCCCCCAAGTGTGTGTTTCCCAAAGGCAGGGACCCCATCTTAGAAGTCTTTGCACCCCCCTCCCCAACCAGACCCACACCGTAGACCTGGAGTAGAGGGAGCACGAAGACATTGGGCAACTGTGTCTAGTGCGTGGGTGACCCGGGGCTGGACATAGACTTGTGTCTGATCAACACAGCCATTCTCACCTTGGAACTGGAACGCAGAGCAAAGCCCAGAATCCTAGCTGATCCCCCGCTGAAGCGCTACCGTTTATCTGCTCACTGATTCCGGACCCACTGTGCGCCTGGCGCTGACCAGACAAGGAGGGGGGGAGCCCTAAGCAGTGGGTGCAGGCTGGGTGGACAGATGGCCCAGGCCGGCCTCAGAGCACGCAGGAGGGGCCCCAGCCCGCTGGGGTGGTTCCTGGAGGCCACCGCTGAGGTGTGGGGAACGGGCAGTGGTTTGCCTGGCCCAGAGGGAGAGGAGGCACAGAGGAGAGGCGGCAGCAGCCAGCCTGTTCAGGAACCACAGAAGCCTATATGATATGGTGCTTGCCCACAAGGAGTTGGTGACGAATTGGGAACAAGTTAAGTAGAACAAGATTTAAGCCCTGTTGCCAAGTGGGGATGGGAGCGCGGCAGGGGAAAACACGTGATGCAATGCCCGATGAATCACACCACTGCGTGGGCTCTGGGTCACAGGAGAGTGACAGGTTGGGGGGGCCACGCTGGGCTCTGAGGGCTGGGCAGGCAGCGAGGGGACTTGGGTAGGAGAAATGACCATGTGAGAAAACCGGGGGGCCCAAAGGTGCACACTGCCTCCAGGGACCAGTTTAGCTGGAACAGACGAATTGGGGCTAAAGGTGTGTGAGGGGCCCCTGAGCTGGTCCCAGCTGCCCACCTGTCCCCCCAGAGGACCTTGAGGGCTCATCCCTCCTCCCCTGACCCTCTCCCGTTTTGCAGTTCTGACCTGGAGTGTCCCATTCCAGCCCGAAAGCACCCATTTGCACCCACCTTCTCCTGCTCACACAAAACCAGACCCCAGAGACAAACAGGGAGACATAAAAAGGAGAGAAGATGAAGATTCATTGACGCCAGAACCAACTCTATTCTCGAAAATTGAAATATTTTGTACATAATGACAATCGAGTCACCGGGCGACCTTCCCGGAATAACTTCCCAGATATATGACAGCGACAACAGCGGCCCCATTGGCACTGACATGCTGAAGGCTCCCCAAAGCCACCACTTAAAAAATGCCTCCTGTGTTATTAACATTCCTCACTTGGAGATATTTATGGCTCGTCACTGTTATCAACAGTAACAAATTTCAAGAACCTATAAATGACACCACCCCCGGAGACAGAGCCTGGAACAATCCGCCATCAGCTTGCCCAGCCCCGACTAGACCAGGAATGTCAAATCAGGCTTATCTGATGGACCCGGATGACATCCTCTGAGTCTCACGCCTTCGTCACTCACCTTGAACCCTGGGAACAGTGGGCCCCGCTGCGTCTGCCTCACCTTGGCTGTCAGGCACTGTCAGCCCTGCTGAGGGTGTGCTGCAAGTGGGGGAGTCTGAGCGGGTGTGTCCTGTCCTTCCGCTGCCCTGCCCCACTCTGCACACCTGCACGGTCAGGCCCCCTTCCTCGTTCATTCATTTATTCATCCGTCCATGCAGCAGTGCATTGGCGGGCACGATTGTGACCTTGCATGAATGACTGGGCCATGCGCAGAATGCGGTCCAGCGACTTCCAACCCGAAGGGCACAATGCCGGGCAGGGGGTGCCCTCAGGACCTGGACCCCACTCCAGGAGCAGCCCCAGGGAGGGAAAGAGCCTGGCCTCTCACAAGAAGGGCAAAGCAGACCTCACACCCAGCCCCCACCCTACCCCCGCCACATCTGATGCTAAAAACTGCCCTGAGACACGAACAGGAAGTGCCTGGCCTGGAGATGGAGATCTCAGGCTTTGGAGCAGGCTGCCCACGTGTGGATATGGCCGCAACGCTGACTAGCTATAATCTTATGAACCTCAGTCTTCTCAGCCACGAAAGGGAACGGAAACCAT
Source organism: Martes martes (assembly GCF_963455335.1). NCBI lineage: Eukaryota > Metazoa > Chordata > Mammalia > Carnivora > Mustelidae > Martes > Martes martes. Next base: position 186,122,084 of record NC_137891.1, on the reverse strand, counting down.
GCTCAGCTGTTAAGAAGGTCGGATGAAAGAAAGCCTGTCAGGGATGGAGTGAAGGGCACACTTCTCGGCACAAAGTGTAAATGCTTCGGAGATGAAGACTCTTGAGAATTTTAGGGATTTTCTCCTTTTGCTTTGGGTTTTAATTCCCCTTAAAAGGCAGAAGCCCCATGGAAAGGGTTTCCCCAAAGGAAACCCTTTGGTGGTTGCTTGAAGACAGAGAAGGGGCACGAGGAAGGAGGCAGCCCGCTAGAAAAGCTGCCCGCGTGGCCACCTCCCGGGCTTGGCCCTCCTTGCACTCCACCTTGGAGTGACCTTGGGTCGGTCATATGCACACCCTCTCAGCCTCAGTTTCTCTGTCTGCTGCGCAGGCTCTCCCAAGCCTCGCCATTCCTATGTGGCACCTACCGCAGCTAGTCATGGAAGGTTCTGAGCAGGATTGCTGTGAAAATCCAACAAGATAATGAATGTGAGCAGGCTTTGAAAATACCCAGTGTTTTGTAAATGTGAGAGATTATTATTCCCATTTACCACCCTTTTAAAAGGATGTTTTCCCTCAATTCAGCCAAATTTAACTTGGATGATGAAGAACCAAGCCCGGGAGTCCCCAGCTATAATTTTCCTGCTTCCTTGTGCCTCTGAATATTAAAACACAAAGGCTCCCATTGCCGAGGGAAACCAGAACAGCAGCACATTAGAGGCGCGACTGCACAAACAGAATTCAAAGTGATATTTCAAGCGGGGCGTTCTGTTTATATAAACCTTGAGAGCCCTCGAATGTCAGCAGAACTTTGAAATTAAAATGGCTTCTTTCTTCATGCACTTCGCAATCTGTTATTGAGCCTGTGTCTTGGGGTAGCAGAAGGTCAGAAACCACTTGGGGTTTACTTTGTGGTGTTAGAAATGCTGAGAGATGAGGCCGGGAGGCAGTGAGGGGGTGAGCGTGGTGAGGGCGCGGAGGCCGCTGTGCCGGGCGCTGTCCGGAGTGCTGAAACGGAGGGCCGGGCTCGGGAGTGCAGGGAGGGTGTTTGGCTGAAAGGTCCTTCCCTACTGGCACATTCCTGCTGTCCCCTAGAATCCTCAAGGAAGGATGGGGGGCCCCGGGGATCCCAAGTGTCTTGAGCTGGTGGGGTGGGGCACTCGCCGGCAGAAGCAAGAGCGTGAAAGGGAGGGGAGGCGGGGCCCGCCAGAGGGACAGCTGCAGTAGAAATGAGAGGAGAGAGGTGAGCACAGAACTGGGAGGAACTGGAAAATAAAGTAATAAAATAGAGAGATATACCAGGTGACAGCGGGGAGATAAATGGCACACGTTATACGAAGGGCTCATTTTTGTGCAAATATTTGGGGCTTTATAAAATAAGGCTGTTTATTATAAATCTGTCACTTGAATAAGGCCTGCCGTCCCGCAGGTGTCCCCTGCAGTGAAGTGTTCTCTCTAAGACGTGGAGGGCTGAGCTCTTGGGGTAAAGTGTGGCCGAGCCTGCTCCTTCTGTTTTATAAACAGCCCTTCCCATGGGGGAAGTGTAGCTGCTGGGAGTGAGAGAAGTTGTTGGGTCTGAGGCCAGGGCCTCCTCTGGTCTCAGCCATGGGCCCCTGTGGTGACCCTGAGCTTCGTTTCCAGCCGATAGATTACTGGGGTTGTTTGGCCTGTATCCAGATGACCGAGATTCCTGGGTCGTGGAAGGCCCACTCTCGGCTGGGAGTCACTCGATTCTGTCTACAAATACCAGGAGAACACGCCTGCTGGGCCCCTACCCACCTCCAGTGGGGGAGGATGCACGAGAGCACAGACACATAGCAGCAAACAATCAGGTGGGATAGAAGGAAAACTTCAGGGTCTTATCAATCCCCCCTGTACAGACTTTGAAGATGTACATGTCCTTCTCTCTGAAGTGACTCATATCAATCCTGCCTGGAACCGAGGGGAGCTTGGGAAGACTCTGGGACCTCAGGGAAATTCCCAGAAGGACGTGAGTCCTCTACCCTCAGGTTCTCAGGCCGGCATGTCAGCAGAGCAAATATGGCCTCAGGGCTGGCTGGTACTCAGATCTTGGGGTGGCCCCTGGTCCCTGCTAATCAGTCACTCGGAGACCCAGGAAGACACAGACCGGGTGCTGAGTTTCCCACCAGGAGTGTTTACCCGGAAGATGTTGGTTAGCGCGCGCACACACACACACACGCACACACACACACACACACACACACAACCCCTTAGAGTCTAAGGCACTATTTCCTCAAGACTGGGATCGATTTCCCCAAGAAATTTGTTCTCAGATGTCATTTTTTTTTTATTGCAAAATAGTCCAACCAATGGAGAATCAAGAGTCTCAACTGTTCCTACACCCAGTGTTGGAACCGGGCTAGTCAGAGCGAGATGAGATGTCTCGGGTTCTAGCATGGGAACCTTTAACAGGCAACTGGCCAGACGCAGGTTCCCTAACTCCTCGGAGCCCAGTTCCTCAGCTCTGAAGTGGAACAGATCCTAGTAACGTTCCTGAGAAGATTCTTGGGAAGGTTCAGTGCAGGAAGCTATGTGAATGAAGCCTGCAGCCTAGGGCCCACCTGGCACAGTCAACGTGGGCTTTATTACCACTACTGGGCGAGAACTCAGCCCTGCCTGTGCACAGAGTAGTGCTCCCAGACCACTCAGGTGGACTCACTTCTGCTTCCGAGATGCAGTGCTCCCCAGCAGCCTGGGCTTTGCTGCACCGTGGCCATCCCCACCGTGGCCATCCCCACCGTGGCCGTCCCCACTGTGGTTCCTTAGTGTCACCTCAGCCAACCTTGACTTCGTCAGACTGTATGGTTAACATGTCACTGGTCTGTGCCACCGGGACTCTGCAGACAGCGACTTGCTCTCCCGTCGCCACGCCTCCAGTGCCTGGCTCACAGGACCTCAAGAGAGTGTTGGCTGAGTGGTGAATGGGAAGAGGGGTTCTCAGCCCACATTGGCTCTGGAGCCAGCACCAAGCCCGGGCAGACCCTCACAGGGAAGGACCATTTTCTAGGAGAGGCCGGCCCTCCCATTCTGTAACCTCCTGTCATTTGCTTTGTGTGTCACTCCATCCAGACTTGGAAACTCTGCACCTTTGGAGGCAACGTCCTACTTTCCCCCCTGGCCAGGGGGCCTCCACCCCAGGAACTGGCTTAATGCTGTTTATGTCTCCCTCATTTTCAAGGCTTTGGTTGGAAATTTGGCTTCTCGTGGTTGATCCCAGTTGGTTTTGATGATATTTTACAGCGCCTTCCTAATTTACTGCCCTTTTATGACTATAGTAAAAGGCCACACGTCAGGGAACACCATCAAACAGGAAGAAGTGTCCCCTCTCCTTGTCAGCTCAAGTTGAGCATTGTAATTTACAAGGAAACCTTGTGGCTTAGGGTGTTTACCTCCCACAGAACCAGTTTCTTCTTCCATTATGAGAATGAGATAATTAAAACACTTCCCTGTTCCTTTGATATGGAATTAGGTTCACTCAGCCCAATTGCAAATGCCAGTTTGAGAGCTGTTATGTTACTTGGGTTTCAGTTCAGAGCGATCCGTTTCTTCCAGAAAGGTTGCTGTTGTGCTTTGTTTTGTTTTGTTTTTTTCTCTGCACCTGATCTTGGATTAGACATCAGGAAGGGAAATAAGGGACTTATTTAAACGTAGTTAGGAAATTTGCATCTCAGACTGATGTAGATCTTGGCTGTGGATTTTAGGGCAGCTGGGGCCCAGGGAGTCCCTGAAGCTATGCCGCCTCCCCCCAAACCAGGGGACCTCGCAGGTTGGCCAATGCAAGAGAACATGAAGAGGTGAACTCTGGCTCTTTAAGAGGAAAGCCACAGTCTAGCTTCCCCGCCAAGCCTTTTCCCATCTTTACCAGACGATACCATGGCAAGATGTTCCTGCCCTGGGGATATTGCCCCAACTCAAACTGGCCTAAGCAATAAAGACTCTGTGACATCATCTGCAAGGAAAGTTGGAGGGAGTGCAGGCTGAGGTTCGTGAGTTCAGAGCCTCAGCCGTGTCACCAAGGACCCAGGTTCTTTCCCACTCTTTGCTCGGCTGTCTTCAATGGTGGCTTCGTCCTCTTGCTGGGAGCAAGATGGCAGCAGCAAATCCAGGGTCACACCCACACACAGGAGGAAGATGGGAGACCCTGCAGCTCTTGCCAGTGGGAAATCCTCTTACCGACACACACTTCTGTTGCCTCATTAGCCAGAACTGGGTCATAGATTCATTCTTGAGCAATCCCCATGGAGGGGAATGGGGGAACACTTGGCCAGTTGGGCTCCGCCTTACCCCCCAACTCCCCGTAGACCCAATCTCATGGCTGCATGGGGGAAGGAGGGATTTGGGTGGGGAACAAATGCTGGTGGACAACCCAGAAGCACCCACCATGAAGTCATGTAACGTTTTGTTGAATGGTGAACACAAAGAAATGTATATCTAAAAAACCCAAGTCATGATAAAATGAACCCCAGAATAGACCAGAACTAGCCCTGGCAACTTTAGTTTCCCTCGAAGGACAGTCTTACTCTCCCCACCCCTTTTGGAATCTTGAAAGTTGAACAACGTGGTACCTGGAGACTGAATGGAACCTGGGGTCACTGTGGGGCTCGGTGGGTCTCAACCGAGGCAGATTTGGCTTCCGGGGGGAAATTCAGCCATGTCTAGAGATATCTCTAATTGTTACCATTCTAAGATGCTACTACTGGCTTTTAGTAGTAGAGACCACCATGCTCCTAACTATCGTACGGTGCATGGGCAGCCCTCCAAAGCAAAGGACTATCCAGTCCCAAGTGTCTGCAGTTGTGAGGTCGAGAAGCTGTGTTTAAGCCTGGCCTGCCCCCAGGTTATTCCTGGATATTCCCCTGGGGCTTTGCTCCTGGGGGGAGGGGAGAGAGGAAGATGACTTCCCAACTAGATGGGACTGGAAGCTGGGAAACTCAGGGCCAGGCATCACCTCTCCTTCCCTTCTCCCACAGAATGCATATTTCACTCTGCCCTGTCCCACATGCGTGTCCCCAGGAGGCTGTACTGGGGAGCAGTCTCCTGTTCGGTTGCCCCTGTCTCCATACCGGCACTCACACAGTAGGTGCTCCATAAATGTGGGCTGGGAGGAGAGAGGGGAGACGGGGTAGGAGGGAGTATCTGGGACTGAGGAGAGAGAAGAGGACTTAGAGGCCAAGGCGCTCGAGGCAAAGCTTGGCTGGTGCTGAGATCCGCTGCTTGTTAGCTGGGGAACAAAGACATTCCAGAGCTGGTCGGAGAGATTCAAAGGTTTTGCTGGAGAAATTGAACCTGACCATTCCGACCAAGCCAAAGGGTCCCCTGACAAGAGAAGGTGGGAAGGAGAGATGAGAAGGTGGGAAGGTCAGAGAAGGCAGCCCCAAGGACAGGCACAAGATGAATGGGGCTGGAGAAGGTGGAGCGAGGGCGAGAGAGAAAGAACCGAGGAAGGTCACAGAGTCAGAATTGGAGCCTGCCGATGTGTTGTCTCCGGATGGGAGGAGCAGGGCCAGGAGCGGAGACGCAAAAGCCCAGGAGAGCCCACAGAGCCCTGACGGGAGGCTGGAGAATGAAGGGAGCTGGGCAGGGACCATCCAAGGGAAAGTGGCCCTCTCAGGGGGGCGGCCAGAGAGAGGTGGCCACAAGGAGAGGGGCCACTGGTCTGAGGGCAGCCAAGGGCGATGGGAGGACCACTGAGGCTGGCACCAGTAGGCCCCTCTGTTCCACAGGGGCGGGCCACAGCAGGAGGGTCTCGTCACTGCCCCCTGTCAGCGCCAGAACTTCCACTGGGGGCCACAGGCTCAGAGGCTGGGGGTTTTCCCTTCCCTCCGGAGACATTTGCTAAGCCAGGTGCCAGCATGAGAAGGTGGCAAGGGAGGCTGTGGGTCATGCCTTGCTGCCAATCTCCCATATTAAAATGTCTGGAAGCCCCGGTCAACCCTATCCTGGTAGCATTGCTCAATAGAGAGGCTCCCCTCAAAGCTAAGAAGCTAAGAAGTTAATTTTCTGCCAAGTGCCTCCACCCGGCAGTGACAGCTCAACACTCTCCCTCATCTGGGGTGTATTTAAGTAACAAGGAGAGTGGGGGGAGCTGCCAAGTGCTGTGCTGGCCCTGCCGGACGTTTACCGGATAAGGGATGGGAAATCAAAGTGACCTTCCACTTTGATCTTGCACCTGGCCTTGGCATGTCACAAAATTCCAGGCACCAACACAGCTCCGCCGCCTCCTGGCCCCCGCCTCTGTCTCTGGAGAGATTATGCTAAGGACAAAGCAAGGCATCTTCCCAGGGGTGACCTTGTGTGACATTGGAGTCGCTTCAAACCTTTGGTTTTGCAGAAACCACAGTCAAATGGGGGGGAGTTAGTCGCCTCTGAAGGCACCGTAAAACTGACCCGTTTAGCTCATGACCCTAGAGGCATGGAGGGCAGGAGGGCACAGAGATTGGTGTCTGGGAGGTCACTGACCAATGACCAAGTGGCTACTACTTGCTGGGAACTGTGTTGGGGGCCCCTTTGGTGTTTTCTCACTTGGCCCCCACAATGGCCCTGTCAGGGACGATGACCCTCGTTTCAGAGGGGAGGGATAAAAGAGGGGCTGAGTCACTCAGCCAGGATCCCACGGCGTTTAAGCGACCCAGGTGGGACCCGAACCAAAGTCCGATTCCAAGTCCAAGTTCTTCCCATCATCTGGCTGCCGGCAAGACAACAGATGGGTGCTGTTTCTATCTTCCTTCAGTTCCAAAGTTAGTACCCGCTGCTGAACACAGCTGACTTAATTATAACCCATCTTTTATGCCTTCATTCAACAAATGGCCAACAAAACAGATTGTTTTTTCAGAACAAACCTTAAACAAGTTAAACTTTGGTAACTTTCTCACTAGTGGGTAAAACGGCGTGTCTCGCCTCGTGCTGAATCTCAGCTGCCGGCGGAAGCCCTCCCCAGTGATTTCTTCTTAAGGGCGGGCGTTCTTTCCCTGAGACACGGAGTCCTGAGTGCGGGGGGGAGGCTCATTTAACGCTGATGTGTCCTTGGACTGTGCTTACCCGGCCCGGCTCCAGGCCGGGCACTGGGCTGACGCTGGGGAAGCCGAGCCGAGCCGAGCCACTGCCACGGGGGGGTGGCCCTCCCCAGCCCCGGTTCTCTGCTCTGCGGTGGAACTTCCGTTTCTTCTGCTCGTGGCTTCTTTCCGGAATAGCCCCGGGAGCGGCGTGGGGAGGGCGCGGCAAGGCTGCCCTAAGCTCTTCCTCCACCCCTGCCTGTGTCTGAACCCTGGCTTCCCCCAGACCTTCCCCGGGTTGGATTCTTATTCCAGGCTCGGCTCAAGGTCTCCCCCTCAGAGGCTTTCCACGAGTTCCTTGGCTAAACCGCCTCGCACCCCCCTCAGGTGCCCCCTGCCTGGTCTTTTTCTACTCCTAGTAGAGCTCCTACTGAGCCCTTCCAAAGTCACCGTCTCCTTTCTCCAAATCTGCCTGGTTTGTCTTTTCCGTGCTCTTGGAGAACAACTTCGTCTCCCTTGCCATAGACTCTGAACGTAGACCGGTGTCCGGCAGGTCGCGGTTACGGGTAGACACCTGTCGAATGAATGTGAGCGGGTGAATGAATGAAGTGAGGACTGCCGTCCCCCCCACTTTGCAGAGAGGAAGCTGTTCCTCCAAGAGACTGGGCATCCCCCCCAGGAGTACCCAGCCGGTGAGGGGTGAGCTGGGACCCCCAACCCCTCTCTCAAGGGAACTAAGAGGAAAGAAAGCCTCGTCTTCTGGGGGCTCCGAGCACTTACACGCTTTCTCCTCCATAGCGAGGGAAGCATCGAGAAAGAGCTAGGAAAGGCACTTTGCTCCAGCGAGTCTAAAACCCTCCATCAGAAAGAGGTATTTTTTTCAACTTTTACCTTTCAGCTTCCCCTTACCCATCAGCTTTTTCCAAAAGAAGCTGCCGCCTCATTTTTCCGACAGCCACTAGAATTAATTGCTGACCCCGGGCAGCCAACTTCTCTTAACAGCTCCATGGCAACAGTGGTCCGCAAATGCCAGCAAGTGTTTTTCTGAAGGGACTCGGCCCCTTACACAAAACAGAACATTTTGAGTGAAATTTAAACACAGTTTTTGAACGTCCCTCTTCTGATTTCTTCACACTCCACAAACGCTTTCTTTGCAAACATGGGTGTCCCAGTTACCCTGGGCCTGTGCCAAGGCCCTCGGCCCAGCGTCTGTCTTCTCAGCTTCAAGGCAGCCGTGGTGAGACCTAAAAACAAACAAGGAGAGCGAGCTACGGGCCTCACAGCTGAGGGGCGTGTGTGAGTGCTTGTGTGCGTGCGTGTGTGAGTGTGTGTGTGCGCGTGCATGTACTTGGAAAGTCCAATCAGCTCAAATGCAGAAGGACCCAGAACGGCCCAGGCAGCTTCATTCACTCTGCCTTGGCAATGGCAGGAGGGTGGAAGGGGGAGGGTGGGGGTAAACGGAGGGAATACGGTCCCCCAGTCGGCCGACTCACTCGCTTTCCTCCAGAGGCACAGCCCAGCTCCCCGCGACAAGTCCATCCTGGGTGTCCCACTTCCCCACCACCCCAAAGGCAGATGTGATCAACCAGCCATTGATTCAACCAGTACGTGTTGGCCACCTACTGAGGAATGAATTTCCTTCTGATGTAAACTCTGGGGTCGAAAAGCCTGGGTTCTAAGAGGAAGGTAGACCTGAGCCCCAACATCTGTGAAAGGAGATGGTGTGAGTGCAGAAGGCAGCTCCGGGAGTTTGGGGACAGTGCCGTTACTTGGTGCTGGGAGCGTCTGAGGAGACTTCACGCACAGCGTGGCCTCAGAGCTGGGTCTGGACGTGCAGGTGGGCTGGGGCCTGGCGGAGGTGGGAGAGAGGAAGCAGGGTAGGCAGAGGCCAGGTGGGCCCAAGGACTGAGCCAGGGATGTGAGGAGGGCATGTGGAGGTGCAGGTGGAAGGGATCTGGCCCATCGTGGGAGGCGGGTGTCTTGGTGGGTTGAATTCACGGAAAATGAGGAGCCGTGGAAGGCCAGCAGCAGGTGGCCCCGTCGGAGCTGGGACTTGGGAAATGGGTCTGGGAGTCGAATGGGACCCATGAGATGACTGATGCCCATTGCATGGGTGAGGCGACGAGGACCAGACTGGGGCAGTGGCCTTGGGGACAGAGAGAAAGCCTCACCGTTCCCACATTTCTACCCCCCTCCCATTCTGCGGGCACCAGCCGTGCCTTAGCGAGTGCCCCGGGAGCCGTGGCCTCATGATCACTCTGGAATTTCCCAGGTGTGTGGCTCCACTCTGCCCCCACCTGAAAATGTGGGTCTTGCTCTCCAAGCATGAAGCTTTGAGACTCCCCCGGGGTCTCCTCCTCTGCCATTTGCAAGCGGCCAGCATTGGGCAGGCCAGCGCTCGGCTCCAGCCGGGGTTCAGTAAGTAGCAGTGGAGACCAGGCCTTGACCGGCGTTGGTACTCAGGATGTCAAGCCCTGCCGGTTTGGGGGGCAGGTCGGCGTCGTCTGCAAGGGCACGGGCTCGGGGAAGGGGCGGGCCTGCCGCAGCGGCTCTGCAGAGGAGGCGGCCCCCGGATTTGCCTTGTGTCATTAGTGCGGAAGGCTCTGTTCTTACCCGAGGAGGCTTACAGGTTATCAGCCAGCTCCAGGAGCCACTGGAGAAAGGAGGAAGATAAAGAGGGATTTAAAAAGAAAATAACAAAAAGAAAAACTGTAATTTCTAATCCAAACCTCACCCTGCAGTGGCTTTGTTAACCCCCAGTCACTCTTTCAAGACATAAACTGTTGAGTGCCACAATTACTTCAGTGATTACACTTTATCTTGTCCTACCAAGGTATTAAAGAGGAACTGGGGAACACATTAAAAAAACATACAGCCCAATTTAATCATGATTCCCTCTAAAACAATTGCTAGAATCTCACCGTTACAGTTGCTGGAGCATAAAAATCCTATAGACGCTTGGGGGGCCGGGCACAACGCGTCCTCTGCAGCCTTCATGCTCGGCCCCTTCGTCGTCAAGGGAGAGCTTAGGGGTTTCTGTCTTTAACAGCACTTAGTGGAGGGGCTCCCCAGAGGCTCCCCCAGAGCAGAGGGAGGGTGGCCCAGGGTCCAGCCGCCCAGACTTCCCTGCTTGGAGCACGTGTCCCGCCATCATTACCACCAGGAAGAGGCTGAACGGAAAGCATGAGCTCCGAGAGCGAAGCACAGTGCCCCCCGTCCAGCCCACCGGGGATCTCGGGAGCCTGTTCACGGTCAAGGTTGCAAAGAAGGGCATTGGCTGCAAAGCCAGCTCAGTGTGAATGCCACATGGGGCGAATGTCTGCCAGCTCTGCCCTGCTGTACTTTCTCTCTGCAAAGCAAGGGAAATGTGATCATTGCCTTGGGGTGGTTCTGAAGCCCAGGACGGGGCAAAAGGAGGAAGCTATCCGGGGGTAGGGAGTTGGGTATGGCTCCCCGGCCTCACTCTTCCTCTCCACTGGGCGACATTAGAAGTCACAGCCTTTCTTGGCTCAGTGCTCCCACCCGGAAAGGGAAGGGGAAGGGAAAGTTGGCCTGGACGACCCCTAAGTTTCTTCCTGCCTCAATCATCCTCTTTTCCAAGAGGAATACACAGAAGGGTCCGGAGGCCCATGGTCTGCAGGATCCTTAAGGATCTTTCATGCACAAATTAAAGTATACACAGCCTCCAGATGAGAAGCCGAGCAATTGTTAAGAAGAGTTTGGAAGACCTGAGGTCACCTAGCGTGGGTTTTATCCGGCCGAGGACAGCAGACGACCCCTGTGGCCAAGGAGAACCCCACACCTTCTCACCATGTGACAGGATGTGGCCAGGGTGGTATCTCTCTGAATTCACAGACACTTAAATTACAGACTGTTTATCGAGAAATGGAGCCTTTGTTTTCTTCCAGCACTTGGAAGATAGCCAAGCATTGCCTCTGAGATCCTGTTTTCATGATGGGATAAGAATGGCCCGTGTTTAGCTCATGAGGGCTGGAGCGTCTGTCCACTGGTGCTAACAATGCTTCTTCAGTGTCCGAGAAGAATTTCTTAACCTTGCCCCAATGGGCTCCTGTCTTAGGGAATTACACTTCCCAAATAAAAAACGTCTGAGTCAACTTGGGTGAGCTCCACACACAAGTGCTCGAAGATCTTGGGGACAGGTGGTTATTAGCGATACCGAGAGATGAAGTCACACAGGTTTGAGAGGTAGTCACAGTAGTACCTGCCACTTGAACATGTCAGCCACTGTTCAAATGCTTATCTCATTTCATCTTCACTCCCTCAAGGGGTAGGTAGCGGGATTCTCCCCCTTTTATCAGTGACAAAACTGAGGCACAGAGATTGGTTTGCCCAAGGTCCACAGCTAGGAAGTAGCAGAACCCAGACTCGAACCCCAGCAGGTGTAACCAGGGCCCACGTCACCATCACTGTCACCTTTAGCATCACATAGACCTGGATTCAAGGTGGCGCTTTGGCAGGCGACCTGATTCTTTTCACTTCGTGTTCCTTGTGTGTAACGTAGAGGTAATGATCAGCAGTCCTTACTTCGTGGGGTCCGGGTGAGGATTAAATAAGCTAAGGCCTGTGAGGCCCTCGGCACCAGCACTGGAGCATACGAGTGCTGGATAAATGGTAGCTCTCAGCAATCACAGTGACGGCAGTGGCTGTTGGAACCAGAGGACAGTCTGAACAGTGGAGTGGAGGGAGGAGTAGCTTAGCAAAAGGAAGACAGATCTGTTTAGGAGTTAAGGTTCCTGTTTGGTTGATGCAACAGAAAATTCAACTTCAGGATAAAAGAAAATTGGGAGGTTTAAGTTACTGAAAAGTCTTGAGGTTACACCTTCAGGCATAATGGGATCAAGGCGTCTCCAATCAATGACATGGAGGTTTAGTGTCTCCTTCTCTCAGCTCTCCCTCCATGTTGCCTGGCTCCTTGGACTCCATGCCCTGGCGGCAAGAGATGGCTTCCAGGAGCACGAGGCTTCATCATTCCAGGCTCGGGTCCAGCAGGAAAGAGCATCCCTGCCCCCTAGAGGCTCCAGCCAAGTCCAGGGATTAGCTCTGATTGCCTCTCGTTGGGACTCGTGGCCAGTCATCATGGCCCAGAAAATGCAAGGTTCCAGTTGGCCACCTGAGTCACATGCTCCCTCCCGGGACCGAGTCCAAGAGAGGTGGTCTGTTCCCTAAAGTACATCGGGATTCACAGGAACACCAATGCAAGAGAGCTGTGTTCAGCCCTGCCTCTCATTAGCCCTGTAACTCTGATCAGACCATGGGACACCTCCCCGTCCAAGGGGGCTCATGTGGCCAGTGGGGACATGCTCGGCTTCCTCCAGAGCTATTGTGAAGAGCAGGTGGGCAGGAAAGGCTCCAGAGCACGTCACATGCGCAAATGACTGTTTGGTGCCATTGCCGTCTGATGGGGTTGAATCACTGCCTAATGGGGCACAGTTCTGAGCGGAGACGCCCGCCCTGGGAACGAGACTGAGGCACATGTCCTTGGAGCTGAAGGGACAGAGAGGGGAGAGCAATGGGTTGGGCTACCAGTCTTCCAGGCGCCCACAGCCAAGTCTTGGCCAGAGGCTAGAGAGAAGGGGATCGTGGCCGCTGATGTGGCCGCTCCTGGGAGGGAAGAGATGTGAGGAGTAGTGACAGCAGCCCCGAGACCTGAGTACCAAGCAGCCACACTGCCGGCCCTGAGGCTTCCCACCGCCCCCCATTCCCCACCGGGTCCGGGCCTCAAACACCGAGCAGGACCCCCTCCCTAGAGTCCTGCGTCCCAGCAAACGTCCAGGGTGTCTTACCTCAGGGCTGGCTAGAGGGACCCTTGCTGTGACTTTAAATAAATCAAAAATGAGTTCAAGGTGAGAGCAGGAGAAAAACCCAACAATCTCATTTAAGATCAGGCTCTGCCAGCTCCAGGGTGACAGCTGCCTACAGCCCTGGCAGGTGTCCGGCAAGTGGGAAACGACAGGTGGAGGCTGGACAGCCCTGCTGACATGCCCAGCCTTGGACCCCACCCGGTGGGTGCCCCCGGATCTGGGTCCCAGGGAGAGATGACCCCAAACATTCTGACCTCCTTCCATAACCCCGTACAGATCAGCCACTCAGAAACTAATATCACCCATTACCAAAAAAATCTAGAATTTCTCCTTTCCAGCCCGTGGGATAACCAGTCTCATATGCTAACTGGCCGCTGTGCAGAGTTTATGCTAAAATTACCATCCTGAGCTCCAAGGGGAGCTCTTACTCCTAGCATTTGGGGATCCGGTAAAACAAAACAAAACACACACACACATTCACCTCCCCTTTCTGACCTAAAACACTTAAATTGCATTTCCTCTCGGCTTTTGTCTTTTTGACCAGAAAAGTCCTTATCTTGGTGTCGCCGTGGCCACGGCCCTTCCTCCATGGGTAGCCCCCACCCCCCACCCCCCGCACTCACTAGGGCAGATCGTGTTTTCCGTAAAGAGCCGTCGCTGCTCTGAGTCCAGCTCCCGGGGCTCACCAAAGCTCCAGCCTTCGGTCCCAGCGACGACTTTGGACACAAGCATCCGTGAACCCCGAGGTCTCCCTGGGTTTGCCAAGAGCGCGGGGCCCACCCGCCTCCACAGCCCATTTGTTTTGATCTTCCCGAGGTGTCGCCTTGCGCTTCGCCCACTATGGGCTCCATCTGTCACTCTGCACCCGCCAGTGCCACCCCACGAGGTCCTCTCAGGACCCATCGCAAACTTTGGGCACTTTATAGGCATTTCGTCACCCATAAAAGTTTAGTGTCATCTGCAATGAGATTTTATTGGGCCTTCCTTCCCTGAGATCATTTGTAACGACTCTAAATGAGGCCAGGCCTGGCCCCACGCCACCGTGACTCTCACGTCTTCTGCGTCCGGAAAGCGCCCCCACGCCCCGCCGCACAGGTGCGCTCTGAGGCCAGGTCTTGCGCGACGGTGGTCATGCAGGATGGCTTGACCTTCTAGGGGGCCTTGGGGTCAGGCCTTCTCAGAGGCTTCCAGAAGGTTGGGACAGGTGGCCTGCCCGGCGTCCTCGAAGCCTACGTGTCCTTAAGTGCGCCGGGGAGGGGGCCAGGGGATGGTGACTCTATTTCCTGCCAGCACCGCCCGGTGTCCGGGATGCAGCCGCAGCTGTGCCAGGCGCGGGTTCCCGCAGCACCTGCGGGCTGGAGGGGCCAGCGCGGGGCCGGCCGCTCAGCCAGCGCGGCTCCCGGAACTCCACGCCCGGTGGAAATTGTTGAAGTCTATTCCCGCGACTGGAAAACTCTGGTAATTGTGTAATAACAACGGCAGCGGCAGCACTCGGCAATTACCCAGGGTTTTCATCTTCAGACCACTTTACCCACATTAACTAATTAAGCCTCCCAGCCTCCCTCCGACGCCAGGAAGGGCTGCAGCCCCGGACTCCCCGAGGCGTGCACACTGGCTTAATGAGGACAGCCCGGTGGAGGGAGCGCGGGGGCTGGCCCGGGGCCACCGGCCTCTGCCCCCATGTGGAGAAGGAGAGGAGGCCCCATGTGGGCCCTCCCCACTGGCCATCACCCCGAGACCCCCGCCCTATGGGGCCCAGGCTGGGGAGCAGGGAGGCGGTCTGCGTCCCTGGCCATGCTGGGTGGAGGCCAGGCCTGGCCCAGTGGCCAAGTGCTCCGTTCCTGGCTGTCCCCCTGCCCCACCTCACACCCCTGCCCAAATACAGGGGGTGTCCTGTGGGGCCTCTTGATGTGGAGATGGGGACTCTGCTGCCTCAGGCCAGTACGGAAGCAGGACTTCCAGCCCTGCCCCTGTTCCCATCAGCTCCCAGCGCCCTGCATCACCCAGCCAGGCTCCCCTGACTTCTCTGTGCTCCAGCCACTGGACGCTCAGTCACCCATCCCCCCTGCCGGCTCCAGCCAGTCCCCTTGGAGCCCCAGGGCCCAGGTGGAGGGGAAGCGTGGGACTCGGGGCTCGGGGCTCGAGGGAGCGATGGCATTCTGAGCAGTCAGAGTCTCCATCCCCGGAAGGCGTGACAATAGCACCCGCGGCTGTAGGTTGTTGAAGGCGCTAAGTGAGGGGTGGCCAGTAAGGCTGGAAGGTGGGGTCCCGCACACAGCTGATCAGGAGCGATCTTTGCAAATAGAGGTGCCCGCCGGGAGGTGTGTGCTGGGGGTACAGGCATGTCCCTGCCCCCCCAACCCCCTGAGAGCAGCAGAGAGGATGTAAAATGTAGCGGTTCCGGACACAGAGTTCTCTGCAGAGGGAGGAGAGAACTAACTGGGAAGGGGGTAGCAGCCGGCGGGAGCCCTGGGCAGCCGGGCCCGCCCACCCTGGCCCTCCTCAGGGAGCACTGTTCCTGAGTGTCCTGTAGCTACCGGCAGCCCTCAGCAGGGACCCGAGGGGAGAAAACTGGAGCCTGCCCAGGGCCCCATGACTGGCCTCGCTTCTGATAGGGACGCGGCTTTACCCAGAGCAGAGGAGAGATGCCGGACTGCCCCGGGCAGCCGGAGCGCAGGCGAGAGGACTTTCTCTGCCTCACAGCGAGGTCCCACCCACGGCCCTGAGCCGCCCCGTCTCATCATTTATTCATTCCCTAATAAATCCCGCCCTTCTTTCTGCCGGCTTTGCACTCCTGTTTTATGGGCATCTACCCCGTTTATGAAGCACCCAGGTACAGGGAAGGCTCAGCCTCTTAAGATCAGGCTCGTGGGGGTTTCAGGATGTGTGTCAACGGTGCTCACGCGACAGAGGCCATGAAAGAACCAGCCTGTGGCACGCTCGGGCTGAGTCACTCTCAGTCACCCCCCTCACCGGGGCCGGCCGCGTGGGCCACCCCCTGCCACGCACCCGGAGGCAAGTGGGGAGGTGTGTGGCACTATTACACGCTATTATGACTTTCTGGGTAATGTATACATTTTCACTATCACACAGCCTCTCTCCTTCATTTTTCATGAGAACTGGCACGAGATTAATGACTGAGCCACAGAAGAAACGGAACGCCACGCCACTCTGATTTATCGACCACTTAGCGTTGATGAAGCTGCAAACAAGAGTCAAGCAGATGTTGCAGCTGCATTTTTCTTTATCAAAACCAACAGCTTTTTGCATTTTTAACCACTTCTTGCACGGCTGTCCTGCTTCCTGCACAAAAGGGGGTGCTGGC
The DNA here is from genome assembly GCF_963455335.1 of Martes martes. NCBI lineage: Eukaryota > Metazoa > Chordata > Mammalia > Carnivora > Mustelidae > Martes > Martes martes. Next base: position 186,105,947 of record NC_137891.1, on the reverse strand, counting down.
TCGGGGCCTCCTCCTCCTTCCCATGGAGGTGGAGGGGCCCCGGCTGGGGGTCGGGGGACCCCCTGGCACCCAGCAGTGGACAAAATCCAGCGGCGGCCCAGAGGAGGATGCGACACCCCGCGAGGCTCTGCCTCTGGGCGACTCGGGGCCCCGAGCGGGCCTCCTGGCGGAGAGTTCACGGCTGCACCTGCAGCCCACTCCGGAGCCTGCTGCACACCTGGGGGCTGGGCTCTGCGTGCAGCAGGCACGGGCTCAGCTGCCCCCTACAAGCTGGAATGTCCCCCCCAACTTCCCTCTTGAGCCCACAGCAGATTACTGAACCCCCATTCAAATCAGCAGCATCGGGGCCTTGCTCTCGAGCACTGGCTTGGGGTCAAGCCCTCCCTGGGCTCCTTAAGGCCTTGCCTGTCTTCCAGCCAGGTCAAGGCCAGTCACAGTCCTCCCCCTGCTAAAGGGCAGCCACGGAGGCTCAGCCAGGTCAAGTGCTTGCCCACACTGGAGCACCCTGCCCCCTGGGCCCTACTCTCAGGAGCCAGAGACATGGGAACCGCGGGGCTCTGGCTCCAGGGTGAAAGTTGGAGCTCTCTGGGGACTGGGAGAAGGGTTAGTACCCCGTCCAAGTCTCTGTGACTAGGTGCTCCCATCCACCTGTGGCTGCCACCTGCTTGGGCTCGTCTGCTGTGCCTCCTGGTCTGTTTTCCTCTTCCCTTCCTCCTCCCCTCGTCTGCCTCTCTCTCCTGCCCCCAGCCCCAGCCTGAGGTCCAATCCTCCACAGAGGGTGAGTCCGGGTCCCCCCCCCCAACCCCGAAGGATCTCTGCTAGGAGAGCCCGTGGGCGCCATCAGAGAGACACGGCCCATCGCCGCCTGCCGCTTTCCCAGGCTGCACCTGCTCGGCCCGGGCATGAGGGTCCAGAAATGTGCCATTGCCCAGGGGCTGCTGCAGATTAATGTGGATCACAAGTCCGCTCCCGGCCCCCTGGCTGCCGTCCTCCCCTGCCGCCGGTAGTGGCGACCCACCCAGGGGGAGCAGGGACGCGTTCTTTTCCAAACCAGTCTCCCTCTCTCAAATTCCATCACCAGTCACTAAGAAGATTAAATGGACAACCTTGCTTTCTCCCCACTGCTGGGCCAGCATCTCCCCCTGTTCTCCCCACAGGACCCCCGTGGTCCAGGGCGCCCAGGTCAGGAGGGATGAGCCCACGATCAAAGGGGACACTCAGTTGCCCATCTGGCCCCCGTTCCGCTCCAGTCTTCCCAAAAGGAAGCCCCATCGCGGAGTAGGGGGAGGAACTTTGCCCGTGCCGACCAGGAAGGGGAGAGCCGTGTGGACAGGGCACCACATCAGGGCAGGGGTTCCTCAGAAACTCAAATGCCATGTGGGCCTCGGGCTGGGCCAGGGAGGGAGCCCAGGGTAAAGGGGACGGTTCTGGGGCATCCAAAACCCCAGTGCCCCAGAGACCCAAGAACAGGCAGGGAGGAACTGTTTCCAGTAGCTGCTGACAGTCATTTCCTCTGGTTTTGAACTCTAGCCATGGTTCCCAATCTGTGTTCCAGAGAACACTAGGGTCCCAAGAGGGGCTCAGGCTGACATTCAAAAAAGCTTGGAAAGCCTGTCTACTGCAACACCCAGGAGGCTCTCCTGCCAAGCAGGGTGCCATAAAGACTGACCAGTCCTGCCGCAAAGGAGCCTGTGTGACTTTGGCAAAGCATCCCCTTTCTGCAACATTCCTAACCCCTCCTGTGCTTCTAGACGTTAAGGTCCTTGGCTTGTTCTCCCTAGACTTCCCTTTGTCCCCAAGGGTCGGGTGAAATATGCCCTTTGGTAAAGGTGTCTTAGGAGACCAACTAACTCTGGCCCCCAGGACACACCCTTCCAGCACCTTCAGCCTCCCGACGCATCTCTGCCCTGCAGAGTCCTGGCAGCCTGGAGCTACTAGGTCAGCCCCCAAATCCAAACCTCACATTTTCAGATGAAAACTGGGGTGGCACTGGGTCAAGGGGCCAGCTTAGCCCTGGGCCCCCTCAGGTGCTGTCGCCCCACTTCCAAGAGGACAGACACCTCCTCCTCCTCCTCCTCCCCCTTCTCCTGAGTCTGTGTGTCCCTCAGGAAGACACACGTGGGGATCTCCTGAGTGGGTGTCAAATGCTGAGTCACCAGGGAGGAGACAACTGGCCCCATCCCGCCTCCCCCAGCGAGGTCGGCAGCCCAGCCGGGTCCCTGCCCCGTGCCCCAGAGGTCACTCAGCTGTCCTGCACCCTCAGCACACAGCAGGTGCGGGCACTGGGTTTGGGGAGTCGGCCACCGAAGGAGCCTGGCCTGCCGAGCTCATACATCGGGTGGGAAAATGGGCCAAGCAGTAGCCGCTCAGAACCAAGGAATGGGGGTGACAGCCAAACAGGAAGTGGTGACAGGTGCTGGGACCGCAGGACGGGACCCCCGTTCTGTGGGGTCTCAGAGTAAGGTGTGCAGGCAGAGGTGGGGTTGAGATTTGCAGGACGTATGGACTGGCGCACACCAGCTGGAGAAGGGCTCAGGAGAGAACAGGCCGTCAGGGGAAGGAGACTGTCCGGCCAGGTGGGCCAAGGGGGGTGTGAGGCCAGGAGCGGCTCTGGAGAGAAGTGGACCGGCTTGCCTTAGCCATGTCAGGACCGTGAGCTTCCCTCGCAGGGCCGGGGAGGCTGCCCCGAATCACAGGACCGTGGCTGCTGGCCTGAGATAGCGGGTGGGGACGGAGGCCAGAGCGGAAGTGAGGAGCCCCCTGGAGGGTCCATGCGGCGGGGGTGAGGGCCCGGGCAGTGGGGGTGGGAGAAATGACAGAGCTCACTTGGACTGGCATGTGGAGGGGGAAGGACTGAGAAGAATGACGTGCACGGCGGGGGGAGGGCCGGGTGGGCCATGCGGACATCGGGCTCGGCCCCTCGAGCCAGGGGTCCTTTGGAAGCCCCGACAGGGCCCGTCATGGGGCAGTCGGACAGTGAGCCTGAGCCACGTGGAGAGTTGGGGCTGGGGAGAGGAAGCTGGGATCCTCGCCACACAGTGGTTGTAGGGCCGCGTGAGGTCACTAAGAAAGGAGAAGGACGAGGACCCTGCTGGGAGGCGCAGAGGAAGGGAAGTCTCCGTGCGCTCAGAGGAAAATCAGGACAGAGGGGCTGCCGTGGAGAGGGAGCGCGTTTTTAAGCGGATAAACTGCCCGCTAGCTTCACTCTGGTCATTCTGTCGGAAAAATGTCGGAGTTTGGTTTGGTTTGAGGTCTGGTCCCGCGGTGCATGGGAGTTAGAAGAGCAGGACTCCTTCCTGTCCGGAGGGCACCTCACTCCTCTCAGGGGCCCTGGGGGGCTGTTTCCACCTGCGCGTGAGGAGCTCCAGGCATCAAAAGGAAGGGATGGGGGGCACCTGGGTGGCTCAGTGGGTTAAGCCTCTGCCTTCGGCTCAGGTCGTGATCTCAGGGTCCTGGGATCGAGCTCCGCGTCGGGCTCTCTGCTCAGCAGGGAGCCTGCTTCCCTTCCTCTCTCTCTCTGCCTGCCTCTCTGCCTACTTGTGATCTCTGTCAAATAAATAAAATCTTAAAAAAAAAAAAAAAAAAAAAGGAAGGGATGGGATCACCTAGTCCGTTGGGCTTTCCCGAATCTTCTGGAATGTCTGAGACTCTTACCTACCCTCAGGCGCAGTCCACCCCCATAGATGTCCCTCTCCCAGGCCTTCGGTACCAGACTGGGCCTCCTGGAATTCAGCGGGGGGCGGGGGGCGGGGGCTCGTCTTCAAGGGTCCTGCTGTCTTTGTGGGCTTCAGCTCTAGTATGTTCACAGAAGTCCCCTCGCCCAGGGAGGAGCCTCTAGACAGCCTGTTGTATGCCCCCCAACCTGTAAGACCGGACCTGAGTGGCAAACCCCAGGGAAACATGCAAGCAGCCCAGGGAGACAAAGGCCAGGTTGCTGCACAACTGTCCAGAATCCCGAGTCCTGGCGGGTCTGCTGGGCTGCATCTCAGCTGGGTCCCCCCGAGCAGGGCATGGGCAAGCGCCTTGCCAGCCCCCCGTGCACGGCCAGCAGAGCGGCTCTGGGCCAGGATCTGACTCTGTTAGGAGCACTTCGTGAAGTTCATGCACTGGGACTCTCTGGCTAATATATTTTTTCTCCCAAAAATACCCAATAAAATGTACCAGTAGGGCACCTGGGTGGCTCAGTGGGTTAAAGGCTCTGCCTTCGGCTTAGGTCATGATCCCAGGGTCCTGGGATCGAGCCCCACATCGGGCTCTCTGCTCAGCGGGGAGCCTGCTTCTCCCCCCACACACTCTGCCTGCCTCTCTGCCTACTTGTAATCTCTGTCAAATAAATAAAATCTTTTTTTAAAAAAACATAGCACTAATGAATAAAATCGCCACGTTGCCAAGAAGCAATGTGTGCCCCAAATTTCCAAAAACACTTCAATCACTTCCATTTAATGTGTCTTAAAACCAGTCCCAGCCAGGAAGTCATCCCTTAAAATTCAGCTCGGGAGTTTTAGCCGCAGGATCCCCAGGCCTGAGGACAGAACCTTTGCTGGAGACACAGACCATGATGCCGTCTGCTCCTATGGTTCTTAATCCCAAGCCCAGACTCCTTGAACCCTCATGGGCTGGCACCTTCTTCCTGACTGTATCAAGGACACTGAGCAGCCACAGACCCAGAGCAAAGCCTCCACGTTGGGCACATTCCCCGATTCAACAGGAACACTGATGGATCTAGACTCCCTAGATCAGTGTTTACAGATGTGGGGTACCCAGGCCACTGGATCTGTGAACCCCTGAAATGCAGGGTTGATGAGCCTTGGGTAGTTTTTGAAGCTGGGCGTGGACTATCCACAGCCTTCATCAAATTCTCCAAGAGGCCTGAGACCCAAGAAAGGGTAAGGATCAGCCTTGCCTCTTGGCCTCCTAGGAACGCGTTTTCAGAAAAGACCTCTCTGCCCTTCATAGACCCAGAAACGAGAAGCCAGATGTCGGTGGCACACAAGCCTGGGAAGCATAAGGATGGGGAGTCCTGAGACAGCCTAATTCAATTCTACAAACACGAAATGAGCACCGGTCATTGCCAGACACTGTCCCTGTTGTGAGGGAGTTCAAGGAGGCGGAGGCCCACAGACTGGGAAGACACAAACCCCATCCTGCCGTGGTTGACTTATGGAGGGTGAGGTATCAGGGAAGACTTCCTGGAGGAGGAGGCGATCCTTGTGCCTGTCCTCAGAGACCAAATGGAAACTGGTTATGCAGAAATGCAGCTAGGCCCTGAAGAAGGGACAGAGCTTCCTGAAACTCTGGGTGCACGGTGAAGGTGGCCCTTTGCTCCCCAAGCTCCCACCTGCCCTCCCACCACCTTGCCCCACCCCCTGCAGCCTCCCCAAGGACCCCAGCTGAGCTCAGTGAGGCCATGGGGCAGGAAGCTGCAGCCCTTTCATCTCCCAAGCAGCTGACATCCTGGCTCCGTTCCTGTGTGCTCCTGCTCAGGGGCTGGGATCAGAGGAAGCCCCCGGGGACTCTGGGGGGCCTGCAGCCCTTTGATCCTTCCTCGTCTTGCTCAGCAGCTAGTGCTGCCACCTGGCCAGGCCCAGGCCCAGGCAGGAACCCCCAGCCCAGAAGCAACCCTGGGGAGGCCAGTGCGTCTGTAGGAGGAACACAAGGCAGGGACTTGGAAGTACCACCCATTCCTCCTGACTCCCCACTCCCCATCCATGTGATGCGCAGAACAGACCTACCTACCTAGCTCTGGGGCATATTGCAAGGATAAAGTGAAATGCAAGGTGGGAAAGCACTTAGACCAAGCAAAAAAGAGGCCACCAGATGTCTTGGCAGGCCCAGAATTTGGAGTCCGAACCTTGGCTTCCAGCCCAGGCTCTGTCCCCGGCCACACAGCTTTGCCGCAGTCCACTGGCTGCAGACGGAGGGCGCTCTCCCGGGCCCTGCCTGGCCCTGCCCAGCCTGGCCGGCCTCCCCGGCGCACTAGGGCACCACACAAGATAATGGCTGGAAAGTGCCCCAAGAAGAATAACATACTGTGACGATGTCAGGGATTATCAGCGTTATGAAGGAGCATGATTACCGCAATCCAGAAAAGCTGCCATTAACGAGAAGGCCCCTGTTCGTGTTGATTTAATTTCCTGGTTAACTGAGCGTTGGCAAGAAAAAAAAAACTCCGTGTTTCAACCCTTATTGGAAATCTTTTTAAATTATGCCAGTCTACTTTCTTGTACTGGTCATGGCGTACTCTTGGGTCTTTATTTATGAATGCGCTGATTGATTCACATAATCATCAATGACTCTCGCTCTGACCACATCCCAAAAGACAACGGTAGGCCTGGCCTCCCCCATGCTGGAGGTCCTCATGCCCTCCCAGGACTTGCCGGCAGGTGTCACTCAGAAAAAGCGGAGGACACAGGTCTAGGGGAAAGCCTGGGGTAGAGCCTTCTAAGTGCCTGTATCCCCAGCTCCCTGGGGCTTATTAATATAATGCTAGAGATTTCTTTATGGTTTAAGCGATACCTTCTGCTTGGGGTAGAAGGTGTTTCTGGACTTACCCAGATACACTCTAAAGTGTTAGGATTGGGTTTTTGGTTTTTGGTTTTTGGTTTTTAACAAACTTGTCAGGCCTGATGTGGCCGAGTCAATGGCCTTGGGTTCTGGAGGGCCCCAGAAAGCCGTGGAAGGCCCATGGTCTTTGCAGGGAAACTCCTGCCCTGCCAGATCCCCTCGGGAGGTCTCTAGCAGAGCTGGTGGTGGGCAGAAAGGCTTGGAGGGCGTTTGGAATTGATTCTCGTGGGAAGAGGTTGACCCATTTCCATAGAACCATCTGGGGACAAAATGAGGTCTTCACACAGAGCATTCTTTCTGTTCTAAAGGCTTCCCAGGGGGAGTGTCCAGAGGCTCTGAGCGACAGCCACCTCCTGGGTGCTGCTCAGAAGTAACACGCTAATGGGGCTGCTCGTCCAGGGAGACGCCCACGGGCTGAAGGGCAGCCCTTAGAGGCGGGGCACCTCCATTTCTGGGGAGGAAGGGGGTGATGATGCCTGTGTGGGGGGCGTCCAGCGAGCTGTGGTGAGGAAATGCACGGACCAGGGGCCAGAGCTCCTGGGCAGCCATTGGCATAAAGTCCCAGATGCTAGACCAGTGTTATGTCCGGCCTCATGTGTGGTCCTTTACACACCAATCAGCCCTTGTGGTTCGCAGCTGGGGGTGATTTTGTCCCTCGGGGGACAGTGGGTAATGGCTGGAGACACTCCTGGTTGTCACGCCTGGGGAGGGGGCAGGGTTTACTAGCTTCCCGTGGGCGGAAACCAGGGCCCAGGGCAGCCCCGCGCCAGAGAAGGATCTGGTTCCAGATGTCAGCGGTGCCAAGGATGAGAAAGCCTGGTGTGGGGACGCTCGGCCTGTCTGCACCTGCTGGGGGGGGAAGTCCCCTTGGATGGGCTCCATGCCTCCCTCATGCTGCCCGTCTCTGTACTCTCCCTGCAGAACCCCGACATCGTCCTGGTGCACTACCTGAACGTCCCAGCCATCGAGGACTGTGGGAAGCCGTGCGGCCCAATCCTCTGCTCCATCAACACCGACAAGAAGGAATGGGCGAAATGGACGAAAGAGGAGCTCATCGGGCAGCTGAAACCCATGTGTGAGTACTGAGTAGCCCTGGTCCACCTGGCCCGGGGTCCGGCACTGGAGGCCAGGCCAGCACCATGTGGGCGGGTCAGAGGCCCTCTGTGGTCATCCTGCTCAGACGCTAGTGACCACAGCTTTCCTAAGGGTCACCCCCCACCCTACTCTCGCTTGACCCTCTGAGCCCCCTACGCAGTAGCCAAGGCTCAGAACATCAGGGACTGCGGGCCCACATTGCAGATGGCAACGGTGAGGCTCAGAGGCATGAGGCCATGTCCGTGAGGAGCGGAACCAAGGGAGCCAGGCACTGCTGTCTCGTGGGCCACAGACGGGCAAGCAGCTGCGGTCTGGGGACAGTGAGGCCTGGAGACAAGAGGAGGGGCTGGCCAGAACTGGCCTGCCTCCAGCCCCCAGCCCATCTGCTTCTGGACGCGGAGCTGGCTCCGCCGGAGGCTCCCAGACTGGGTGGCATGCTGATGACCAGAATGAGCTGGATTTCATTTTGCCAGCAAAGTGATGTTCTCTGAAGCATCTGACAGGTGCAGCTCTCTGAATGCAGAACGCCCAGGGAGTCTGGAGAGCTGGGCACGGCTTGTGTCTCATTTCCACGGGCAGCCGCTGGGGGCTCTCGGTGGCCTCTCCCTGCCTCCTGGACTCAGGAAGAACAGACACGGGTCTGCCAGACCCGAGAAGACCCAGCCAGTGTCCAGGGCCCAGGGTTCCAGAACATTCTTCTCTGAGGCTCAGTGAAAAGACATGTCATCACACAGGACCTAAGAGAAGGGGTCCCCGGGTCCCTCAGAGCCCGTGACGCCCTTGGAAGCAGGGCTGCAGGAAAGAGGCTGAGGGACATATATACAGAGAGCAGCTGAAATGTCTTTTCCTGGGGGACCGTGAGCGTCCTGTTGCTGGGAGCATCCAAGCTGAGGCCTGACGGCGCCCACAGTGCCCAGCTCATCCTGAGAGGTCCTCAGAGCTCAGACTGGGGCATTACCCCCCATTCTCAAGGTTGGGGTTAGGGACAGGAAGGGCAGAGGGGTCTGGGTGGGAAGGGAGACCCCAATGGGCCAAGGCCCAGCCACCCAGGGGCCGGGCCCCGAGACTGGGCCATCGTCCTGAGCCAGGAGCTGGGGGAACCCCCAGTGATCTTGCCCTTGATGCCCTGGCTCCAGGAATCTAGAACCAGGAGGCCCAGGGGTCTTCAAGGCTCAGGCTGTGTCTCGTGGAATCCTCCTTAACTACTGATGTGACACACCCATCTTGTTTAAACCTCCCACCGTCCCCAGGGTGGGTCACTCTCCCTGTCCTCGTCTGCATATCCCATCCCTCTGCCCTCAGCAGACACATCAGCCCTTCTGTAGGCCCTGCCCTACTCCGGGCTTCACACGGCCCCCCACCCCCCGCCTAGCTGCCTCAGGACCTCCAGGGAGACCCCAGACTGAAGCTAGCCTCCGTGCTTCACCAGAGGGGCCCCCTACCTCATCAGTACTCTGCAGAGCACCCAGAAACTGGGAAGACCCTGCAGCTAACCCCCAGGAAACTTCCCTGTGCTCCGCCGTTCCCTGGGCCCTGTACAGTGCTGGGCACATGCACACTGGTCGGATGGTCGAGTGTCAAGTGTCTGGGCCCAGCTTTGGTCCACTCCCCACAGGGGTCTGAGCGATGGCTTCGGTAACAGTGGGCACCAGTGCCACGTGAGCAGGGCAGGGCAGCCCAAGCCGGGGAACCAGGAGGCGGGCACATCCCTGTTCTGTGACCGCTTCACTGTGTGACCTCCGGCCAGTTGCTCACCCTCTGCACCCCAGTCCCCTTCTGTAAGGTGAAAGAAAGAATCCAGAGTCTGTACCAAGATCCGTAGCCCCCAGCCGGCCCCTCCAGGCCCAGCTCAGCCCCCCGGCCTCTGCAGAGAGGTCCAAAGCACTGGGGCCACGATTTCACTCCAGAACCACCTAGCCAGAGTTTAGCCCGAAGGCAAAGATGCCTTTCGTGGTGTCCACATGGTCTGAGCCTTGGGCCTGGGTCCTCCCCAGCGTACACAGAGGGCCCTTGGCCTAGAAGCCACCCATGGCCACTGTCCTCATTCTTGTATTCTGTCTGCTCCCTTTTCCTTTCCTCCTTGCCTTTACCTCCCCACAATACACCCCTCCCCGCCACGCGGGAGCCTCCCCGTGACAGACAGGAATGCCTAGGGGCAAGGGGATTAAGCTCTGTGAATTTTAGGGGTGCCATCCAGACCCAAGTCAACCTCTGACGCTTAATTGGAGGAAAGTCTGCAATGCATCATGAAAATTATGTCAAACCACCACCAACTCCCTGTAAATCTAATAACACTTAGCGCGCCCGTGTATCTGGGGGCGGGGAGCGAGCCGCACGTGGTTCCTGAGCGTGCACATGTGCGCGTGGCACTGGTTAGAGACGCGAGGCCTGGAAGTCAGGCCCCAGTGCAAGCGTCACGCGCGACGAGCCTTGGAACACACACAGGGCACCAGCTAACCGCGTTGGGGGAAGGCAGAGGTGCGCGGGGAGCCGAGAAGGCATCAGATTGGGCTCCAGAATCCGGCGTGCCACCCAACGCTGGAGCCAAACACATTAGCTTCATCACATTTTCACATAAATCACATTCCTTCAAAGACTTCACAGCTTGATTTTCTGATGTTTCCAAATTTCTGTGCCCTACAGCAGAGTTGTCAGTGGTTCAATCACAATGTTGCGCTTATCAGTGGTGAAGGGAAACTCGGGTGCGCAGCCCTCGCCTTACCTGTTGCAAGATGGTGGGGGCGGGGGATCTCAAAAATGCCGGCTTCTAAGCCGTACTGACTTTGAGAACCTACCTTGATGCTCGCAATTGTGCCATTGGGTCTCACGGGGGCTTCCCTTCAATCTGCCGTCTGAGGGATGCCTCTTCCAAAATTAAAAAATAAATAAATAAAGACAGGGAAAAATTAAGATATCTAGTAGGAATTCCCAATGTGTTTCCAAAGATACTTCCTATCTTTTGCAAACCCTTCCGGGGCAGTTAGAATACGGTGCAGGTGTGCCAGAGACCAAAAGGAGTTTGGGGTTGACATGGCAGTCGCAGAGCGTCAGGGATCAGCCCCCTGTGCTCCTTGCAGCTGGTGACTCTGCCGTCCCCGGGGTGCCACTCTCTGGTCTGTGGTACAGGTGGCTGGTCCAGCTCCTACCATTGTAACTGCATTCCAGCCAGTGGGAAGCAGGGCAGACAAAGTGGAGAGCAAGCTGCTTCCTTTCGAGAACAGGTCCCAGAGGTTGTACACAACACTTCCACTCCTCTGTCATGGGCCAGAATTTGGTAATATGGTTACCCTTGGTTGCAAAGGAGTCTGGGAAGTGTAGTCTCATGCTAAGCACTGCCATCTTAACACACTTTGGGGAATAAGGTTCCGCGTGTGAGTAATCCAGAGCCGAATGGAACCGAGCTCAGCCTGGGGTGTCCCTGTGGGGTCTCAACTGAGAATCACATGCCTTAGGTCAAGGCCTGAGAATGATTGTCTCAGGCCCCATCTGAGGGTTGGAGTTTAGAGAATTCAAGTGAATGTGATCTACAGCTCAGTATGTCTCATCCTGGAAATTCTGGGGTCTGTTCCAGTGCAGCTGGTCCGAGAGCCCCAGCTTTGGAGCAGCAAACCGCCACAGTGGGAGCAAGGGACCGCGCAGGTGGGATCCTATCGTCCTGGGTCAACTTTGAGTGGAGAAGAATGCCAGGGAGCTCTGTGCTGCAGGGCTGCTGCTGGGAAACGTGCTCAGTGATTCTTGGCTGCCCAGAACCACAATGGCTCTGAACCACTGTGCCCCGGACCTTCCACTCTTGGCTCTACTGGGGCCTGCAGGAAGTCAGATGGGGCCCTTGGAGGGATCCCCTCCTCTGAGCATCCGTGGCTTTCTGCCTGGCCCCATTCCTTGGCAGCCTTGGAGGGGACAGGCATGCCACCCACTTCCCAGCTAGCAGGAGACAAGAGGATGCCATCCAGAATGAGGGATGAGGGCATGAATTTTAAGCTGTGTTCACAGCCCTTCCCGGAAAGGGATCGTGCCCCAGCTGTGTCACCCAGGGGATCCTCTTGGAGCACGCTGGCTGGCCAGGAGGCTCTGCATTGCCAAGTGAGTTCAGGCCTTCCTGCAAACCTCCGCGGCCCCAGAGATCACCGTGCTTCACCCCAGAGATGCCCTATAGGTGCTCCTCCTTGGCCCAAGAGATCACCCCAGAGATCAACCCCCTCTGGGCTTGGCTCTACTCGGACTGACTTTCCAGGTCCCGAGACCTGTGGGTGGGCAAACAGGAGGGCTGGCTGGGGAGCCTGCCTGGTCCCCGGGCCTGCACCCACCCGTGTAGTTAAGCCCGGGGTGCCTGGAGACAGGGAACCCTATGCTGCTGGAAGGAGCTGACGTGGCAGAGAGGCTGGAGGGGAGCGGGCTCAGCAGCAGGCACGCATGTCTCCCAGGAGCTCCTCAGCCACCCGCACTTGACGCCAAGGGCACCCTCCGTGTCCAGAGCCCCCGGCCGGTTCTCCACCTGTCTGAGTCGCCCAGACCACGCAGCACCCAAGGCTGGCTTATATAGTCAGTGCGTCTGTTGTTGTCTCATAATTTTCCAGACAAAGACCAAAGATCCAGTAAGGGGGCGGTTGTTTATTTGTTTTGCTTTTTTGCTTAGATTGTAATCCTGGTGATTATAGAATATCAAGAAGTAAAATCAACAAAGGCTCTCCTTTCTGGCCCCGCATGGAATCCTGTTCCTGGTCGATTAGCGCCACCTGGCGGCCGGCAGCCGCAGAGCGCTCGGAGGTGCGAGCCCTCTGCGGGAGCCAGACCCTGTCTCCCAGGCCTGGGTCCACGAGCAGCCTGGGGATGTGGGGCGCTGGGCCACGCGTGCCTGTGGACCTGGGGTCTGGGATGTGGCGGGAGCCCTCAGGGGTCTGCTCTGTAATTCCGGAGCACTGGGCTTGGGCTGGGGCTGGAACAAGCAGAGGGCGGCCCCGGGGAAGACACATCTACTGCCTTTCCTCTCTGACTCCGTCCCTCCTGATCAGACAGCAGCCAGCTGCTGCTAGACTAAGGGGCTGGCAGTGCCACCCTGACAAGGAAGGCGTCTCCTAAGTCTTGGCCAGAGTCTGTGGGCAGTAGGAGGCCGTTAGCAAAATAAGTCACAAAGGTGTTGCGCTAAGATGGGGAAGGGGCATCTGTTGTGAGAAAGGGTTGGAGAGTTTCTTTCTGGTGAGAAAGGGTCACTTGGAAGCACTTTCCAGCGTCCCCTTCTCTGAAGTTACACCCAGGATAGGAACAAGGGCCCAGGTGAGTCAGGAACGAGCTTGGACATGGCCAGGCTGGCCGCTGCTGGGGCTCCCCACCCAATGCTCCGAGGCCCAAGAAGGCTGGGCAGAGACGCTGGCTCAGTGCCAGGAGCCGCGGTCACTGAAACAGCCTGGGCAGGTTGATCAAAGGCAGGCTCCCGGCCCCTCAGCCACTAGCCCCTGAGGCTGTCTGATTCCACAGGTCTGGATAAGATTCTCATGCTTTCTGAGAGATCCCACCCAAATCAGGCTCCGGCAAGAAGCCCACCACCACCCATGTTGTGGAGATCAGGGTCGCCACCCTTCTGGGGCCACAGGCCTCTTTGAGCATCCGATGGCTCTCCCATCCAGGTGGGAGGGAAGCACCAAGAATCGAGGATGTAATTGGCCCTGTGAAGTCTTCCCACAGACTCTGGGCTAAGATATGCTACCCTAGAAGTTTCCTTGGGTTAAAAGTCTTATGTTAGAGGCAGGCACATAATAAGGTCTTACAGACATTATTGACTTGAACTCGTGAGCAACGCTGTGTGCCATGAGCAGGAGCACATCTGTGTCCCCACGGCAGGCCCCGGGTCCAGGACAGCAGTGCTGCCCCTAAGAACAGAGGCACTCACCAGTGGCTGGAACATGTGAGAGCCAGAGGTTCTGCCCTGCTCCCTGCCTGGGTCCACAGGATGTGGCATCATGGGGGGGGGGGGTGAAGACAGTACAGAAGGGCCCGGAGAAGATTTTCCTGCCCGTTTCGCTGGTCCCTGTGTTTGGGGAGGGGGGCTGCCGGCACGGGGAGCAGGCAGAGTGGGTCCCCTTATGTCCCCAGTTTCTGCCAGCGCACCTTCCTGGCTCCTCCCACCCTGACCAGAGGACAGCAGGCCGTGGGCATCAGAGACCAGTTGGTTTCCTTTTCTGCTCCCAGGACCAGGCTTGCTTTGCAAATGGGCTCCCTCGGGCTAAATTGTATTTGGCGGATCTGGCTCCCAAGTAGGAAAACTGAAAGAGAAATACTTCTTTAGGTTTCCCGTCTCTCCCTGGCTGCTGGGGCTCCTCCCACCCCCGGCTGTGACAGAACGCCCCTCTCTGTCTTACCCCTCCCCCTCATCTGCTGAGCTCCAGTGGAGTGCGTCCCCAGGGACCCCCACCCACACCCTGTGCCCGACCGCCACCCAGAGCTGACGGGGACTTGCTTAGTGCAAGACTTTGGAATCGTTGCCAATATTAAAATCTGCAGATTTTCAGCCTCTCTTTGAATATTGAAGGTTCTGGCGCATGCAGTTAGGAGCCAAGAGGCAGCCACCTCAGTGCCACCTGCCTCCCAGCATGGAGGTACCCCCTCCAAACCCCAGGAGGAGGCATCTGATTCCGGCGTCCTTACAAGCCCAGAGGCTCAAAAGAAGCGAGATGGCAACAGTCCCACGTGGTCCCCTGCCCCCCTGCCAGGGGCCTGGCAGGGCTGCTCAGTCAGGGGGTCCCTCCTGCCATCTCTGCCGCTGAGCAGGGCCTCGGGAGATGGTCTGCCATGAAGCTTGAACAGGGGAGAAGATTCCAGAGCCCACGTGGCTCCCTGGATGAGGGATAAGGGCTGGGGCTTCTCTGCCTGCCAGCTGAGCTTCCGACATTAGACAGCCAGAGCTCCGAGCGCGTTCACGCTCACCCGAGGGCGCAAAGAATTCTCTGCCTCAGCAACAAGGCCACTTACCAAATCGGGAGGAGATTCCGAGAGCCTCCCTCCGACTGACCCCACAATGTCGCTTCCTGGGCCCGCTTGGCAGGAAAACACCCAGCGGAGCCAGCCTTGTATGTCACTGGGACCCTAGTGGGAGGCCAGGCACCCAGCGCAGGGAGCCATCCCTATATGGCCTGGACAGCCCGGACGGTCCCCCCCTGCCCCTCACCCCCCAGGCCCCAGGCCCCTCCCACCCGCAAGACGTGTTCCATTCTCAGGCCCTCGACCTTTCTCCACAGCGTGTCTACCATTGGAACAAGGTGCTCCCCCCCATGATGATGCCCCACGACCCCAGACTTCCAGAACCAGGAACTCTAAGCTCCTTGGGGACCCCATACTTGTGACCCTAGGCACACACACCCTTCTGTCCCTAACACACTCCTCCAGATGAGATTTCTGGAAATGTTGTCCTTGGGGCCCGTAGGAGAACAGAGCTGAGGGCACAGTGGGGGAAACAGAATGGCTTGTGGGTGTCTAAATACAAGGATTCAAATCTAATGAGAATTTTATCCAGTTGAACCCAGCAATCAGAAGCAGGGTCTTTATTCCAGTCAACAAGAACACAGTCAAGATGAGACTAGTGGCAGTTGGTTCCCATTGACCTTGTTGCCATGGAGACAGCCTTAGTGTCAACAACGCGCAGGATCCAAACGGGCTCATTCACGCAAGAGGCGGTTGGCGGGCCCCCTCCAGCTGCCCCCGTCACGTGGCTCCTAGGAACCCCTTCCTACAGGTCCAGGGTTGCCTGGGAGCTCCCCAGTTCATACCATCGTGCAGCCAGATGATCCCAGAGCCCCTGTCAGTCTCCCAAGGGGACCCTTCCGCCAGGTCACATGGCCACCCTATTTATAGGCCGTGACTGAGGGTTGAGGACCTGGGCAGGAGTGCTGGATGAATCCAGGCTGATGAGGAAGGAGGAAGGGACCCGCCCTGCCTCCCCACAGGCCTTGCGTTCAGTGCCAGAGGGTGATCATCTTTGTCACCAACATCCCATGTGTCACCTGCTTGCCACAGCACCGAGAAATCTCTTCCATGCAGAGAAAGCCAAATGCCAGTTCCAGCAGGCATGGACTGTGTGGTTACTGTAGTGACCCAAGCTCCCGGGAGCCAGCATGCCCTGTCATACCTCTAGAAGTTTCTGCCCTGCAGAGCAAAGAGGGGCAGGCTCTCACCAGCCTTCCAGAGCCGCAGTGGGGCAAGGTGGGGAGCTTTCCAAGCTCTCCTTTCTGACTCTGTCCAGCTCCTCTCCAAACGGTTCCAGGCACGATGTTTCAGAACAGACAGGGGGTCTGGCTCTGCGTCCTGGGCCCTGGTGTGCCTCGGAGCTCCTATGGACACCATCCAATCAGAATCCTGGGGGTGGGCCCCACTCTCCGTCTCTAAAGTCCCTTGGGGAACATGCAGTCAGGTGAAGCACCCATTTTACACGTGAGCAAAGTGAGGCCGAGAGAAATCGAAGACCCTCCTGAGATCGCAGGTGTGTGAGGAAAAGAGCGGCCGAGGCGGACCCCTGGCCTCAGGTGGCAGGTCCCCCCAGCCCGGCCCCGCCTCCCCCAGCTCTTCCCGTCCAGCTAGCTGGGACACTGAGGTGAGAAACTCACCCTCCCCTGCCCTAAGTTCCACCGCTGCGAGAACGGACATTTGTGGCTTGGGCAGGCACCTGGTCTCGGACTCAGTGGGTCTCCTCCCCACCCCACCGCCAATGACTGGAAAGCCAGGCAAGGAAGCCTTGTCTCAGACCGAAACCCTGCCCCCCGCAAATCCCACCTTCTCTGGGAGGAGGCTTTCTTTGAGCGCCCCATCTTTTGTAGAAATTTCTCCTAAGCACACCCCAGTCTGCCAAGAGGACTGAGGCCAAGCAGCACCCGGGGACCCTGGCAGCTCGGGTGTGGAAACCGGGACGAGCTCCTCACGCAAGTCTTCGTCCCTCTCTTGCCGGCGTCCCGTCTTCCGTGGCGTGTCCTGCCTCCCACGTCCCGCCCTGGGTTGGTGGCCCTGCCTGGCTGCTCGCTTGGCCCTTCTGAGGCCGCTGGCACCCTCCATGGTCAGGATGGGCTGGGGGCTGGGGGACAGCCCCCAGCCTAGCCCCAGGTTCCAGGGTCCCCTGCACGGTCACCACCCGGGAAATCGGACAGCCTGTCCCTTGGCAGTGAAGTGAGTCCTGCTGGGAGAGCAGGGAACGCTCGCTCTCCTGATGGGAGAGCAGGACCTCCTGACGGGAGAGCTCGCCCTCCTCCGCCCACGAAGGAACCTCCAGCCCTTCCTCCGTCCCTGGAGGGGTGTGGGCTGGGGAGGCCCAGGCAGACAGCGGGACCCTGCAACCCCTCCCACCCCCACTCACCTGCTGTGTGACCTTGGGCAAGTCACTAACTTTCCTGCCTTAGTCCTCACGTGAATGAAATGAGACGGCAATGCTTCCTCAAAGGATTGTGGAGGGATTAGAGACATAATGTCTGGACTGGGGGGTCTCACACTTGAGCCAGCATCAAATCTCCTGGAGGGCTTCTTGGGACCCAGATCTGAGGCCTACAGACAGAATTTCTTACTCGGTGGGTCTGGGTAAGGCGTGGGGATGTGTGTTTCTAGCAGGATCCCAGGTGTTATATTGCTTCTGGGACCCCAGTCTGAGAACCACTGCCCAATGCCCTGTCCACCGTCAAGGCTCCAGAGGAGACAGATAACATTCGTGATGTAGTCAGCACATAAAGAACCCAGCACAGTGCCGGGTTCCAGAACGTCCCTGATCTCAGGGCCTCTAGAATGCACGCACGCCAAGTGTGGGATGGGTGGCTCTGTCCTGGGGGCTCCTAGGGCGCCAGCCAGTAAGCCTGAGGAGGGGGGAAGCAGAGCCTGTCTGGGCCATCACGCCAGGAGAGCCCAGACCAGGGAATTTCAACCATGGAATGAATCTCCGTGTGCACACACACTCCCCGTGCCTCTTCCTCTTCTCACAAGCACACGAGTCCTGTCGGATCAGGGCCCCAGCCTATGACGTCCTTTAACCTGGCGCGTCCTGAAAAGCCCTGTCTCCGGACACAGTCTCCTGGGGGTAGGGCTTCAACCTAAGAATTTGTGGGGACACAGTTCTGTCCATTCAGGGGGTGACAGGGAAGTTCACCTGGGCTCAGGCCTAGCCTGCCTCGCCAAAGCTCCCCCCTCCCACCACACGGCTGGACAGGAGCAACCAGAACCCAGTCCCAGGTGGCAGCAACCGCCCCCCCGCCCCACCCCGTCCCCAGCCCCCTCTCCCAGAGCCCAGTGACTCTCTTCCCAGTGGTTGGCCGCCTCTTGGGTAAATTGTTCATCAGAAGATACTCTCCAAAGCACGGCCCACATGCTGTTGTCATTGATTTCCTTTTGATTATTCATATTAGTGGCGTTATAGCTGCCTCGTTGCGGGTGGTAATTAGGGTAAGTGTCACATACGGGCCAGGTCAGCGCAGGAGTGGGATGGGGTTTCCTGCGACAGGCACCCCAGCCCTGCTCTGCTGGTCAGTCCTCCTGCAGGGAATGCTCTGGGCGCCCCAGCCAGAGTGGTAGGGAGGGGGCAGGACAGCAGCGGGAGTGCTGGGGGATCCACGGGAGCACCTGCGTACCCCGGTTTCCAGTGGAACATGGGGTTCTCCTGGGAACTCCCGGACTGCACCAGCCTGTGGGGAAACGGGCGTGGCCCACCCACACCTGCCTTCTCCCCCTGTGATACCTGACCCTGCCCAGCCTTCCTGGGACCACCACCCAGGGCCGGGCATGGGTGGCACAAGGGGGACCCCAGGAGGTCCCCCTTCCTGGGATTTGCCAAAGCTGGCTCCTCCCATTTGAGGAGGCCGACTATGGCCTGGGAATTAGGATCCCAGTGCCTCCCACCAAGACCTAGCAAAGAGAGGGGACAAACATGACCCAGAGCCACCGGCAGGCTATTTTTCCAGGAATTCCCTTTTCTCTTTCTGTGCTTCCCTCACAGTCACCCCCACCCCCACCCCCACCCCCCAGGTAACGACCTTACATTTAACCAAGTGTATTTTTAATGCAGTTTCCCTTTCGCTGATTTTGCCAAGGTTGGGGTGAGGGGCAGACAGGGGACAGCCGGCCAGTGCACGTGTTTACTAACCTTCCCTGCATAAAACGCTCTTTTCCCATAGAAATCTCCTTTCCCGCTGATTCATTACGTGTCAGGAAGCAGAGCATGACATGTTAAAAGCCGTCTTGATAGTATTTGATATTCAGAACCGACAACTCCCCAGCTTGGAGGAGGAGGGGGCTTCTCTCCCCGCCCCCACCGGAGGGGGAGGGACATGATCTGCATATCGAATGTGCCAAGACAGTAGGTAATTTGCATTAAGCATCCAGAAATTCTCTGCTTGCAATCTGTCACCCTTCACTGGGTTTTCATTTTATAACCTTCACAACAGAAAAGAGGAAAGCAAGAGGCAGAAGGAATGCAGTAAGTGAGCCCCGGCTCGGCAGGGTTGGGGAGGAAGACTGGAGAAGGCGGCTGCAGAGAGGGAGGGGCTCTGGTCCCAAAGGCCAGAGGACTACTGCCACTCGAGGGATTCAACAGCCCACCCCCCCTCCAAGACCCAGACCTCCGGGCAAGGGGTGGCCCTGCGGCCAGAAGCCAGAGGTGGGCTGCCCTGTGGGGAGGCCCACTGCTCATCTGTCCACAGAGCCAAGCTCACAGCCAGGTGGGGGTTTTCCTGAGAACGCCTTGGTCTGTCTTTGCAACAAGCATCCGCTCGGAGTCCCCTGTAGGAAGGAGCGGCAGTGGTGGGCTCCCAGACCGGCAGTAACCTGCAGGATTCAGGCTTGAGACAGAGCCGCGTGTTCACCGTCCGGACTGCCCATGAGGAACTCTTGGGAAGCTTTAAAAGAAAAAAAAAAAGCCTGGCACCACCCCAGAGCAGGGACTGGGACACACCATCAGCAGGTGCAGCTGCGCGGTGCAAGGGGAGGGGTCCGCAAGCCCTGTCCCCTCCCCCCAGGCTCTGCTTCCTCCTCTACAAAATGAGGAGTCCGGGAGAGGTCAGCTGAGCGACCCTGGCCTTCACTCCTGCCTTGACCAGGTCCCTTCTGCTCTTAGCCATCTTCCATATGGGGTTTCCGGGTGGAGGTTCATTTGAGAAAAGGGCTCCGCAGCGGTCGTGAGATCTGCAGACCCTGGCCTGGGCCTTGCCTTTCGGTGGCCAAGGACAAGGTGGGGCCCGAGCCAGCGGGAATGCTGATGTCCTCGCCGGCCACCAGAGAGCTCCCTGAGGGATCCCAAGGTGGGAGAAGGTGGTCTGGAAACTGCCCCGCCACCCTCTGCCCGGGCCCCTCGTACAGCGATCTGAAGAGGCAGACACGACTTCCCACCCAGGTAGCTCAGCCAGCTCGGGGACAGGAGCCGCTCGGCAGCCACACCCCATCCCCTCGTGATGATGCCCCAGATGCCAGGACACTCTGGGACCAGGGCCACCGGCCTGATCAGGAAGGGGCTAACACCTGGGGCCGATGTGCCCGAAGGAAGAAGGAAGGAAACAGCGCCCGCCGGGACTCCCAGCGCACCACACCTGCGCAGGAAGGGGTTCTCTGAAAAAGCACCGAAGTCCTACATAAAGGAGGTGACCAGGAGTGATGGGCGAGGAGCGCTCTCCGCGGGGTTCCAAGGCAGAGCCACGGGGGCTGTCCCAGCAAGCAGCTTCCTTCCCCAAGCCCAGCCCCGCCAGCATCAGGCAGGCCCTGGGTGAGGCCGGCATTGCGCCTGCTCATGCCGTCACCCCAGGGACCGTCAGGACAGCAGCTGTTCTTTGGGGCGAACACACAAAGTACAAGGCAGGAGGTCGGCCTCTCCTGCTGGTCGCCCTGTGAGGCGGAGGCTGCTCTGTTGCCGTTTCACAGGCGAGTTTAGTGACTTGCCCAAATTCACTCCGAAACCTGGCCTCCCGTCCAGGTGTGAATCTGACCCAGCTCCTCCCGGCCGTGTGGACGGTCTCCCTGGGTGGCTGCCCCCCGGAGCCTCACAGAGGGAGGGCAGGCGTGGGGCATGGTGATGGTCTTTCCCTGGAGGCCGTGTGAGAGAAGTTCTTCCAGAGGACAAAGGAAATTGTCCTTGCGTTGGCAAAGCCACTGGCCTCTCCCCAGCGCGCCCCCGCCCCGCTTCTCTTCCCAGACCACCTGGTCCCACCGTCCCCGTTTCACAGCAAGCTGGGTCCCTCCTAGAGCCCTGGGCACTGGCCCCCAGCCCCAGGGCTAGGTCCTCCCTGTCCCTGGAACTGGCCCCCTAGAGCCCCCAGAGAGAGCCGAGTGCCTGGCGAGCCCGGGGGCAGCGCCAGCGGAGGACCATGAACGAGTGGGCGAGACACCCATCAGCCCACAGGCCCCGTGGGCAAGTCAGTTTATTCTAGACTTTCAGCCGCAGTCCTGCAGGCAGCTGGGGAGCCCAACCTCAGCCAATCTGGGGATCCGCCCGAGCAGCAGGGACAGCGGAGGTCCCGGGGTCGGCCATGCAGGGGGCCGGTCATCGGTGGGCATCGACTGTCCAGGTCATGTGGGCCCTTCATTCTCCCCCTCCTTCCCCTCCCACGGCCTAGCCTGCAGCCCCCCTAGGCCGAGCAGTCAGGTGAGAACGAGAAACAGAAGCTCCCCTCCAGGGCTGGGCCTCCACCCTGGGTACACAGCCTCCGTCTCCTCTCCAAATCTCCACTACCTATGGTCTGGGCAGGGTAGGGGGGCCCTCAGAGGCCTGCCGCCTCTCCTTCCTGTCCCGGCTCCCCTCTCCTCCACTCCAGGGCCCCCGGAAGAGCCGCTCTCGTGCACTTGGACTCCAGGAAAACAGAAGCAAATCTCTAGTCCTCTCCCCAGGCTGCACTGTAGGGAAGGGAGGAGGGGGCAGTGGAAGGGGGCACGGAGCTCCCGGGAGTGCAGGCCCCACAGGGCAGCCTGCCCCGCTGGGTCCTCCGACCTCCCCCCTAGAGCCAGCCTCCCAGCAGAGGGGGAGCCCTGTTCTGAGAGGGCGCAGGTCCCAGCCCCCCACCCCCAGGACCTGCCCCTGCACCAGGTGACTTCTGACCGCCCCTCTGCCTCTCTCTCCCCATAGTCCACGGCATCAAGTGGACCTGCAGCAATGGAAACAGCAGCTCAGGCTTCTCCGTGGAGCAGCTGGTGCAGCAGATCCTCGACAGCCACCAGACCAAGCCACAGCCTCGGACCCACAACTGCCTCTGCACTGGCGGCTTGGGTGAGCAGCGCCCCCTGCGGGCGGGGAGGGGGCAAGCGGGCGGAGGGGGCTCTGCCAGGCCGCAGGTGTGGCTCTCCTCCACAGGTAGCTTTGCTGTCCAGTGAGCCCAGTGGGGTTGGCCAGGAGCCAGGGGACAGGGCGGGACAGCACCCGGGACAGACTCACCCTCATCCTGGCCCGTGGTGCTGGTGGGGAAGCCCACTTGGGGCAGGAGAAGCCGTTTCCAGAGAGACAGCTCCCTCTAGGGATGGGGGCAGTGGAGATGGGGAGAGTCTAGGGCTGGGGCTCCAGGCCTCGTCTACACACGGCAGGGACCCTCCAGGTCCCATCTTGGGTATCGACAGGAAGCCCGGCTGCCCGGGCACAGGGCTGACATGAGCATTTCAGGGAGGTCAGCCCGGAGTCAATGGGCCCACTCGGGCTAATCCTTCTTTAACCTTGGTCTCCTCCAAGAATAGAGTGTCCCACCCTCCCTGTCCTCACGTGTCTGTTTTTCTGATAACGGTATTTGCTTTTAGAAATACGCGTTCTCCACCTCCTTGTCTGCCTTAATTACACATTTCCATTAGACGGTCATGTCACTTCTCCGCAAAGGCTTCATGCATTTAGGAATTATGGTGGCGAGGCCATAATAGGCTCGGGGGGAGAAGTCACCCTTTTATCAGAAGGGAAGGGACCCTCCTCGTATGGAATGAAAACAATTGCAGAGGGGAGAGAAAAGAGAAGAGCCGACCTGGCCTCGTGTGCAGAAAGCCCTGCGGAGACTGGCCAGAGTTCAGAAGCCCGTGGCCTAGGGCTTTCTCCCTCTCTGCCAGTGGGCTGGGGGTTTAGGACTCTGTCTTTGCTTGGGTCTTGTAGGGATTTTGACCCACGAAGAGTTGAGAACAGGCCCGGGCTGGCCAAACGGAGGAGGGGCCAGATACCTTTCTGTCTCTGGAGCAAAGCCTAGAACCCGATCTGGTCCTGGTGCCTGAGGGTTAATCCAGAGAGAGAACATTGGTCTCCAACCCCTGCCCCCCAAAACGCTCTGTGCAGCAGGAACAGGCATGGAGAGTTGGGGGAGGGGAGAGAGACACGGCCACCGCTCTGGGCTGAGCTCCCCCTACCCTCCCTGGCCAACAAGAGCTGTTTCAGTAAATGGTGTCTGTCTCTGAAGGTGGAAAGGATTTTCCTGGAGGACAGCAGACTCTCCACCTTCTCCTTCCCAATGACCCATCTCCTGAGGCGCTACTATTAGTATTGTTAGTAGTAGTAAAGGCACCCCAAGGAAAGACCCCCACCTCCGGTCTGGAGGATGGTTCCGTGGAGCATGTGAGAGGCCCGGGGATTGGGGTTGGTGAACCCGAGATCCCGAGCATGGGGTACGCACCTGCCCTGGGGGTCAGCGGGCTGCCCGGGCTCCCAGACTAGGCTCGGCCAGGCCCCAGCTGCCCAGAGACAGGGTCCATCACGGCCGCGGCTCTGACGCTCTCTTCGCATGCGCGTGTGTGTATGTGTGTGTGCGTGTGCGCACGCACGTGTGCGTGGTGTGCCTCTGATCTCCACAGGCGCGGGCAGCAGTGGGCACCACAAGTGCAACAGTGCCAAACACCGTATCATCTCGCCGAAGGTCGAGCCGCGGACAGGGGGGTACGGGAGTCACGCGGAGGTGCAGCACAACGACGTGTCCGAGGGCAAGCACGAGCACAGCCACGGCAAGGGCTCGAGCCGCGAGAAGAGGAACGGCAAGGTGTCCAAGCCGGTGCTCCTGCACCAGAACAGCACGGAGGTCTCCTCCACCAACCAGGTGGAGGTGCCCGACACGACGCAGAGCTCCCCCGTGTCCATCAGCAGCGGGCTCAACAGCGACCCGGACATGGCGGACAGCCCCGTGGTCACCGGCGTGTCCAGCATGGCCGTGGCCTCCGTGATGGGCAGCTTGTCCCAGAGCGCCACGGTGTTTATGTCTGAGGTCACCAACGAGGCCGTGTACACCATGTCCCCCACCACCGGCCCCAACCACCACCTCCTCTCGCCCGACGCCTCTCAGGGCCTCGTCCTGGCCGTGAGTTCCGACGGCCACAAGTTCGCCTTCCCCACCACGGGCAGCTCGGAGAGCCTGTCGATGCTGCCCACCAACGTGTCCGAAGAGCTGGTCCTCTCCACCACCCTCGACGGCGGCCGGAAGATTCCAGAGACCACCATGAACTTTGACCCCGACTGTTTCCTCAATAACCCAAAGCAGGGCCAGACGTACGGGGGCGGAGGCCTGAAGGCGGAGATGGTCAGCACCAACGTGCGGCACTCACCGCCAGTGGACAGGGGTTTCAGCTTCACCACCGTCCTCACCAAGGAGATTAAGACCGAGGACACCTCCTTCGAGCAGCAGATGGCCAAAGAAGCGTACTCGTCCTCGGCGGCGGCCGCGGCGTCCAGCTCCCTCACCCTGACCGCCGGCTCCAGCCTCCTGCCGTCGGGCGGCGGCCTGAGTCCCAGCACCACGCTGGAGCAGATGGACTTCAGTGCGATAGACTCCAACAAGGACTACACGTCCAGCTTCAGCCAGACGGGCCACAGCCCCCACGTCCACCAGACCCCGTCCCCGAGCTTCTTCCTGCAGGACGCCAGCAAGCCCCTCCCCCTCGAGCAGAACGCCCACAGCAGCCTGAGCGACTCCGGGGGCACCTTCGTGATGCCCACGGTGAAAACGGAGGCCTCGTCGCAAACCAGCTCCTGCAGCGGCCACGTGGAGACGAGGATAGAGTCCACCTCCTCCCTCCACCTCATGCAGTTCCAGGCCAACTTCCAGGCCATGGCTGCGGAAGGGGAGGTCACCATGGAGACCTCGCAGGTTGCCGAAGGGGGCGAGGGCCTGATCAAGTCTGGGGAGCTGCAGGCCTGTAGCTCCGAGCACTACCTGCAGCCCGAGACCACGGGGGTGATCCGCAGCGCCGGTGGGGTCCCCATCCTCCCAGGCAACGTGGTGCAGGGCCTCTACCCCGTGGCCCAGCCTGGCCTGGGCAACGCCTCCAACATGGAGCTCAGCCTGGACCACTTTGACATCTCCTTCAGCAACCAGTTCTCCGACCTGATCAATGACTTCATCTCCGTGGAGGGGGGCAGCGGCACCATCTATGGGCACCAGCTGGTGGCGGGGGACGGCGCGGCGCTCTCCCAGTCGGAAGACGGGGCCCGCGCGCCCTTCGCCCAGGCGGAGATGTGCATCCCCTGCTGCAGCCCCCAGCAGGGGAGCCTGCAGCTGAGCGGGGCCGAGGGTGGGGCCGGCACCATGGCCTACATGCACGTGGCCGAGGTGGTCTCCGCCAGCCCCGCGCAGGGCGCGCTGGGGATGCTGCAGCCGAGCGCACGGGTGTTCATGGTGACCGACTACTCCCCGGAGTGGTCGTACCCGGAGGTAAGCTGCTGCGGCCGGCCAGCGCACAGCGCAGGGAGGCTGGTGTGCATGGGGCTGCCCTTTGGAGGAAGCTCTGGACCCCGCAGACAGAACCGTCCCTCTCCTCTGTCCCCGCCGCCTTTCTCCAGCCGTGGTTCCCAGACTTCGCCGAAGCTGGAAAGTCCCGGGTCTCCAGGGGTCTGGCGGACCTCCCCACTCCCGCCAGGGCCTGGCTTCTTATGTATTAACATCCCACCTGGGTTTTGCTCGGCTTTCTATTTATTTTTATTTTATTTATTTTTATTATTATTTTTTAAGAATGTCCTAGAGCTGCTAAAACTAAACAAAACAAATTCAGAAATCACCACCACAGGCCATCCATATCCATTATTCTTGATTTGCTTTACTCAATGCATCAGAACATAAGCGAATTCCCATCCACCGCGCGAGGAGGGGCACAGCGTTCGGAGAGCCACCCATGAAAGTCTTGCGAGTAAACCCGGTCTCTGTAAAATCAAAGGCGCGCTCCGTGACCCAGGATGTCCCACCTGTGGCCTCCCCGCCCCCACCTCCGCGGGCTCCTCAGCCCAGGGCCCCGGAAAACGGAAAACGCAGGTCTCGCCCCCAGGGCGGGGAGTGAAAGACGAAACCTTGCCTTGTACTCTGGGGTAGAAGCCCTAGGAAGGGGACACGGTGACCTGAGCTTCCTGGGGCACACGCTCCCCGACTCCAGGGTATCAGTTGGGCTCTGCCGTGACTTCACCTCTCTGTGACTCAGTTTCCTCGCTTAAAAAGTGGCAAGAGTCCCCTCCTCAGGGCAAGGTGTAGTACCAGGAATGTTTGGTAAAATACTTGTCTGTAATAAGGAGTCAGTGAATATTGTTTACTGTCCCGTGGTTGCCACAGCTCGAGGCCCTCTGGCGTCCTCTCCCCGCCCCGCGGCCGTGGCTGGGCCACTGAGGCCCCACTGAGCTGTTTCCTGTCCCTCCTTCTCACGGGTTGACCGCTCACAACCTTGGGGAAGTCACCTGGACCGTGGGCCTCACGGTTACAGCTCTGACCGGAAGCCTCATTACTCCCTCTGCTCTTTCTTTTATGGCAAAGCACAAATAAAATCCGGCACCAGTGTCCCCAGCTCTCAGGAAGGTGACACATCAGCTCAGCCAGCAGCCCAGGCTCCGTTCCAGGGGGTCCTGGAAAGACGGTGGGGGTCTGGACAGAGCAGCTCCTGCCCCGCCCTCTTTCCCTGTGCAGCGTGTTTTGTGGGTGTCCAGAGGCCGTCACCCCGCGTACTGGGGAGCACGGGGCTGGGGCCAGACAGTGTGCGCCCACCCTTACTAGCTGGTGACCCGGGGCAAGGTCCCTAGCTGCCTTTCTTGTGTCTCATCTCACTGGCTGGTCGTTAAGGACCGAGTAAAGTACTTGGGCAGCAGCCACCCCTTCCATCCATCTCCATGGCTCCTCCCCCAAGACTCGGGAAGATTCTGACCAGGCCTACCTGTGGTGTGGCTCGGGTTGACCGTGTCAGCCATCCTGAGCTCAGTGGCATCCCCATAGCACCCACCATGTGTCACCCTCCACCCCAAGTGACAGGTCAGCTCAGCCCAGCCACCTGCCCCCAACCCAGGGCTAAGAAAGCAACTCAAAGGAATAGGGAGGGGGCCTAGTGAGAGGTCAGCTGGGAGACCTGGCTCCCTGGGCCTCAGTTTCCTTATCTGCAAATGGCTGAGAGGCATGGCCTAGGCCTGGGAGGTTTGGTCCTCAGGAGGCGCCCTGGAGCCTGAGTCCCGCAGAAACCTGAGGCCCAGGAGAGGAGCCGTCTTTCCCCAGCCTTGGGCTGTGCACGCCGGGCCCCCCCGGCAGGGGTCCAGGCCCGCCGTCTGGCCTTCATGGGCCTGGGGGCACTAGCGAGGGGCTATTAGCAGACCCGGTCCCCTGTTCCGTACCCCAGTACCGGCAGGTCCCCAAATTGTACCTCAGGGAAAGTCAGTTCAGCGGCCTGCCACGCGAGGGCAGCACGGGAGCAGGAAAGAACGTGGGTCTGGGCTCCTCCGAGACGGCGAGTCCAGCCCTGGTTTTCCAGAAGCCCTTGATGCTTCCAGGAAACAAAAGCAACTCAAATTCAATTTGATTTGGGAAATGCACAGATGCCACCCAGCTGGTCCCTTTGGAGCCCGATGGCCACATGGTGAGGCCTCTGCAGAGGCCCCATGGGCTCTGACCAGCCACTTCCTCCTCCCCGGCCACTGGGCCCCGTCCAGCAGCAAGGGCCATCCCCTCCTGGGTTCCCCTTCCAGAGACACTTCTCGCCCCCTCACAGCCCCCTGGCTGGCACGTTTGCCCCTTGTCCTCCTTGCCAATGGTGCCAAGAGCTCGGTTCTAGCCACGCTCTGTCGAGCACGATACATAGCAACACCCGTAGCAAGTCACCCAGGCCCCGGGGACGCTTCTTGAGCTAAGCGGTCCGGGCCCTAAAATCCCCTCTGGGGGAAAGCGAAGGCCGGGTCACCTTGCTGTCTCTTCGGGGAGTGTCCCTCCCTCCCACCTCCCGGAGGCTCTCTCCCCGTCTTCACCGCAGCCGCAGCAGGCCCCCAACACACGCACACGCGTGCCCGTGCCCCGGGATCTGCCCTGGGCGCCTCAGAAATCTGGGTCCTTTACCTCAGGGCTCCCAGGGCACAGACCTCAGATGGCGTCTGCCGCCCCCTCCCCTCCCCCGAACCCTCTGCGTCATCTGCCTCCACGGACGGTGGGCGGCAGCAGGCGGGGGACGCTGCAGTTAGAGCCATCAGGGGCCTGCGTCACCGCTGGATTGACAGCAGCCAGGCCCGCGTTGCCATGGGAACGGTCCCCTGAACCGAGGGGTGCAGAGCGCATCTTGCGGCGGTTTCCATGGAGAGGGCCCTGCCGTTCTCCTGTTCTTTGTTCCTCGGGCCGCCCCAGCTTCACGCCAGCGGCTCCCGGTGCTTTCCTGCCTTCTCACGTGGTAACCTGCTGTGGCTTTGTGAAGCCCCTGCTCTTCCGCTTCCCAGGATCCGGGGAGGCTCGTGCCCCGAGCTGGCCTGTGGTTCCACCTGTACCCGGCGCATGCCTCCCCGCCGGCGCCCAGCCTCCAGCCCGTGGGCCCCAGTCCTGCCACAGCTCAAATCTCCCGAGGGAACCACGTATCAGCCCCAAGGAACGTTAAGGCCGGAAGGGCCACCAGAGAGGTTGGGCCACTTGGCTGAGGACACACAGCTAGGCCTCTCGCTTTTGGCCTCTGGGCCTGAGCGATCTCTGCTGTCCCCCTAGCAGTGAGGCGGCTTCTCCAAAACCATCCCATCCCATCCAAAAGCCCAGGTGGAATGCCTGTCAGTCAGGAAAGGTCCCTCCTGCGCTGGGCTGTGGGAAAGCCCCCCTCCCCTCATCCCTGGAAACACCCCCTCCTGCTCTTGATGCCCAAGGCCAGCTCTGGTCCAGGCCTGGGTTCCAGGAGCATTGTGGGCAGCCCCGGGATAGCCTTGTGTTGAGGCTGGGGGTCCCTCCATGGTAGGGGTGGGCCAGTGCCAAGGAGGGTCCACGCAAGAACTGGTGACTGGGCAGGAGAGAGTCTCTGGAGGGGGCCAGGAGTGGGACAGCTGGGGCTTGGCTTCTCTGGCCTGGAGAGGTGGGGAAAAGGGGGCCTGAACCTCTCACCCCCTGCTCCTCACCCCCAGTCTCAAGTAGGTACGCCGCTCAGTTTTCTGCAGCCTGGACACTAGGTGGCGCTCTCCACCCTGTCCTAAGAGTCTCGGGCCCCCTGCGGGGAAAGGTGGCTGGGGCCTGGGGTGGCCCATCCCAGGAGAGCCAGAGGGGCCAGCACCCCCAGCCCCCAGCTCTAAGCCCCTGTCCCGCTCACCCCCCTCTAACTCTGAGCCCTCCTCCCCCATTTCTGTTTCTGCAGCCGTTCTCGTCTGTGCCCCCCTCTCCCACGATCGCGGCTCTACCCTGGGGCTCCTGCAGCTCTCCCTATCCCCACCAGAATTCCCTGTTCCTGGGGTGACACTAACATGCTCAGGCCTGTTTTCAAAACTCGGAGTTCCCAAAACCTGCGCACAAGTAAATGACAGAAGAAGCTCCCTCCCTCCCCCACCCCTTCCCTCCAGGGCTCCTGCCTGACCCGTCCTCAGGCGCACAGCGAGCTGAAAAGGTTTGAACAACCAACCCCGTGCTGCCTTCTGCCTAGAACTGAAAGTTGCGTAGAGAGGGTCAGGGACCAAAACCACTGGTCGCCGTGCAGGATGCCAGCTGAGGAAGGCAAGGAAGGTGTGGGGTCCCCTCCAGAGGCTCGGTCTTCCTGCCGCCATCCTGGAAAGGCGGTTCTGGAAAGCCGGGGCACCCTGGAGTCCAGGAGTGTGCACGTTCACCCAGCACGTGGGGCGGGGGCAGCCTGCAAGGCCCGAGTTCCCGTCCCTCCCTCCCGCTGTGGCTGACGTTCCTCTCTGCTCCTCTTTGTCCCCTCCAGGGAGGAGTGAAGGTTCTCATCACAGGCCCGTGGCAAGAAGCCAGCAATAATTACAGCTGCCTGTTCGACCAGATCTCAGTGCCTGCATCCTTGATTCAGCCCGGGGTTCTGCGCTGCTACTGCCCAGGTGAGGAGACCGGCCACCCGCCACGGGTTCGGGGGGCCCCCAGGAGTGCTGCACCGAGGCTCAGCCTGGGAGCCACCTGGGACAAGTCACGTCAGTACTTTGAGCCTCAGGGTCCCCCGCTGGGACGGAGGGGTCCCCGAACAACTAGTATAACGTCATCAGTTGAGGCTCACGGAGCACTGAGCAGTGCAGAGAGGGATGGAGACCTGGTGGCAGTGGGAAGGAGGGTCAAACTGAGA
The DNA here is from genome assembly GCF_963455335.1 of Martes martes. NCBI lineage: Eukaryota > Metazoa > Chordata > Mammalia > Carnivora > Mustelidae > Martes > Martes martes. The sequence continues at coordinate 186,075,860 of NC_137891.1, read as the reverse complement.
AAAATGGGCGCGAACTCCCTTGAGAATGTGGAGCCATGCACCCGCACCCCAAAAAGGGCACGTCATATAATTTGCTACCAGTTTCAGGGGCAAGACCCCTCTGCTGTCCCTGTGGCTCTGACCTTCACCTCCCTCCCTCATCATCATCTGCTTGGCTAGACAGACGTTCCCGTCTGCTCAACTCCTTGACCTCTGGCCTGCCAGCCGCGTGCAGCCGGGATCCGTGCCTTTCCCGGTCATCAGGTGTCCGCCGGGGCACCCCACAAGGAGATCAGTCTCTGTGAAGGAATCTGTTTGCAGAGTTCTGGTGTTCCAGTGCCCGTGGTGGGCAATGTGTCCTTGGACTCCAGCTCGCCCGGAGAACGAACAGAGAGCAAGCCCTACCCCGTGTTCTCCGAAGCCAGGCGTCTACAAAAGGAGCCAGTGCTCCCTGTGGAGGCTGAGGGCTTGCAAAGACAAGTGGGGACAGGAATCTTGGGCCACCCCAGCTCTCTGCCTCCATCCACACCATCCCCCCCCCCCCAGCCTGGGGCTCCTGGATTCACATGGAAAATTCTTCCTTCATTCTTGCTCCTTTCCCTGTGCAGCCCGGCGGGGAAGAATGCCCCAGAACTGGGTTCCTGGGTTTAGCCCCCACGTGAACTTGGCACCTCCCTCACCACAAATACCGCAGAGAGGCAGGGATGATGCCCAGGGTGGCCTCCCCATCCTGCCCCTGCCCCCACCACTGCCTGGCCAGCTCCGGAGGACGCACTTAGCCCCCTTCGCTCCCGGCAGCCCGGCTTCGCCCGGAGCACAGCCCTCAGGAGGCCAGCGCAGGTCAGCCTAGCACGGCTCCAGGCTGCGTGGCCAATGCCGCCGCCACTCCCCACCACCTCCGCTCCAGGGGGCAGGGGGAGAGAGCAGCCTGTTATCCTGCCGTCCGCTCACCACCTGCTGCGGGGGCAGGACTCGCCTGCCCTATAAATAGAAGCCACTTCCGGTACCTGGGTCTTGCCTGGCGGAGGTCCCAGACCTTGCCTGTCCTAGGTTATCTGACCCTTCCACAAAAAGACTGGCCTTTGCATGCCCTCTGGACAACATCCCAAGCCAGGACCTGGCGCATCACAGCACACCCCAGATAGCCACTTACCATCTGGTGACTCTAGGCCCGTATTTGACCCCTCGGGGCCTCCATTTCGACATCTGAAAAGCCAGCTGTCAGATGGGTGAGAGCAGAGGGGGAGGGAGGTCCGTGTAGCGCTGGGTTCCCAGGCTCAGTTCGGGAAGGCGCTCCCTGTGGGAAGCCTTAGGGCTTTCTGCGTCAAGGAAGAGAGGGGCTCAGCGCTGTTGGGTCTCTCGGCAGGCCGCTATGCTGGTCCCAGAGCCTTCCTGGGTCCCAAACCCTGGCAACGGAGTCTGCCTAGGCCAGCCTGTCTACCAGGGGTTCAGCTCCTCTAACAGAGCACGTCTTGGACGCAGAGATGAGAAGCCACAGGCTCAGACAGACACAGAGAGCCGGGGCCCCACAGCTCGAGCACCCTTTTGTTCTGCAACTAACCACAAAGAGGGGGTCCCCTTGGGACAGCTCTGCTTTCAGGCCCAAACTGAAGCATGTCACTCTGTAAGACAGTGCTGGGTGTAGGCGCGCGTTCCTTCATTCATCAGATCGTCTACCAGGCCCTGCTAGGCATCTAGGACGGAGTAGGGCTGAAGCCCAGCCCCTCAGCCCAACTCTGACCCCGAGGAGCAATCGGCCCAGGGAGGAATCGATCATGCAACGAAACCACTGCGTTGGCGGGGGTGGGGAGTAGACTGGCTGCTCGGGCCCCTCCGCGAGCCTTCCGAGGGCTCAGGAGAAGGAGCTGATCTTGAGGAAGGAACACCTGAATCTAGAGCCAAACTGGCCTTGCCAGAGAGAAGGGCTCAAAGGCCGGGGAGCACAAGAGGAGACACCTTAGGAGCAGGGAATGACACGGGAGGAGGGGACACAGGGGGCACACGTGGCCGCCACTCACTAGCCCGGCACCCTGATGAAGAGACCAGACCCTGACCAGGAACACGGTCCCCTACCACCACCACGGGCCACAGACCCACGCAGCATGGAGTCTGCCCCCTACAAGATCTCGGTAGTGCTCCAAGCCCAGGAGAGAGACGACCAAGTCAGGGCACTGAGCTCAGAGTGAGGGGCATAATGACGGAAGACCTGGGACTTCAGGAAAGGCACCCCTGGGCCCAGGAGGAGACAGGAGAAGCCACCGACCAGAAGACCTGGCTGGCAGGACAGCCCTACCCTGGATTCCCGGGAGGTCACCAAAGGCAAGGGGTAGAATTCAACTTGAGGTGGGCAAGTGCACTGCGTTTTGAAACAATTCATTCAACAAACGATTGAGGGGCTGTACCGTGCCAGGCACTGACCTTGGCCCTGGGCACAAAGAGGTGACCAGGACAGACCTGCACCCAGATCTCGCGAAGCTTACACTTTACTGCAAGAGACAGAAAGAAACAAGGAGACAAATCACCAAGCAAGTCGGAGGGAGAGTGGAACAGGTTGTGGGGGAGCCGAACACTGCAGGGCTGGAGAAGATGGTGGGGACCAACCCCTGTCCATCCTTCTGAATCACGGGAAGGAGTCTGATTTGGTTTCACTTGCAATGCGAAGCCATTAGTTTTAAGTAGGGAAGTGATGCGATCTAAATTATGTCTCTAAAAGATGATTCTGGGTGCGTGGGAGAACAGATTGCTGGGAGGGAGAACAGAAACACGGAGACTGTAGGAAGCGGGCAGAGGGGTGATCTTTCCTGACTTCAGGAGGGGAGCTCCCCGGGCAACGCATGCCCACCAGTTTCAGGTGGAGGCTTTGGGATGTAGCCCCTCACCCCCCAATACCATCCTGGCAGGAACAGGTGGGTCTCCGGACAGCTGAGGTTGCCCACAGCAGGACTCGAGGTGAGAAAGGCCGGCAGCTTGGCTCAGAGCGGTGGCAGGGGGGGTGGAGACAAGTGGAGGGGCCGGCACCCCCTGATGCACTGAAGGAGGGGAGGGAGAGAGCCGAGGACGCGCCCTGCGCAATGGCCTGCCTGCACCCAGCTGCTGGTCTGGGACCCAGAGACGACACTATGTCCTCTCCTCTCCGTTCTGTATGCCTGTGGAAGGATGGGATGCTTTCAATCGTCCACATTCCAGCATCACAGGTGGTACAAGTGCCAGGAGATGCTGGAAGGTGTGGAGAAGAGCAGGGGTTGAGGAACTCCCCACCCTCCCGGGTCAAAACGTGTGACACAGAGAAGCCTCCCTCGGACGCCGGGAGACCTGCTGATAGGCGCAGAGCTGAGCAGGCTCAGATGGGGTGTGTGCGGGCTGCGTTTTCTTCCTGTTGGTAAACAAGGCAAATCTCCAGGGAGGATGAGTGACCATGAACTTGGAAGTCTGCCTGGGGACGCCGTCAGGGCCGCCGGAGGTTCTGGACTTGGCCGGGAACCCCTGCCCAGAGAGGCACTGCAGTAGGTCCTACAGGACCCCCTCCCCCCAGCCCACCATGGAGCCACTAGTTCAGCTTCTGGTCCGGAGCTAAGAGACCACACCGGGGTAGAAAGTGCAGGGGGAAGCCCACTGGTCCCCCTGGGGCAGTGACATCCTGAAGACCCGCTCTGGGGACAGTGGCATCACACATCTACCTGGGAAGAACAGAGGCCACAGCTCAATGAGCTGGCTTTCCCATGGGAAGCAAGGTCCGCCTCAGAGGGAAGCCGGAGCTCTGCGCTGCCCCGGGGAGCAGCTGGCCTGGATGGCTTTCTCAAGTCTGTAAACTGCAAACCGAGCGCCCAAGCAGTAACATGATCGCTGTGTGCGTCCTCCCTGGAAATCTGGCCTGGGGAGGCCCCGGGCACTGGTATCTGGTGTTCCAAAAAAGCAGGGCAGAGAGCACAGAGCCCTGACATCTACCAGAGGATGAGGCCTGGTGGGGTGAGCAGGCTGCACGCCCATACTGGCCCCCAGGGCCATCTCTGTGGGCCACTGCCCCCAAGATTTCAACAGGAGCTGTGCAGCCCCCTTTACCCCAGAACCGAAGCAGTTGTCCGCCAGGGGCGGGCTCTCTTCTTGCCGACAACGAGAACGTCCCAGCTGTTTACTCAAGCCGTGCAGTCTTCATTGAGCCCTATGTTGGGGACAGAAGGGTTAATGAGACCCACAGGGGCCTGCCTTCCCAAAGGCCACCGTCTCAGCATGGGAGGGAGCCCTAAGCTTCGTGCGAGCACCCCCAGATCGGCCCCCGTGGGCCCAGAGTAACAGGCGCGGCTGAGGCTCTTGCCCTCGTCCGGAAGGAAGGGAACTTCTGAAAATACACGGAAGGCCATGCTGAGTGCGGCGGGACGAGCTTGCAGGAGAGGATGAAACAGAGAAATAAGCACCAAGACTCCGCAGCAAATGCCGTTTCTGGACGCCGTCTAGGAGAGATGGGATGCGGGAGAAGTCAGGCACCATGGGCGGGGTTGGCGCCCATTCATTCACGCATTCATTCGGCAAATCGGCACTGGTACCTGTCCTCACCAGGGAGCAGAGGAGCACTCGGGCGATTACTTGGGTTTGGGAGTGATCGCAGGGTGCCTGCCTGAGTCTGGCGTCCAGAGAAGTTTCCTGGAAGGAGAAGCGCTACATCTGGGCCTCGAGGAAAGAGCAGGCAGAGGCTGGGGTCGCCCAGGGAAGGGGGGTGGGGAGGGGGCCCTCCAGGTTCCTGTGTGGTACATCAGATGGAACGGTCCCCACCCCCACGCCCGCCCCCACCCTGACCTCTCTTTCCTTTTCTTGCAGCCCATGACACTGGTCTCGTGACCCTACAAGTTGCCTTCAACAACCAGATCATCTCCAACTCAGTGGTGTTTGAGTACAAAGCTCGGGCCCTGCCCACACTCCCTTCCTCCCAGCATGACTGGCTGTCACTGGACGGTAAGAACGGCGCTCGGGTTGCCAGGTGCTGAGGAAAAGGGACCCTTGGGGACCCTGTGTACAGGGTGCGAAAAAGAAAGAAGCATTCAGTTTCCCTAATGTCCACTTGGGGCAGAAGTCTCCACCACAGACGGACCGACTGGACTGCTCTCCCTAATCTAGGTCTCTCTCTGCCACAGAAGGAAGTAGATGAGCTTGGGCCTGCCAGGGGATCTGAGTGGCCAGATAAACCCCCAGGTTGCTCAGACGTTCCTCTCTGGACAGGACCTGAGAAGCTGGGTCTGCGTGTGCTCTCCTGCCCCCCAAGCCAATTTCTAGGGTGTCCTCGAAGAGAGAGCCCCTGGAGGCCATCCCCAAGTCCTGAACCTCTTAGTGATGAAAGCAGAGTGGGCAGTCCAGGGGAGGTGGCTCAGGCTCGGCTCCTTACATGTTCCAAGGCCTTGATGGGGGGGGCGGTGTATTAGTGCTTTTGCCTCCTGGGGATAACAGACCAAACCTCACGGAAGCCCTCCAACACCTGTGCCCCCCGGCTTCCAGGCTGTTTCTACCTTAGCCTCTGCCCCATAGAGCATCTGAACCAAGTCCAGGATCATCATCATGGCTGATGGTGGAGGGCCAGGGAGCCCCAGTAGGCTCAGATGGAGGAGACAGGACCTGCTGTCCCAGGATGGCTCTCTGAGAGCCACTGGCCTTGAACATGAGTGAAGGTTGGCACTGGAGGCTCTGCAGAGAAAAGCTGGCCTGGGGAGCCGAGCTGGTAGTCTGCTCGCTGGCCCCGGGCCAGAGTCGGAGGGATGGCTGCACACATGTCAGTTTCAGGGCAGCCCAGAGGAGCACCAGTCTGTGGGGTACTTGCCAGAGACCATTAGCCCGAGGTGTGGGCCTTGCCCCAGCTGCCCCTGGGCCCTCTGTAGGGATCACTTCCTTAAGCACCTCTCCCCTCTGCACACAGCAGCCCTTGGCCCTGTCGACTCCCAGACTTCCCCCTGGCTGCTGGCTGCTGGAGGATTTTCTGGGCTCGGGCACATGCCCTGGGCAGCTTTCCTGAGCCGCCCCCTGTGCAAACCTCAGCCTCATCCCTGCCCCGCTCCAGCAGCGACAGGGTTCCTGGCGGCCACCCTGGCCACCGAAAGCCTCCAGGCTGTTCCCAGAAGTGGCTTTGGGTCAGCAGACATCTGCACCCTGGCAGTAGCAGCGTGGGAGCCCCGGGCTGGCCTTGGCAGCCACCCTGGGCGAGCCTGGAGCCGCCGGAGCTGGGATGATGACCTGCAGGACTGTAACAGAGAAGGGCAGGGTGACCAGGGGCTCCTGCTCAGGAAATCCGGTTTGAGTTTTGCAGAACAAACGGGAAATGGGACAGGGTACTCTGCAGAATCCCGGCTCTCCCTGAGTGACCAGGTCACCTCCCCAGGGTGAGGACCCAGGTCGGACCTGCCTGGGAGACGGAGCCCTTCTGAGAGCCAAGCCTCAGCCAGGCAGTACCTTGGGGCACAGGAAACACCAGCCAGCCCCTCGTGGAAGCCCAGGGAGCAAGCTGCACCCTGAGGTTACTGGCAGGGGTGGATGCTGGGACAGAGACCAGGGGGAAAGGAAAACACCTCTGCTTCATTACAAACACACGTCTCAGTCCTCGGCCATACCAGGTCCCTGAGGCAATGAGCCTGCACCGAGCCGGACGCCTGATCCGCACCAGACCCTTCCCCAGAGGACTAGGAGCTCAGACCTCCAAGAGGCCTCCAGTTGAAATTAGCATCCTCCAGCCCCTGGCAAAATACACGGGAGAGATGACAGATTGGGGAAAAGACAGGAGAGGCCCACCCCGGACAGGGAACAGACCGGGGCCCCCACCAGGCCTCATGAATCCCTCTCCCTCTGGTCTTGGACAGGTATCCTTTCAAGTAATGGGAGGGGAACGTGGCCAGAGCAGAGGAACCGTGAGACCCTCCCTTCCCCTAAACGAATACAAGTGCCTCATTCACGGCAGGAAAAGTTTCCCAGGATTTCACCCGCCTGATAAATGATAACCGTGGGGGGAGGGGGGAGCCCGAACTGCAGCCGCAGCGCCAGGGCAGAATCTGCCTCGAGCCAAAGGGACAGCTGGGACAGCCCCGAGGGTAGGGGTCCACGGGCCTCTGGCCAGCCCTGTGGCTTGGCAGTGAACTTCGTGTGGGGGAGGGCGCTGCAGGGAGCAGGCCGCCGGAAGCCTTCCTTCCAGCAACTCTCTCCCCTCCCGCCCCCACAGTTACTGGGCAGACTCGCCCTGGGAGCTGCTGGGAGGTGGGGACGCGCGTGCTGCGGCGGTGAGGGGGAGGAGAGTGGGTGCAAAGGGGAGGGGGCGAGGGACTGCAGCGCCGAGCAAACTGGGGCGCGGCGGCCGGGCGGCGCGCGTGCACACACGCGCGCACGCACACGCGCGCACGCAGGCACACCCGCCCGCGCCCCCCTCCGCACCCCGCGCTCTGCAATGCAGGGGCGCCTCGCGCCCGCCCCGACTGCGGCAGGGCACCGCGCACCCGGCGGGCCGCGCCTCTCCCCAGCCCTGCGGGACGCCAGAGCCGCGGCGCTCGCAGCCCAGCCGCCGGCCTTGCCTGCGCCCCCGCCGCCTTGCTCCCGACCGTGGGGGCGCCCTTCGCCCCTCCCCCTTCCCGGAGGGGGAGGACTGTTTGGGGAAGAGATTTCTGCCTTCATTTGATTTTTTAAAGTGGATGTTTGCCAGACGGAAGGCCGCGTGGAAGCACGAGCGTGGAGCGCCGCAAACCCGCGCGGCCGCGGTGGTGCAGCCTTTGTTCCCGGCGCAGCCTTTGTCTGAGCCGCCGGGCCGGGCGAAGTGCTTGGACCTTGGCCCCCAAATCGCACCCGGGAGCGCAGCCATCCAGGCGGAGACCGAAGGAGGAGATGGGTGTGGGGGGAAGGGGGCGCTGCCTCCAGCACTTAGAGAGCTGGGGCGGACCTTGGGAAGCGCGGCCCTTCCAGCCCCGAGAGCTGCAGCTCCTCCGCCAGAGCTAGGTGGCTTCTCCCCCCTCACCCACCCACCCCCAGCCCTGTCCGCCTGGAGCCCCGCTGCCTAGCACGGGCTGGCAGGTTGCAGGCCACAATGCGTCTTTGTCCTGTGAATGCGCGCGGGAGTGACTGAGTGCCCACCAGGTACATCAGAGGAGCTCAGTCCAGCCCTGTGGGCGGGAAGGCTTCCCGACCTAAGACATCAAGCCTGAGCAGGCATCAGCTAAGCCGGGAGGGATGAAAAGGAGGATCCCAGGGAGAGGGGGCAGCAAGGGCTGAGGGGGTGGATGGAGCCGGGGCTGGCTTTGGCCAGGCTACTCGGAGAACTACCATTTTCACCATTTCTTAACCCAAAGGTGCAAATTCAGCACAGATTTTCCAGGGCCTGACTGCAGAGCGCCTGGGGCAGGCCAGCTGTGCATTAGGGAAGGCAGTGGGACCTCTTCCAGGCTACAGGCAGTCAGACCGAGTTTACCCTGGAGACGTTCGTGGAGGGACTCTGGGAAATGTCTCTTCTGCCTGCTCTAGGTCCTGCGGACACACACAGCCCGGGTTGTGCTGCGCAGGGAGAGGATGTGCTGGCTGTGTGGATGGTCTCCCTGTGCCTCTCTTTGCAAAGAGAATAAACCCAGGCCATTCGACACTGCAGCTCCGGCTCCTGGAGTGGAGGGGGTGGGGCTCCCATCTCTCCAAGGGCACTGGGACACCTTTAAGTGACTCCTGTCCCTGGAATAGAAGATGAGTGGAACTTCTGGGCGCACAGTTCTTTTTCTTGCCTCTATCTAATTCTTCCCAAGGCCAGCTCGAGAAGCCCAGGGTCCCCCGGCCCCACCCCCGTCGGCCCCATGCTTGGATCCCCACTAAGCTGCGTAGACTTAGACTATTTTCAGTAGCTTCTCAGGCAGCAGTGCCTCTGGCTGGGCAACAGGATCCGAGTGAGGCTTGGATGCAGCTTTCTTCAGCTTGCCAGCTGGCCACCTGGGCAGGCCTCCTGCTGACCCTCAGGGGCAGGAGAGGGACCTTGTCATCTCCAGCAGAGTGGGGAGCAGAGGCTGGAAAGGACTTCAGCCACTAGGTGCCGGCTTCCTCTATAGGAAGCCCCAGGGCAGGGTGGGCACTCACCAGCGCTGGGGGTGCTGGAGGCGTTAAGCCAGCCTCCAGGGGGTTAAACATCTGGAAAGAGCAAGAGTAGGGAGAGCTACTCCCTACTAAGGAAGCGGAGAGAAGGAAAAGCAAGATTTGGCCTCCGCGTTTGATCATCTGCACTGACCAAATCTTCTATGCTAACAGACGGAAGATGTGTAGCTGGGGTGGTCCCCAGCTCAGCCTCCACCCCCGAGCTGCCTGCCCTCAGGCTGCCTCCCCCCAACTATGGCTGTGCTCCTGCCAGCCTCTCCCCTGATAGCCGGTTTCTAAGAGCAGCCTCGTTCCACCAGGAGCCAGAGACCACACACTGACCTAGAGACGGTGGGGGTAGCCCAGTGGCAGCAGGAGAGGCCACTCCAGCTGTGAGACTGACCCCCCCAGAAGCCTCTGGGTGTTTTTTTCCCTCCCGTAGTGACACTCCAGGGTGTTCTGACGAATGGCCTGTGCAAGCTGCTCCTCGCCTGCCTCCCTCCCTCCTGTAGACCCACAGCCCACCCCCCAGGTACCCTCCTCTGAGCCTTGGCATGACGCTGAACTGTCCACATGGGAGAACACACGCAGAGCCAAGCAACTGAGTTGTAAATCATGTAGAATGTCACTGTTTTACTAAAAACAAGGCAGTTGATTTTATGGAGTTGAATACAAAATCCACAAGAGTTTTTAAGATAAGACATACAGCGGAGGGAATTGTCTTTGACTTTGGAGAGGTGCCTTGAGGTCCTTCCATCGCCAGTGCCTGCGGGCCTGGCCTCACCTGCCTCTGGGAGGACTTTAGAGAAGCTTCAGGAGCACCGACGTAGGGGTCCCCCCATAAGGAAGAAGTGGGTACTTCCCAGAACCTTCTGGCGTTCATCTGGAGTGGGTTATCTCATGGGTACTTCTATGCACAAGCTAACCTGCTTCCGTGGGCCCCAGAGCTCACTCCCGAGACAAGGGGGCAGCAGAAAAGCCTGGACTGACCTGGTCTTACATGTGGGACTTGAAGCTCGGGGGCAGGGACATCCCCGTCTCTGAGCTGCAGCCTGCCCGGCCAGTGCCTTTCTTCAGAACACGGGCGCTCTTCCCATAATTGGTCTTTGTGGGGTCTACATCGTTACAGATTGGGGGTGGGTGTCTGTCCTTAGCCCTCCTTAGCCAGGGATCCGGGGGCCTGGTCCTCAGATGCCTCGTGGAGAAGTGATCCTCTGCTGTTTGCAGCTGGGGCCACAGCAAATAGATCTGTGAAGGGCTCCTCTGTGTGGCAGGGAATGGGTCACCTTGGAGCTGGGCCTCACCCGCCTCCTTGCAGCAATGACAAATGGTGCCCTGCAGAGAACCAGCACGGAGGAGCAAAGCCAGCATCTGCAGAGGCCGAGGAGGCGGCCTCTGCATCTTCCCTCCTGGAAGGAAAGGACGATCTGTGGGGGGAGCCCCGGAGCTCGGGCAGATGTGGGTATTCTCGTAGGATGGGCTTGCCGGCTCCCTTCCCCACCCCGAGGCATCAAGGTGGGGGGCTCAGCCAATTCACCTTTGACGGTTGCATTAGTGTCCCGGGGCCACTGGAACCAAGGACCACAGACTCAGAGGCTTAAAACAGAAATATATTCTCTCACAGCTCTAGGGGCTGGATGTCCAAAATCAAGGCATCGGCAGGGCCATGCTCCGCCCGAAAGCGACAGAATTCCCTGGTGGTGGCTGACCATCCCTGACATTCCTTTGGCTAGTGGCAGCGTGACTCCAATCTCTGCCTCCGTCATCACGCGGCACCTTGTCTCTGTGTGTCTCCGTGTCCCCATTTTCTCTTCTTGTAAGGGTACCAGTCATTGGATGAGGGCCGGCCCAATTCAGTAGCAACTCATTATAACTAGTTACATTTGTAATTATCAATTACAAAAACTTTATTGCCCAATAAGGTCACATTCTGAGGCAGAGGGAGAAGAGAGTGCCCCAGGAGAAAGCGGGCTATACGTTCGCGGAACATTCCAGAAGGAGCCTGTGGTGGAGACTGAGAAGAAGCAGTCAGGGGAGTCGCAGGGACTGGGAGAGGGTGAAGCCACAGAGCCTGGGGCCTGGAGGGCCTCACAAGGGGATGGGGCAGTCAACGGGGTCACAGGTCCCAAGAGCCTGCAAGTTGAATGGCCGTGAATAGGTCCCGTCTCCTGGGCTACTCTCTTCTCCCTGAGGGCTTGGCCCCACCCAGGGCTCCCGCTATGGTACACAAAGGTAAAGGTACAATATCTCCTCTGTGCCTCACCTCAGATCCAGAACCACCCATCTAACTGCCCCCGAGACAGCTCTGCTGTCAGATTTCTCTTGGACAAAGTCAACACATCCCAAATGTTACTCGCTACCGTTCTTTTGTTGCCTCCCTGCAACCCTCCATCTCCTAGACCATTCCCCTGGCCAGGAAGCACCCTGTCACCCTCCTAACGCTTTTGTTCCCCCCCCCCCGATTTCTCTTGCTTCTCTGCATCCCCTGTCCACCACCTTCACGCAGCCCAACATCACCTCACATGCGCGAACCATCTCCTGGCCTCTCGGCTCACCTCCCTCTACCAGGGGCCATCGGTCCTTCATCTGCTGTGCACCAGACACCACTCTAGGCTCCGGGGAACCTTTATTCTCGTGGAGTTTTATATTCCAGTGGGAGAGAAACGACAACAAATCACAAAGGAAAACGTCAGGGTTTAAAATGGTGGCCGGGTAAAGGGTCCGGCGCGGCTACTTCAGGTTGGGGGCATCGGAGGAGGCCTCTCTGGGAAGGCCATATGACAGGAAGGGAGCCAGCCACACTAAGAGCGTGGGAAGAACATTCCAGGCTGAGGGACTAACAAGAACAGGGAGAGGACAAGCCTGCCATGTCGGAGGAGCTGAGGAGGCGCCCGTGGCTGGGTAGAGGAGGGGAAGGTGTAGGGAATGACAGATGTCCAGGGCGGTCAGTGGGAGCCAGGCCGTGAGCAGCCCATCAGCCAAGACGGGGAGCTGGAATTTTATCCTGAGGACAGTGGGGGCCGAGGGAGGGTTTTATGCTGGTGAGTCACACCCTCGGGTTCGCGTTTTTGAAACCCCCAGCCGGCTGACGCTCTTAGAGTGCAGGCAAGAGAAGATGGGGGCCTCAGGGGCCCATAATGATGGGTCCCAAGAGACACGGTTGGGGTTCGGAGTCAAGGCTTCTGTGAATGATTTGAACGTGGAGGATGAGAGAGAATGACAGGTCGTACCTAGGCTTGGGGCTTGAACAACGGGGGTGCAGTGGATCGTTTTGTGGGGTGGAGGAGCTTGAAGAAGCAACGGGTTTGGGCGATGGGGAGTGAGGAGTTTGGTTTGGGGTCTGTCGCACTCTGTTGCCTGGTTAGAGTCACCAAGTGCACATCTGAAAGCCTGCAGGTCAAGGACAGTCCAGAGTGGAGATAAAAGTTAAGAGTCGTTGGGCCGTAGATGGAATTTAAAGTTGTGAGCCAACCGCCACCGCCCCACAGAAGAGTCGATAACGCAGGGGGGAGGGGGCGGGTCCCCCATGGGCTGCCCCAGACATTTGGGTGTCAGACAGAAAGGAGCTCGCCAAGAGCCCAGAGAGACACACCCAACAAGTCAGGAAGAAGATGGGAGGACGTGATCCCAGGGAGGCTAGGAGAAGAGAGGGTGTTAAGAAAAAGGATGTGGGCAGCTGTATCACCTGCCGGATGAAAGGAGGGGCAGAGCGTTCCAGGCGGACGAAGCCACATGGAGGGATACCCTCAACCAAGAGAGAGCAACGTGAGTTGAAAAAAAAACAGAGAAATGGCAGAAAGCTCTGGATGAGAAGATGCCAAACCTGTCTCTGCGCTTAGAGCCAGTCCAGGGCAGGGCAGGAAGGCCCAGGAGCCTCTCTGACTCCTACCTGACCCAGGAGGTGCTATGTCTCCCCTACCTCTGCCCTACCTGTGCCGCAAGAGGAAGGACAGGTCCTGCTGTGCCTGTCTTGCCTTCTGGTGTTGGCCCAGAGGCCTGTGGGCCCCAGGAAAGCAGCTTCCCTGTCCCTGGGCCTGGGGAGACATCCTGCACCTGCTCCGAATCCCTGGGACAAACTCCCTCCTGCTTGCTCCCCACTGGGGTACAGGGGCTGGGGGCGAGCCCCAAGGCAGGAACCAACTGTGTCTTACTGCCAAAGGGCATGTGGCTGTCAGACCCCGTGGAGATGGCTCTCATCCCAACAGAGGACAGAGCTGGTGCCGGAAAGCAGGAATCCTACAGATGGGCCCAAAGACCGCCTGGCAGGCCCCCTCGGGCAACTGTACCCCTAGCTCGTCAGATGATTGTGTGGGATTGTATGGGATGATTGTATGGGATCCCCATTATCCTACCACAACATTTGGATGGGGGCAGCTGTGCTCCAGACACCATAACTTCAACGAAAGGCCTCTTGGCCAAGCTGGACCCCAAAGAGACCCAAAGGCCTGGGGATACGGACAGTCAAGCCAGCTGGCTTCCTTAGCCTCTCCTGGGATCTGGCTCCCTGAATCTACCTCCCTGGAAAAGAATGGAGATGTTGATCTGTTTGACCAGCCATGGGGAGCCACGGTCTTAAGACTTCGACACTCAGAACGTCATCAGGAAGGAGAAGAGGCCAGGGGCAGCGCCGGAGCTGGTCTGGCCCCCCCGGAGGAAGTGAGTCCCAGAGGTCCCAGAGCTGGGTGAGGGGAGACAGCTCCCTTCAGTCCAGTTCCACATGGGACAGAGCAGGCAAAACAGCCTCTGCCCAGGGTCAGGAGCAAGGCCTCTCCTTTTAAAATCTCCCCAAAATACACACGTTTCTGATCCATCCGAGCAGCCCCGTGACCCCATCCCCGCCTGTGACAAGCCTTTCAAAATAGTCTGGGACGCCTGGGTGGCTCAGTGGGTTAAAGCCTCTGCCTTAGGCTCAGGTCCTGATCCGGGATCGAGCCCCGCATCGGGCTCTCTGCTCAGCGGGGAGCCTGCTTCCCCCTCTCTCTGCCTACTTGTGATCTCTGACCGTCAAATAAATAAATAAAATCTTAAAAATACAAAAAAAAAAAAAACAAAATAGTCTGACAGGCCGAAGACCAGCTCCCTCCACTGCAGGATCTCGCGGACACTTGTGAACCCGAAGTCCTTTGTTTGCGAACGAACAGTGGCAGGCAGGTGTGTCAGACGCTCCGCGCTTAGTAGGAATAACAGGAGGCATCTTAAACGCCCGCAACAGAGCGGGAATTGTTGACACGCCGGGAACAAACTTCGAATCTTCGGGAGTTAGAAGTTGAAGAAAGCTCAGTCAGCACCGAGCCCAACCTCCCCATCCTTCCGGCAGGAATGTGGGCCCAGACAAGGGCGGCGACTGGTCCCAAACCTGATTCGGGGCAGAAGCCCCTCCTGACTCCTGGCTCAGCGTGCTCCCCTCCCCGCACCGCCGCACCTGCCGTAGCTCTGGAGGCCGGGACGAAATGAGCTGGCTCAAAGCCATGGTGGTGTGGCACTGTGGTTTCCTTCCCTTGGTCCGTGTTCGCTCAGGTGTCCTGGCCTAGGGGGCTGATGCTCCTTCCTATGATTCGCACTGATTAGAGAAAAAGCAGCCCCCTGGCACCCACCCTCACACTGAGTGACTGGTTCTGACATCAGCAGAGGGGGAGCGCCCCAGGTGTCCTTTCTCCTGCCCAAGTCCCAGATGTGCTGGCCGTGTGAGCAGGGAACCCCGCCCCAGTCCTCACCCCACTCAGGAGCACTCTCGTGACCACCTGTGTTACTTCAGTGACATCAAGCTGCATCCAACGGGCTTAACACACACGGGAGAACTGGTAGACCTCCGAGCCGCCGTGGCTGTCTCTTTCTGCAAAAGCTGCATGTTAGGACAGAGCTGCCCACCCAGGGGTTACACCTGCCAGGCCCTATCCATGAAGCATTTACGTGTATTGATGCACTAAACCTCCCAGTAGCCTAGAAGGTGCGCCATCCTCCACATGAGGACACTCAGACGCAGCAGTAAGCCAGAGGTGCAGAGAGAATGATACACTCACCGTCCGAGTCCACCTGCTCGCTCTTGACTTCCACACAGTGAGCCTCTTCTCCCTGCTTCCATCCTGCTGCTTCCGACCCGGCCTCCAGAGGTAGAAGCGCCCCTTCTCCTCTCTTCCTAGGATGCTTCCCCTGCTCAGCCAAGCAGCATGTAAATTAGGACTTTCAAACCCCACAGGGCTTCCTCCTCCCAGGTCTGTCACTGTCCTATCTTAGGCTTTTCTTATCCCATATCGCCACTTTCCTGCCACTTTCTTTGTCTTCCCATCCACGCTATATGCCACTGATGCATTCAGAAAGGACGGACGGGGCGCCTGGTGTGCGCTAGGCACTGCGCAAGGTGCTGTCCACTGGGAGAGACAGACAAGAAACCAGCAAACATAACCCAGTGTAGTGAGATCTGTTAGGGAGGGAGGCATGGGGCTGAGGGAGCACTTGTTGGGAGGGAGAGGGTGGTCATCTGTTCCTTGGGAAGGTCTGGATAAACTCACCCTCCAGCATGGGATACCATCCCTTCTAATCAAAACATCTACTCTAAGCCCCCTCCTCTCTAAAAGCCAGTTCCCCACCTTGTCTCTTTTTCCCCATGTGCAGGACTTCTTCTTTTTACTTGGCTTTCCCATCACACATTGTAAATCCCTCCGTTAGCAATTATTCTTTGTAATCATTTATTCACTAACTATTTTGTGCCAGGCGCTGGGCCAAGTGCTAGAATCAAAACAAATGAACAAAACCAAGGAGGGGCCTATGTTCAACCAGCTCACCATCTAGTGGAGGAAAAATCAGACCTGACCTCCAAGCCTTCCCATAACCAAGAACTTGGGGTACTTGTAATTGCGGAATGACTCCTCAGGATGTCTAGGAGGAATTTCTTGAGTAAATGACCCTTGAGCTGAGATCTGAGGAAGGAGAAGTTAGCTCCATGAAGAGGGAAGGCGAGAATATTCCAGGCAGAGGGAACAGCATCCACAGAAAGCTCCGCGGTGGGAGGGAGCCCCACGGGTATAAGGGAGCATGGGAAGGCTGGTGAGGTAGAGAGGGAAGGGGGATAAGACCAGAAAGGCTAGTCTGGGTGCTCAAGGATAAGGCTGTGTGGGTCAGGCTAAGGAGAGCTGGCTTTGTCCCCAAGAAGAGGGCAGACACTGAGGGTTTGAGACATGGCCAGTGTGTGTATTTTGAGAAGGGCCCTTGGCTTCTGTTTGGACAATGGCGGAAGGAGGGTCAGAGTGGGTGAGGATAGACCAGTTAATCCTCTGGGCTGGGGATGATGCTGGACTTGGTGGTTCTGGAGAGAAGGGGCAAAGCAAGAGACATTTAGGAGGCGACATCACATGAATTGTAGGTGGATTAAATATGGGAGTTCTGTGTCATTCACGCCGGAGAGGACTAGTCCCAAGTTGGGCTGAGTTTGAAGGGCCTTTGGGACATCATGTGAAAAATCAATAGTGAGTGAGTGGCTATTGGCTCCAGAGCTCAGAAAAACACATGGCAGGAGAGCGAAGTCTGTGACATGTCTGCAGGGAGGTGGCATTGCATGAAATGGGCTAAGGCATGTGGATGAAATTGACAAAGTTGAGAAGACAGCTGAATCCTGAAGCCAAGGACTTTTATCTTAATTATTATCATTTCCAAGAGACTAAGAACATAGTGGGTACTCCATAAATGTTTCTTCCAAGGAGGAACCGATGGATGGATGGATGGATGGATGGATGGATGGATGGATGGATGGATGGGCTGATGGGTAGACCGATGGGTGGACTGATGAACAGTCAGTGGTGCTTTATGGTCATCGTCCTCTCTGCAGACTAACCTTAGCTTTAGGCTGTAGCATCCCTGATGTCCTCCCTGAGGTCAGGCAAGCTGAGGAGTGTGTCGAGAACTGACCAGATACCGCTGCCTCCCGAGAGGTGCTCTGTTGGACCCAGGGTTTTATAAGTCAGCTGTGCAGGCCCCTGCCCCGGGGAGCTCACAGCCGAGGACACAAGACAGACCAGACAACACAACTCCATAGGGGCAGATTCTGAGGGTTTATGGGAACACACGAGAGCCAGGGGTATCCCTCTGTGCCCCCATCAGGAAGGGAATGTGTTTGACAGGAGCTGATCCTGAAAACTTTAATGTTTGTTCATGGCAGTGCTCTTCATATGTAGAAAGAATCTGAGGGAGTTAGCCAACTGTGAGGTCAGAGGTGCCCAGTCCATACAAGACCCCCTGACTTTTGATATGAACTGTAAGTTCTGGGGTGCCTAAGACCATGCTCAGGTTCAGTAATGCACTGAAAGGATTCACAGAACCCACAAAAGCCATTATACTCAGAGTTTATTATGTGAAAAGGACACAGATTAAAACCAGCCAAGGGAAGATGTGCAGAGGGCGGGGACCAGGAGGCCACCCTGTGGAGTCATGGACAGTGTCTGCTCGCCCGGCATCAATGGGGGCCGATGCTGGCGGAGTATCACCAACCAAGGAAGCTCGCAGGAGCCCTAGCATCCAGAGCGTTTACTGGGGCTCCGTTGTGTGAGCATGAGCCCTTGTCCACCCGGCCGATTCTTTTCCAGCCTCTCTAGAGTTGGCGGATCCTGTGTGACCAAAAGCCCCCGCCCTAAATCACGTTGTTGGTCCTTTTCGTGTGGCCAACCCCACCCTTTAAATACCCTCTGTGACCAGCCCTTACCTTAAATCACATTGCTGGACGCCAGCCACCGGAGGCCTCCAGGCAAATAAAGACACTCCCATAAGGCAGAACATTCTAAGGGCTTAGAGATCACCTCCCAGAGGCAAGGATAGAGGCCAGACCTCTTTTGGGGTGAGGTTAAATTTTTTACCGAGCAGAGCAGCACCTCCTCCTTCTCTGTTCCCATCTGCCCTCACCTGCCTCCCTGACTCCTCACTGCAGCAGACCAATTTCTACCTGCATCCGTGCTGGGAGAGGAAATTTGTGTCTTCTGTTGTCTTTGTTGCTGTTGATTTTAAACAGTGTTGCCTCCACACAGATCTCGTGTCATCTTCAGCAATTCTTTGGGGCCAAAGAACACATTTTTTTTTTTTTAGGAAAAATGGCTTTTCTTCTGCAGAGTGTTGTCCAAAGCTCAACATCTCCTTGAGCATAGACACGAAAGTAAGTAGATTACAGATCAGTCGATCTAATGGGGAATTAAATAAGAAATTCCAGAAGCCTTTGATGGCTAAGCTTATTATTCTAACATATTATTTCAATTACCTCTTTAAATTACTCACCTGCGCCACAGGCTGTGATGCTCTGTAAATGAACCTGCGTCCCATCTCCAACCCGCAGACAACACCCCTGGCTCTAGCAATGTTCTCCTCTCGCAAAAGTGCTCTCCTGATGGTTCCATTTGCTGCTACAGGGTTATGAGCAGCTCCATTTGGAGCAGTCGGCCTCCTCCCTCCCGTCCTCTCTCCCCCTTCCCCTCCCCCTCCCCGATGCTGGGGGCTGGGAGCCTGGGGGAAGCCCCAGAACCAGATCCCCCTCTTCCCACAGAGCTCCTCTTCCTTCCGCCGACACTGGTGGCCAGGACGGGGACCTCGGCAAGAGCATTCCCATTCAATAACTCACCTCGGAAGAGAAAGGGAAGACGCACCTGCAGCCTCCAGCCGCCTTCTAGGATGTTAACAATTCGGTGTGATTCTTAAGACTCAAGGCTCTAATTTTGTAAGCTCAGGGATGTTTGTTTTGACATTTGAAGGCCTGGCCCGGGTCACCCGGGGGGCTGTGGAAGCCGGCTCCTCCCACAGAGCAGGGCCTGCACAGAGGTGCTAGGGAGCCAACCCAGAACCATGGCAAACACAGCAACACCAGGCTGGGCCCGAGGCTTTCAAAGCCCCCAGTTCTCCGCCACTTAGAAGTGGCTCATGCATTCATCACTGAGTCTTAGGGCTCCTCCCTTGAAAAGCGGCAAGAGAGAAGCAGCTCCCAGCAGAAAGGCCCTGTGCAGCAGGAAGTCTGACTCCAGGGCCTGACTGCACTTAAAGACATCATTCCTCCCCCGACGTTCCCGTGTGGAGGACCCAGGAAGAGAGTGGGTGGGTGGCTCGTCTTCTATCTCCCACGTGACTTATAAGCGACTTGAAGCCAGGAGGACTGCTGGGCGGGGCTGCATGCTTGCGAGGGCGCTCAGGGGATTTCTCTTTGGAAAGGGATGGGTGGTGCCTCTCAGGCTCACGGCCATGCACGGGACTGATCCAACCCACGGGTCCCAAAGAAGCCGGCGAGCTGCCAGTCTGCGTGGGGTCGTGGCCTACCACGAGGGTTCACAGCAGAAACATGACCCGGGGTGTCAAAGAGAGATGAGCTGGGGATGGAGGAGCCCAGAGGTGCGTGACCCATTGTTCTTTGGTCCGGTCACCTTTGTTGTTTTTCTCACGTTAGCCCCTACCTAAAACTAACGTATCCGTATCCATTCTGCTTCCCCGAGGTGCCTGAGGTGGTGCCGTTTAAAATGCACTTGCCTCTGATCGTGCCTTCCCTTTTGACTGCTTTTTCTCTTCTTTTGGTAACTCAGAACATGACGTGACGTGGCAGCTACCGCGACCTCGGTAATTATTATTCCTAGGCGGTAGCTGGTTGCTTCCTTAAACGGGGAACTTTCTAGCTCTTGTTTTTACTGGTGCGGGAGCCTCAGGTTTGGGGAGGCAGCAACCATCAGGATGGGGATCTCCAAGCCGTTTCCGCCATCAATACTCTCTGTACGGGTCTCTGGATTCCATTGTCGCCTCTAAGAGAACACGGACTTTTCTCTTTAATCAGATTTTTGTGTTAAGAAAGGATGGTGTCTGTTGTGTGAGAAAGCACACCATGGCAGTTTCAATAAGTGTATTCTGAGTGTACCTTTCAGGTAAACAGCTCCAATCACAAACGTGACTCCATCGGACAGCAGGTGCGTGGCAGCCTCTTTTGAAGGCTTGCGAGGTTTTCCTGCCTCACAGAGAAGCCAGCAGCGGTCCGGGAGGCACCTGTGGCCCTCTCTCGGACCCTAGGCACCCAGGCTTCCTAAGCTCCTTTCCAGTGGGATTCTGGGGGTTGGGGCCCTGATTTGGCCATAGCAGAGGCCCATGAATTCTGCCCATGAGGGTCTGGAAGCCCTTAGGCAGGCAAAAAGATGCATGGAAATGTGTAGAAGAAAAAGCTTGCCTTCGTTCTGGCAACCATAACAAAGCACCACAGACTGTCTTAAACCACAGAATTTTATTTCCTCACAGTTCTGGAGGCTGGGAGCCTGAGACCAGGTTTGGTTTCTTCTGAGGGCTCTCTCCTGGGCTGACTGATGGTGACCCCCTCACGGCGTCCTCGCAGGATTGTTCCCGTACGTGCTTCCCTCCGCAAGGTCTCTCTGTAGGTCTAAATTTCCTCGTAAGGAAATTTACATTGGGTGGGGGCCTACCCTAACAGCTTCATTTGAATGTCATCACCTCTTGGAAGACCCTGTCTGCAAATACTGTCTGGGAGTCAGGGCTCAACACGTGAATTTGAGGGGGACACAGTTCAGTCCCCCAAAAGAGTTATTCTCCCCAGGGAAGTCTTGCCTGAAGGGGATTTCATCACTGCCGGAGGGCTCTTCTAAGGCCCCAGATATGCCCTCTGAGACCTCATGGGGGCCTGTCCCTCAACACCAGGGCTTCTGCTAGAGTTTTCTATCTTGGCCAAGGTGTGGACTGGTTACCTTGCTCTCTTGATTGACTAAGACAAAGCACCAAGTGCTTTTGGGCACCAGGCTGGGATCTTCACAAACATCCCACCTGAGTCCTTACAATGAGTATGTTGATGTGGCCACTATTTTCATCCCCGTTTTACAGATGAGCCTGGAGAACAGACCCTTTCCAGGGTGCCAGAGCTGGAAAATAGGGGTGCCCGGGCCCTTCTGTCTGCTGAGCAGAGAGCACACACCGCTTGGATGCCCTGCCTTCTAGGGATTTTAGGCTTCTGGTTCAAACAAAGCCCAGGCCCAGACTGGCACAACTGGCCCGGCTTAGGGGGTCCACAGCCCAGACATGACCCTGACTCTTTGAGGATGTCTGAGGTGTCCTTCCGGCACCAAAGGGTGGCCATCGAGTTGACTGGCATGTCTTCAGGGAGGGTGTTTGGGGGAGGGAGGGACAGCAGCACTGTCAGCCAAGCTGCCACGTCTGTCCTCGCTTCCTTGTTCCACCTGGTTGTGCCGTCCCTGTAGCTGCGCTTCTCTAGCCCCGGTGAGGCTGAACAAACAGCTAAGAGCTCCAGCCCCAGAGCATGGGGGGCTCTGCTCCTCACTAGTGCATAGTCCAGGACAAGCTACATAAGCCTGCTGTGCCTCAGTTTCCTCCTGTGTGAGCTGTGATAACAGCAGCACCTACATCCCAGGCTTGGTATAAACATGGAAAGAACGGATGTGGGTAAGAAGCACAGTTGGGGCTCAGTGACTGCTATCCTGATGACGATGACATTGATGATGACAATGATGGCGATGATGACAATGATGATGACAATGACGACAATGATGATGACAACAATGATGATGACAACAATGATGATGACGGTGACAATGATGATGACAATGATGACGACGATGATGATGGGACAGTGACAATGACGATAATGATAACAATGACAATGATGACAGCAACAATGATGATATTGATGATGATGATAACGGTGAGAACAATGACAATGACAGTGATGATGACAGTGATGATGACAATGACAGTGACAGCAACAATGATGATGATAACAATGACAATGATGAAGATGATGACTGTCACAATGACGATAATGACGATGATGACAATGACAATGATGACGATAACTATGATGATGATGGTGATGGTCACCCCAAGAGGAAGAGTAAATCTCTCCACTCCCCAGGTGGCATCTTGCTCACTGGGGTCTCATTACCCTGGAGACTTACTGCACTGCACCACCTTCTCCATAAGGTCCTTGTTGCCCAGAGACCTAGAACAGATGGGACCTTTAGAGAAGTGAAAGGAGGTGTAGGCACGGGCTAGCCTGGGTGGGACCCATGAGCTATACTGGCATGCTCTAAAGGGTCTGGGTCCTCTGGTCCAAGTTCCTTCTGAATGACTACAAAATAGGATTGGGGGAGAGGCTCTATCTTCCCTCCATGTGTGATTACCGGCCATGCCTACGCCACCCAGCTACTGTGTGCCGGGAAGGCGAGCTCATTTTAACAGCAGAGGAAGTAAATCATAGTGGGAAAGAGTCCACCATTCCAAAAGATCCTGGGGTTTATCACGAAGATAGTCCTAGACCCCAAGCCCTCCCTGGGTGCCCAGCAGGCTCTGGGTTACTCACTTTACATTCATTATCCAATGTCATCCTCTCCGTGTTTCCAGCAGATGTTTCCATTCCCATTTTACTGAACAGAAACCTGAATCTCAGAGGAGTCGGGCGACTTGTCCTATGGCACACAGCTAGGGGTTCCGACTCAGGGCTATCAGACACTAAAGCCTACTGGGTGCTTTATCCCCACACACCACCACTCCCTGAATGCATTTTGGATTATCTGCCTTCTTGATACTCTGTGCCTCTTAGAGCAGAGGATGCCTACACTCATAGAAAGAATAGCTGTGTGGGTCAGCAGCTGGCCTGGAACAGATGGGCTTGTCTAAGCCTCTGGGGAGAAGAAGTTGGTGATTTCCCCGAGCTTCTTTGGATTCTCTTCCGGCATCATGTCCTTCAAGAGAAATCCCAGCTTCTCAGGCTGATGGCTGACGCATCCCCTCCACCCTCCAGGTTAGCTCTGACAGCCTTCCCAGGCTGATACAAATCACGGCAGCATGGTTTGCCTTGGTAGCAAACACCTTTTCTCCCACCACCCCCTTTACCAGTGTCCCCCCTGCAGTTATCTACTACTGCATAACAAACCACCCCAAAGGTTAGCGTCTAAAAACAACAAGCATGCATTTGTTCTCTTGATGCTATGGGTTGCTTGGGCTCGAGCACGCAGCTGCCTTTGGGAGACTGGTCATTTCAAATCCAGAGTCCCTGCAGCTGAAGCAGAGGGGTGGCTGCTGTATCAGGCCAGGTCGTGCTGAACAACACTAACACCCCATCTGCACATTCTTTGACCTCATTTTGCAAAATAAGAAGTGAGGCCTGGGAAGAGAAATGAGTTTCCCACACCAGTGGTTAGTGGTAGAGCTGGAACCGGAGTCCAGGCTGCTGAACCCAGCCCTGGGCCCTTCGCCCTACCCTCCGTATCTGCCTCATATGGAAGGCTCGGGGGCTGTGATAAGGACATGTGCAGCTCAGGTAGAGGGGTTTGAGGCTCTCTGCAAAGTTTATCTTCACCCCGGAATCAGCCAACAATTGTGATGGAGAACCCCAACACACCAGGGAGTTCTTCAAAGGGAACCCCAAGTTCAGGACACTGTTCCCTCCAGGATCCCGAGCTGGCAAAGAGTTAATCACTGCAAGAATGAATTTGACAGACTCACCCCTGGCTTTTTTACAACCTTTCAGAAGCAATTTTATTAGAAGCAAAATATTAGAAATTTTGCTCCTGGATGTCACTATCACTGACTCAGTGCTTCTGCCGTGTCTGTCTCGTCTCCTCAAGAACAGTCACCTGGCAGGGCCTGTCCACCTGGATTCTCTACCCGTGCATCCCACACTGGGCTGGACACAAGGGGTTTGGCGAACAAGGGTGAACAGACTGGCTCTGAGGATAGGCTATCAGGCCTCCTGACCTTGGCCTTCCTTTTTCTAGCCTTCAGTCTTCTTTTCCAGCGTTAATCCACTGATCCTTTTCGATATTTCATTCTTTTTCTCCTTATCATGTGTGGGTTTTACAACCATATTGAGATATGATTAACATATCATTCAATTCACCTATTTCAAAAGTACAATTCAAATATTTTTAGTAGACTCACGGGGTTGTGCAGACATCATTACAATGGAATTTTCAAACATTTTCATTCCTCCAAAAACAAAGCCCATATCCATTAAGTCATGCCCCATTCTCCCCAGCACTCCCCCCAACCAAGCCCAAGACAACTATTCATCTGTTTTCAATCTCAATAATTTTGCCTATTCTGGACATTGCATATAAATGGAATCCTACAATATATGGCCTTCTGCAGCTGACTTCTTTCATTTAGCATGTTACAGCATGTGTTAGTGCTTCATTCCACTTTTATTGCTAAATGAGCATCCATGTGTATGGACATATGTTTTCACTTCCCTTGGACAGACCTAGGACTGGAATTGTGAGGTCATAGGGTGACTCTATCATTAAACTTTTGAGGAACTGCCAGGCTCTTTTCTAAAGCAGGTGCATTTTACATTCCCATCAGGGGATAAGGGGATAAGGGTTTCAATTTCTCCACATCCTCACCAACACTTGTTATTGTCCAATAATTATTATAGCCTTCCCAGTGGGTGTGAAGTGATATTTCATGGTAGTTTTGATTTTTATTCCCCCAGTGCCTAATGATATCAAGCATTCTTTCATATGCTATTGGCCATTTGTTTATCTTCTTTGGAGAAATATCTATTCAGATCCTTTGCCTATTTTTTTTAAAGTAGGCTACTTAAAAAAATAACTTGTAATTATTTTTTTATATTCTAGATATAAGTCTCTTATCACATACATGAGTTGCAAATATTTTTTCCTATTCAGCGAACTATCTTTTTTATTTTCTCAATGGAGTCCTTTGAAGCACAGAAGTTTTAAATTTTGATGAAGCCAAATTTATCTATCGGTTGCTTGTGCTTTTGATGTCAGATCTAAGAAACCATTGCCAAATCCAAGGACAAGAAGATTCACCTCTGTGTTTCCTCCTATGTGTTTTGTAGTTTTGGCTCTTACATTTAGGTCTTTGATCCATTTTGAGTTCATTTTTATATATGGTGTGAGGCAGGGGTCCAACATCATTTTATTGCATGGGGATATCCAGTTGTCCAGACTTATTTATTGAAAAGACTCTTTTTTTTCTCCATAATTTCTTAGTGCCTTAAAGATATACTGGATATGCATCTTGCAATTATTTTTAAATTATCATTTAGTTTGAGAAGACTCCTCTTTGTTGTTGTTGTTGTTGTTGTTTTACTGGAAGTCATTATATTTAGAAACATTTGATTTCTTATGAGCTAGAAGAGACAAAGTTGTGCTGCCCTAACAAACAACCCAGTCTCAGCGCTTTATTCTCCACTTGTACTCAAGTTCAACATCAGTTTGCAGGGCAAGCTCTGTTCTTCACGGACACTCAGGTACCTGCCTGGGTAGAGTCTACATCTTTACATAAACAGGCTTTCACAGTTGCCAGGGCTGGGGAAAAGAACATGGTCATTCTTAGAAATTTCCCAGACTGCCTTCTTAAACAAGTGGTATCTAAATGGTAGCAAGAGTTTTTAGGCACTTGGAGAACACTCAGAGAGGCACAGAATGAAAACAGGCTCAGAACCTAAAACCCTGATCTGCCGCTTACAATCTGTGTGCCTTTAGGCAATTTATCTGACTTCTTAAAGCCTTTTTTTCCTCTATACAATATCCAACTTGCAAGAGAAACCCACAGTGTATGAGCGTATCTAGCGTAAGAGCAGGCAGATAACAGGCATCCAACAAACTTTAGTTCCCTTCTTCCTCATCTGCACCAGGATGCACCCCTTTGGTTCATCATGAGACCCTCAGCAGAGGATAAGGCTGGGATAAACACTCACCAGCCCTGCTTTAAGCGTCAAAGATTGCACTTGGTCTGGGTGCTGCCAAGTGATGACAACACTGAGCAAAGGTTTCTTTTTCCCTATTTTTAAAAACAACCCAGGCATACTCAAAGTCCCATAAAAATCTAGGGTAATAATCTGCCTTAAGCACATGCATGCCTGATCCTGTCATTTCCTAACCTGCTAGAAAGAAACATGAATACCCATAAGGAGAGACAACCTGTGGGTACTTTGTTCTAGCAGGCTGTCAGAGCTCTGAGCTTGCTTCAGACGCATCTGGCTTACCCTACCCAGTGCCATCTGACTTTCCATGAATGGGCCCAAAAAGGGCATTTGTTCTTGTGGTCTCCATCCTGAGACAGAGGTGCAGTGGGGAATTAGAATGGCAAGTCTTCCAGGAGAGTAATGGGCCCAGCAGAGCAACAGGGAAGGGGACTTTCCTCCTACAGAAATGTCCCCGCAGGCTACCTGAAAGGGGAGCTCCAGATGCTGACCCCGACTGTATCACCAGGGCAGAGCCGATGTGCTGAAACACCCATGACTACCTTTCTCACGTGGCAGGTGGACACGGGGCTGCTGGAGGAAGAGTGAAGGGTCAGGATGCCCCTCCTCACGCAGCTAGGATGTCCAGGTCTGAACCTCTGCCTTTTTAAAACAAACCCAAGGGGAAAACATCCCCGCCTGAGAGACAGTAAAGAGTGGAGGCATCTTCTCTTTAGCAGGGGTCCAAGTGCCTGAACCTGGATCCTAGTCACCCTGAGTTCACTGGCAGTGTAGAGAAGAAAGGCAGGCATTGCCCCTCATGATCCCGCCTCTCCAGCTGTTCTCTGTGGCTCACAATCCAATCAGAGCTGTTCAGTAACTCTTATCTGAGGACTTACAGTGTGCCCAGCATTGTGTGAAGTACCAGGATAAGTTAAGACCTTGTCCTTGCTCTCAAGATTAGAGCTGTCTCAGTCTCAGCTAATAACAACCAGTTTTTTAGAGCACTTTGCAGCAACGTACACTATACATATGGAAAAATGCACATAGAGTAGGTATGTGCAACTCAGCTCAACGAGTTTTCACAAACTTAAACTAGTGCCCAGGTTAAGAATGGAACATTATCAGAAACCCAGAAGCCCTCCCCTCCCCTTCCCAGTGGCCACCCTAACTTCTAGTAGCATACCTAGGTATCTAGTAGATACCCTGACTTCTAGTAGCAGCCGGAGCCAATTTGTACTAAGTGTGCCTGATGCACCAGGCACTGGTATAAGTACAACTATTGGCTCTCTTAATTCTCACCCATTGATATGAAGACAGGACAAGTGGGGCATGCAGCTAGCAAGTGGGAGAGTCTAACTTTGAACCCAGATGGTTTGTCTCCAGAGCCCTCCTCCTTGATTACTAACCCTTACCTTTCCAGCAATAGATGCCACTCAGGAAGTGCTGTGATAGGAATGCATTAACAATGCTCCTGGGTCAGTTCTGATGGGGGTACCCCAGTCCATAAAGGGGAGCTGGGAGGCAGAGCTGGGAAGTGCAGGGGTCCTGTGTGGTGAGAGCAGGATAGACACAGGCGGTGGCAGGAACAGGAAGGGCTTGTTGGAGCAGGATTCTGAACAGCATTGGGTGTTGTGACTTCGTTGGGGCAGGGAGGGACTGGCTGCAGACCAGAAGCCATGGTCAGCCCCCAAGAGTGCAACTGTACCTTACCTGCTTGCTTCCCTGGTTCCGATGCGTGGCACAGAACCAGACCCAGCCTCACCAGGAGCGTCCCTGGCTTGGCCTCTAACCAATTACTCATTTTTGATCCTACAGGCTTAAGAGTTGTGCAAAATTCTATGGTTTTCACGCATGTTCGGGTAGGGTAAGGAAAAAAAAAACAACTCCTTCCCCATCTTTTGAGATTCTTTTTAACCCAGATGGCAGGAAAGTGACATTATCAATTTTTAAAGGTAATTGACAAGATGGAGGAAAAAAAGGAAGAGAGCCTCCCGGAAAGTCCGCGTGGGTCAAGCGCTGTGTGTGTGCAAGGCCGTAGGTGGGTGAGGGGGCGGCGGTGCTTGACTAGCAGCAGGGCTACAAATGACACAGGGAAAGGAGAAAGGGTGATGGTGTCCACTTGGGACGCCTGGGAAGGCTGCTTGGACACGGGGAGCCTTGACTCGGTGTGACTCGGACTTAGGGCGGGAGGCGAGGCGAGAGGTTGTAATGCATTAGTGTCCAAGTGAGAAAGCCAAGCCGCAGCCAGAACTTTTGGACACCAGGGTTAGACCCGAGGAGTGGGCGGAGGCCCTGGAACTCCAGCTGCGGAGGTGGGGCCCTGCGCCTCCCGCGAGGGAGCCTCGGACGCTCCCGAACGCCCAGGGGACTCGCCATTCCCCGTCACGAGCCAGACGTCCGCGGCCGCGCCCTGGCCGACGCCCGCGCACCTCCGCACCCGGTCCCCAGGACTTGCCCCGCGCCCTCGCGGCCCCAGCCGGCTCGCCGCGCACTGCGCCCCTCCTTCCCGCCCAGCCTTCCGCGCTCCCCCGCTCGCCGCGCAGCGCAGCGCCGGCTCCTCCCGCGGCTGCATTGCAGACGCCGCCGCCGCCGCAGGGCGCGCCGGGGCCGCTCCGGGAGCCGAGCCCGGGGACGCGGGGGGCCCCTGGGCGCGGGTCTCCAGCGCGGACTCGACGGCGCCGCGGGGCCGGGAGTCGGTAGGGCCGCGCCGCGGGGTCGGGCAAGCGCGGTCCGAGCGCCCCCCGCCGCGCGGGTCCCCGGGGAAGCCTCTCGGGACCGTAGCCCGGGGGAGCGGCCGCGGCCGTCGGGCTCCGGACCGCCACTGCCCTCGAGCGGACCGCGGCCGCCCCTCTAGCCGGCCTCGGCGAATCTGGGCGGGGAGCGGGCCGCGGCGTCGCGAGGGCCGTAGCCGGCCGGGCCCTCGCGTGCGGGCGCCCGGGGCCGCGAGGCCGCGCTCCGCCCGCGCCCTCCGGGCCCGGCCGCCGCCGTCCAGCGCGGCGCCGCGCGGCTCCGGCGCAGTTCCGGCGCAGTCCCCGCGCCGAGCGGCTCCGCGCCCCACACCTGCCTCTGCCCGGCTCCGGGTGACGTCGCGCTCTCCGATTGGCCCGTGCGGCCAGGAGGGCGGGGCCGAGACCGGTGAGCTCACCGCCGCGCCCGGCCATTGGTCCGGGCGTCGCACTCGGGCTGTGGCGGGGAGACAGCGGTACCCGGAGCCCGAGTCGTTCCAGCTGCGGCGTGTGGAGCTGAGCGGGTCTGGGCCGGGCTAGGTTGTCGGGGCCGGGCCGGGCCGGGCGGGGCCGCGCGGGAGAGGAGGAGGAACGCAGAGGCGGCTCGGCGCCAGTCGGACCGAGCGGTGGCCGTGCTCTCCAAGTCCAAGTGAGTGTGCGTGTGGCCGAGGGGAGAGTCGGCCGGGCGCGTGCGGGGCGAGGGCGGCGGCCGGCGGGGGCGCGCGGGGCGGCTGGGGCGGGCGGGGGCGGGGCCGGGGGCGGGCGCGCGCCGCGGCCGGGGCGTGGGGGGCGCGCGTGTTCGCGCGAGGGGGCGCGGGGTGTGTTTGAGGAGTGGGCGCGAGGACACGCGCGGCCCTGGAGGGGGAGGGGGCGTGAGGGGCGCGCGTGCTCACGCGAGGGGAGAGTGTTTTGACGCGTGAGTGTGCGTGGGCACCGGCGTGTGTTTACGGCACGGGTGTGAGGGAGGGGGTGTTCGGCGGAGCGTGAGCGGCGCGTGTTGATGGAGCGAGGGGGAGGGCGTGCGCGTGTGGGAGCGGGCGTGCGAACACGCGTGTTTACAGAGCGAGTGGGGAGGGAGGGAGCGCGCGTGGATGGTGAGCGCGAGGGGAACGAGCGTGTTTTGACGCGTGAGTGTGCGCGGGACCGGCGTGTGCCGATGGAGCGAGCGTGTCTGTGAGGAGGTGTGTTGGGGAGTGGGTGTGAGATCACGCGTGTTCCTGAGGCGAGTGGGGGAGGCGAGGGAACGTGAGGAGCGAGGCAGCGAGGGCGGGAGCGGGTGTGAGGACTCGCGTGTGTGCGCGAGGGAGTGGGAGTGTTTGGGTGAGTGGCGGTCCGGGGGCGCGCGTGCGGGGAGTGGCCGCGGCGGGGCGCGAGCCGAGCGGGCGCCCACGGGGCCGCCGACTGGTTTTTGTCTTCGAGGCGCGCCTCGGCGGCGGGCTTTTCGGATCCAGCGCCCGCTCCCGAAGCGGGCCACGCGGAGGGGGTGGGCGACAGGTGCCCCCTCGGCGCGGAGGGGTATCCAGGTACCCCCCCGCGGGGCGCGGGGCGAGGGTGGGGGACAGGTGCCCCTCGGCGGGGAGCGGGGGTAGACAGGTGGCCCCCCCAGCGGGGCGCGGGGAGAAGGCGGGAGGCAGGTGCCACTCGGTGGGGAGTGGGGCGGGGAAGGGGGCGGGGACAGGAGCCCCCTCGGCGGGACTTGGGGAGAGGGGACAGGACAGGATCCCTTCCTTCTGGGAGAAGGGAGAGGGCCTGCGACGGGTGCCTCTTCCACGGAGAGAGGAGGGAAGATCCAGACAGGCGCCCCTTACGCGGGGAGAGGAGAGAAGGGTCGGGACAGGTGCGCCCTCCGCGGGGTGCTGGGAAAGGGGCCGGGACAGCCCCGACCTCGGCCCCAGGCGCCTCTCCAGGACTAGGCGGTTGGAGGCCGCCTTTCCTAGCAGGCCAATGGCGTGAATGAACGTTTTATTAATGTGTGCGTAGAACCCGGCGGGGAAAGTTGGTTGAGTTCAGAGCCTAAGAGGTTTGGAAGAACTTGAGAGTTTGGCTTACCTGCAGACCAGGACACCCACGCTCAGCCGCTCTGGAAGAGAGGCTGCGTGGGGCCTTCTTGCGTTTACAGGATCTCCCGTGATTTGATTTAGGTAGTGCACAACTTTAAGAGGTGGTCCTGGTGGTGTTCAGATGTTTGAGACTTTTTCCAATCTCGGTAGGTTTCTGTAGGCATCAGAACAGATTTCTGAAAGTCTAATATTATTGCAGAGTGTCTTCATCATTTGGTTTACCAGGGAATGATGCCGATTTCAGTCTATTTTATATTTTGTACAGTACCGCTTGGTATGATTTCTACTGATTAATCTGAGGTCTGTAATTAGCAAGGCAGATTCAGTAAGCGCGAGAAGTGCTGGCGGATTCACAGAAGGCTTCATGCATGTGTTTGGTTCTGCGCGTTCTTTTTCAGTCACCAATGAAGCCAAAACCTGAAATTTTAAAACTGTGCCCCCCCCCCCGAATTTTGTCATATATGGTAAAATGGCTGGCTGTATGTAAAGGAAACCTTTTCTCTTTCTGCCCAAAGGAATTTTTCAGGGAGTTTTCCTACAGAAACTGTGTCATAGAGAGAAACGGCTGCCTGGGAACCTGGTAAAGAGAAACACGTTCAGCAGTAGCACCTTTCATGGTGTGTGTTTATATGAAAACCGTATTTTTAAGACCAGAATTAGTGGCAAATAAGGTTATGTATTTCCTTTTCTTTGTATTAGATCTAGAGAGTCATCATGTTTAATGTTCTAGAAAATAACATTTATTTACAGGATATGCATTTCCCCCAATAAATTCAGCTTAGTCGTGAAAACAGAGAAGTGCCGTAAATATCGTAAATATCGGAGAGACCTCCATTTAATCATCCTGGTTAATTATATTCCACAAGATCAAAGTGGAAACACAGTATTTAATGCAGTAGTTAAGAACAACATTGTGTTATTTAACATTTTTAGAAAATCAGTCTTTCTGCTTTTGTGATACACACACATAGACACACACATTATTAGTTCTGAGGACCCTGCTGGGCCTTTCCGTCTACGACAGCAGCTGTCACAGCTGCAGGCTATTCACGTGGGACTGTTTTAGAGAGCACAGACAACAGGTTGAACGGAGGGTTTTGTACTTCATGTGAGAAAGATAGTGCAGTTAAAGAGTTCATCAATGGTGAGCGTCCCTAGCGAAAGCCTGGAGGCCCTTTATTGATGGCTCAGCTGCAGGTGCTCTCTCAAAAGCCCTCACCTTCTGCCAGTGCAGGAAATGGACATTTTGGGGATCTAGAATTTCCTTTGGGAACCGTCAACATTTTTCTCATGTTTTCCGATCACTGCTGTTGTGAACGTTTCAAGCTTCAGGACTGTGCTTGTGAGCTGCCTTTTTTAAATGTCTAAGGGAAAATTGTTAATACATTTATTTAAAACACAACTTTAGGAATCACCCGGAAAGGTCAGTAAAGACCATTTTGTTAAACTTGACATTGTTCTTTAGCTGGTGCAGTGGTTTCTGGAAGTCATTTGTTCTTAGCGGTGTGCATCCTCCCACCGCTTTTCCAACTGTTCATTGTGTGTCTGCCATGTCTTCTCACATTTAAAGGATTTTGCTTCCCCTGGCTTAAAGTGGTTTAATATTTGTATTCCATCGATCTTTTCAAAAAGAGACTCTCTTAGTGGTGCCAAGTGTTCATTGTTAAATATCAGCCGTGGCATCCTGTCACAGTATATAAGCTGAATATTTGGGAGCTTATTTCAGTTATATATTCCTTTGCCAAAAAGCAGTTGGCATGGACACGTGATGTAGTTTGTGTACACTCACTTTTTTTTTTTTTTTAATGATTTAAGGGAGCCTACAGAGATACAGGCATACCTCGTTCTCTTGTGCTTCGCTTTAATTGCATTTCACTGATAAGGCATGTTTTACAAATTGGAAGTTGGTGGCAACCCTGCGTGGGAGGGAACAAGTCTGTCAGCACCGTGTTTCCAATAGCATTTGCTCAGTTCGTGTTTCTGTCACATTTTGGTAATCCTTGCAATCTTTCTAACTTTTTTTTATCGTTATATTTGTTAGCAGTGATCTGTGATCAGTGATTATGACTTGCTGAAAGCTCAGTTGACGGTTAGCATATTTTAGCAGTAGTTTTTAATTAAGGTACATAGTTTTTTTTTTTTTAAGACAGAGTGCTGTTGCACACGTAATAGACCACAGCAGAATATAAAAACAACTTTTATAGGCACTGAGAATCCAAAAAATGTGACTTGCTTTATTGTGATGGCCTAAAACCAAACTCACAGTATCTCTAAGGTGTGGCTGTATATATATCACACGATGAAGCAAGATAAAAATAGGTGAAATAAAGAAGGATAAAGCCAAAGGAAAGTGAGGACACAGGAAAGGCAAATGGGGGCTCTAATGAAGTTGGTAGCATTCATTCCATAAAATTTTACATACTCTGGAGGCAGGCCATAAACTGCATTCTGAGCTTTGTGGCAACAGTAGACTGATGTAGGGTTAATTTTGTCTTCCTTACAGCTGACATGGATTTTCTTACATTCTCTGTAAGGTCTGACAGCCAGCCAGGACTTTTCAGTGCCAATGGGAGAAGCCCAGATGAGATGCACTGAATGACATTGAAGGCTGCAGGTCACTATTAGTCACATTTAACATGTGGGAAGTGCTGAGGAGCCTGCTGGGTGTCAGGAACATGATAGTGTGAGGGTAGGGCCCCTCATGATCATGGAGACCATCACTTGTCCCCTTCCTGAGTGGATTGCCCTGAAGTCAAATGACCATCTTTCTTTGCTTTTCTCTGACACGTCTAGACATGGGTTAACTCACACCAGGCAGGCTAGGGGATGCCTTTACCGTCAAGAAATAGTTACGATCCGCCCCCTAAGCAGCGCAGCAGCACGGAGGCTCATTACAGTCATGGCACCATACTTTGTAAATAGCGTCTTTGCTTTCTGTACTACTGGCTGCGTTGATAATGCCTGTACGACCTTGCTTGTTGCTTTATTTCAGTAAAGTTCTTTTTGTGTACTAACACATTTTAGTTCCAAAAATATCACG
Organism: Martes martes; assembly: GCF_963455335.1. Classification (NCBI taxonomy): domain Eukaryota; kingdom Metazoa; phylum Chordata; class Mammalia; order Carnivora; family Mustelidae; genus Martes; species Martes martes. The sequence continues at coordinate 186,042,311 of NC_137891.1, read as the reverse complement.
GTACCTATAATTTTTGAATTTTTATATTGTCTGTTTTTAAACAAATTTTTAAAGGGTATATTTATTTGAGACAGATACAGAGCATGAGCAGGGGGAGAGGCAGAGGGAGAGGGAGAAGCCAGCTCCCCGCCGAGCCAGGAGCCTGATGCCAGGACAATGGGATTGTGACCTGAGCCGAAGGCAGACGCTTAACCATCTGAGGCACCCAGGCACCCCAAATTTTATGTTGTCTTGGAAGCACTGAATGTAGAGCATAGCTTTAGACATATGACTTATAGAAAGATCAACCAGTCAACACATTTTTTAAAGTACCTATTATAAGTCAATTGTTAAGCAAATTATAACGTTATGATAAATTTGAGAAAGGTACAGTATAGAAGGAATTTAATCAGGGTGAATGTGTATAGGAGTTAAAGTAATAGTGATGCTGAACTGATATACTATCTTTGTAATATTGAAAGTAATGGCACATGGCATAAGTTCTCCCAAATACGTTAAATTAACATTCATCAACTACCAAGATTAATTAGTTTGCAGGTTTTTTCACCTTTCAACTTTCACCACTCTCAAATCTGACCCCACTCTCTTAGCCAGCCTTCCCCTGTCTCCCAACAACTACTCAATATTCTAAATTCTCTGAGGCTAACTCAAGTCTTATTAATGAAGCCTTTTCCCTCATCTGCCAGCGTAGATTAGCGGCTCTCTGCAGGGCATGTTGTCACCTAGGCTGTCCTCTCCCCTCCCCGGCTGGCATAGTGCAGTCTGGGGGCTGGAGTTCCAGGACCGCTGTTGACAAACAGATTACACATATGGTGTTGTTTAGTGCACAGAACGAGAAGGATGATTCTGCTTCGTGCACTCCGTTGAGTCTTGCTTGTTAGTCAGTTAGACACAAACACCGCAGGACCTCCCAGGCAGAGCAGTTCAGGGTCTCTAGGGGGTTGGGGTTTTCATTCAAGCGGGCTTGAAGAGTCCTGGCCTGTACCAGCGTGAGGTCTCTAGGTCTGCCACCTGAATCATCGTTCTGGCTTTCTTGGGATTGCCCCGACGCTTGCCATCTAGGAACGTGTATGGGTAGGAGCCCTTTGCTGTGAAATAATACAGTAGGGTGAGCAGCTGTGTTGTTTTTCAGCCCTGTGCTGAGCAAATGAGAAGTCTCAGGTAAATCCCCTTATGTCTCTGGATCAGTGCCTTACCTGTGCTCTAAACTTAGGAGTGGTTCAGAAGATTAGCAGTCGGCAGCACTGGTTTCTAAAATCAGCGTGCCCTGTGCACGGTAACTGTGGATTTGGGAAGTTTTTGTTTCAGGGGCGTGTGTGTGTGTGTGTGTGTGTGTGTGTGTGTGTGTGTACAGGAATTAGTTCCTTCTGTGGGCCACAGTTAAACGCTGTTGAAAGCCCCTGCATCAGATCTCGAGTGCTCTTTAAGTCTCAGTGTTTTGCAGTGACTGTCTTCCATGGGATGTGTTTGTTGCAACAGCTGATTTACCTAAAGTCGAAGGAGCCGAGATACTTCTGCAGGTGTGGAGTTCGACAGCAGATAGGATTCCAGCTCAGCTGGAACTCAGTATACCTTTTTCTGATTTCTTCAGGTAACAGAAATGTTTCAAATGAGCATGACAGCTTATTTCCACCACAGTTTAGCCCATGTTTTATAGGGAGAGTCCAATGATAATTTTGCACAACCGAGGTATATGTAATGAATATTTAATTGAATATTTTTTTATTTGTAAGTGGGAGCAGACTTTCACTATTTCTTTAGTGAAAGGATCCACATTTCAGTTACTAGAGTCACCTTAGACTCCTCTTTTAGCTGCAAGTAACAGAACTCCAACTCAAACTGGCTTATATAAAAAAGGGAATTTATTGACTCTTATGAAGTTCAGTTTTGGAGTTCTCTTCAGGTACAGCTGGTTCCAGATGCTCAAGTGATAGCGTTAGGAACTCGTCTCTCCCTCTTGACTCTGCTCTTGTCTGTGTTGATTTGATTCTGATTTCCACAGTGCTAGCAAGATGGCCCCTTCAAGGCTCCAGGCTTGTATTTTGCCAATTTAGCAAATATCTCCGGGAAGATGGCACATCTTTGCCAGTTGTTCCAGGAAATGTTCTGTTCTTCTTGGCTCAGCTTGACTCATGTGAAGAGGAGGCGGTACCCTCATTATTAGCAAGGCCTGCCTCTCTCTCCCTGGAAACAAGAATTGGGGTCAGCACCACCTGAACTACACACAGGGCAGGAGCAGCTCCCAAGGAGCAGCAAGGTGCCATAGCCAGGGAAGGGGGAAGGGATGCGAGGCAGGCACACTGTGAGGGAACCGGTACTTTTTGATGGTCAGCCTGATAGTCCTCTTCCTAAAGAAAGCACCATTCATTCTGAAACCACAGAAGCTCGTAATAAAGCCAAGGCCTTGATTTTATTCTCATGGTCTCATTTTAAATGAGAAGACACCAGAACCTTCACCTTTTAATAGGTGCTGACTAACAATTCCTAGGACCATCTTCAGAAAATATGATTCAGGTCCTTAATATATTGTACACTGTGGTTTGGATAAATCAACAAAGAATTCATTTAAACATCCTTTTGTCTTTTCTAATGAAAGAAACCATTCATTCTGCTCTAGCCAGAATCCATGCCTCTGGCATTTGTGTGCGTGTGTGAGAGATGTTTCATCTAACAATGTAAAAAACAGGAAGGGCCCAGCCTGAAACTGATGTTGTTCTAAAGATGTATAAGTCAACTGAATGATATTTCTCAGATAAACAGTGCAACAAATGGTAGTATGTTCCCAGGCCAGCCTGAGAAGAAAAACCTTTGAACCCGTAATAGATACTCAGCATTTGCAGGAGAAAAATATTAAAGTAATATATATACTTATGTATATCACATTATAGGCTGTACAACACTGAACTGTATAAGCTACATAATATATACTTACATGTTCCCTTGTTTTCCTTACTTACATGTTAGTTACATATACTTACATGTTCCCAAACACATGAAATAATGCACTTTCTGTTTTCACATTAAAGTCATTGCTCAAATAAAAATAAAGGTACATGTGAAGTAACTTCAGTAAATGGAAACGTTCTGGCGAAGATTCTTAATGCATAGGGTAGAAGCCAAAATAGTTCTCTGACATGACATAGTCTAGCTCCCTAACTTTTTGGAGGAGTAAAATTTAAGTTTCTTGACAACAGAACTTTAACATTATTTTTATACATATTCAATTGTAATTACAATCTTATTTTTATTCTCAAGTGGCACAAAGAAAAGAGAAAGAAACCCTTCTGAGGTATCTTGAAGGTTGGAACAGTGGAAGGGACAGACAGTGGGTTCAAAGGTGGTTATGTGTGTCAGAGGTTGTCTGAAGTGGGACCGACTAGACCATCAGAAGAAGAGGAGTCGTCTAGGAAGGAAAAAGGAGATGGGAGGAAGGGATCTCAGGTCAAACAGCTTCCTATATTAGTCCCTGGGGACGTTCCCCCTTAACCCACATAGCTTTATCAGGGTCTGTGGCGGTTGGCGGGGCACCTGAGCCTTGCCTGGTGAGTGAGGACGGAAAACAAGGAGCGTGGACCAGGAGTTTCCTCACCAGACATTGTCTGTATCGGGATATTCTTTAGGACTAGTTTTAGTTCCTAAACTCTACTGTGGGAACATTAGTTACAGGATACGCTTATAAGAAGCTCCCCCAACCTCATACAGAAAGGTTCAGATAAGTTTCGGGAACACGCCTACCAGCCCTCTACCAGCGATTTACAGTGTGTGTTAGCATGTCAAAGTTCAGAGAAGTCCTACGTCAAAGAAAGGCACATGTATTTCGTTGTGTTTAACCTAGTAATTCAAACACATCTTGACACATTTTGTTTTTACGGGTCTGCTACTGAGTGGCGTGGGGAATCTGCGGTGTGCAGTTTGGGAAATGTTTCAGTAGACCAGCCCCGCGACGTCGTCCGGAGCCTAGAACTCACGGCCAGCCCCGCCCGTGGGTCTGTGAGTCCCATGATAGGGAAGGTACGAGTTTGTACATACGTACTTTTCTAGGAAAGGGTTTGTAGCTTTCATCACTAAGCGCCAATACGTGATGAAGGGCAGAAATCACTTGTTGTGGGTAACTTTCCTGACGAGGGAAGTCCAGCCTCTCCTGCACATTTTCAGTCTGTGCAGGGACATTGCTCAGCAGACGTGGCATCCGTCAGGGGCGTCAAGCAGTAAACAGGTGGCTGACTAGCCAGTTACTAGGCTTATTGTCAAATGGAGGTAAACACTGGCAGTTACTCTCTTCCCACCAAGAATTGTGGAAAGAAATTGCCTGTGTAGGACACCACCCTATCATTAAACTCCAGATGTATTTATTCCCAAAGAAGAAGACATGTTATTTCATCGCAGTAAAGAGGTCTGTTTTAAAAGTCGAGAGCCCCTGCCCCGCAGAAGAGAAATCTGTTGAGAGCTCCTTGATGACAAACTATGAAAAACCAACGAAGTACAGAAAGCTTTTCCTTCAGGAAACAAAACCATCAACTCGCCTACTTTTAGATTTAAAAATCAGGATCATTAAAATACTGTTCAGGAGACAGTGAGCAGTAGATAATAGACATGCAAGCAATAGTCAGTCTCACCTCGACTTTGACCAGATCCTCCGAGAGTGCTCAAGTCAGACCACACCCGAGCTTTGTCCACCTGCTTCTGTGACACAGTGTTTGGTGTCTGTTGATGCTAAATGGTGATAAACAGTCTCCGAAGCCCAGTACTGCCTTTGTTGCAAGGACGTCAAAGCCTGTGACATCACAGGCTATTGAAAACAACTGACCGTGAACTTGAAACTGCTTTCCATTTTGCTTCCTTTGCCAAGTTCAGCCAAATTTGGGACTCAAATTAACCATGTTGGAGGATCTCATGGGTGTCTTCTATAAAGTAGCTTTACATGAGCTTTATTTTACTCTTTCCATGAATCTCGATCTTACCTGATTATTAATTATAAACATTTTTGTTAGCCACTTCAGATAGACATACCTGGATCTGGGGTTGGTGCCAGTTGGGTGAGAGCAGGGAGGGAAATAAACAGGTTGAGGAAGGATGGGACTGGGGCAGGGAAGAGAAATCAGGAAAATGAGGAAGAGGGGAGAAAAAGAGACGCTAGGGATGTTTGGGGTTTTTGAGGGATGTTCCCCAAGGTTAGCACCCGCTGCCCTTGGAGCTGGTTATTAACCTTTTGTTCCGTTACTTAAATACTCCGTGAACCGTTAGACCCACTCTGCTCTGAGTGGAAGGATTAAAGAAGCCTGCTTTGGGGCTTCCTTGAGGATAGCCCGACAAGGCAGCCCCTCGACTCCATGAAATCAAGTTTCATCCCCATGTAGTGGAAAGCATGATATGTTGTTAGCCTTCCCACCTAATCCAAGGGATGTTTGAATACTGGCCTCAATAATTCATTCAGGCCTCACTGATTTGGAATTTGCAGAAATTTGAAGATTACTCTGGTCCAGAGGTGAGTACTTATGGGAGATGTAGATCGCAAATGTGTGGTCGAGTGGCACACAGACCCGGAGGGTAGACATTGTGCGTTCTGATGTGGCAGGCGGGGCCGGGAGCCACACTGCTTTCCCAGGGATTGTGACACCTCTGGAAAGGAACTTAATGGTTAAAATTGTTCCAAAACTCTCGTTTTCTCCCTCAGAGAAATATTTTTATTTCTGAAAAAAAGTTTAAAATGGTATAACTTGGATTTTTTAAATGTTTATTTTTCTATTGTCAGAAAGGCCCATGATAAACTGTAAAGTAGTATTCTTAAATCATTTTATCAATCAAGACCTACTTTTTAATACATCCATTATTTTGAAGTAGTATAGTTGTTTTCTTTAAAATATATGCATTTCAGTCTATATATTTGGAAATCACATCCTCATCTGTATTTATTCCAGAGTTTAAAAAAAAACTTAACAGCATTATGAAAAAGTATCATTGTAGTTAACAAAATTTCAAGTTCTAGAACTGAAACCTTTCTATGGAGAATCCAGTTTTACCAAAAAATACATATTTTTGGAACACCTTGGACTTTAACTCTCACGAGTAGGCAAGACAGTTGGGAATGTCTATGCAGATGGCATTCCTGCAATTAGTTCTGAGAGCGAAGCATTGACAACAGCAGTCCTCTAAATAATGATGGAGAATGAACTGGACACAGAGAAGGACTCTTCCGGCTAGAATCCCTAACACATGATTTTTCAGATGTTGAAACTCACCAAGAACTCAGGGCCAATTAACATTTATTATGATTAGTAAAATTAGCTGAAAGCAGCCAGGATTTTTCCCCCCCTCCGGGCACCAGGTAGCACACGTGATTAGCAAAGATTTTTTTTTTTTTTAAGATTTTTACTTTTTTTAAAGTAATCTCTACACCCAACATGGGGCTAGAGAAACCTGGAGATCAACAGTCACGGGCTCTACTGACTGAACCAGCCAGGCGTCCCAGAGTTTTGGTTTTCTTACAGAGTTTTCAACCGCCACCCCCCCCCCCCATCTCCTCACTGCCATAATATCTCTACCCTGCCCTTGTTCCGGAGCCCTGCCTCTGAGATGGAAACTCTCAGATGTAAGCGTTCTTGGATACAAGTCTCATTAGATGTTTTGTTTGTTTGTTTCCAAATGTCTGCTCCCTCATACATTCGACGGGATCAGGTAGAAGGTGGGCCCACAAGAAGGGAAGGGACTGCGTTTAGTAACCTGCCTAGAGAAAAGGACACCGCAGAAATGACTCCTAGAAACGCATTTTGTTCCACGTAACATCCTTTGCCTTGTTCTCCTTCAAACTCACATTTTAGAGCTCTAACAGATGAAGTTAAATCACTTATTCAGTAAATCCGTATTGAGGCCCAACTATGTGCCAGGCATTCCACAAGGCTTTGGGAATTTCACATGGACATAGTGATCGTAGCTGCTGGCTTCACAGAGCGCACAGGACTTCTCTTTACCTTCACAGCAGACGGAGGTTCTTGAAATAAAGGCTCCTGTCGTACTGGGTTTTGTATCCCTGATGGTGACCACGACATTGTGAGCTTTCTTGTTCCCTGTTATATCCCCGGAACAAGTGCTGAGTAGTCGTGCCTTGGGAGTGAAGGTTGGCTAGGCATTTGCAGTACAAACTGTTCTAGCCCTAATTCTCCATAGTTCTTCCCCAGGAATTTCAAGTGTTCGGGCATTTTTGTTGTTAAAGCTGAGCGCCGCAGATCAACCTCCTGGTGGCTCATTGAAGTTGTCTTGCCTCCTCACACTTCCTGCGCATTTTGTAGTTTTTCTCCACCCTGTCGGGTCTTGGGTGTTAGGATTTTCATCTCCCATTTTCCCACATGCACTTAAATTTCATCCCACCACCACACCTTTGTGTCCAGGGGAGGGAGACGATTGCTCACTTCTGAGTCTCCTCACAGGGCTTTTTCTTTAAAGACCTCATTAGTCTTAGTGGTGACATGTTCCCCTGGCCTTCACTCACTTTGCTGTTACTACGTTAGAAAGTCTCCTGTGCTTGTGGTATACCTGATTGTCCCTGGGTACTGAAACTGTTGTGGCAATGCCCTCCAGCTTTGTTTACTTTTGGAAGCTGGCAGACTTAAAATAGTCCCCTCTTCTGTAGACAGTGAGGGTAGGTAGAGAACCAGCGTCAGAGTTCCTGATTTCCATTGTTCTCACACCAGTTAGCTCTGGTTTCACTGCACTGAACTCCAGTCGGGTCTCCTACAGTATTGACCGCGCTGTCAGCTCCTGCATAATTCGGGGTGCTCTCCTATGCTTCATGCCACGGGCAGCACAGCTGAGCTCCTGGGGTGTGCCACTGAGCCTTCGTGTCCTTGGAGAAGAGGTTTGAAATTCTTGCCTCGTGCCCCTCAAGCTCTGGCATGGAAGGAGTTCAAGGGAGAACGACCTGTACGTTTGATTGGCTCCTCTTGTCACATTTGTTTCCTCCTTGCTGTGAGCTGTTGAGCAAGTCTCCTTGACACGTCCAAGACGCTGGATTCGCGAAGTGTGTGAAACACAGACCAAGGAGAAGAACTATGGATCTGAAGTCACTGCAAGTGAAGGAATTCCAAGAAGAATTGCTAATTTCCATTTGTCTTGGTATATAGAGTTGGAGAGTTTTTAAAAAGTGGAGTATGGCAGCTTTTTTCTGAGGCTAAATTTAGCCGTTGCTTTGGAAAATCAGAGTGGTACAACTTGTGCCTTATCTCTATCCGGCCCTTACCCTTCCCTCCGCACTTGGACATCTTAAATGGCCTGCCGGAGAGGACGGCTTCGTGTGCTCCAGGGGCCCCATTTATTCTGGGCAGGAATTAAGTGACTTCATTTTCCCTGTCTTTCTGAGCTTCCTAAAAAATTTAGGAGGCTTCCTAAGCAGCAATTGCAGTCCCTACAGAAATAGTTCAAGTCATGCCTCCTTTTGCTTCATCAGCTCTTCCTGCCAGCGTGGCCAAGGGCTGCAAATGGAATGAGAGATGGCCTCTCATTCCCGGTCCAAATAGCAACAGGAGGGCACATGTGCACTTGAGCTACAAATAACGCGTTTTAAAATAGCAGGTGGTATTTGATGATTGCTCCTTCATTCATTTACCTGCCAAGGCAAAACTTTTTCTCCACCTCTGGCAACCAGACTGGAGGTGGCTCCGATCAAGCAATTGTAGCAACAAGTTCTCGTGCTTGCAGATAGTCCTTAGCCGGTTTCCAAGCATTCAGATCCACGCATACTTCATGAGGCTGTTCTAAAAAATCTTTAAGACAATGAAAATTTCATGTTTCTGCAACAGCCTACCCCCGACGGGCCCCCAATGGACTTGTGGAGCACTTTTGTGACTCATCATAGACACTCCTTCCATAAGGTATGCTGCCAGCCATGTGTGTTCCACATACTCCATTTTGCCAGGGAAAAGTGGAAATATGTAAAATAGATCATGCGAAGCTCAGGACTGCTGCAAAATCCCAGTTTGTGTCCGTAAGGAAGTCAGATATTTCTCAGCTCTCTCGCCAGAGTCTTGCACCAACGTGCTGCAGGTACATAATTTCCTTCCCTGAGCTGAAAGGAAGTGGCAGCCGGCCAAGTAAACTCCTAGAGCTTTCTCACGTGCTTTCAAGTCAGTTCCATTGGGTTTGCATCATCCTGACCACTCTTGCCACGGGAACAAGTGGTAGGCTGCTGCTAACTGGTATGCAGCCACCTGGAGTCCCCTGTGGCTAGTGGAGGTCACTCAGAGCCCTTGCCCCAGAGTTTGATAACCTCGGCAATAAATTGGCCTCCAGAAGAGGTTTTAAATTAGAAAATAATATTCTTTTCCATTGACTGAGCACCCACTCTGTATCTGGTCCCGGGTGCAGACAAGCTCCCTGCTTTCAGAAAGCTCCCTCTAGTAGAAAGGACACATGTAGGAGAACAACTCTACGTTTCATTGGCTAAGTACTGTTAGGACACAGGGCAAGACATGAAGGCTCGCTGGGCATAGTGGAAAGAACGTGGATCTGGAGTCCAGCCTGTGTTCAAATCCCTGCCCTGATACTTACAAGCAGTATGACCTTGGGCAAGCAACACATTTCTGAGCTTCAACTTCTTCATCTGTCAAATGAAAAGGAAAAGCTTTCTTTTGATTACTTTGAGGACTAGAAATAATACATGTGGATTAATAATAATTAGTATTAATTAATAATAATTAGTATTAATAATACCTAATAATTATTATTCAGTAATAATACTGAAGTGATGCATGAGCCATCCTCTGAAGAACAGCAAACTCACCAGATGGACTCAGGAAGAAGTTAGCATGACCAAAGGGCCAAGGGCATTTGGACCCCCAGTAGATTGAAGAACGGTGAGTGGTAAGAGTCCCTAAAGAGTAGCCTGAGACAGCAGGTCATGAGTGTTCTATGCCATGCCAGACAGCCTCAGTTTTATTTTGTAGGTCAAAGTTGGGGCAGGGAGGGGGTGAACTTAAGTTTTTTTAAACTAGATTATCTGATACAATGTCTGAAACGTCCTCATGTACTGCTCAATAGAGCCCTGAAAATTAATAAGGTTCCAAGACTCACAGAGAGGTCATCTATAGGCAACAGTAGGCACAGCTAAGTGCTAAGAGCCTAGGAAGTCTGGCTAGTAGTTGGTTTCCTGATGGAGACACTTTCTTACATCAGATCCTTAAATACTTGGGATTCTCCACTTTTACAGAAGTAAGCACCAACCTTTCTAAACTTAGAACATACTGTGGGAAGTCTGACTTCATGAAATTTTCTCTGTCTTTAAAACTTTGGTATTGTTCAGGAATTTAAGTTTTTAGGTAAGTATTAACTTGGGACATTGTAAAATGAGTCCCTTTGAGGGTTGGGAATCCCTGTCAGAGAGGAAGATATGACCCGTGACTGCTGCCGAGCCATGTAACACTTGCATAACAGCCCTTAAGGGGAGGCTGGGACATAGTGAATCCAGCAAAGGAAAAGGGGATATGAACCCCCAATGAATCATTCATTGATCCTCAGGCCAGTGATTTGCTGGAAGTGTTCCTTTGACTTCTTCTTGACCTTTGTAATGCTCAAAGCTGTTCTGGGATTATAAGTATTTTTTCTGTATGTTTTCTAATATTGTTGTGGGAAACTCTAAGAACTGGATTATATATAGCAAGGTAGTTGGATAAACTACTATGCTATGTTCCATACCTATATTTTTGAGTGACAGAAATTAGACGTACAGATTTCTTTATTGTAGTTCAATACATCAGTGGGATTTCTTTTCAGCATTTAATATATTGGCTTAGTATAGCCAGGTAGCTCACAGTTACTCCCACCATCATCTTATCGACATCTGAAGTACCCACCAGAAGGTTAGGATGGACACTGCAGTGCTGTGTTAGAGGTGTGGAGCTCAGTGTGGACTCAGTTTATTTCAGTGTGTTACAGTGAGATACAGAACAAGTACAGATGTGTCTGCATACATGGGTTACACTTAACATGTGTTTCCTCACTCTGTCCCCTGAGAGGGCCAGGAAGCAGTGACGCCCCAGCAGCAATGAGCACACCCACGCCCAGATCTTGGCTTCTAAATGCCATTCGCCAATAAAAGGAACCAGAACTCCTTAGAGAAATTGCAGACTCTAGGGCTGGGGCAGGTCAAATAAAAGTTGAAGCAGAGCGTCTTCTAATGCCAGAAAGTAAGGAAGTGCCTGAAAAAGAAGGGAAGAGGCTGGGGGTATGTCACACGGACACAGGAGCCAGCATGAAAGAGCTCTCAGGGGCCAAAGCTGGGACGGTTTGAGCAAGAAACAAACATAGTATTGGATTATGGCCAAAGTGTAAAGTAAATATGCATGAGTTCATATGGATATAAATAAATGGTTGATGAAATAAATTCAGAAGGACAAATCTCCCTTGTAGGAGATCTCCAAATAATATATGTGGCTATTCCCCCACCCATGAAGTAGAGCTTTATTCCCTTTTCCTTGAGTGTGGGCTGGACTTACTGACTGACTTACTTGCAAAGAATAGAGTATGGAAAGAGGATGATATCTTTTTTTTTTTTTAAAGCATTTAAGCTTTTTTTTTCCCTTAAGATTTTATTTATTTAATTGACCGACAGAGATCACAAGTAGGCAGAGAGGCAGGCAGAGAGAGAGGAGGAAGCAGGCTCCCTGCTGAGCAGAGAGCCCGATGTGGGACTCGATCCCAGGACCCTGGGATCATGACCCGAGCCGAAGGCAGAGGCTTTAACCCACTGAGCCGTCCAGGCGCCCCGAAGATGATGTCTTCATCATAGAGCAATCTCGCAGACAACACCCTTGATGTGGAAATCAAGGTCCACATCAGCAGGACATCATACACTACCAGTGTCGTGGGATGAGCAGGGCCTCCTGCCTCTGTCATGTTCTTCCTGAAAACTCATGACTCCAGTCCAGTCATTAGAAAACATATCAGACAACTTGAACAGAGGGACATCTACAGAGCATGTGACCAGTGCTCCTGCATACCATGACTGTTGTGGAACCAGGAGCTAGAGAGAAGACCATCTCATCCAAGGAGAGAGAGGGTGTGCTGTCTGCAGCTGGATCCCCGCCCCGAGAAAGTACCTTACTTCCATCGGCGAGTCTATTTCAAGTCTATGGTTGAATTAGTAATGACGCCACTGAGTGTCTGTGTTTTGAAAGACAAAGGTACCATGGATGAAAGATGTCACTGTTAGGGCAAACTAGGCAAAGGTTTGTGGGAGTGCCACGATCTTTGCAAGTCATCTGTAAATCTAACATTATTCAAAAACATTTTTTAATGCATTTTTTTAAAAGATTTGAGTTATTTGAGAGAGCAAGTGAGCACACGAGTTGGGGTAAGGAGGCGCAGAGGAAGAGAAGCAGACTCCCCATTGAGCATGGAGCCCAACTTGGGGCTCCATGCCAGGCCTCTGAGATCATGACCTGAGCCAAAGTCAGACACTTAACCGACTGAGCCACCCAGGTGCCCCTAAAATGTATTTTGTTTTTCAAAGAGTCCCATCATTTCCAAGAGTCCCATCAGTATGACTGGGTCCCCGTCCAAGAATTGCTCAGACTGAAGAAAGCCTCAACACTTTAAAAAATTTCACATAAATTTATCTCATCCCCACAAAAACAATAGGATAGTGATATCTCCTCTTTACACATGAGAAAATTGAGGTGCAAAGTGGTCATTTTTAAAAATCATGCAGCAACAGGATTAAATTTAGAGCTCTCGTCTCTACTCCTATGCTCCTTCCACTCCATCACAGCTGCCCAGTCTAAAAATGCCACTTCTGCTCAAAAGGGGATACAGAACAGGCTCAGGAAGAGGCTGACTGTATTGCCAGCCAGACCGCTGCTGCAGAGTGATCAGGATTATTTACTTTCCATCTGGGGCGCAGGCACGTGTGTGGGGGGGGGAGGGGTCTTGAATGTCGTGGGAAGGAATTGCTGTGCGGTGGTCGAATGCCCTTGTTCCCTGAAACCATGCACATGAATAGATCACTGCAGAGACAAGCAAGACACAAAGTCTCAGCTGGTCAGCTGAGAGACGTGAGCAGTGAGGCGGTAAGATTTGATGGGAGTGATCAAGTAGCGTCTGATTTGTTACGGACAGCGGTGCAGGGGGCGGATTTTAAATAGTTTTCAAGTTTTGCCCGATCTTAATTGGCTGTGTACATGAGAAGAAAGTATGCAAGCTGGTGGTGTTGACAGAGCCAGTGTGGATGGAGCTAGCGTGGTTTCCTTGAGGTCGCGTCTCATGCGTCCACGCTGGGCAGCAACCCACGCATCTGCTCGAGCGGGGAGTTCTTGACCATTCCTTCACGAGCACTCAGGTGGAGAGAGGATTCATTCTGGTGGAGGGAGGTAGGGTCTTAGAGCTGTGGCTCCTGAATGTGGCCCCAGACCAGAAGCATCAGCATCATCTGAGAACTTGCTAGAAATGCAAACCTCTGGGCCTCACCCACACCTCCTAGGGAAAACCAAATAACCCTGGGAGTAGGGCCCACCCCATCAGTCTGGTGGTTCGGATGCCACCTAGCATGGGAGAGCCACCGAGGAGGGGAAGCCTCCTTTGAGGGCGGCCTCCATCGGCAGTGAGGGATGAGCACCGTGGCTAGAGCCCACAGACACTCAGCCACAGGAGAGATGCCCACACATATGCCTGGAGCTTCTGCTCCAGGAGAAGTGGACCAGTGCTTGGCCGTCACCTGGGCCCTATCTTCAGGGCCAGGAGGGGAAGGGGAAGAGTGGGAGAACCTTTCTGTGGAAGCAGTGTCTTGTTGTTTGGTGAGACAGAGCCCTAATCCTTCTAGACAGGAATGGAAAGCTGGGGGCGGCCCGGCAGGAGCTTGGGCTGGAACAGCTGCCTTCCCTTGCTTGGGCATCAGGAGTGTAAGGTGCTCATGGAAGCAGGTCCTCCTGGCACACTTTTGTGCGGTCCAGTGCTCACAGGGGAGTAGTTGGGTTGCTCACTCACACTGTCCTAAGGACATGGGGCTTGGAATCCCTCAAAGCTGAGTCCCTGTTGGCTTTGTTTGAAATGTCACAGGTGAGCACTGAGGCCAAGTGTATCAGCCCCCTAGGTCTATACATTATTTGTTTTCTCTCTTCTCCCCCCTCCCTCCTACATATTAATTCAAAAATCTGGTTTATTGAGGCTGCAGAAATTATTTTTTGGCCAGCAAATGGGGGCAAGGACATCTGGTGTCCAAGTCACCCCCAGTGCTTGGTACATAGTAGGTGCTTGATAAACATTTGTGCATGAGTAAATGAATCTGAAATCTGCTTTTTTACTCTGTCATCAGAAAAATTTTGGCGGGGGGCGCCTGGGTGGCTCAGTGGGTTAAAGCCTCTGCCTTCAGCTCGGGTCGTGATCCCAGAGTCCTGGGATCGAGCCCCGCGTCGGGCTCTCTGCTCAGCGGGGAGCCTGCTTCCCCCCCCCCCCCACACACACACTCTGCCTGCCTCTCTGCCTACTTGTGATCTCTGTCAAATGAATAAACAAAATCTTAAAAAAAATTTTTTTTTGCTTCTCAGTAATTATATTCCCTTTATCCCATGACCATACATAATATACAATGGAGGCTCTGCCTTTGCCAAGTATTTTACAACAGTTTCCGCACCATCGTCAGACTATAAAACCAAAACAAGCCTACGGTCGTTGTGTTTGACTGGCTAGGAACAGAGACGTGAAGACCCTCACTTCGTCCCTCTGAATCAGCTCTGTGGACAGAGCAGGGCCCTGGCCGTGCTCAGAGGAGAGGAAGTGGGATCAGAAGGCTCTGGTGATTCTCAGTCCACACGGTACAGCAGGCCCATATGCTCCCGGATGCCCGCTCGGTCATTCCCATTTGAGGTTGTTTCTTATTTTAATTATCACTACCTTCCCCTTTTGGAGTTGAGAGGCTCATAGATCCCATTATGCGTGATATAATTTTGTTAAGAGGCAAATAATTGCTTCTGAGTGTCTTCATGAAGTGCTTCTCAGAGCAGCTTAATCACGTGAGAGCCAAGTGCACGGTTTGCCGTGGGGATGGTGCTGAACAGCCCAGAACGGAAGCCGGGACCTCAGTGGCAGTCACAGGGCTGAAACTCTTCGTGTTTTGATCTGGAGACACCATGTGCGGGGCCCTCCCATGTCAGGGAGGGTCTGTCTCTGCAGTGTCTTCGGGCAGGCACGAGAGGCCGTCCTCACTGCAACAGGGCACCTGCCGGGACAGAGCCATCTCCCCGGGCCAGGTGGCGGGCCAGGCGCCCCACAGCACCCCGCTGAGGCAGAGCACAGCCAGACACTGCTCTCTCTGCCCTTCCGCCCCTGTGCATGACACGGACGGTTAATACTGGCCCCTGTGCTCCAAACAAGTGCTCGAAACCAGCGAAATGGGTTCTGAACACTCGTCGGGTGGGTGCCGGATTCGGAGGCTGCAGAAGAGATCGTCAGTAGGTGGCTAGAGCAGCTTCCCCCGTCTCAGTGGGCTGCGTGAGTGTCTGTGAGTAGATGCGTGGCATGATGGGGAAGAAGCAAGGACAAGGGCCACGAGGCAACCCTGCCATTCGACTGGGAGTCACACTGAAAGGGAGGATTCTTAGTCTTTATTTGGCTCCACATAAAGGAGTCCTGCATTCTGCAAAGTGTCCCTTTTCTAAGGGAGAGGGCATGGAATGAGGATTCTGGTACCACACCGTGAAGGCAGGAGGGTCGCATGATGGCAAGGACCACGCACAGTGCATCACACGCAGACTCAGGGTACTACTACCTGTAGGTGACCGGCCACGGAGATGCTCAGCACAGGGGCCTTGGTGTTTGTCGTATCCGTGTGTATGTGTGCAATGGGCACGGAGACGTTCTCTTTCACTTTCGGTGTTGTTCATGATCTTTAAAAAGCGGTCTTCCTCCTCTGGCTTTGTGGTTTAGTCAAGTGGCATCCGTGGGACAGCAGTCTCAAAAATCTTCCTGTGAAACAGGTATTTACTGTCTTGTTATTGTAAGAAAAAGTTCTCTTTCCTAGGGTAACACTAATTCTGTGCGTCTTTTCCCACAACCTCTCCCTCCTGTTGGTGTCATGTAGGAGTGAAGCTCCATGCTTCAGCCCCAGAGAGATTAGTTGTCTTATGCCTCAGTTTCCTCCTCTGTGAAAAGAGGGTGAGAACAGTACCTACCTCACGATTCTTATGGAGAGTACATGGGTTAATATTTGTAAAACGATCAAAACGGTGACGGGCACACGGGAAACTTTCCGTAAGTGCTGGCCGTGCCCATTGGTTTATTTATTTAGACAATTACTCACCGGTGTTGGGATTTACAGTCAGGCTGGCCAGGTGTGCTGATAAAATACTCCCGTCCTGAGTCCTTCCTTTCCAGGATTCAGGTGGTGGTATTTTGAAAATAGTTCTGCCATTAACCATTTGGGGCCAAATAGGTTGTCCCCGCTGCTTAGTCAGTTCCTCAAGACAGTTAACTCCCTTGTCAGAAGATGATGACGACGTGGAACTGACGTGTTCTGCGCATTTGCACATACTCAGTCCTCACGACAGCCCTGATGTAAGTATAGTTACTATCCCCAATGAAGAGTTGAGGAAACTGAGGCGCTAAAGGTTTTGTTCAAAGCTACGCGACTCTTCTGTGGCACAGCCAGGGTTCTTAACTGTGTACTGTCTGGTCAGGGGCCCCTCTCCAGGTCCACCCTCTGCTCTCCTCTGCTGTGGTCTGACCCCCTGCCTTCTGCTTCTTGAATACCCTGCCTCAGGGCCTTTGCATCTGCTGGTAACTCACACAGCTCTTGCAGACCTGGCTCCTTTTGGTTCTGGTCAAACTCAAGTGTCGCCTTTCCTGACTTATCTGAGTTCTAGCCCCACCCTGTCTTTCCTCGTCAAGTTATCCTGCTTGCGTCCCCTACTCAAGCAGGAAGAGGCCTTTTCTGATGGGTTTACTACTAAATACCTGACACAGCATTATTTAGAATTTTTTGAATAAATATAGGTGCTAACGACTTTAATAATGGTCTTAGCTCCTTTTCTTATGTATGCGTGCAGCCCAAATCCTGATATGCATGTGTGTGTGCACATGTATGTGGGAGTAAATGTATGAATGTGGAGAGAGAGAGTCTAATCTTAGCAGTGCGGTGCAGAAGCACAGACTTCTTCGAGTTACAGTCCTAGGCGCAGCGGGAATGGCCTGGTGTTTTTCCTGTGTAAAGGTAGAACACTTGGTTGTATCGGTCTTAAAAGACCGTCATGTGTTAAAGGAAATGTGTGAGGGTCTCAGCCAGTGAATGACCTGTGTTTTTTCCCGTGTTTGGGTTGAACAGATAATACTCTTAAAAAATACGTGTATATATAATTTATGTAGACACACTGTTTATACATACCGACACACACACATCTTCCTTTCTTCCACTGATTTAAATTAAACTGTGCTTTTTTCATTTATTTGTTCTGGGGGCTTACCTATCAGATCTCTCCAAGGCTCCCACTGGGAATTTGGCAAGGAAATGGGGTACCAGGGACGTGAAACCAGGACTTTAACAGAAAGGGATTTTCTATTCCTTTAGCGGAGAACTCTGAGCTGCTGTAGATGCCGCAAGTCTTGTGGGAGGTGTCGGGCTGAGTCCCGGGTGGAAGTCTGGCCGGGGCAGACCTCTGTGGCCGCGGTAGGCTGATGGCAGTCCTGCAGGCTCGACTAGGCCCCACGTCGACTGCTCTTCTTCGGGAGCACAGCCTCACTCGTCTCTGTTCTGCCCTAGATAACCAGTTCAGGATGTCCATCCTAGAGCGCCTGGAGCAGATGGAAAGGAGGATGGCTGAGATGACGGGGTCCCAGCAGCACAAGCAGGGGAGCGGAGGAGGCAGCAGTGGAGGGGGCAACGGGACTGGGAACGGAGGAAGCCAAGCTCAGGTACCAGCCTGCGTTGACCGTCACCTCTCGTCTCGTGTGTGTCTTACTGATCAGAGAAACAGTGGGTCGCAAGTCCTCTGTCCGGTACTGGTGTCATTCCTGAGCTAATCCCAGAGAGTGCTTCATGATCCTGTGCCCCGAAGCATTAAGATCTGTGTAATAGCAAAGAAGCCTCGAACTGTGGACCTTCCCGGGTGTTGACCTCCTGGAGCCTTAAATCACTGCTGTGGATCTCAGAATTCACTGCTGCCGCCGGGCAGTGGGAGTTGAGGGACCCAGGGAAGAAGTAGGCCTGATGGTGACTCAGAGTTCAGTTGGACTCTATTCTCTATTCCATATTCCATATTTATGTTAGGTATAAATATGAAACATAATTGAATTCAGTAATTCAGAAACCTTTTATAAACTCAAGAGACCAACATGAGGACCCAGAGAAACTGTCTCTGTAATTATTTGGTGGAATGGCATTATCTGTTCTATCCTGTTTCACGTATGCTTTTTCATAACTTCCAAGAAGAATTTGCCAAATATAGGGAAATCACTAGATATTTTTTAAGAGTCCCATTAGAAGCCTTATAGAAATTTCATTGAGGATCTTCATTTTGAGAAAATAAAGTGCATTTAGGATCTTCATTTTAGGATCTCATTCATTTGAGAAATTTCTGGGCAGAAATTATTTTTCAGGAGACCCTGGAGACAAATTTAAGGAAATAGAGAGTGTTCCTATCTCTACTACTGAGTTATTCCCTGCAAACTTCAGGTCACCATCCTTTTTTTCTTCAATATGAATGATGTTTTCCTGTAAATTTTAAATTTGGATTTTAAATTTAATTCTAATTTTAATCTAATAGGCCACACCCAAGAAACTAATCTCTTTTTCCTTAAGTTTTCTTCTTTCTCACCCCTCTTCAGAAATGCAAAGGAAGGACCTGGCACACCGTAAAGTGTCATCAGGGCTACTGTAGGCTTCTTTTTCACCTGTACTCCTAAATTTTAAGAAAGAAGTGTTCATTCTTTGACATATCTCATGACTCAGATAAGAGCTTCCCATGAAAACCTTTTCCTCTCACCAACAACGGTTGCGTGGTAATGTCTTCTTAGCAACTTACCCTTCAGTAACTGGCCTAGTTGACCTGCTCCCATATTAACTGCTCTGAAAGACCCTTCCGTCAATCTAGTTTGGCTTCAATAACATACCTGTGTCCACCTTTCATGATAAAGATGCAGCTATTTTTGTTAATGCAAAAAAAAAAAAAATTTCCTCCTCGCTCACTGACCCATAACTCCCCTGTGCTTACGAATGTGTCTGGTACGTGTGGGGTGGCTCTGCCTGGGCCTTTTGAGGCAAGGTCATTGTACTGCAGGTCGGGCTCACCCACCTGAGCTCTTTTAAGATATTTTGACAGTCCAAGCAAGGATGACAGTATATCTATCATCTGCCTTTTCATTTTTGTAGACATTTCCCCCCCGACCTAAAAGTAAAAACAAAAAACAAAAAAAAAAAAAACACAACAAAACAAAACAATGAGAAGCAACAATATTTCTGTAGTAATTGAATTTTGTAGGCTTTCTTACTGGGGGTGGAGGGGGGACACTTTTTAAATAATTCCAGAGGTGAGAATCAGGCTAGAAGTATCATTTATATGGTGGGGGGGAAGGTTCAGCAGGTAGCTGCCATCACAGAGACTCAGACAAACTGTTGAGGGGACTGAGTTTGATTTTATTTCTCTTGCTTTACAACGGAATCAAGAGAAGAAAGCCGCAGCTGAAATTCATGAATTTCTCTTTCCCGTGTACCTCTATTGTTATTAATAACACTTAAATTTCAGGATCTCTAATGCTTTCCCCAAAGGATGGGATCATTAATGGATTTTTATAAGTGTTTCTTTGGGGGGAAACAATCCCCTTCTGAGTGACTTAATTCTCCTTAAGGAGGAACCAGGGAGGCAGAGGTCATGGTATATTCCCAGGGGCAAGAACTGGGACGGCTACCCTGCCTCGCTCTCCTACCAGTCCACGGTCTACAGCATGAACTTCAACTGGAGGCTGGTGGCACCTTTTTTTTTCTGTCAGATACGCTTTCCCCGAGATGGAGCAGCATGATGTTCATGATCAGAGTGTCAGCTGTGATAGACAGACTCTGGTGTTCTCAGAGTGATGGAAAATTACCCTATGCCACGAGTGTGGCCATGTGCTGCTGAGCTGAACCGAGCACATGCTAGTCTCCGTTCCACGGTGCCTCTTTATGTGCCCTTTGCTGCTTCCCAGCGTGGGCGGCTGGCCGTAAAGCATTTGTTTCTCCTACATGAAGAGGCTGACTTGGCCAGGAGAGGCCCTTGGTCCTTAGTCGTTAATGCGCACTTCCTCCTCCTAGTGCACTTCTGGCCCTGGGACACTGGGGAGCTGCTTCGAGAACCGTGTGGTGGTCGTGTGTGAGAAGATGATGAGCCGAGCCTGCTGGGCCAAGTCCAAGCACTTGATCCATTCAAAGACCTTCCGTGGGATGACCCTCTTACACCTGGCTGCCGCGCAGGGCTATGCCACGCTCATCCAGACCCTCATCAAATGGCGGTAAGGCTGGGCCGTGTGCAGCTGGGGCTCTTCCCTGCCCGTCCCTGCCCATCCGCTTGCAGCGTCCTCCTTAGCGTTTCCGCTGGGAGAGAGAGATCCAGCCAGTCAGCGAGCATGACCATGGCCCCAGGATCAGAGGGCTTTCTCTGAGGACAGTTCCCCAGGGAATTTTAGGAACTTCCGCCCAAGAAATGTGGGCCTGCGGTACTAACTCAAGGTTGCACTTCTGTTTCCTCTGGACTGCTGGTCCAAACCATGTTAGGAAATTAGGGGCTCTGTTTCCTCTCATCAGGGATGTTAAACACCCACTATGGTTTCATCTTTGTGGGTTTTATAAGGTTCTGGTGTCTTTCTTGAACACTGATTAATTGTGCAGTAATTTCTGGTGCTATCCCTTACAGCACAAAGCATGCAGATAGCATTGATTTGGAACTGGAAGTTGACCCCTTGAATGTGGACCACTTCTCCTGTACCCCTCTGGTAAGGAATAGGTTCATTTGTTCCTGAACTCTTTTTAACTGGCATAGGGATATGGTGACATTTTTACGGCCCCGCTGAGATTGCCAGCAAGGACCGGTTTGTCACTTGGTAGCAATAGTGAAAACAGAATATGTTTTTTAACTTGTACTGAGAAAACTTGCTTTCTGTTTTGCTGTCTTTTAGATGTGGGCATGTGCTCTAGGGCACTTGGAAGCTGCCGTTGTTCTGTACAAGTGGGACCGTCGGGCCATCTCTATCCCTGACTCTCTAGGAAGGCTGCCTTTGGGGATTGCCAGGTCAAGGGGTCATGTGAAATTAGCAGAGTGTCTGGAGCACTTGCAGAGAGATGAACAGGCTCAGCTGGGGCAGAACCCCAGAATGCACTGTCCTCCAAGCGAGGAGCCCAGCACGGAGAGCTGGATGACCCAGTGGCACAGTGAAGCCATCAGCTCTCCAGAAATACCCAAAGGAGTCACTGTTATTGCAAGTACCAATCCAGGTAAATACTCAAAATTATTACGTCTCAGACCTTGACAGATTTCCCATTCGCTTTCATGCAGCTACCCTCAGAAAATCTATAGGATATTCACGTACATTTAAGGGTTTGGTTTTTGGTTTTCTGTTTTTGTTTTGTATGTTTTCAATTTTTCCTTTAGCTCTAAGAATGCCTACTGCTCCCCCTTCCCTTCCCAAAAATAAATGCAGAAAGTAGCAAAAAAAAAAAAAAAATCTGTGTCCGTTCAAGAAAGAAATACACATTTTAGAGGAGGACTATTTGAATCTAGTATATTCTGCTGGGGAATATTTAAGTGTTAGGGACATGTCTTGAGTTCCGGCTTTGCACTTTGTGTCTCTCAGGCATAGAGAAAGTATTAATTCTTTAAGATTCCTAATTTTATCGCCTGTCCTGACTATCCTTTCTACTGTACTTTTCAGAGCTGAGAAGACCTCGTTCTGAACCCTCTAATTACTACAGCAGTGAGAGCCACAAAGATTATCCAGCTCCCAAAAAGCATAAATTGAACCCTGAGTACTTCCAGGCAAGGCAGGAGAAGCTGCTGTCCACTGCACTGAGTCTGGAACAGCCAAATATCAGGAAGCAGAGCCCTAGTTCTAAGCAGTGTGTCCCCGAGACAATCAGCCCCAGTGAAGGAGTGAGGGACTGCATCCGGGAAACCTCCCCTCCCACTCCAGAGACTGCAGGATTCCAAGCCTCTGGATCTCAGCCTGTAGTAAAGTGGAATTCCAAAGGTCTTTACATTGGTGTGTCTACAGTACAGGTGACTGGAACTCCGAAGGGGACCAGTGTAGGAGAGGATGCAGCACCTTCACAGGTGCGTCCTCGGGGACCAACGAGTGTCCTGATGATGGCTAACAGAGAGGTGGTGGATTCAGAGATGGGGCCCTACCGCGATAGCGCAGAGCGCGCGGAATGCTCACAGCCCATGGACGAGATACAGGTAAGCGCGGACAAGGTAAGCCCGGAGAGGCTGGGCCGTCCATCGTCGCTCCCTCCCGCCGTCCCTCCCTCCGTCCTTACGGGCCCGTTTCCCGGGGCCGTGCGATTTGCTCGCCAGCAGAGGGTTAGAGGTGCGGTCTTACATGGAAGAATGTTGGAGTATCTTCTTTGTGGGCCACATTTTCATTCAGCGACTCAAATGTTGTTTGAATGGGGCCTGAACACCAGCGACCTGGGGCTCAACAA
This sequence comes from Martes martes, assembly GCF_963455335.1. NCBI lineage: Eukaryota > Metazoa > Chordata > Mammalia > Carnivora > Mustelidae > Martes > Martes martes. Next base: position 186,019,669 of record NC_137891.1, on the reverse strand, counting down.
ATCCTTCCCTCTTCACACCAGCTCCTCGGAGCTCACTCGGGGCCCTCTGGTGGTCTCCTGCTTCCCTCCCATGTCCAGGGAGACGGAGAGTTTAACAGAATCATGGCCCAGTCACTGCTAGAACAGGAGGCCTGTGGCTAGAATTTGACCTAAGTGATCCAATGAGCACAGCTGTCATCTGGCCACCATTAAGGCGTATGCGGCGTGGGGCTCTTGAGGTGCAGGGAAATATCCCTGAAGCGGATAATTGTCCTTCTCACACACCTAGGAGCTCCAGAATCCTGTTGGTACATTAAATTCGCAATAGACTATGAGAAGATAGACTGCAGTAAACTAGAGGTTAAGCTATTAAGTAGGCAAATTCCATTAAATAAAATATACTACGCAGGGGAGGACCAGAGGAGCAGCCAAAGAGGATGAGTTCGACTTGCTGTCTGTCCTCGTCCCTCTACAGCCCCAAACAAAGGTGGCAGGGGAAAAAGTCCCATGAGAAATTGAGTAGGGTACAGGTCTAGAGAAATGCCATCGGAAGGAGGGGCCTGGAGAGCCCCTGTCCTGGCGGGCGTTCACAGGGAGAGGGCCTATTGCGGAGCTGCTCCTCTTCGTCCCAGGATCCCCTTCCTGCCGCCTCTGTTGGCACAGGGAGAAGAAGGTGGGGTGCGGGCCCATTACTTACCTGCCCATCACTGCAGGTTGGGGGAGGCCTGCCAGGGAAATTGAAGAACTTGTTAGACAGGAGGTTAGCAACGTGTTTCTGGAAAGGGCCAAATGGTAAATATTTTAGGCTTCATGGGCCATATAGACTGTCATGACGACTGAATCTGCCTTTCTAGCACAAAGGCAGCCTTAGATAATATCGAATGAACGAGTGTGGCGATGTGTCAGTAAATCTTTCTTTACGCAAACAGGTAGCCTGCTGGATTTGGCCATACCGCATGTCAATACTAAGCAATCTAGGACAATATTTATAAACGTAAACAAAATAATAAGTTACCAGACTCTGAAAATCCTTGCCGTTCACTGGGGCTCTCTGCAGCAAAGGAAGTGTTCTGTGTCTGTACTGCCCATTACGGTAGCCACTGGCCACATGTGGTCTCTAGAGCCACAAAGGTAGCCAGTGTGACTCAGGAACTGGATTTCTGATTTTATGTAAGTTCGATTAATTTAAGTTTAAATAACCATCGGATAGCAGAGCTTGGTAGCAGCTGGCCTTTGCTAAAATGGGATTGATGCAGGAAATAACCTGAAAAGTTCTACTTTACATTTTCACTGAGTCTCGAGAGAGTAACATTTTGCTACCTGAAGAGCATCTAGCTATGAAAAAGCAATAGTCTCAAGAAGATTTCACCAAATTAAAAAAAAGACAATGAAAAATAATTAAGGAATTAAAGAAATAATGAAGTACTTCAAGCCAGAGTTCATGGAGGAGTGCACAGTAAAACCAGCAAAACCGATACGTCTGAGGACTTAGTGACAGTGTGACTGTACACACAGCACTTGTTAAGGGATGCTTGAAACAGAGGAGGAATCCTATTTTAGAACTAATATTCTCATTATTTCAATAAAACTAGGGAGGTGGGGAAATGAAGAAGGTGAAGGGTATGAAAGCAGCTCTCTTACTTGGGGAAGATCGTAAATTTTGTTCCATTTGTGTTATCGATAGATAAATGTAGGCTGAAATAGGCTTGCTTTGTATGTCGGGTTAATACATCGCATAAAAACAGGCTACCGAATTTCTAAGTCATTGAAGGGTGGAAAAGGGAACTGGGGCCCATTTGGGGAAAGTTCAGGAATGGAAAAAAGTAAAAATGAAGCAACAGAAATAATAAGCAGAAAACGTAATATTATAGGAATATTTTCAAACATGATCCATTCCCACTTTGCTATCTGGCAATTCTATTAAAAGATTCTCAGATTGGGTAAAAAAAAAAAAAAAAAAAGAAGAAGAAGGCAAAACATACTATATGCTGCTTATAAAAGACAGAACTGAAAGAGATGACACAGAAAGAGTGAAAAGGAAGCCGTGGGCAGAGATAGGACAGACGAGTAAGTACAAAAAGAAAAAAAGATTCAAAGTACAATTCAAGGCAAATAGTATGGACGTATCATTTGTTGAGAAGATACAACCCATCCACAGTTGTGTAACTAACACAGCCTCTGAATACTAAAGCAAAAACCAGTGAATACAAAGCAGTGTGGAACCACACTCAATCATAGTGTGAGACTCACATTTACCTCAGAATCTGTCCGAGCGAGGAGGTATGGAAAGGATATGAGAACCCGGAACAAGGCTATTAGAAAGCTGGCTTTCATAGACATATTTAATATATGTGATGGATTTAATGCAGGATATGCTTGTATGTAATTATGCAGGCGGATGTGATTCATACACATAGTAAGTATAGAGATGATTCTTCTTTTTCTGTATCCTAGACAGATCCGTGAAAATTGCTCCTATGTTAGAATACAACAAGAATTTAAACAAAAAACCTAAAGCTGCACATTTATAGACTGTCTTCTCTCACCACAGCACAAGAAATTTAGAAGCAGATGATGTGACTTTTCAGGTCCTACTGCTTAGAATGTTATTATTTTGTTTAAAGTCATTTAAATTTCCTTGCCTTTTGCAGCCGGCACAGTAAAAAGTGCGTGTGTCGCAGCCCAGCGTGTGGCACGTGTCGTGATCCTGAAGTGTTCTCACACTGACACGTGTTATAAAAATGGAGGACTTGGGGGGGGCGACTGTAGAGTCATAGTCTTCAGTCTCCAGAAATACTGCTTTGCTTTTAATTAAACATTTGGATACTTTCATGGAAAAGGTATCAGGCTAGGACTTCCTGCTGCTTGAGTCACAAAGCAACAAGCTTATATGGAGGGAAAAGAAAGGCTGCAATATTTGTTTCATTTTTATTCCTATTACAAGAACCATTCTTGTTTGTTGAAAATATAGAAAATTACCCAGGATAAGTGTTTAGCAGCTTCCTGTGGTATACCTCACGTCCCATAAGGCTTACCCCCTCCAAGTGCTCCATGTAATGTTAGTGTGCCCCTTAGAGCTCTGCCATCAGCCCCCCAAAGTTTCCCACACCCCTTTGCAGTCGTCTCTGCTCCCGCCCCAGCCCTAGGCAGCTGCCAATCTGATTTCTATCCCCAGAGTTCTGCTTTTTCTGGAAATTTCATACAAATGGCATCCTAAAATTTGCAGGCTTCTATGTCTGGCTCCTTGCACTTAGCATAGTGTTTTGGAGGTTCATTCACGTTGTAAGATAAGCATTTTATCACCTTTGTACGGATCCTTTCAGGATACTTTCACTTAGAAACTTACACGGCTATTGTTTCCATTTCTATTGTCAAGAGAGACATGCAAGGAAATCTTTAGAAAACCGAAGCCGTATCTCTAAGTCTACTGAAACCCGCAGTGGTGCCGAGCAGCTCTGAGGAGTCCACTTCTCTGTTGGGCGTGTGTTTGGGGCTGCCGGTGTCATCAGCCTCACTGCCGTGCATTAGTAACAAATGATTCATTTTTCTCACATGACAACAGGTGCAGAGGTTCATTGGCTCAGGGGTGCCAGTAGGGCCCAGACTTTTCCCTGAGCTTTTTGTTCTCTCTGGCGACAGCTCCTCCTGATTCTTGCTGCTGTGCGCTCACAGGGTGGGTGCTGGCGCTTGTTGGGAGCCAAGGCAGGAAGAAGAGGGGAAGAGCCAAGGGCATCGGTGCTGTTCGGCAGGAAAGCCAAAGCTTTCCAGGGATGCCTGGTGGCTCAGTCGGTTGGGTGCCCGCCTTCGGCTCAGGTCATGATCTCGGGGTCCCGGGATCCAGCCCCGCGTCAGGCTCCCTGCTCTGCGGGGAGCCGGCTTCTCCCTCTGCCCGCCACTCCCCTTGCTTGTTTGTTCTCGCTCTCTCTGACAAATAAGCAAATAAATAAAATCTTTTAAAACAAATTTTTAAAAAAAGCTTCTCCCCAAACCCCACAGCAGATGTCTGTAGAGTCTCTTTGTCCAGAAGTGGGTCACGTATCCTCCCCTCAGTGTGCAGGAGGGTGGGAGGTCAAGGAGAGGGTTATCTGACTGGTTCGTGTCAGCCCGGAGCCGGCCTCTCCGATTGGCTCATTGCTGCCCTCTACAGGACCGGGGGTCTCTAGGCAAGGCCCAGGTGGCAGGGACAGTGGCCTTCCTTTAGGTACCCTGTAGCGTCACCATGGTAACGTGACAACTTGCTGAAGAGCTGCCCAGTCACAGTATCATTAAATGGCTGATCCGAGCTGAGAGCAGAGAGTAGACACAAGGCAGAAGTTCTCTAAGACTTGAGTGTAAAGGTATTTGGCCAGACCACGATTAGGAGAGGATCAGGTCTCAGCATATTTGGCTGAATTGTATAAAACCTTACAGTGATACTGGGGTGCACTGGATTGAGGTGGAAGGACTCCCTCCCTTCGTTTTTCTTCCCAAGGGTGGGTGGGGTGGGGGGAGGGGCTGGATAACTCCTAAGGTTTCCTCTTAACCTGAGTGTTTTGTGAACTCTGGATTCCAGGTGAACATGATGACCTTGGCAGAGCACATCATTGAAGCCACACCTGATCGAATTAAACAGGAGAGTTTTGTGCCCACGGAGCCCTCGGCATTGGAAAGACCAGACACTGCCACCATCAGCAGTACCATGAGCTGGCTGGCCAGTTACCTAGCCGATGTCGACCGCCTGCCAAGCGCTACGCAGATCAGGTCAGCGGAAGTCTGTGGGCCACTGGGTGGCGTGAATTCCCCGGCTCAGCGCGAGGTGTGGGAGGCTAATTAGAGCTGATGAATGCTATGTAATAGGAGACCTCATGAAGGAAGGACGGAAACGCTGGGACAGGTTCCTTCACCACTTTTAGATCCCTGCTCACGTCCTCGCCTCTTCCATGACTTTTCTCTCCTTGTAGCACTTGGGAGGTCGTGTCCCATGATGTCCCCCGACCCATTTCATCTGAAGATTCCTGAGGGCCGGACGGCATCTTCAGTGGCTTTCGTATTTAGCATAGCGCTAAACTCGTGATAGGGACTTAGGAGGATCTCGCGACCTGAAGGACAGTTAAAGTGTGGAATATGTTTAACAGCTGACAGGACTGAACGAAGGCATATTCGTAGTAGTGGCCCTTGTCTCCTTACTAAGCAGTATGTGATGGGGGTTGTGCTGATCAATCACCAGTCTCTCTCCCTTGTGTCTCCTCTTGTTTCAGAAGTGCATATAACGAGCCTCTCACCCCTTCTTCTAATACCAGCTTGAGCCCTGTCGGCTCCCCAGTCAGTGAAATAGCTTTTGAGAAACCCAGCCTTCCCTCGGCAGCAGATTGGTCAGAATTCCTGAGTGCGTCTACCAGTGAGAAGGTGGAGAATGAATTTGCTCAGCTGACTCTTTCTGATCACGAGCAGAGAGAGCTCTATGAAGCCGCCAGGCTTGTCCAGACCGCTTTCCGGAAATACAAGGTAAAATAGAACAGAGTCCTGACGTGGCATTGGTAAGATCGGGGACACAGATGGAAGTCAGGATCATCCTAACTAGAACTCATGCCCCTCGCTTTTTTTTTTTTCCTGAGTCTGTAGAACCGTTATTTGGAATTATCCTGCCACATGAAATTTTAGTAATAATTTTCAGAAGCTGTAGGGAAATTAACCAGTAGAGTGTGGTTAACACCATGTCAACTTGTTCTTGGTAATGATGACAGATATTTAGTATTTAGTTAGTATAGAGGGAGTTGATACCTCTGCCACAAGGAATTAATAACCTAAAGCAGGGATTCTTAAGGGACTGGGATTGACTGTAGGCAGCCCATGAACTCCTAAAATCTTGTGCTAAAGCTTGTGTGTGCATCTGTGGTGGGAGAGGGTCTGTGGCCTTCCGCAGATTCTCAGAGGAGTCTTTGACCACCCCGAGAAGGTGTTAAAAGCCAGTACTCATCAGTCCCAAAGTCAGAGTGGTTGGGGTTATGTTAGGAGAGACGATGGAAATCTGGCAGCGTATAAGGGCAAATAACACAAAATGTGATTTGTTAAATACTTGCAAAATGAATATTTCTAGACCTCCTAACACCCAAATATCATAGTTCTATTTAGAAGGAAGAATCAGATTTATTCTGTAAGTTCGTTTTTCCTAATTTCTACTTGTAATTAATTACTACTGTATTTTTATAAACAATGGGGCCTCAGAGAAGGTTATAGATGAGTAGTAATTCTACTCAAGTCTGAAGAAAGTTGGCATTTCTTACAAATCGTTAATTCTTACACTGAATTGGATTTTTCTTTCACTTTACCCTTCAGGGCCGACCCTTGCGGGAGCAGCAAGAAGTGGCCGCCGCTGTCATTCAGCGTTGTTACAGAAAATACAAACAGGTAAACCACAGCTTTGGGGCACAGTAGGAAGTACGCCTACTGTGCCTACAGGACTCTAGCGTGTAGTGTGGCCAGAGAGCGCTATGTCCAGCACCTGATTCAAGGACAGGCTTTGAACTGTGTAAACCAAACACCAGAGAGGAATGTTCCAGAGTGGGGGGTAAAAAACGAACCAAAAACCATCTGCCATTAAAGTGATGTCGCAAAATAATTTCTGTTCAGATTGTTGGCCTTTCAGTATCATGACCACCTGAGATGCTGGTCTGACACAGAGAAAGTTATTTGTGTCTGAAATGAGGCTAATTGTAATTGTACAGTAATTGTCCAGGTACAGTACAATAATTGTCCAGGTACAGTAATTGTACCTGGAGTAATTGAAGGACTCTAGGGAGTCTGATGTGGTGATCAGAGAAGAGAAATTATGGCGGTTATCTTTGACATTGAGCTTTAGAAATGATCCACTCTCGAGCCACTCTCCTTTCAGCTTCTTCTCATCCATTTTCAAATGAAGACTTGGAAAAATCTCCAAAAATCTTAAGAGGCCCAGAACAGCTTATACGGCTTGTGCGTTCCTTAGTTAAGAGATGCGGGAAGGACCCCTAAGTGTTCTTTCACGCCACGTGACTGTTTCCAGAACACCCCGTAAGGCTACCTACCTGCCACCACGTGGGAAAGGGAACTAATGTGCACGGGGCCCCGAGGATGTACTGTACCTTGCATCCACATCATCTCACCGCATCTGCTCCTTACAGTTACTGGCAATAAACAATTTTATGTCCCCCTTACCATGAAGAAGCTGAGGCTCGGAAATGAAGTCAGTATTAGATTTTCTGAACCACCTGGGTGGTTAGAAAATGTAAAAACTTGCCTACTTGAGTTTTGACTGGCCCATATGAGAAAGTTCAGGCCTTTTAGTAGGTTCCAGAACCTTTCAGCAGACAGTGCTCTAGGTAGGTTTTAAACTTTTTTACTTAAAGGAATAACACATGCTGAGACGGGTAGCGGTCCTGTGGAAGTGTATTGTGTTCTCCTGCTACGAGGCAGGGCTCGCTTTGATTTCTCATACGGGTTGCCATGTTCTTGAGCTTCTCTCGGCTGAAGCCCTGCTAGTGGAAGGGGGTGGGCTGGGAGGAGTCTTCGACTTCTAACCCATTGAGTTCATGATCCCAGAAAATGAAGGTTTATTGTGTAAACGCTGGCACCACGGTACCTAGCTCCGTCTTCCCGTTAGCACAAGTGAGACACACGAGGTTCCCAGTCTGTGGTCACAACAGGTGTTTATTCCAAAACACGAGTCTTGGTTTTGGTTTTGGTTTTTAAAGTCCCGTCCCAAGAAGTGTCGTCTCCAACCAGGAAAACAGAAGGCATGATTTTTTGAAATACTGACAAGTATAAGACAAGTATTTTGGAAGATGGAAGGCATTAATGTAGCCAGAATGCCTTTTTTTTTTTTCCAGTTGGGAGTTTTATTGGTTCTGGTTTTTAATTTCCTTCTATTCAGCAATCTAACATTAATCTTGTATTTTCTGTTTCTCCCCAAGCTGACATGGATAGCCTTGAAGGTAATGACACCCAAGTCCCCTCACAAACCATTCCACCAGAGTCACAAACTTCACACCCATCACCAGCTATAAGAAGGGGCCATTAAGACGGCAGGGTCAGGAAGCAGGCGTCCTCCCCTCGCCAGGCGCCTAACCACAGCGCATCTCTGGGGCCCACGCGGTTATTCAGTTGGAGTGGGTTTTGGCATTAACAGTCATCAGACATTTTCTTGGCCGTGTCAGTCTAAAGAATCCGTCCAAGCCAATTCCCTTGAGCCCAGCCAGCTACTTAGTGCATCTCCCTCCCTCCTGCTGGGCCTCCCTGTGGCCCGGTAATTTCTGAGCATGCGGTAGGCACCGGCCGAGGGGAGGAGAGCCACAGGACCCTGTAGGAGAGCGCGCTGTCTTCAAAGATTTGGGGGCAAGTGAAAATGGAAAGCAGGTCAGACGAGACTGAAGAGGATTTTTGTGCGAGGGTCTTGTGTCTTGAGCATTCCAGGGAGTCAGCTCCCTCTCCTCACTCCAGCTTCCCCAGGCAGAGATGCACGTAGGCACAGGCGTTTTCTCAGGAGTAGTTTTCCCCGGGATGGTAAGTCGCCTTCTTGCAAGCCAAGCGCTTCCTTGTGACTTCTTGTCCCCGGAGTCCTATTCCATTTCAGTAGTCGTTTGGACATGGCATTTTTTTTAAATGTGGAGAGCTCTGTGTTCGTTGGTGCCTAGAGACGGAAGTGCAATAGAACTCCCTTCTCCCGCGCCGTCATCCCTCCCCCGAGCGGTGCTGCCGGGCCGGCCAGAGAGCTGCTGGCGCCAGGTCCCGAGCTGGCCCCGGGCCTGCGACACTTGGCCCGCTTTCATGGCTTTACCCCTGTGTCAGTCTGGTGAGCGCTCGTCTTTCTGCAGGTTAGATGTCTCAAAGGTGTCAGCGTTTCATGATAAGCCTTGTATTTGGGACCTTGCGACTCAGAAATGTGTCCTACGGAACCGTAGTTAGGAAGCAGCTGCCGACTGCGCTGAGTGGGCGTGTGTGTGGTGGCGACTGGGGCGCATAAGGAAGGTTATTTTAAAATGCTTCAAAATTGGAGAGTAAATATTAATCTTGAACATTTAAGTTGTACTTTCTAAATACGTTTTTACTATTCCTAAATGTCTACGCGTATTGCTGTTAAAAAAAATTTTTTTTCAAGAAGGGCAAAATGTTTGATATTTTGGGGGAAAAGCACATTCAAAGCAGTACATGGTCTGAAGGCAACCCTTAAACTAACATTTTGCGTTTGGGGAAGGTAGGTGAAAGTGTTCCTAGTTTTCCTCTTTGATGACCGAGCCCAAAACAGAGACTATGATGATCAAGGGGGAAAAAAAAAGCAAAAAGAAAAAGATGTTTCTCTCCCCCGTTCCCCGGCACGCTCAGTGGACACGGACTTGTGTGGCTCCTGTTGTTACTGTTGTGCTCGTTCTTGTTTCCCTGCAGTATGCACTTTATAAAAAGATGACACAGGCTGCCATCCTAATCCAGAGTAAATTCCGAAGTTACTACGAACAAAAAAAATTCCAGCAGAGCCGGCGTGCTGCTGTGCTGATCCAAAAGTATTACCGGAGTTATAAGAAATGTGGCAAGAGACGGCAGGCTCGCCGAACAGCCGTCATTGTACAACAGAAACTCAGGTGGGTTGACCTCTCACCGGGGGGGAAGCTGTCTAGGCAAGAGAGCCTTGGCATCGTGGGGAGAATGGCCCTGCCCCGACGTCGGGGGCGACTCGCCTGTGGTGGGACTAGGTGCTGTGCCTGCGTGTGGTGATGCCCGTGCTGTCGGTCCCTCCGTGCTCAGCTCCTTCTCATTCCTTCTCTCTAATCCGCACCCCCCACCCACCCTGGGTCATTTTGGTGTTCCCACCGACTTCAGCTGGGGTGGGAATCTGGCGGGACCCACGTTCCTGCTCAGAGCCGGCGCTCCGCTGGGGAGTCCGAATTGTAGCGTCATTGCACGGGAGCCCTCGGGAGGATAGTGAGAGGCCGGCTGGGCCATCTGAGAGAGCGTGACAGGGACTCGGAAGGCAGTGAGACGCGCTCATAGACGTTCAGCAGAGTATCAGACGCGGGCGAGTCAGCTTCGACCCCGAGAAGGCCTGTCTAAGGCCGGAAAGCCTTCTTCCACCAAACAAGCTCAGGAAGGGTTGTGAAAGGACAGCTGGGGGTCCCCGTGGGTCGCACGTGGGCCCTGTGCCCATCACGGCCACGGGCGGGGCCGCCACCCCCTCCTTCCTTCTCTGCCAGTGCTGTCGGGTTCGCTCCCTGAACTGTTTGATTAGGGGCCTCTGTCGCTGCTCACCTGTGTTCGGCGTGTGCGCGTCAAGCTTCACGGGACCTCCTCGTGACAGTCATGTTCCGGCTTTTTCAGGAGCAGTTTGCTAACCAAAAAGCAGGACCAAGCTGCTCGAAAAATAATGAGGTTCCTCCGCCGCTGCCGCCACAGGTAACCCTACTCTCCTCTAGACAGTTTGCTCACCGAGAGCCAGAGCCCAGCCCTAACCCTCCCGACCACGCATGACCGGCCGCAGCGCGGCCCCGACATTCCTCGGGGGGAAGGTCCCGGTCGCAGTAGGAGAGCAGACCTCACTAGGGCCCGAGTTGCTGCTTCAGGAACCGGGGGGCCTGGCTCAGACCGCGTGGCAAATAGCGGAGGCTCTCACCAGTGACTTTCTGTCTTAGTCCGGGGGTGAGGACAGCTGAGGGGACCAGCTTCTAATTCCCGTTTCTCTTCAGCCTCTTATTCGCATGCCACACGCAGCAGCTCCTCCCTCCGAGCCCCTAGTCCTCCCCGGAGCAGGGGAGCACCAGCCCAGCTCCCGTCTGGAAGCTTAGACCAGCCGCCCCCCAGCCAGGCTCCTGCTGCGCGCGGGTGCCCTCTGCTGGACGCGGCGGGAAGGGGCCGCCGTCTGCGCGGACGCGCGTGCATTTGCAGTTGGGAGACCGGCCGGGGCCTTCCCGGGAGACGGGGCAGCGTCCCACGGAGCCAGCTGAAAGGGTTTCTCTTTGTTTCCTCAAATTCGAGCCTCCTTTGTGAACACTAGGCTCTTCCCTTAGATTTGGGGGGAGCTGGTGAGATCGTTTGGTTTTCCTGAGTAGGTGAGCACTCCGGTCTGACATCCGGCCCCGCGGCCTTCCGAGATGTTTCATGACCCTGTGTGGTGTCGTTGCTTCCCTGTGCGGTTCCAGAGCCCAGCTCTGGAGCGAGCTCTTTGACGTCTCCTTTCCTCGTCCTGTTTCACGGTACCTAGAGCCTGAGCCCAAGTGTCCAGATTCAATTCAGGTCCACAGACGTTCCCTTTTACTTCAGTTTTTCTCGCTCCTAAACCCGTCTGCTTGCTAACTTGGAAACTCTTTTGGCTTTGAGACTTAATAGGGGTTGGCTGGCCATTTGTACTTTGACTTCTGTTAGCAAAAGAATTCTTTTCTATGATGTTAAGGAAAGGGGCACAGAGCCACACACGAACAATGATACAAACTTCCAAAAGAATATTCTTTAGGATATATCTGATATTCTCTAACTGGAATGCTGTTTGGAAGAAGCTAATGTCACCCCCTAGGCCTCAGTAGCCCACCTGCTCTCTACCACGTAGCGACTGGTCGGTCCCTCGTAATTAGCCGGCCAGCGAGATTTCAGGACCGACACCCAGCTAGGAAGTCTTGTTAGGAAATCCAGATGAAAATAGGAGGCACCTGTGACATAATCACATCAGTTCTAGCCTTCCCAAGGGCCCATCTCGCTTCGCTCCCACTCTGTCCCACGTCTGCCAGCAGGACAGTACTTGCAACCAAATAGGGAAGTTGATTCTCTCCGTTCGGTGAAAACTCTGGGACTCCCCTAGACCTTCTCTGGAGGCTCTCACATGTGCTCGCACTCCCTCCTTCCTTATTCCTCTCCGACCTGCAGAATGAAAAACACAGGAAGGCTCTACCCAGTCCTGCTGAGACTGCGTGTAACGCTTTCCCGGCTGATTTTATCTTCAAGAAAATTAGCTTTAGGTTGCTCTTCTTTAGGCCACTGTGAACATACCTGAATGTCCACAGGCCGCACTTTCCTTGCTGTTTCTGCCGGTCTTCTGCCCAGGCTCTGCAGACACGTGTAGGTAGTGCAGCCTCGGGCGTTACGAGCAAATGGACGTGAAGTCCCACACTCCTTTCCTTCTCTTTCTCATCCAAAGCCGTGCCTTGTGTCTACACCGGGCGAGGTGAGCGGGTTAGCTACTTAAACAGAACATATGTGCATTAAAGGCTGCCCCCTCCGCCCCCCATCCACAGTAGACTGGGCCGCTCTTGTTTTCAAAGCTCTCTTTCTGTGAACTAGTGGAGAAGAAGCTCATGATTACCTTTCTCAGGTTCCTATTTTAACTAGTAGCAAGCTCTTGAGGGTAGCGAGAAGGTTTGTTCTGAGGAGAACATCAGATTATGGACTCTGAATTCCTGGCTCTTTTCCTTGCTTGCCCTGGAATAGTTCAGAGGTTAGGAGGGATGTGCAGGCAAATTTTATTGACCTCTGTATGCCCACTGGGCCAGATCCATAAGTCTCTTCCCATCCCTGGATCCTCCAGATCAATAGAACCGAAAGTCTGAGCTCCTCTTTTCCCTACGAGGAACGTAGCCCTGGCTCCATTCTGGGGTAGTGAATATTATTTTAAAAGAAACTGTCATGTGTCCTGGCCCTGAGAAGCATGAAAATAGAAAACCTCATATGACACCCTCTCAGGAAAGGTAGGTAGATAATGGCTTCAGGAATCAATGAGAGGTGTCCCATTTCTTAAGGAATTTGCTAAGTCATACGACCCCCACAGTTTGAGACTTCACGGTAAATCGAATGTCCTACCTGCTCATTTCACATACCCCATCACCACTCTCCTTTCTTTCCAAAAAAGGAAGCACTTTATACTCTTTTTCTGTTGTTGTTGAAATAAAGCTATGTATAAGGTTTCTGTTGTGACCCTCACATGCTAATAGCTCTCTGGTATTGTTTTACTGTCTAAAGCCCCCTGGTGGACCATAGGCTGTACAAAAGGGTGAGTTTAGCTGCCTGCTAGCCAGTGTTTACCTTTATCTTCCATTTTCAATATTTTGCTTTTTGCTTGCTTGCATGGGGCTGCAGCCTAGGTATGCCAGAAAGTTTCACATCCATTTTGAATGAAATAAGATAAAATGAAAACTAACCCTAATTACTAACACTGCTACATTATACAACATGGCAATAGTCACATACAGCAGACGAACAAATGCATGAGTGAGAGAAAGGGAGGGCCTCCTGAAACCCCGCAGGGCATGCTTAGAAGTCGGTGTTGAAACAAGGCTGCACCAAAAGAAAACATCCAGCAGGTGGTTCTTTGTGATTCACATAATTGGCCACAATGAAATTCACTCAACTACTGCCACATCCAAATTCCTAAAGCAAAAAAGCTCACCAGGTGATGCTGCTTTTTTTTCCCCTTTTTTGTTTTTGTGGTTTTTTTAATGAATCCATTTCTTATTTAGAGTTACTATTTCCCGGTTACCCTGTTCCTATAGTTTCATTTCTAAATCTCCCTTTCCCTGGTGCCCTGAGGTAAGTCAGCGCACGAAGCTGTTTTTTCAGAAGCAATGCAGGACATTCGTTAGAACACAGCGAGCAAACCTGACTTCCAGAATTTAACGGCAACGCTGAATAAAGACAACGCGGTGTGAAGTGTCTTAAGTCTGTATATCTGTGTTGCAGTGAAGATTGGATGTTCCAACAGAATTTGTATTTTAAAGAAATGATAACAGGGGTATTTAGTAGACCCTGTCGGTGTCCTTGAGATTTTAGAATAGGACGCTGATTTGTAGGTAGGCCCAAGAAGCAGAAGTCTCTGTCAGACCAGACCAGAAGTCAGACCGTGCCTGAAGTTCCAGTAAAGGATGTAGTAGAAATTGATTTAAAAGCCAGGAATACCATTCACCAAAATCAAATCTGAATGTAGATAAATTTGACAACTTCTGTCTGACAGACTTAAGACAAGATCCACTTAAAAAATGAACACAGGCGTTACCTCTGCCCAGTCACCCGGGTTCAGCGCCCTCCCTTCCCAGCCCTACAGTCACACTTGAGTCATGTGTACGATTCCTGAGAAGATGTTATAATTCAAGAAGTCTAAAACTTCTAATATTTCTGGAGCTAATATTTTTCATCCAAGTACACTTCTGTGAATGCTGACATTTTATTCATTATATCTTAAGTCAGAGGCCAACTACCTTTCCTGTAAGAGGCTTTAGTAAGATAGTGAGTATCTTGGGCCCCATGGTTGCTGTCACAGCTGTTCCGCTCTGCCATCGGAGCGTGCGAGCACCGTAGATAATGCGCACGTGAATGGTTCTGGCAGGTGTGCCAGTAAAACTTTATTTACACAGATACTCGTTGGGCTGGATTTGGCCCATGGACTGTAGCTTGCTGACTGATGATAATAGAATTGAGTTTTTATAAGTTCTTCCGAAAACAAGACTCTATCTCTATAAAGATTCCAAGTCTCACCTGGTTAAAATCATAGATAGTCACTGAAAGAAAATGTATTTAAAAATACATAAATAAAGCAGCTACGCTGGTCTATAAGTGTAACTTAGTCAGTCCTCTTGAGCACCAGGCTGCTGTTCACAGTTGTCCCATGTGGTAGAGCTGGTTCAGAGACGTCTGTGTTTGAAACCTAAGAGAGAAGGGGGACGCAAATCTCCATTTCTTTCTCTTTCTGTTCCCTCTCACTGGCTGCGTACATAGATAATATTTCTTTCCACTGAAAAAACAAACAAACAAAACTCCCAAAGAGCAGATGCATGCCCGAGGACTCAGTTTAACTAACAGTTGTAGTGTCTTGCATGTGCAATTATTACAGTCGCTGCAAGGAGCCCAGTAAGAATCTAGTAAGATTGTTGCTTACGCACTTCTGTTAGCTTCTGGTATGTCAATGGTCCTTTTGAAGAGTGCATTTTCCAAAGGTGCTCTTCAACACCAGAGCCCCTACCTTAGCTTCCTCGGCACCTGCTGCATTCCGTCGCAAGCTCCTAAAACTCCTCCCCGGGCGCGGAAAGCTAGGAGCCGAGCTCGGAGCCAAGCTAGGAGCGGAGAAGCTCGGGTTCATCCTGGAGTGGTCCTGTTTCTCTCCCTGTGGCTCTAATTACCAGCAAGATCTCGCTCCCTCTCTGTTCCATCAGAGAAGTCAAAGGGGGTTCCCTCCAACAGTCCCCAGGTTGAAATGACTCTTGGGAGGCAGAGCATTCTCGGAGGAGAGTTCTTATTCCTGGAATTTATGTCAAAGAAGTTAATGCACTTATTCGTGTACGCTGTGTACCACACTTAAGACGTTTAAGGTTGATACATCAAAAGATAATACCTGAAAACTGAAGGAATTAAGTTTTGTGGCGCAGTGTTTGCCAGACACTGTGGAATTCTGCCTCCTGGAGGGATGAAGCGGAAGGCTGTCTGGAAAGGCAGGTGATGTCGGCCATCTGAATGAAGGCACAATAGGCTAATTCCAGGAGCACAGCGATGAGAAAATACCACCGTGTCTTCCAGTTTTTAGTATTCACTAATACTAAAGGGGGAGGCTAAGAAAAAGCCTCCCGTTCACCGCATCAGCTCATTTTCGCCCAGCCTTCCATCCCGGCTTAGCCCCTAGTTTACCGACTTAAAACCATTTCCAAATTCCCAGTAGCTCTTGTAGGGACTTGTTTTGTCTTGGACACAATAGCTGTCCGCTTAAGAGAAAACTTTTGTTAGGCACAGAGAGCTATTTAAATGAACGGTCTTAATTATTATTTCAGTTAATTTAGGAATTCTACTTCCAAAAAAAAAAAAGTGGAGGATTTCTGAGATTGAGGAAGTCTTTGGGGCCCACATGGCTGAAAACACTCCTTTCCAGCATGGTTTTGAATATATCCAACAGGGTGTTATTTAGTGTCCTAGCAGAAAACCCAAAGCACCTTGTATGTCAAGAAATAACAAATACCGGAATTTCCTGACAGATGCATCCTCCAGGTACTGAGACTAAACAGGGCAGTCCCTCTTTTTCTAGCTAGAAAATGGCTTTCCACTTCTCTCTAAGATAGTTGTTTTTTGTGGGTATCAGGAAGTGTTCTCACAGACCAGAGAGACGACTCTCCGAGAAGCTATTCCTAGATAAACTCCTTTTTTTCCCTGGGATGATACTTCTGTGAGGGCTTTACCACCTAGAATAGTCACTGCAAACACTGTCATACACAGTGGGAACTCTGGTTTTCCAATAACCTGTCTTAGTGAGTTGCTGGCCTAGTACCTGCGTTCAGTAAAGGTGGGCAGAGCTACACAACTTACATAAAAGAACCTTAATTGGAGGAAGAAGAGGTAACACTTTCTGGCCACAAAATTTTAAGCAAGGGATTTTCTCTGTATTTGACAACTGGGTTTCCAAACTCTTGACTTTGCCAGATGGTGCCAGTTATCTGGGTAAGTAGTGATTTCGGTGCTGACTCTTGAGAGCCGTCCTGTGAAATCTCTTCAGTGGGTCGTTGTCAAGATCTGCAGGTTACACTAAACACCTTCTGCTTTGTGGTATATACTTTAATCCAAGGGATGATTCTCTGACGATGCCTGGAAGGCTCCTGGTTATTGGAGAGAAGTAGACAGTGCTCTAGGTCAAGCACGGTGACATCACGCTTCCTTAGTTAAATAAGACATGAGGCGTAGTTCCCAAGCGGCCCGATATATCCGGTGAGGAGTAGGAAATGAATGTGTGGGATGTGTCATCATGGATGTAATTCAAATATCCAAAGTAATTTTGTCTTACTTGCCTCTTTTAGGAAATGAATATTTTTGGAACACAGTGGTGTGTGTTAAATTGCAGACAACATGCTCTGTGTCATTCTTATTGGGCCTCTCTGTCTTTTTTGTTTTGCAATCCAAATGAGATTTCTGGAAAATGGCAAGATCTCTCTTTTCCTAAATTCCCCACGAGCTATTGCAGCTCTCAGAGCAACAGGTAACTCATCAGAAAGCCGCATCTGGCTGCCCTGTATATTTTTGACGTCCAGCATTGCAAGAATATACCTGCTGAAATCCACTGACTCATGAAACATTTCTCTGGCTGAGCGTTCCTGAGTAGATGGAATGAAGCCGCTTTGCCTTATGCTTTACCCACGGAGCCATTGTTTGCTACAAGTTTCGGAAGCAGACCCACTTCATGTGTTCATGAATTCTCATTGGACGTCTGACGGGAATAAACCCTGTGGGCTTTGCTGGCTTTCAGTGCTGTTGCTTACTACATCACTTCGGTACATTAGAATGCAACATTTGTTTTTTTTTGTTGTTGTTGTTTTTTCTTTGTTTTTTGGGGGGGGGGTGGTGGTTTTTTGCGGGGTTGGCATTTTGTTTTGTTTTATTTTTCTTGTTGTTAAGACTGTAGCAGTATCCCAAGGTGGCGATTCTTTTTAGCCTAGAACGCTCGGGCAAATCCTGGGGTTGTCTCCCATCCCTGTTGAATGGTCACAGGTCAAAGTCTTGCTGCCCTAATTACCTCAACTCCAAGCCGGCCCTAGGAGTACCGTTTTCCACGGTGCTGACCAGAGGCGGTGAAGTGTCCTCCTTGCAGCTCTCCGTATGGTAGCAAGAGCCACCGAGCTACAGAAGTTGTAGTCTCTGTCCCAGTTAACTATCTGTCCCATCCCATGGAAGGCTGCTTTGCCTGTCTTCTGTGTGGTGAAATTCAGAAGCAAGTGTAATTATAGTGGGGTTTGTTTTTAGATGATCAGGACATCCTTAGGTTAGGTTCTTTCTTGGCCCTAAATGAATCTCGCAGGTATAACTACTTTGGAGAGCCAAAACCTCAGTGAGCTTTAGCTGCCTGTAGATAGCGCGTACCATGCGACGGAAGTCTATCAAACGTCTGTATTCTAAGTTCTATGAATGCGGTGACTGGATTTTCAAGCATAATTCCAGCTTCAAAAATTCTGGTCTCTATTTGCCAGTAAGTGTACTGAAAACAGTAGGCTCTTAATACAGGTAGTACCGACAGCGGTTCAGTCCGTTGATCTTGGTTTGGGACCATAAAATAATTTTTTTTTTCTCCACTGAATTTTTCAGTTGGGTGTTTTGTGTCATGTGATTGCACATTTGTGAGATGTCATCGTAGTAAAAGATGGATAGAAAAACATAAACTTTTTTTTTTTTTTTTTGGAGAATGACAAGCAGGAATAATTATTACAGGAGTATACTCCTTGTAGCACATTTTGGAAACAGAAATAAGCAAGGAGAGGGGCGCCTGAGTGGCTCAGTGGGTTAAAGCCTCTGCCTTCGGCTCAGGTCATGATCCCAGGGTCCTGGGATCCAGCCAAGCATTGGGCTCTCTGCTCAGCGGGGAGCCTGTTTCCTCCTCTCTCTCTCTGCCTGCCTCTCTGCCTGCTTGTGATCTGTCTGTCAAATAAATAAATAAAATCTTTAAAAAAAAATAAGCAAGGAGAAAAACCCACAGGAGAATAACACCTAAACTTTTACAACCCTTCGTGGTAGATGTACGTGTCGTCAATATGGGCCTTTTAGTGGCAATTCACGTCCTGGCAGAGATAAGGCAACCACAAATTTCTGTAACTATTTGAAACATCTGTTTTTTAAGATTTGTGAAGGAAAATTCAAGTATCAAATGTTCTAAGTTACCTCGGTGATAGAGTTAATTGTTCTGTTTCTTCAGCAGTAATATACCAGTCAAACATTACTTTCTGTCCAATTGACATTTGACATTAAACAAAATAAAATAAAAAATTAGGCACCTGTAGTCTGTCCTAATAATCTGCCCTCCAGTAACTTAGAACTCCATTTGTGACTTCAGTAGGACAGATTATGAAGGTCTCAGTTTCATCTAAACCTCAAGGGAGAAATTGACATCTGTGTAGTCTGCCGATTAGAAATTGGAGGAGGATAAAATGCTTCCCTTCCCTTGATTCTTATTCCCACTATTTTCAGATCTCTGGTCCATCTTTATAAAATTGTTAAGTGCATTTTAAGTGTAGGAAGTTTTGTTCTCCTAAACACCGTAGTAAAATCAGCATAAGGTCTCATAAAAGACAGCATTTCAGAGTTGAGGAAACATAGTTGTTAGGAATAGAGATATTAATTGTTATCAATTTTCAATAATGTACTCCTCTCATGCCACAGAGATTGTCCAAATGCCTTTGGAAAAACCAGTACTGTAACTGGGTTGTGTTTTTTTTTTTTTTTTCCCATCGTTTTGTTCTCCTGACTGTATATTGGAGGCAGCGGGGTAGAGAGGCGAAGTCAGACAGGCCTGGGCTCAAATCCCCACTCTGCCATTTGCTAACTGTATTACCTGGGGCACGTTGCTTCATTGCTTTAAATCTCAGGTTCTGCACTTATGAGTTGGAGAGAATGGGAATGTGTCGGGAGGACTAAACGAGGTAATGAATACTTAGCCCGTACAGCCATTGGAACAGAAGCCTTCTCTTCCTCTTCCCGAACTCCTCCTTGAACATCTGATTTAAAAAAAAAAAAAAGCCTATGCCACTGAAGCCATTTGGGTATCATTTATCATGCTGACGTACTGTAAAAACTTCATCATGAAACTGAGAACCAAGTTCTCCACCATAGCTCGGGGGTGATGAAATCCTAGAAATCAGGGCGACTCCTTTTTCCAGTGTAGACGATCGTCACCACCTCTGTGTATGGGCATGCATCTCGCCTTGACCTAGAGCCATGTGAGGCTCTCTATTGCTAGTTCATAGCAGAATATTTACGTGGTGACTTCGAAACCTCATGAAAACTTAGTTAACTTTTTAATTAGTTTCAAAAGAAATTGCAAAAACAAAACCAAAAACCTGCAAAAACAAATGTGACCATTTTAACTAAAAGAAAAATGTTCAAGGTTTAACCCACTGTGATCAGCAGATGATAGCTTCTTTGGTAGGAGACTGTATGAAACATTTCTGGTTTACAGTTCACTCTTTATTCTTTCATCTCGATGATGAACTTAATATTTTTAAAGCATTCCTCTTCACTCTCGAAAAACTGTGGATGGACATCTGTGTTTATGCTGTCAGGTTTTGAGTTCAGGGTTCTTCAGGTTCTAGAAGTCTCATCAGTGATGGAGTCACTGTTGCATATCTGTGAATGAGTTCTGTACTGGTGCAGAAATAAAATGTTGTCTTCAAAGTGGCATGCACATTTTGCGGGATTCGCAACAAGCTCTGCACAAGTACAGATATTTGCATGCCCAGAAGTAGAGGTGGCATCGGTGCATGCCTTGCATTTTTCCAGCCAGAGGGCTGTTAGTATAGAGTTTGCATGTTTAAAAATTGAACACACAATATAGCATGTTTCAATTTTTAAAAAGCCATTTATTTATCAAGTCTGCATGTCCAAAATTAGGGACCAATAATGATGCACAATTCTGCACTGTAATATGATCCAAATTACCCTGAAACTTAATAATCCATGGTATATTTAATTACAAAATTTGAAACTAAATAATACCTGGGTCCAGTTGTGAACAGAGCAACGTGTTCTAAACGTACCTGTTGAGGAGGAGGGATTTAACAGTTTTGAAGATACACTGTTGATCAAGCTGGACCTGGTGTATTTAGTAAATAAATCAGGCAAATAAGTTTTCAAACATGATAATTTTTTTCAGTATTCATGATGATAAAATAATAAAGCTTTTTTTTTCTGAAAGAGAGCAACTTCTCTCTGAAGAGATTGTATCAACTTTGCAGAATACTCAGAAATGATTCTGCTTGGAGGTGGTAAATATATTGTTTTCTTCAATTGCTATAATAGCATATGTGTCAGGCCATTGAATCCCAGATATCAACAACAACTTCCTACTGCTTTTCAAAATGTTTTCTTCCCCCTGAGTGTTAACAAGAATCTATTTAGAAAGTAAACGGGCATTTGCTTTAAGATAGAATCTGAATTGACCAGTATCACTTAAGATAACAGCAGAAACCTTAGCCTTGGAGAATCAGAAAACTGTGTTTGGGGATTACTGACCTCTCTAGAGGCCCCCAGGAGCAAAACAGAAGAGCCTTTTCCTTGTCGCGCTGTTGAGGTATAGGGTATCCGTGTCCTGAGAAACAGCAGCTTCTATTTGCCCGAACCCACCCTCCCACACCCGTTTTAGGAAACAAATGTTATCACAGGGTCCGCAGAGCTCACGCTGCCTGCCGTGCACCGCACGCGCTGCCTTCGGGACTCAGACCCTGAAGTCACACTTGCATTTGATCATTTGGCTATTAAGGCAAGATCTCAATTATTTGTCACTAAAAGGAAATAATCTAGCTCACAACCCCTTCCCGGGCACCCCACCTACGTCAGGTGGCCATATTCAAAACCCAAGACAGAGTTTTATATTGAAAACCATAGACCAGAGGGGATCGGTAACACGTAATTTGCTGATGTGAACTTCCCATGACTCTGTTGACAACGATTTCATTTAAATTTGTTCACTACAACATGTTTGATAAATAGAACACAGTGGTACGCCCCCTGTTGCTGTCCATCTGGGAGCACGGGGGGAAGTGACCCGAACATCTTAGAAAGTGACAGTGTGGAATGGGAGGAAGGTAAGGAATAAGGAGACTCAGAAAGACTGCACGATGCACGAGCGCAAGTGGTAGGGCCGTGCAGGCGTCCGATGGGTTGCAAGATACCTTCCGTCTTGAGTCTGTGAGCAAAGCAGTTCAATCCCCGGGAGTGTCAGAAGCGAAGCAAGTGTGTGTGCAGTTTCCCTAACGTGCCTCCCGTGGGACTGCTGGGCATTCACGGTGGTCCCAACAGGCTACAAAGGAAAGCCAGGCGAACAGTTACCTTTTCCTAAGACGAGCACGTTACCGTCACACGTGACTTAAAGCTGTCGACTTCCGTTTTGCTTTGTGTTCAGAGCACTCGCTACAGAGCAGAGTTTCAGGAAGGGACGTGTCTTTCTCTTGAATGTTTCCCCCA
The DNA here is from genome assembly GCF_963455335.1 of Martes martes. Lineage (NCBI taxonomy): Eukaryota > Metazoa > Chordata > Mammalia > Carnivora > Mustelidae > Martes > Martes martes. The sequence continues at coordinate 185,997,790 of NC_137891.1, read as the reverse complement.
GGAACTTAGCAGGAGTTTCTTTTGCCATCAGTCTTCCAAAGGGTTTTTGTCTTGGTTTTTCACTTCGGAGGGAATGGTCCCGCCCTTCCCCTCATCCGGCCACGGTTTCACTATATAGCTATCACCTGGTGTTCTGTTCTGTTTCTCTTCCAGAGTGAAAGAGTTGAGAAAGGCCAAGGAACTTGAAGACATACAGCAGCATCCCTTAGCAATGTGACATTGCTTTTTCAGACTGTTTTCATTTCTGTTTTTAGCAGAGACATGCAACGACACACACACGCACGCACACGCACACACACGCGCACACACACACAATCCCTCTGCAGTTTTGGGGAGATCAGCTGCAGGATTTTAACAGGAATGTGTTGGTCATTGCATTTGCACTTTCATGGACAACTTTTAATTTGATCAGCAAGACATCTTGGAACTCAATCTTCTGTTGGATCATGGGAAAACAAGACACCACGAGGAACTGAAAGAGGCTTCCTCTACTTAGGAAGAAGCCGGTTTCCTTCTCATATAGGGCTGTATTCAAACATCGTGTGGAACTGTACAAATATTTATACCAAAAATATAGACAAGCAAAGGTGGGGATGCACTAGCAACAAAAGAGAATGCTGCTCCTGCACCTGTCAGTTACTTCCAAGAAGCTGAATCTTTGGGATTGATTCTCAGTGGAGGGCTTAGATCATACAAATCTTATTGGGTCCGTGTGTTCTCATTTCCTTCACTGATCTTATTTTATTTTAATTTGTGTTTGTTTTAATCTCTACAGCACACTTAATGCAACTTTAAAAATCTGCAGGTTTTTAATGTCTTGTGGAAATTTGCAGAGGGGCGGGTGTGTGGTAAACGGGTAATGCATGGGAACTAATGAGAAACAGCTTACAGAGTTTAAATTTATTTTCTTGTCCCCACCACCTCCCAAGAACCTGCGAGTATAGTGATCATCTTGTCCCTTTTGTCATGCTCAGCACTTTAATTTTTGGGCCTTACTTTCATGTGCAATGAGATTTACTTAGAGAATTGGTACAGCATGGAGCTTTTTTTAGTAACCTTGGAAACTGTAGTCATTCTAAGGAATCATAAACCTTGCCTGGACATTTGCCACCTAAAAGATCAGTGTGGTGCTGCGTTCTGGCCAGTAAATTCCATATTTTTGGCTATAATCTCATCCAAACTGAGCAGTTTCTGTGTATATATAGAAGGTAGAATCGGAAAGTGAGAAAATATTTGAAAGGGATTATATTAATTGCTAAATATTTTATTCACAAAGGTCAATAACATGGCAAGATAAAATTATTTGTATAGTTTTGTCTGAACGAGCGAGAAAAAAATGTGGATGTATTGTTTGTATATATTGTATATATTAAAACAAAGAGATATGTGCATGAAATCAAGAAAAAAGAAATGAACAAAAGCAAAGCATTAGTGGCTATGGTCTGTAAAATGAAACAAAAAAAAACTTTATTTCACTATAAGAGTACTTTATTTTAAATGTTCTTTAGAAGAACATTTTGCTAAAGCATGACTAAACTGCAAAAAACAAAAAACAAAAAAAAAGAGCTACTGTATTTAGACTTAGGATAAAAGGCAGAGTAACATTACTTAAAAAAAAAAAAAAGGATATGTTTACATTTAATTTTGGCTACCAGGAGTTTATTTTATTTAATTTAAAATTTTTTTGCCAACGGTGCCAAGTAATGTGAATGCTAATATTGCTTAAGAAAATTAAGTTACTTTTGCTAAACAGATAATCATAAGATGAATCCGTATATAGCTTAACACCATCCACTCACTCCAACAAAGAACACTTAGAACGATCAAAACCTGACAAAAGAAATGGTATGACAAGTAGGAAAACGTCTCACGTTTTTCATATCTCCTGCTGGAAATCAGAAAATGGAACAAAAATTGCACAAAAAATAACTAAAAATTTAAAAGATGCAAACTGGTCTCGTAGGGTTGTCATGGTCTGTTACTCTTTCCATATAACGAGGAGCCAAAGAAATCTGATGCTTTTAAAAATTAAACTACTAACGTTAAATTGAGAGAATAAAGTTCGAATTTGCTGATGCCAGTTTAAAATTCCCAGGTAAAGTTTCAGGATCAGTTGGTGTAAAGCTGAAGTGATAGTTTTCGTTTTGTTTTCTTTTTCTTGGTTCTGGCTGCCAACTGTAAGTTAAAAACTAAAGGCTCGTTGTGAAGCCTAAAAATATTCACAAATAAGCTTTTAAACTGGTGTCTTTAGAAGGAAGGTAGATACAAAAAGATTGTGGTAAAAACTGGGGTCAGTGCTCTTGGTGCCTTTTCTATAATTGTACTTGTTTTTTAATTACTTCCTTTCACTGCCAACCTCGGATTACTGTACAGTATACGTCTTACCGCTTGTGATCAGCTTTGACAACAGTGACAGCCCCACAACCAGTAGCCACCTGTACATTTGTAAACTGACCTGGCTCGATTTTGTTTTTAAATGTGTGGGTTATGTTGCAGCTGTTGCACTCCCCCCACCCCAAATACCTATTATTTTAAACGATTTGACCTGTAGGAGGACACTGAGTAATTTACAAAACACACAATTGTATCCATAAATGGGAATAGGAAGGTGAAAGCCAGCTCTTTCAGAATATCCCATATTAGAACTGAAACTAGATACGTTTACTCCATTTATTATGGTACAAATAACTGATCTTTTGACAAGAGTAATGACCTCAGTGGATTTGCTTTAACCCTCACGTTTGTTTATTTATTCATTTATTTTTTTAATGTCTCCCATGCTACATTATTAGCCGAGTAAGTTAGAAACTTCTGGAAGATAAAGACTTAACATAGAATTAGGAGGGTTCTTACGGAGGGGATAGGAAGTAGGTTCAAAACCTACCGGTGTAGCCCACCAGTACAACTGTGACTCATAGGTGAGGTACGAATGCACTTCCACTGAAACGAAGCATTTCTGACCGCTTTTCCTTGGTTGTGAATCTTAATTTTGAATATAAGATGATAGGTAAGCGCAGCTTTCTTGGATAATCTGAATTCCCAAGTGCCAGGAGTAGGACTTCATTATAAAATTAATAGCTAATCTTATTCTGTCTCCTGAAGATTTAATTGCTATTCTTGTTACCCATTTGAAATCAGCTGTACTGTGTGAACGAAAATAAAGACAATAAACCGAACCCCTCTCTGGCTGCAGCGTCGCTTATGGCAGTTCCACACAGTAGTTGGCGCCCAATGGGGGGTCCCTGAGACTTGCATGTAAAACTAGTCTAGATGTCTTCTTTTTTGTAAGTTTTATTTTTGTAATTGTGCATGTGAAGCATCATTGAATCAATGGATCTGTTGAAGAACCCAGCTGCTGGAAACCATGCAAAATGTTTTGAATTGCCCTTAAAATATGGAAAATGTTTTCTGAATGCTTTATATTCTTTCTGCTGTAAATTAAAAAATGAAGAAAATTTCCCCATACTATGTGTGTGCTTTACTTTAACTTTACCTGATACTGAAATCCGGGGTGACCAGCCTGTTTCAAACCCAGACGAGATCACTTCCCTGGATTTCCTTAGATCTAGAGACAGTGTTTTGTCATCAGCTATTACAGAGCTTCAGACGTGTCCGTAAGAAAAATGTCTTAGTAAGCCACTGCCCCTAGAACACTCGCTTTTCTCAACCGTCTTCTCAGGCACCGCTCAACATGCCAGTTACTTGAAACATAGAGACGCCAATCTAAATTCACCACTGCCGCGAGAATCCTCTGCTGCTTCTGAAAAGGCATTTTCCAGCTGACTACTAATACGCATCTTCTCTTCTGAGAATTCTGTCATCATCTCCTTTCCTTTCACTGCAGGGTGTCATCTCGTCTCCCTGGTAGTCCCTCTTCCACGGAGTCTGGTGTGGATGCTCCCGCCAGACCCAGTCTGCAGGATATCTCCCAGCTCCACCAGGCCCCCGGTGGTTTCTAAAGCCCACTGCATTCAAGCGACATTCTCTTTTCTTGCTGATCCTCACTCTTTATTCTGTCTTCTTTTCACCTGTCCCCCAACCTGCCCCTTCTGGTTGGGCGGTGCAAACCATGTCCATTTCCGCTGCTGCCCTTGGTCATGTTTGTTCATCCCTTGCCTGCAGAGTTCTCTTCCTACCTACTTACCCAACTCAAACCCCACCTCCTCCGTGACACTCTTGTTTATTCTAATACACACTAACATCTCCCTTTTCAGATTGTTACATCGACAGTGGGAAAAGACAGTTCGGTATTTAAGGATTTTAGTTTTCATTTCTCATCTCCTCTGCCGGTTGACCTGGCAGCGTTCTGCAGTGTTCTGGGGTGTTCTGGTTTGTTTTTGTTTTTGTTTTAAGGTAGGCGTTGTCTACGCTGGTAGGAATCCTCCCAGTAACAACTTTAAATACACGGCAAAGTAACTCACTGCATTTGGATCTGTGCCTCCGCCCGCAGCCGACCAGAAGTTGAGGACCTACTCTGTGCCGGGCCCGGGAATGCAGAAATACAGAAACGAAGCACAGCCCCTCATGGCCAGGCTCCCGTAGACAGACTGTAGTACGGCCTGTGCAGTGACAGACACTTGAGTCACCAACGAGCACACGAAGAGAGGGAGTCTAACCCTACCGACGCCTGTGATCAATACTCCCAAAGGGCCTTCCGATCTCCTTTTAACAAGTTTCCCGGGGAAACGGGGGTCTCCAGGACCACCGGGTTAACGCGGGACGTCCAGCAGAAGCACACAGTGGGTCCCCTGTACTGCCACGGCCAGGGAAATGGCCCCCGCCCCCATTTACCGAGACAGTCCCCTCACCGTGCCTAACGCGCCGCGTCCCACAGCGTCGCGAGCGCGACAGAGCTCAGGCGCACCGCCTCGCGCAGTCAGCTCGCGCCCCGCCCCCCGGCGCTCTCCCGTGGCCCCGCCCCGAGACGCCCCGCCCCCTTCCGGCGCGCCCCTCCGCGGCCGCGCCCGGCGACGTCATCTGCCCCGCGCCGCCGCCCCGCCCAGCTCCCGGCCTTCGGTCCCGCTGCGCCGCTCTGCTGACCGTCGCCCGCCGCCACCAAAATGTGAGTGACGCGGCGAGACGCGGGGCGGCTTCGGACTCCGGGAGACGGTGGCCCGCGGCTGGGATCCTCCCCCTGCTCGGTCCCCCCCTCCTCCCGCCCCCCGCCCCCTTCAGCCGCTCGGACGCGGGCCTGCGCGGTGGCTCCGGAGGCCCAGGGATGGGCGGCGGCCCGGAGGATACGGGCTGCTGGCGGGCGGAGCCTGCCCCGCCGCGCAGCTCGCAGCCCCGCGGCTGGCGGGCGACCGCGGAAGAGGCGGGGGCGGGGCGGCCGGGGGATTCCCGGAGCTAGGAAACGCCCCCTCCCTCCCCTGCCCCTAACTGAACCCCACCCCTTCTCCCCTTCCCCTAACTCCCGGCCCGAGGCTCCCGAGAGGAGCGGTGGTCCCTGCCCTAGACCTGGAGCGCCCGTTGGCCGCCTGGTACTGGGCTGGGCTCCGGAAGTTGCAAGGGAAAGGACCTCGGCCCTGTGTGTGGAGGCAGCAGTGGTCAGAGTGGACTCAGGAGCGGAGCTGTAGACCTTCCCTCTTTAGGCAGAAGCCATCTTGTAGTGGCCCCTGATAACGTGGGAGTTTTCCCGCGGTAATATTCTGTCAAGAGTTCCAAGGACCCTCTGTGCCCTTCCAGCCTGTCATGGCTCACCTACGGAGGAGGAAGGAATGGGTGCTTTCCCCGGGTTACTCCTAGGAGCTAGGGCCACCACTCTGGAGTGTGCCTGCTGAGGCTGCTGTGCCGGGAAATTAACGGTTGTTAAGGTCTAGATCCGTAGAATCATATGGGACTTGGTCTAGAGACAGGCTCCAGTGCAACCAGCCGTGTTGGCTTTCTAAACCCCACTTTAGGCTTCCATAAGATGGGGCTAATAGTAGTACCCCCTTCGAAGAGTTAATAAGGATTACATGAGAAAACGCTTGAAGAAGACGTACCAGTACATGGTTCTTCACTGTTACCTATCAGAGAATAAAAATAAAGTGTAAGGGCAGGCATGGGACCTGGTACATCCCTGGTCTTTGACACATGGTAGGTATAAAAGAACTTGAATCAGTGGATGCATCAGTAGCTGTTGTATGCAAGACGCATGCTTGGTGCTGTCTTGGGTACAGGGAAGAGCCGTCTAAGACACAGGAGTCTGATCTACTAGGGAAGGCGAGACGTTCCGATGACCCTTGAACAACATGGGTGTGAATTACACGTGGGTTTTTTTCTGATAAATACAGAACACTACTGTTACTGTTTTTCTGTCTTACGATTTTCTTAACAGTTTTTCTCGACCTTACTTTATTGTAAGAACACAGTGTATAATACATACAACATACAAAATACGTGTAAGTCAGCTGTTTATGTTCTTGTCAACAGTAGGCTGTCAGTAGTTACATTTTTGGAGGAGTCAAAAGTTACATGTAGATTTTCAGTTGTGGGGTGGGGAAAGGGGTTGGTGCCCCCAAACCCCACCTTGTTCAAGGGTTGACTGGGTGTGCGTGTGCGCACGCGCGCGCGTGTGTGTGTGTGTGTGTGAAAAATCAGACTCTAGCCAGCCAAGTAATGGAAGCAATAAGGACTTCAGAGCCACTGTGGTCAAGGAAGATCTGCCTGGGGAGAAGCAGGCATTCAGTGAGGATTTGAAAAGAGGGGTACCTTCTAAGAGAGGAGGCACCACATCTCACCTTTCCCACTCACACCACCCCTCCTCCCTACATCTTGATGTTCCTGACCCTGTTTCTGTAAATGAATATATTTCTCCGTAGTGGAAAAGTGGCATTTTGTAATTGTTCATAACTGTGAAAACAATTCTTGCCACAATGAGAGATCAGAAGAGTACTGAGTGCATTTAAGCAGATGTGTGCCTTTAAACAATAAAGAAGTAGAGTTTCCCTCTCTTAGGATTCCTGATATTAACATCAGGTGCTTCAGCGTTACAAAGTGAAGCTTGTTAAACCTTCGCTTTAGACTCTGGTCACTTCTCACATATGGATGAATCTTGGAAATTATAGAGGAATTAGAAGAAATGTCATTAGAACCTTTATTCATTACTGTGGGAAGGATTTCTTTTCTGCTTTAGTTCTGAAACTTCTAACAGCGAGGTCTTGGAGTAACGTCTTCATCCTTACAGAAATGTATCTGAAATCAGAATTTACTCATGCTTGTGCCTTTCCACGTTTCAGGTCTACAAGTGCACCTGCAGGTTCAAGTGCTGCCTCCAGCAGCAACCGAAGACTTCAGCAGACACAAAATCAAGTCGATGAGGTACTGCTCTCCAGTGTTGAAAACTGAATTTTAAACCAACATGGGAACACCCTGGAAAGAATTCTTTTTAGAAAAAGTATCATAAAAGCATGAGTATAAAGGAAATTTTGGCTGTTTTATAAATATAACAAAGCTAAGCTTCTGAGAAGTCAGTCTCCAGGAGTCATGCTTGTTTTCCCGTGACCGAATCCCGTATCTGAACCACAGACACTCCTCCTGAGAGCATTCCTCCAGGAACCACTTTATAAGATACAGTTTGCCACAATTTTTAAAAAAATGGAAAAGAAAAAAAAAAACACTTTATAAAATAGGGTAATAGAGTTTTAAGGATTAGGTCTCTAGGTTGTTCGAACCAAGATGAATCCCTCCAACCTGATTTTTCATCAAAAGGCTTCTTAGAGTAGCCTGACACACTGGTTACTAGGCTTGAGCAAACCTCTGGAATTCCATTCCAGTTGTCACCCATTCACCTACCGAAGGCAGATGCTGGCAGACTGCTCTAGCCCGACAAATCGGTATTTGTGGAATCCTGGAGTCAGGGGACCCTCACAGCATCTTTTTTCTGCTCTGTATGTGCAGACCCACAGTGGGAGACTGTGAGAAATTCAGACTAGGATTCTGTAGCCCGAAGAGCTGCCAGTGTGCAACAAAGACCTCTTGATCTCTCTGCACTTAGCTGCTTTAAAAAGCAGAGTCAAACTTGGGTTAGATTGCATTATTAAATCATTTGGTAATATTCTGGTCTGATGGTTTTGTTTAGGAACTGAATTCTGAAACTTGTGCATTTCCGTGGTGTTCGTACCCATCTTACCCATTCTAACTGGATGAAACTTTCTTTTACTTACAAAATCAAACTGGGTCCTTTTTCTTAACCAAAGGAATTTTAAGGAGAGGTGGGGGTTTTTTGTTGTTTTTTGTTTTGTTTTGTTTTTAATTGAGGTGAAATTTACTTAACATACAATTAGCCATCGACCAGGGGAGTTCAGTGTACTCACAGTGTTGTGCCGCCATTAACCTGTGTCTGCGTTCACTACTTCTGCATCCCCCCTGAAGAACACCCTGGACGTGTGCGGTCCTCACTTGCCGTTCCCCCTTTATCCTGTTCCTGGTAACCTGTAGTCGGCTTTCTTTTGCTATAGATTTGCCTGTTGTGGCTGTTTCCGATAAAGGGGTTTGTGCCCCATGTGGCCTCTTGGGTTTGGCTTCTTTCACTCAGCATGACGTTTTTGCTGTCGGTCCCCGTTGCAGCATCTGTCAGTACCTCCTTCCTTTTTAGGGCTGAGTGGTGTTCCGTGGTGTGTGTATACAGAATTTGTTTTTCCATTCATCTGTGGAGGGGTTTTTGAGTTTCCACCTTTTGGTTATCATGAATAATGCTGCTGCAAACATTCATGGACAAATTTCTGTGTGGACGTATGTTTTCATTTCTCTTGGATACGTATCTAGAAGCAGGAGTGCTGGATGACGTGGTAATCTTGTGTCTCACTTTTTGGGGACCTGCCGAGCCTGTCCACAGTGGCCGCTGCAGCCTGCCTTCCCTCCAGCAGTGTCCGGGGGCCCCTGCTTCTCCACTTCCTCACCGACACTTGTTAGTTTCTGTTTTCTCTGAGTGTAGCTGTCCTCCTTAACGAATATGAAGTATTTCATTGTGGTTTTGGTTTGCATTTCTTTAATGACCAGCGGTGTCGAATATCTTTTCATGTGCTCGGTGATCATTTGTATACGTTCTTTGTAGAAGTGTCTAGTCAAGTCTGTTGCCTGGCTTTTTTAATTGGGTAGTTTCTCTCCTTGTTGGGGAGCAGGAGTTCATATATATGTGTGTATATATATTCTGGATATTAAACCCTTCTTAGATAAATTATTTGCAAATAGTTTCTTCTATTCTGTAGATTGTCTTTTCACATCCTTGAGAATGTCTTTTGCACAAAAGGTTTTAATTGTTTAAAAGTTCAGTTTATTTTGTCTTTTGTTGTTCTTGATTTGGTGTCAAATCCATGGCCAAATTGAAAGTTAGGAATGTTTGCTCTTATGTTTTCTTCTAAGAGTTTTATAGTTTCTGGCTCTTATACTTAGGTCATCAATCCATTTTGAGTTAATTTTTATATATAGGGTGAGGTGTAAAGGTCCAGCTTCGTTTCTTGGCTGTCCCATTGTCCTAGCAGCTGTCCCATTGTCCTAGCACCGTTTGCTGAAGAGACCATTTTCCTCCTCACTGAGTGATTTGACAGTTTTGTCAAAAATCATTTGGCCATAGAAGTTTGAGTTAATTCTGGATCCTCAGTCCGTATGTCCGTCCTTATGCCAGAATCACACTACTTTGATTACTGTAGCTTTGTTGTAAGGTTTTGATACTGGAAAGTCTGAGTCCTCCAACATTTTCTTTTTCAGTATTGTTTTGCCTATTCAGACCCCTTGCGATTCCATAAAAATTTAAGGACTGGGTTTTCTGTTTCTGGGAGGGGATGGTAGGTGGAGAAAGACAGTGGAATTTGAATAGAGATTGCGTTGAATCTGTGTATCTGTACAGTGCTTTGAGGCATCTTGCCACCTTAACAGTAAGTGTTCCTATCTGTGAACTTGGAACATCTTCCCATTTAATGATGTCTTTGATTCCTTTCAGCGGTGTCTTGTAGGTCGTTTTCAGTGCACAAATCTTCCACTTCCTTGGTTCAGTTTATCCCCTAGTATTTTATTCTTTCAGATGCTACTGTATGTGGAATTTTTTTTTTTAATTTCCTTTTCATTTATCTTGAATGGAAACGTTCTGATTTCTGGGTGCTGGTCTTGCACCCTGAGCCTTTACTGAGCGTGTTTATTGACTCTAGTGTGGATTCTTTAGGATTTTCCGTATATGGAATCATCTGCAAAAAGATAACCATTTTACTTCTTTTTTTCCAATTTGGATGTCTTTTGTTCTTTCCTTGCCTGATTGCTCTGGCCGGAATTTCCAGGAGAGTGATGAACAGCATTAGTGAAAGTGGGCATCCTTGCTTGTTCTGGATCTTGGGGAGAAATTCTCCGTCTTTCACCACTGAGCCTGGGTGTTACTTGAGGGTTTTTCCATAAATGCTCTTTGTCATGTTAGGGAAGTGCCCTTCTGTTTCTAGTTTGCCAGGTGTTTTCCTCATGAAAGAGTGAGCCACTCCCTGCTCCCTCCTTTTTAAATGAAAGCGTGGCTCAGAGTAATCAAGTGCTGACCTGAAGGGAAATGAGCCCTTTTACTTCACTGAGAGTTCTGCTTGTTTTTCCCTTCCTCTCTGTGTAACTCGGCGTGCTCGCGTCCGTTCAGGTGGTGGACATCATGAGAGTCAACGTGGATAAGGTGTTGGAAAGAGACCAGAAGCTGTCGGAGTTAGATGACCGCGCAGACGCGCTACAGGCAGGAGCATCCCAGTTTGAAACGAGCGCTGCCAAGTTGAAGAGAAAATACTGGTGGAAGAACTGCAAGGTGATTTGCTTTCCCCTGACTTTACATGGAGTCACCTCCGTTCTCAGAGGGCCTGCGGGCGCTGCAGGTATTGGAGAGGAGTTTGGTGTCCCGTACGTGGAACTCTGGCTTGACTCTGAGTCTGGAGCCCTGGCCGCATGCCCTCTTCCTGGGCCCTCAGCTAGGAATGCACCATGAGCCATGGCTGACCTTAAGATGCATATAGAACGGGAATGTCCAAAATCGGGTCACCAACCCACCAAGGCCCTTCCACGTCTCCCCCCCCCCCCCCCCGCAAAGCCCTGCACACACAGTGGCAGGAAAGGGCTGGGGTTGGCAGTCCGCTGGCCTGTGGTTCAGTGAAAGGCTCCAGCGGCACAGGATGGGGGTGCTTGAAAGCCAGTGTGCTCCACAGAAGTGCAGAAAGCAGCCCCCCGAGCAGCGCACCGCAGAGCAGACCTTAACACCTGCCGCAGCCCAGAGGTATCTTGCCCCTTACGGCACACGAGTGACACTCCCTAATGCACAGGACAGGCTTAGTAGCCCATGCAGATGCCTTCCTAGGGACCACAAATCATTGGACCATCTTCTAAAAAGCAGATAAATAACTTCATACTACAATTGAGAACAGCAAATTTAGGCTTTAAAAACTGAATTATTTCAGATTATAGTGCACCTTAGCTTCTCGGTCCATGACTAGAATATTACATTCTTCAGTGGGCACGCTCATCTGTGTGTTTGGAAATGTGAGATGGTCTCTGTTTTGTCGCAGATGTGGGCCATAGGGATTGTCGTCGTGGTCATCATCATCATCATCATCATCGGTGAGTTCTCCTGGCCTAAATCCACTGTTCAGGTCTTCTCGGTGTGGTCACAGCTGACGTCACATACAAGAACTTGGAAAAAAAGTTCCCTCAGAATTACTAGTTCACTCCAAAGATTTTCATTTTTTTCAGTAAATTTTTTTTTCAAGATTTTATTTACTTATTTGACAGAGAGAGAGAGATCACAAGTAGGCAGACAGGCAAGCAGAGAGAGAGGGGGAAGCAGGCTCCCTGTCGAGCAGAGAGCCCGATGCGGGGCTCAATCCCAGGACCCTGAGATCGTGACCTGAGCTGAAGGCAGAGGCTTAACCCACTGAGCCACCCAGGCGCCCCTCTTCAGTAAATGTTTTAAGTACTTGATTATTTCATTAAAATCCAAGGGTTTTTTTAAGTATAAACATTGATCCTTTGAAGTCAGAGAAAAATGTGTTCATTTCCACTGCCCCATCTGTTTTCACTCTGAGCACATTTTCATCCGATACTTCCTCGTACGAGGAACAGTCTCGTCTATTGATTACAAGCATGACTGCCTGTTCCCTGTGGCTCCGGTCCCGTCCAGCTGCTCAGCCTTGGGCAAGCAACTTAATGTCCCTGGTCCTCAGTTTCTTCACTTGGAGAGTGGGGATGATAATAGTACCCCCGTACGCTTGCTATGGGGACACCGCTGCGCAGTCTACGAATGGTGCACAGGATCGTCCCCGGCGCGTAGTACTGACGGTAGCGGGATAAGTACGTACGTCTGTACGGACGCGCCTGTGCGCGCAGAAGTCTGAGTACCGGAATTACCACTCCGGCTACCACATGCAGTACTAGAACAGGCCTTTGACATTTGTAGCCCAGGCCTTGGGAACCATTTCCAAAAAGCAGTTCTTCCCATCCCTTCTCTTGACAGTGACCTCAAGCCCTCGGCAAAGCGTAGAGACGCCACTAGTAAGAAGTTGGCCAAGTTGACTTGTGCATTTAGACGGTGACGTTCACTGGTAACTCCGGGTTTGCAGTGAGAGACTGAACTGTTGTTTCCTCTGTTTGTCGTGTCTCCCCCTTAGTGTGGAATGTTTCCTCGTGAAGAACCAGTGCCGCCCCAGCCCGCCGTTCAAGAAACCTCTTCAAGACCTTTGACTTAGAACCCGCTATATTCTCGAGCTCGCCTACTGTTCTGTCTAAGCTGATTAGTTTCTGTTTGTTACTGTAAAGTTGAATTTCTAGGCCACGTGCCTTTGTGATGTCATAAACACTCCGAACTTGAAGTGCGGCCGCCCAGCCCACGCCCGGCCCGGCGCCTTCCCAGATGGCCGAGTAGCTGATGAAGAGCGTCTCTTAACTGCCCAAGTGTCGTCACCTCGAAGTCAGGTTGTCTGAGGAATTGCCGTTAATTCCGGTGAAGGGAATTTGTTCCAAGCTAGCCATCCCTGCCATATGACATCTTCAGAACCACATTCTAAGCCCTTAGGTAATCAGATTTCCAGTTTGTGCCTTCCAGAAAGAACACTACTGCCTAAGCAAATCTGTAACAGTAACAGGTTGTGCCTTATTTTGCTATTTTTCGGATTCCCTAGAAGAGAACTTTCTACTGTTTATAAGCACTACTGACTTGCGCTGTATTTAAAAATAAGACGTGGATAAAGAGTTTCTGCTCTTACATTAGATACGAAGATGTTTACTTTCTTGTTACTGTTTTTGTATCACTTGCTAAAAATATTATTTTAATCAGCAATAGTAGCCTCTTTAAAACATTTTTACAGAACTATGGCTATGACCAAAGTTTCTATTTTGCCAAAAAGTTGAATGCCCGGTACAGTGTCCCTACGTCTGTTCCTGACAGATAAATTTAAGAAAGTGACAGATGGAACTGAAGGTGCCCTTCAGAATTAAAATTGTAATACTGTCTGTGAACCGTCTCCATCCGAACAGGCCTTTCTTGCCTCTGGAGTGCTGTGGGTGGTGCAGCTCCCCCTGAGTCCGCATTTCTCCCAGGGCTGAGAGGGGGTTTAAGTCAGACTCTGAGCATCTCCTCCCTAGAGACTGAGCTCAGTAGGGCCTCTGATAATTACGGGAGCAGCAGTCCTGCAGCCTTCGAGGGAGACGGTCTGTGACCTGGTCATTAACTGGCCCAGTCCGCATAGACGATAGCCTTTGGGAGTTTGTTTTCCTATTTTTATCCATATCCCACTTCCTAAATCTGTCTTCTGAATTATACTTTCTACCGGGCATTGGTCGGGGGTGGATGACTCTTCCCAGAGGACAGCTAACCAACTTTCTTCAACGTCAGAAACTGTACAAGATGCTGCTTTGGAAAGAGCTTTGTCACCTGAGAGACTTGTGGTGTATGTGAGACTTTTACCATCAGGGCGGGTGGCTTCAGGATGGGAATTCAGGTTGGCATGCAAACAGGCAAGGAGTTTCTGAGGGAGAAATGCTGAGGTGTTACCACCCTGGCCCGTGGTTACTAGAGGATTCTAAAATTCTTGTCCATATGCCAGCGTGTGACTTACAAAGCAGCAGCAGTTGAGGTGCCCCAGGACATGGGCTCCCTTTAATCTCTCTTGCCCTGGCCTCACTGAGACGCTGCCGTGTTGAGGACACGGCCTGCAGGATGCCCGCTGGAGGATGGACGCAGCCGTCAGACTGGGGCAGGCCTCGAGCCCACCCTCCGCTCAGGGGCTCTGGCCGGGTCTGACTCGGAAACCTTGGTGCTCTCTCCTTGCCTCGTGCCCGGTCCCTGTAACCCGCTGGCTCCTGCACTGACCCGGGGGCACCTCGCTTGTATCTGTGCGTTTAGCTGGGAACTCACCCACTCTAATGAACTGAATAAACTGTTTATAAGCGTGATTCTGGTATCTTGTGTTGCTTGTAGAAGAATCGCTGTGTGCGGTCCAAGTCACAAAACTGGCATTCCTCGTTGCTGCCCTCCCCTCTCACTTAGAAACCCCAAAATGCACTTTCTCTTCCTCTCCCCAGTCCCCAGCATTTCCCCCTACCCTAGTGAACCCAAGCAAACCCTTCCCCTCGTGAGAAGTATTGGAGATGGGGGGGAGGGGGCGGCTGGCTTTCTTAGAATTGCCAGAATGCTCAGGAGCTGGCTTTTGAGCTTCTTAAATACACGTTCTTCAAAGACCACAGAGCTGGCTCTGTGTTTGGTGGAGTAGCGAGCTGCCTCTGTGGCCCTCGGGGAAGGGAAGGTGGGCGGGCGGGAACCTTCTCCAAACACAGCTCTCCTTTTGATTCTGCACACCCTTCCCCTTGAATACACTTCCACTCTTAATCTACCACCTCCAGGGAACAATACAATAAGGGTAGAAGTAACCTTTGCTTATGGTTACAGTGAAATGCCAGTTTCCTATATAAACCTGAGAGAGAAGTGGTTGACTTCTTCCCATTTTCTTGACCTTGGATAGATGGTCGCCACTTTTCTTGTCTGCCATGCTATCGTGTCCTGGTAAGGCACCTACAGCAGAATCGTACCGTTTGTTCAGGACCTTTCTATAGTGAGATCTATATAAATTTTGGTTCCTTTCTCAAGATTTTGAAGGAAAATCTACCATAAATGGGCTCTTTTCTGCCTCTTCTGTAAATGTCAGGATTCCTCAGCCAACTGGGTCCTCAGCCAACTTCTTTCCGTTCTACTCGGTCTCCCGGGGGTCAATCTTATCTCTTCCCACATCTCTAATCTTGAATGTACTGAGGATTCCTGGCCTAGTGGACCAAACGGAATTGGGCATTCCCCTGCAGCACGCTCCTCTTCCTACCGTTAAGTGTCTGTTCCAGAAAATGGCACCACCATCCATCCAGCGTCCACGCCAGACCAGTCCACTGCACTTGCTGCTATTTGTCGTGACCATACAGATCACTCAGAAGGTGCTGGGGCGCTACGTAATAACTGTTTTCCAAATCTCAACAGCTTCAAGTTATTTCCTCACTCGTGCCTCATGTGCAAAGGCAGCCAACAGGAAGGTTCTGCCGTCAGTGCCTCCGGGAAGGACTTCCTGTAAACATGCGTTTCAGGTTATCACTGTGGCGGCAGGGGGACATCAGGAACTGTGCGCTCGCTCTCAAAGCTTCCGTCTGGAAGCAGGGTTCTTAGCTCTGCTCACATTTTACTGGCCAGCAAGTCACATGACCCCGCCCAACCTCACAGGTGGCAGGGACCACGTGTCACCGGAAGGAGAAATGTGATGTTTGTGAACAGCTGCCTTCCCCATGACAATTTCAGTCAAAGGATGTGGCAAATTCCCCTTGACTCATACGTATTTTCCAATGACTTGTGCATCCTACGTGATAATTCCATATTTGCATCACTAAAAGAATGTTTTTTAAAAGTATGGTGATTTTTTTCTATTGGTTTTGAGTGAGGATTATTTGTTTAAAATTGACCAGACTGCTCAGTGCATTTAAAAATAGCGTCCTTGGGGGCGCCTGGCTGGTTCAGTCAGTGGAGCGTGAGACTCTTGATCTCAGGGTGGTGAGTTTGAGCCCTACACTAGGTATAGAGATTGCTTAAAAATAAGATCTTAAAAAACAACAGCATCCTTATTTATAACCGAGCTGCTTTTTACACTAGCAGAAAATTCAATCTATAAAACCACAATTTACTAAATAAGTCAATTATGGCATAATTATTAGAAAATAATTGATTTCTTTTCCTTCCTCCTCTAAGTAGCAAGCTAAGTGCATTTCAAAATCTCCTACTTGTCTTTAAATCCCCAGTTAACACAAGTGCCTGTCTTTAGCCCAGGCTCCAGATCTGAGCCTAGTGGAAGCCTCCCTCCAGCAATTCCCGTTGTCCGCGTCTCCTCCTCCTGCTTCAGCCCTTCTCCCTCCTTACCGGTCACCCCATCAGACCCTAATCGTGGTCCCTATGTCCCTCCCTTGGGCCAACAAACACTTGTCTGCAGCCCCACACAGCAAAACCCCTCCCCACCGCTCGCTGTGGTTCCTGCCCCCCGTTGCACTTTTCTTCAGCCAACACCACTGGGACATCCTTAACCAAGGTCACCGTCTCGGTGAAGCACCACAGAAATTTCTCAGCCCTTGTCATACTCTGTGCATCACCAGCATTTGATACGGTGAATAGCTCTCTCCTTGAAATATTCATCCAGCTCCCATGACCCAACGTTCTTCTGCTTTTCTTTCAACCCCCTCTATGGCTCCTTATTCTTCACCCGGCTCTCTGCTTGGCCTCTAAATCTCCACGCCTCCCCCCTTCCCCAGTCTTGGCCTTTGGCCTTCCTCTATCTGCATTTTCCCATTGAGAATTTCACCCGTGACTGTAAACGCTGTAGGGACTCTGGCCTCTTCCAAACGTCAGCCATCTCGCCATCCCTGGCCTCTCCCCTGCATCCCAGGCTGGGACATCCAGTCACCCACCCGACCATCCCACCTGCATGCTCAAACATAACGTGTGGGAAACCAGTCTCCATTCTCCCCTCATCAAAACTTACTCTCCCCAGACCTGTCCGTCTATGCTGATGACCCATGACACGCAGCTCTGCTTACACCAAAGACCCAGGAGTCACCCTTGATCACTCTCTCTCTCACACACACACTCAACTCATCCGCAAGGTTCTGTGCCCCAGATGCCTCCCACGTCTAGTCTCCTCTCACCATCCTTCCTGGCACCACCCTAGTCCAACCGGTCCTCAGCCCTCTTCTTGTAACTAACAGCCACCTGTTAACCACTCCCTGTGTAGAAGTCTGGCTGATACAGATCGCTCTCTTCCTTCAAATCCTCTTTCCACTACCTTTAAAAGAAAACCCAAATTGCGTTCCCTAATTATAGTCTGGCCCTTCCTGACTTCCTGATCGCCCCTCACACCATTCCTCCTCCCTCTGGGAATTCTCCAAAGTAGATGTTCTTTCTGTTCCTGAACAACGCACCTGCTCTGCCAGAGCCTCTGCAGGTGTCTTCTGCCCCCTCCCTTCCGGCCACCCGCACCCCCACCCCCATCCCACACACACCCGGGTTTCAGTTCTCCCTGTCCCAGAGGCTTCCCCGATCACCCGGTTAAGGCGTCCGTTGCGTCCCTCACCCTGCACCCCCTCCCAGCTGCATTTCATCTTCGTTTCACATTCCACCCAGCGCTATCCACTTGCTTGTGCTTCCCCTTGCTGGTGTCTTCCGTCTTCATAAAAGGTAGACTTCCTGAATGGCAGGGACTTTCGCCACCACTCTTTCTCGGGGACCACGGTCATCCCGGCCCAGATCATCCGCTCAGTAAGTATCTGTTGAACGAACGCAGTGCGACGAAACGAGAGGAGAGGGAGATCTGCCGTCATTTGGAAAAAGGAGGTGGTTTATCCAATACATGACATGAACAACTGACCTACTTCACTCACCCCCTTTCTATACAATTCCTTTCATTTTTCCAAAAAATACTGAACATTTTTCATGTACCAGACACCGGGAAGGGGCGGAGCTCTGCACTTCGGAGGAGTCGAAAAAACCTTCAGACTTCCTATTTTTACAAAGGGCTTGGCTACACCTTCCTTTTCTGAAACGGTGTCTCTTACACACCCTTGTCTTCCCCCAGCTGCCAAATCAACCTGTAACTTCAGGAACCAGGGAAATGTTCGGAGTCCGCCGTCAAAATCCCGTTTCTGAAACAGGGCTTTGATCTTCCCGGGACGGCTCCGGGGTCGACACCTCCGAGCCCCCGGAGCTGGCGGGCGCGAGAGCACCAAGGTCGAGCAAGATGCAAACAGGGAACCCGAGAAGGTGCAGACCAGGCGCTCGGATGTCCAGCGCTTCTTCCCGCGCCCGGGCCTGGCGCGACCGCGCCCCGGGGTTGTCCCCCGCCACCCCCGCCACCCCCGCCACCCCGGCCACCCCCGCCACCTGCGCGCCCCCCATGTGGGGGATGGCCAACCCCGCTCGGGTTCCGCCCCCTCGTGATTGGCGGCTCGAGCGCCCTATCCCTGCCGCGCTGGCGCCGGCCTCCTGGTGGTCGCGTTCCCCCGAAGGGGGCGGAGCACTCGACTAGCGCGGCCTGAGCTCCAGCCCCCTCCGGGCCCCTCCGCCCCCCACTACTCGCCGCCCTGACGGGATTGGCCGAGCACCGCCCCCCGCCCGACCCCCGACGTTATGTAACTCGCTCCCCGGCCTTCTCCCCGCCCACTCGCCTCGGGTTATGTAACCGGGGCGCCCGGCGCGGGCTCCGCCCTCGAGCCAATGGGGGCGCGCAGAGCCGGCCGCGGCAGCCAATCGCGCGGCTGAGGGGCGGGGCCGCGTCACGCGGTGCACGGGGGCCGCGGCGCCGGCGGCCGCCTGCACGCGGCGGGCCTCGGGACTGCTCGCTGCCCGGCGGTGCCCGGTGGGGCGAGCGGCGGCGGCGGTGGCTGGTGAGTACTCTGCTGGGGCGGGGAGAGCTCCCCGAGTCCGCCCTCCGTTCTGGGGCGGGGGGCCGGGGGAACCCGGGGCTCCTGAACTTGGCGCTGGAAGTTCCGCACTCCCGGGTCCAGTTTTTGGGCGCACGTCGCGGGTGGGGAGGCCGGCGAATGCGGGAGTCTGGCGGGGGGCGGGTTGTCACAGCCCGGCGTCCGCAGCGTATCGCCCGTGTCACTGGACACCTGTCCCCTCAGTCACGTCCCCCCCCCCCCCGCCCGCGCCCCCAGGCTGCCCCCGTGAGCCGAGCCATCCGAGACTGCATGGAGATCCTGCAGAGGAAACCGGCCAGGTGACCAGGGACCCGTATCCGCCGGCTCCTGATGACCGGTCATTTTCGCTAAGGCAATGGCGTGGACCAAAATGAGAAATAAATTCCTGTCGCTGACTGCAAGGTGAAAAGGAAGCAGGCGACAGACCGAGGGCTGCTGAGCAGAGGATGGACCCCTGTGAAGACCTGGAAAGGTCCAGCCGTAAATGTCTGGACTCCAGGGGGACTGAGCCTCGGGAACTTGAAAGAGCGCAGGCCCGGGGCTCGGAGGCCCTGGGGAGAGGACAGGAGGAGATGTGGAGCCAGAAGTTCCAACTGCAGAACCCACAGGTGGAGAGCAGCAACAGGTGACCCGGCCTGATCTGTTTGTTCTTCCAGGGCCAGTACAGGAACCAGGAAGGGGGGGGGGGCTTAAATCGCTTTATCCTTTTGTTTGTAAGCCCAGGAGAAAGTTTAGGGGGATCCTCAGACAACGGACTGAAAAGACCTGGGAAACTGTGAGGAAGTACCAAAGAGTGCCGGAAGTTCGGAAACAGTGGTTAAGGATTTATCTGAGCAGGGGGAGCTGCAGGAGGGATGAGAAAAAATGGAAGATGTTTGATGTTTACCAGTTTCCTTGGCCAGGATCCCCCACCCTCCAAAGGGGAAAATAAACCTGGGAACAAAATGAGATGACCCGTGGGAAGCACTTAAAAAGTTGCTTGGCACGTTTGATCAACGCTGGCTGCTCTTTTTTTGAATTTGAATTTTAATGGAAAGTGTGAATTGATGGGTTGGTTCTTTTTGTTTTGTTTTGTTTTCTCTTACAGTGAACAGCAGGATCGAAACAGAGTTTCTGAAGAACTTGTAATGGTTGTGCAAGAAATGAAAAAATACTTTCCATCAGGGAGACACAGTAAGCCAAGCACTGTCGATGCTCTCAACTATGCCCTTCGCTGCGTGCACAGAGTACAAGGTAAATGAGCGGGAGAAAAAGTACAGTCCTGGGAGTGCATCATTTTGTTTGTAAACGTGGGCCAAGCTGGAAGAGCTGTCAGTTTGGTTCTGGTCCCTGAAATGTTTTGAGCGTTTGTGGTGCTTGATGTGAGATGGGCAAACCCACATGGATTGTATTCATGTCTTGGTTTGGCAAATCAGGAATATCAGGAGAACCTTGTTTGTGTCATAGTTGAGGAACTGTTGTTGAGCGACTCTGCCATGTTTCGGTGATTTGCTTTAGCAGAGTAGAGTTTAGCACATTTTAAAGCTCGCTTTTTAAAGGATCATGGTTTTCTCAGGGTATTGGGGAAAAAACACATTTGGTAAATACAGCTCGTGTGTCCGTGTCATCCACATACTGTTACAACACATTCATGGTATGTCAGGAATTTGCCAAATTAATTTTTTTTATTAACATGTAATGTATTTTTAGTCCCAGGGGTACAGGTCTGTGAATCGCCAGGTTTATACACTTCACTCACCATATCACAGACCCTCCCCAATGTCCATCACCGAACCACCCTCTGCCTACCCGCCCCCCGGAAACCCTCTGTTTGTTTTGTGAGATTAAGGGTCTCTTATGGTTTGTCTCCCTCCCGATCCCATCTTGTTTCGTTTTTTCCTTCCCTAACCCCCAGACCCCCCACGTTGCATCTCCACTTCCTCATATCAGGGAGGTCATATGATAGTTGTCTTTCTCCGACTGACTTATTTTGCTCAGCATGATACCCTCTAGTTCCATCCACATCGTCGCAAATGGCAAGATTTCATTTCTTTTGATGGCTATATAGTATTCCTTTGTATATATATACCACATCTTCTTTATCCATTTATCTGTTGATGGACATCTAGGTTCTTTCCATAATTTGGCTATTGGGGACATCGCTGCTATAAACATTGGGGTGCACGTGCCCCTTCGGATCACTACGTTTGTATCTTTAGGGTAAATACCCAGTAGTGCGATTGCTGGGTCGCAGGATACCTCTATTTCCAACTTTTTGAGGACCCTCCATGCTGTTTTCCAGAGTGGCCGCACCAGCTGGCATTCCCACCAACAGTGTAGGAGGGTTCCCCTTTCCCCACATCCTCGCCAAGGAATTTGCCAAATTAAAAACGAACCGCTGCAAGCACCTTTCCCTTTTTATCTCTGACCTTTCTTTTCCAGGGATTTAACAAAGTACACATTTTCTTTAGCTAGCACAAACCTCTGTGACGTCATGTATGACACACAGGTCCTGAATACGAAAGTAATATTTCTGCCATAAACACGCCACGTGCATGTATTTGGAATTTGGGGTTTTCATGCCTTATATGGAGCTTGCTCGTATGACACAGAACATCAGAAAATCCTAAACTCCAAAGGCTCGACGTTGGTACAACTGTCAGTGTTTTAGGTGAAAGATGATGATGTGGTTTTGAGGCAGACACACCGAGGTGTCCTCATCCTAAAAAACAAGCCGACTTCAAGGGTGGTGAAAATGATCTCCTTAAGCTATCACAGTCACTGGACTACCTGTTTATTTTCCTGTGTTTCTTAGCCAACAGTGGGTTTTTCCAGACCCTCAGTCAGAGTGGAGCACCTCAAGCAGCTGCGACCACCTACAGTCTCGAGGAGCTGGGCACGGCTGTCTCGGGGTACCCTTCCAAAAACACAGTAAGAATCCGCACATTTTGCCATATCAGCCTGCGCGGTTTTTCCTAACAACTTTATCTAGATGTAGATATTGAAACCTAATACGTTGGAGCTTCAGTAACCATGATGCGAGGCAAACAACAGAGGCTGCCCAGGAGGCATCCTGTACTTAGTTTCTGCTGCCTTTGCGAGAGCGCAGATGTAAACTCAGGCGGCGGCCCGGGGGCAGTGGCCTGCTGGGCTCCCCTCACCAACTGCCCCTGCCTCCTGAGCATCCCTGCGATCTCTCCACCAAAAATAAAAAAAATAAAAAATAAACTGCAGCTTAACCGCCCTCATTTTTTTCTAATTTCCGAATTGTTAATTTGTATTTATATCATTCTTAGTTCCAATATCTACTCCTTCAAGTTGTAACAGCTGGATTTTATAGAACCAGCTGTGTTGAGATGCTGTCATTTTTCTGTAAAATTGGGCAAGAGACATGTCGTGTATCTTTTTAAAATCTCTTCATTTTGGCAGAATCATTCAGCTTCATGCCTCGTTGTTGGGATGGGCATGGCTTGGTTTCATGTTTAGACCTCAGACTTAGAGATCTTGTAATGTCAGAACAAGAGCGCTCCCTGAGATCACAGTAGTGTTTGTTTCACTGACTGTGGTGTTTATGGGACTCTGGTGGGTGTGGCGGAGTTGGAAGAAACAAGGAAAAGTTTAAGAAAACATTTTCCCTTTAAGATCTTCAAGATAAAACTTAGAAGGATGTGCCGATGCTAGGACGGGAACAGTGGCCAATTTGTAAATGTCACTGCTGTCTCATGGAACAAATGGGAGACATGATTCTTACGTAGCGAGGCGTGTCCAAGACAGTGTCTTGAAGGAGGCGGCTCTTGAGCCTGGTCTTGAAGCCTAGAGTTATGCATTGGTCAAGAGAAGACAGTCCCGTCGATTTGCAAACGAGGAGGCATCAGAAGTGGTTACGCCGTATGCACATTTAGTCGATGTAGGATGAACTGGTACATTGTCTGGTATAGAAATCAGACCTTCAGAAGATCAAATGTGGGTTTTTCGAGGACCACTAAGGCATATGTTGGAGAATCACGCTGCCTTTGCAGGGTATGTGCCTGTGTTGATGACATTAGGAGTCTAGAACAAATTGACCTTTCGGGGAATATTGTTCACATGTGTCTCAATGTTTGCATTTATTTTAAATGTTTTTCCTAGGATACCTTTGTGGCAGTTTTTTCCTTTCTGTCTGGAAGGTTAGTGCACATTTCTGAACAGGCTGCTTCAATTCTGAATTGTAAGAAAGATTTCTTGGAGTCGTCTCACTTCGTGGAACTGCTCGCTCCCCAAGATGTGAGGGTTTTCTGCGCACACACTGCCCACGCTCACCTCCCCCTCTGGAACAGCTGGACCCAAAGAGGTAATGGGACCGAGGCTCAGATGCTTACCTTGCCTCAGAACGATCAGTTTCATTCTTTCAGAGAGAGGACCAAAATTAACGTATTGTTTTGGACCTGCAAACTATATGGCTTTTCTTGTTTCTTTATGTAAAAAAATGAGAATGTGGGGCTCCTGCCTGGCTCAGTTGGTGGAATGTGCAACTCTTGACCTTGAGGTCATGAGTTCGAGCCCCACATTGGGTGGATTACTAAAAATAAAATTTTTTAAAAAAACAAAGGCACATAAATGAATAAATAAAAAGTTAGACTGTGTTGGAAACAGCATTTTAAATCCTCTGATAACAAAATTCCAATTAATACATTTGACTTCGTGAAGTTAATTTTATAGGTTCCATATCATAAATATGTTTTTTTTTAATCTGTTTGACTGCTTGCATCCCATACAGCAGTTTCATTGTTACAAGGATTCTTTTTTCTCTAAGTTAATAAAATTAAACGTTTTCCCTCTCACGTTGACTTCATTATTTCTTTGCTTGGCTTTGGAGAGAAACTTCTCACGATTAGCTCCCCTTCCAGTTTTGCCTCTCCCCAAAAGTTCATGAATCTCATTACTTTGTTTTCTTCTGAAATAGTTATTTCCCTGAACTGGGAATGCCTAGTCCTGGTTTGCTTTGTGACTTGCAATCGTGTGTGATTCTGTAAATAATTCGTTATTTCTTTTTAAAGTCACCCTTTATTACTTATTTCATATTCTTTGTGAATATTAGTATATTAGTAATTAGAACTATTAGTAATTAGAATATTAGTAATTAGTAATTAGAATATTAGTAACATTAGTATAGCTCAACCTTTTTCTTTTGATTCCAAGCCCTTTTCTCTAGTTTTTTTAAAATTTAAATTTGTTTATTATAGTTAAAAAAAAAAACAACCGATTAGCAAAATGTACCATCTTAACCATTTTTAAGTATACAGTTCAGTAGTGTTAGGTACATTGGCACGGATGTGAAACACCCCTCCAGAACGTTCTCACTTTGCAAATCTAGGGCCCTGTGCCCATTCTGACTTTCTAACGCAGGCCGTGGTCCAGTGGGAACAGACACACATGCTCCTTTTTTCCGTGGCAGACCTTTGGCCCCGTCTTTTGGGCGTAGCTCATGGGCACTTCAAAATGCACACCTGTCTTCCTTGCTTGATTCCAACTCTTTCCTGTTCCCCTAAGAAAAGGTTGATTTCATTTCTCTTCCTCTTTCTTGAGCACGTATTTTCAACCTCTCATTGTCCATTTTTGTTTGTCTGCTTTTATCCATCCTTCCTCCACTCCACCGCCATTTAGCCGGGGGCCGGGAGCTGTTCGGGGTGCTGAGACGGCCCAGGCGCCCCGTCCCCCACCTTCCCTCCTCCGTCAGTCCCCGCTGTGGTCTCTGCTCCTTTCTGCTGTGTTATCTTTGCAAGTTAGTTATTGCCATGATATCTCCCCAACATGTAAAAAGGTAACATATTCTGAAATCGCTGTTTTGGGGACCTGAATTTTGACTTTCTCCTTAAAGAGCTGGTGCTCCTCCTGGCGACTGCCCGCGCTGGGCTTCGCCTCGCACACCTCCGCGACTCAACTCCCGCTCTTCTTGAGCCGTTTCTGGGCTGGGCCCCTGCTGCCTCCTTCTGCCCTTCCTCTGAGCTCCTGGAGCATGAAGGGGACATAGGAAGCTGGGAACTCAGCAGATGTCAGCCTTTGGCCTGGCGTCAGAGGATGTTTCCACTTGGGCTCGTACAGACCTCCCGGAAAGGTCTGACCGCTGTTGTGTAGCACGCACGTCCGAAAACAAGGATTCGCCCCCGCAGCCGAGGTGTGGCACTGAGAAGGGACTCGCGTCCACTGTTTGAGATCCCACGGTCTGGCTCTCGGCCCTGCACGACTCCTAGAGACTGCCGTGCCTGCTGTCCTCACACACAGGACACGCAGGTCTCCCTTCCGGTAGAGCTGCCGTATTTCCTATGTGCAAGGAATTTTAAGCAAGGAAATCGGAAGACCTGAGTTTTAAATTGAGTTTCGTCCCTTCTGGAACCAAGGAGGCCATTTAGCTTCTCCCTGTAAAATCGTCGTGTTCCACCAGCCTGCTAACACACGGCCGCTGAGAGAAGCACGCTCGCCGGCGGTTGGAGCACTTGAGGTATCTGGAACGTTCTGCAACTCGAGGGCTCCTCTTTGTTGCTGCCGTTCTGTTGAACGGTTACTGTTTGCCGGGGCCTTTCTTCATGTTTCAGTGGATTGACTCATTTAATCTTCACAAAAACCTTAGGAGCGGTAGACCCCATCACTGTCCCCAGTTGACGGATAAGGTAACTGTGTTAGTCTGGGTCTCCGGAGCAGCAGACGCCAAGATGGGGTTAGCTGTGGAAGCGACGTGCCGCAGGGGGTGGGGGGCGGGGGGGAGCCCGCGGGGTGCACCTGACACCCGTGGAAGGAGCGGGAACCGGGGGACTGGGGAGGCGGCGGCTTGGCCTGCCACACGGCTCACAGGACCGCTTGGCTGGCCGTCAAAGGGAAGTCCCAGCCACGGTCACGCGCCAGAGGAGCCCTGCGTCTACGTGGAACGGTCCTGTCCCTGTACCGCTCTGTGCGCGGGCCCCGGGTGGGAACAGCCACCAAAAGTGGGGCCCTGGGATAGCAGCTGTGGCCTGTGGTCAGTGATGTCCCCTGAAGCCAGGAGCCATGTCCTTTCTCGGTCTCTCTGATCCTGAGGCACAGAGCTAAGGGACTCAGCCGAGATCGCACTACCGGCAGGTGCGGAGCGGGATTTCGCCCTGGCGGTGTGAGTCAGGGCCCTTGCTGGGATCCGCTGCCCCTCCAGACCATGTCAGTCCCTGCGGCGGGAACCATCAAACAGGATGTCAAACGTGGGCACACGAAGGTGGGCATTTGAAAATGACACCAAGGAATGGGTCCTGTTTATAAACATCATCTCAAAAAGTTAAGCATATTTTTGAGACATCCTTATCTTGCCATCAGCCCTCCGCAGGCTTCTCTGACCCTTTCCTGGGGTGGTTTTGATGTTAAGGCCCGTGGGGTATCTCAGAGCCACGAGTTCGGTGAGCTGACAAGGTCAGCTTGGTTCCTCCTCACAGACGAGCCGTAAGAACAGTCTTCTGGTTTCAGAATTCCAGGACTGTGACTTCCGTAGTGTTCTGAATTCTGAGAGTTGGATCATTGGTGCCTTTGAAACTGGGAGTTTTTACGGTTTGGTTTTTCTGGGTTTTTTTGTTTGTTTGTTTGCTTTTTCAATCACGTACATTTTCCCTGATCATTCAAAAGCCCATTTTCTGACTCTTCTGTGATCTTCTCCTCGGAAGTGCGAAGACCTGGGCCACGTGCCCTGTCTTGGTTCTCCAGAGTTCTCGTTGTTTCTGCTCCTTTGGTGTATGCTTGTAAAATATCTCCTTGGTGTTAAGCATTTCCTTGGTTCTTGTAACTGAGGCTTTTTCACCCCAGTGGGCAAATGCCCCAAAGATCAATTCAAGGCACTCTAAGCAGAGGAGAACTAAATAGTCGATAAACACTTGGGAAAAGGTTCAGCCCCTCGATCAAGGTAAATTGAACATTTCGGAATTACCACTTGACAAATCAATGAAATTAACACCGAAATCCACAAAACCAGCACACACGTTGGTGTGAGGCTGGTGAGAACGTGTCCTTAGAGACCCTGGTGGTTGGTACGATCTTCTGTAGACCAGGGAGGCACTCCATGGTGAGAGGCCTAAGACGATTGTGTCATTTCTGGGCCCCAACTTTGGGGATTTTGTCCAAGGACAGAAAACAGTGAGACATTTCTGTATCCTGTACCTAAACGCTGTAAGTGGTCCAGATCGGCAGTTTTTGAGATCTTTGCGGACTATCACGGTGAAATAGAACGTGACACCAAAGTAATTGTGTCCCCAGATCATTGCCTTGACCTCGGAAGGAGGAGCATGGGCAGTTTTAGCAGTTTGATGAGGGAAAGCCCTCAGTCCTACATACATATGCTTGCTGTCTCCCTGAGGGTCACAGCTAGAGTACCAAATCCCCCTGGAAAATACTGGATGCGACTCCATCTCAGAGGGAGGGCAGAAGCCCTGTTTGAATCAAGGGTATCTCCTTTAAAAGAGCAGTTTCTCATTTGTTTGGGGATAATTGGAGTTTGTCTCACGGACAGTGAGCTGCTCTGGCCTGTTGCTCTGGGAGGGGGTGATTAACGCTTTGTCTCTGTTTCCTGCAGCATCTCAGTACGACTCCGCTCCGGTGAAATCCTTTTTCTGCAGGATCCGGTAAGTCTAGGGGCTTGTGAGAGGCAGGAACGATGGGTTACACTCTGATTTGGGGGGGCCCTTTTTAGATTCTTTTCTATTCAGCTAGCACTGAGTTCTTGCCACAAGAAGTTCGTGTTTTGATTGAGGAGACGCAGCGTACACTCAAAATGACGAGATAATAATGCAGTCCGGACAAAGAACAGAGAGATCATTCTTAGCCGGGGGGGGGGGGGGTGCTCGCGCGCTCTCGTGCTCTCTCTCATGTGCTTTCTCTCTCTTTCTCACTAGGAACCGCTGGATGATGTTAAGTACACTTTCAAATGCCCATTGTTTGGGGATCTGTTGGGTTTTGTTTGCTTTTTGACTCGGTCACATTTAAAATTAATTTTTGAAATTTTACTTGATTTAAAAAAAATTTTTTTTTAAGCAAGCTCTGCGTCTACAGTGGGGCTTGAACTTGTGACCTGGTGAGATCAAAGATACACACTCTACCGACTGAGCACAGCCAGGCACCCCTAACTTCCTAAATTTTAAATAACTAAAGAAAGTAAGATACCTATGTCTAAGGGAAGGATTTAAGGTCAGACGTAGTGAACTGGAGAAAACTGACCCAAGTTTTAATCGTAGCTGGTCTCTGATAGGATTTGTTAGTGATTTTTTTCTCTCTGAATTTGCTGTGCTGTGTTCATGTTACTTTTGCAATAAGGAAATGTGGTTCAGTGACATCACGATTGCCAGCGTGGGTACTGAAGTTACTAAAGGGTCCAGATGTGGAAAACTAAAGAGGAAAGTCCTTGTAATGGACCAGTCAGCACTCCGCGGGTTGGAACCCTTGAGCTCACAGCGTTCCAGTGCTTGGGGAAGGCTACCCGGGGAGAGGGCTGCAGGAGGGAGGGCTGTGTTGGTCCATTCAGTCCTCACAGAGGAACTGTTAACGAAGACCTTAGAACAGCGCTCACCACGGACTAAGTGCTGTTGTATTTATTTTGCTAGTAAATATATTTCTTTGCCTTCTCTGAGCCAGGCAAGATTACGGGTGCAAAGTCTTGCCCTCGTGGACCTTCCATTCTGTGTGTGGAAGGGAGACAGTTAACAAACAGGTACCTACATGTGTGCCCACTGGCGGCAAGTTCCATGTGGAACAGTGGAGGAGAGGGAAGGAGTGGGAATTCTGGGCAGGGGAGAGATTACTAGTGTGTTCAGGGTGGTTAAGGAATGTTCTCTAAAAAGAAGCCTGATTGAAGCCAGAGCCTGAAGGTGGTAAGGGAGCGAGCCATACCTCTACCTGAGGGAAGAGTGTTCCAGACAAGTGCAAAGGCCCTGGGGCAGAGCATGCTTGGCCTGTGGGGGGCGTAACAAGGAAACTAATATGGCTGGAGAAGATGGCTGGAAGGAGATGAAGAAACAGGGACCAGAGCGTAGGGAGCTTTGACTTCCCAAAGGAATGTTTTGTTCAGGTTAATCATTTTTTTTTGAAAGCTTTACTTTCGGAATTTGCCAAATAACATGAAAGTAGGGGAGATAGTACAGTGCACTGGCACAGACTCACCATTCAGCTTCACTGACTTTAATCCACAGCCAGTCTTCTGTCATAGCTGCCACCGCCAACTCCTCAGTCTGCCCTCCCCCTGATGCTGAAGCAGTTTGTAGACTGTGGATCATTTCCTCCATCAGCATTTCAGAATGTGAGCGAAAACATAAGGTGCTCGTTCGTCTCTGTGATGCTCAAATGGTCTCGCTTGTGGCCAGCACGAACCCTTTCAGGTTCGCTCCAGTGCCGTGTGAGGGTACCCCCGTGGCGCTGACAGCTGCCTTTGCTCCGGGCACAGTGGCCCAGGCACCACCTAGACGTGTCCTACTGCACACGTGGAGTCCATCATTTCTCCCACGATCCCTCCTTCCTTGAGGTGGGAGATGGTATTACCGTCTGGAGACCAACCAGGCTTCACACAGCTTCTGGGAGTCCTCAGTGGACAGAGACAGGCCAGTTGCATTTTTCAGAGGGATGCAGCTTGGCCTAAGAGGACCTTGCCGGGCGCTGTGCTGGAGAAGGGGCAGGGAGGAGAGGCAGCGGGGAGAGAAGGGCTGTCACCGGGCAGTGGCAGCAGGAAGACACGGACATACCTTGGGGATTCCAGATGCCTTTGTTCAGGAGAGCTACTGGAGTTCATTAATGGACCAGTTTTGGGTGTGAAAGGAAAGAGCCGCTTCCTGGACCGAGGAGGGGAAGAGTCCGGAGCCTGGTTTTAGACAAGTTAATTGGCCTTGTCTGGTGGAACTTGAACTCTGCGGTGTTGACGGAGCATCGGGAGGTGGGTCTGGAGTTCAGGGAGAAGTCCGGGCTGGAGACAGGTGCTCGGTTCGTCAGCGCGTACAGAGCATGGAGAAGCCGGGGCAGGATGAGCCTGGGAGACGCAGGCCCAGGAACAGGCGGGAGACACAGGACAGCTGGAGGGTCAGGGTCAGGGTCAGGGTCAGGCTGCTCTTTTCTCAAATGGAAGCAGGGACACAGTTGGGAGCAGAGGCACCAGGACCTGCGGAGAGGCAAGGAAGCGAGGTGCGGGGCGGGGAGCACCAGGGCACACGGAGGTGGAGCTTCTGGGCATCTGAAGACCCTGACATGACTTCGGCCAGTGGTGGGTGAGGCAAGGTGTGACCCATAGAAACGGGGGAGTATGGATTCGGTTGTGGGCATGTCGCTACTAAGGGGACCACAGTGTATCCAAGGAGAAATGTCCTCTGGGAAGCTGGAGCTATAAAACAGGGTGAAAGGCTGGGAGTCGAGCTGCCCCTGCCCAGCTGGGCCAGGGCTCAGCCAGCAGGTTCTAGCCCTGCTTTCCTGATGCCTGCTCCCCCCACACAGGGCCCTGTGCCCATCCAGGTAGTCGTGAAGCTGTGCGACGAAGTCAGCCCCTCGCGAGAGTGTAGGTAGGGGTGGTGGAGAGCTGGCTTTGCGGGGCACGATCACAGGGAACCCT
The DNA here is from genome assembly GCF_963455335.1 of Martes martes. NCBI lineage: Eukaryota > Metazoa > Chordata > Mammalia > Carnivora > Mustelidae > Martes > Martes martes. The sequence continues at coordinate 185,967,318 of NC_137891.1, read as the reverse complement.
GATTGCTGTCATGTGGTACTTGGTTGAGGCATGTGAGGTAAAACCAGGAGGTCACATGATTTGGGTCAGAAGAAAAGTCGTGGAACGGCTGGTTCCACTTTTAACCCACTAAGCTGGTTCTCCATGAATCCTCTTTTTCATTGGATAAGGAATGAGTGTAATTATCCTTGGGCACTGAAAATGTAAACTAACATTTCTTTTTAAAATAAACACATTTAGGGGCGCCTGGGTGGCTCAGTGGGTTAAAGCCTCTGCCTTCGGCTCAGGTCGTGATCCCGGGGTCCTGGGATCGAGCCCCGCATCGGGCTCTCTGCCTGGCGAGGAGCCTGCTTCCTCCTCTCTCTCCGCCTGCCTCTCTGCCTACTTGTGATCTCTGTCTGTCAAATAAATAAAATATTAAAAAAAATAAAAAAATAAACACATTTAAACATTTTAGATTTGGATAGGTCTCTTTCAGAAATCACCAAGAAGGCGTTTCACGCTGGGCTCCCTGAATGCATCAGGACAGGTTACTCACCATGTCTGTGCTTTTCAGGGGAGGCCAAGACACAGAGCAAGAGAAGCATTACTGCCCAGTCCGGATTATCCCCTATCTGCTGCATGTACGTGGCCCTGCCCAGCTGGAATCTGAGCCCTGCTGTCTCACCCTGGTGGAGAAGATTCACTCTGGTTATGAAGGTAAGGCAGGAGGGTCTGCTTCTGGATCAAACGTAACCTGACAGCCGTGCAGGTAGGAGCATGTGGAAGCCTGTTGACTGCCGCTGCAGCACCAGAAAAGCGTGCTCAAGGCTTCATGTTGACCCTGAACTCTTGGGCATTTAGAGCTGATCTGCCATGGTGTCTCCGTTTCCCGACCCTGACTTCTCCATAGTTGTCTCCTTCAAGGTCAGTGCGGCCTAAGATCTAAGCACAGACTTGGCCACTGATACCCGGTCTGAACCATTCTATACTGGTGACTGGTGGCTTCTGGCTTCTGCCCTGTGTGAAACAAGAGCATGGAACTTGGGGGCACCTAGGTGGCTCAGTCAGTTAGGCGCCTGACCCTTGGTTTCAGCTCAGGTCACGATCTTACCAGTTGGGGGATCGAGCCGTGTGTCGGACTCCATGCCCAGTGGGGAGTCTGTTTGAGATTCCTTCCCTCTGCTTCTCCCCCACACTCACACACACACACACTCTCTCTCTCAAGTAAATAAATAAATCTTAAAAAAAAAAAAAGAGCATGAAAACTGTTGCACAGTTTCTTGTGAGGTCACAAGAATGAATTTGTATGTTTTAAGTATTCTGAAAGGCCTTGAGTGGAAGCTGTAGTTCTGTCCTCTGATGGCAGAACTACGTTTCCAAATTCATGCGTTAATACAGAAGCACTGACCGTATGAGCTTTCTGACCCAGATTTAAAAACCTGACACCAAATTCATTGTACTTAGTCACACAGCACCACCAAATACCACCAGACCCACCAGGCCTGACCTTTCATTTCCGCCAGCTCGGCCTGCTGAATTGTGATGAGCGATTCCGTGGACATAAACTCTACTTACAATGAACTTCAGTAGCCGTTGCACTTTGAGCTAATCAAAATGTAGTTGATAACGACAAGTATCATATAACATAACCGTAGCCTTGGCTTCTTGAAGGCCAGGTCCCCGAGTGAGATTTCTACCGTTTCATATGAGATACTGTTCCCTCTTTAATATAAGTGGTCAGTTAAGGGCATGACTAATTCAATATTTGCCTTTAGGTGAGTCTTTCTGTTTTTCGTAGCTCCTCGAATCCCGGTGGATAAAAGAATTTTTACCACGACACACACCCCAGGATGTGTCTTTCTTGAAATAGATGAAAGGTAAGTGCTTCTTTAAGCCTGAAAAAAATTTGTTTCTGAAAATAGAAATATGAGAACATTTACATTACGTTTACATACGTCCACATGATGAAACAGATGTCTAGCCATTTGCATGTTTGATTTGTTAGCTCGAAGTTTATGTTTTAATGTAAGGATCTTGCATATTCTACTTATAGAGTTTGCAAGTTGCATTTGATTTGGCAGTAGTCTGCTTTAGGTAAGTCAGGAATTGTTGCTCCATGTTACTCAGGAGGACAGTGAACGTGGACGTGGTACGGATTGTCCTCAAAAGGAGACTAAAACTCTAACTCTGGCCTCCAGCTCCTGTACCAACATGATTTCCATCAGACAAGTGCTTTCCTAAAATACCTTTCGATGAAATGTTTCTTAGTCTGAACTGAAGGGAGAAACAAAAGGAAAAATAAGATTTTTTTTTTTTTGGTAAAGCTAAGTTTACTTAATTTAAAGCATCATCAGTCATTTTGAACTAATGTCTTTTCTACTTTTTTTTGGTATTAAAGTGCTCTTAAAGAATCATGATAGCAGATAGTAGTCATTGCTTATTGTTGTTTTTTAATACTTTTATTTGGAAAGATAAACACTGTTATCCCCTGGTGATTACCCTCTGTTTCTTCCCACATTTATTTTTGCATTTACTTATTCGTGAAATCGGAAAATCGGGCACTCAGTGCACCATGGCACACGGAAGTGAAAACCAACAAAGTCAAAACGGTTGGCACAGCTATGATAGCTTTTCATTTTGATTTTTAAAAAATCTTAACATCTGAAAATAGGTTTATTTAATAATAGGTACCCTGAAACTAAACAGTAATTGATGAAATACTTTATATCATGGAATCTGTAGAGAGTAAGAATATTTAGCTGCAGATACCCTGGTAATGGCTTAAATTTATTGTATTAGAAAATGGTTGTGAATTTGGACACACAGAAAACACTCCTGGAGTCCGTTCTTTCTATATGACCATGAGAGCTGCGCACTCACTGCCCTCCCATGAAGCTCCATCCTGCACATGTCTTTGTGTTCCTGGTGTCTGTCTGTTTCCACCTTCTGGGAGACACTGTTTCCGCACAGTTTTAATCATACTGGATAAATGTGCACCCTGCTTTATTCACTTAACACCATCAGCAGTCTTCTGCATTACGATGTGACCTCTGTAAACTTTGTAAATTGGGAGGGGTGTCCGAGACCCCTGTGGAACTTGCTAAAAATACAGATTCCTAGACCCACCCCAGAAACTGATTTAGTTAGCCTGTGGTGAGCCTGTGAATCATTTTCTAGCAAGTTCCATAGGCGACTTCAACACATGTCCAGTGCCCAGCATCTCTTAGATTGTGGAACCATTACCCCACGGCCCCTTTTATAAATGCTGGAATGATATCTTCGGCATGCCTTTTCTTTTTCATAGGTAGAATTAAGTTAAAAAGTATTGTTGAAAGTGTATAAAGTCTGAAAATTACTTGCTGCATGTAACATGCTGTCTGTGCTGTGTGTCTATCCCAGAGCGGTGCCTTTGCTGGGTTATCTACCTCAGGATCTGATGGGAACATCCGTCTTAGCTTATCTGCACCCAAAAGATCGTTCTCTCATGCTCGCTGTACACCAAAAAGGTAAGGGCCTGCTTCTTTATAGGAGGAAGTTTTTCTGTAACCACTCCTCTGCTCTAATTTTTCATTTCATTTCGTGTTAGAGCTTCTCATAAGCTCTTTATCACTAGAGCTCAGCCTTTAACAAGTGAGCACTGTGTTGAAGCTGCTAAAACTATTTTTTTTCTGTTTTGACATCTGAAGAACTTACAAATAAATTCCTAGGAAAAATATTTGCACTAAATATGCATTCAATAAATTCTAATCTCGTCGTATTATCTTCTACAGTCTTGAAGTATGCAGGCCACCCTCCCTTTGAACACTCACCCATCCGATTTTGTACCCAAAATGGAGATTACGTCATCTTGGACTCCAGCTGGTCCAGCTTTGTGAACCCATGGAGCCGGAAGGTGTCTTTCATCATTGGTCGGCATAAAGTTCAAACGTAAGTCAGTCAGTGTTCATGGTTCTAGAAGACCGTTCATACCAAATAGTATTCTTCCACCCATGACTCCCTTTGACTCAGTTGACACATAACTAAATAAGGCACAGATTTTTTTTTTTTTTTTTGGTCTGCCAAGGACCTTGAAAGATTTCTACCTCTGTGATCTCATGATTCCCTTATGGAAACAGTCTAAGGAAATAGGCCTAAACATAGAAGAGCTTTATAAAGAAAAGATATATTTTGCACCATGTTCAATCATAATGGCGGACTTAGAGTAGCTTATATGTCAATCATTAAGTTCGTTCTAGACTATTTCTTTGACATGTTGTATTATTGGTCAAAGGAAATTTTTGCAAAGATTATATAACATGAGAAATTGATATATGAGATTTAAAAGGCAGCATACAAAATTTTTTATACTGTATGAATATAAATGTGTTCAAATGACACATAAACACTGTGAAGTAGAAAGAAGAAGAAAGGAAATAAAATACAAATTTTGACTCTATGTAGGGTAGTGGGGTGAGGTGTTTTTTGTGTGTGTATGTTTTTTTTTTTTCTTTTCTGAATTTTAAAGTTCTCTTTAGTGACCATGTAAACCATTTTATATCAGCTTCTGCTGTCAAATTCCTCTTGTGTCCATTTTATCAAATCTTTATTTTTAAAAATTAGATGCTTTAGTTTTTCTTTTCCTGACAACATGGCTGACTCTAGCCTCTTTGATCACTGCTACTTGTCCAGTGGCCCACCACTCTTGGAGCCTAAAATACTCCCAGTCCCTTGACTTTTTGGCTTAAAATTAAAATTGGCCTGTAAATTTCTCAGCTGGGCCATAGGTTCCCCTGTGGTATCTTTGGGTGTTTTTTTTTTTTAACATGGAAATTGTACTTAACTCTTTAGAATCATGCTAAGGCTGAGAAATCATGTCTTTTGTGTTTTGTCATACAGCTTTGTGCACATAAGCATAAAACTGAGAACGTAGGTGTACCAGTGAGACTTATTTTGTCATGTCCTAATGCTACATAATACAAGATACATAGCCATGGTGAGAAATGGTCCCAAGGTCCTCCTATGTCTTTGTGCTTTGGGGTTTGGCTTCTCAGTAGAGCAGGTCTGGAACCCTAATGGGAGAAAAGGGCTCCTTGCTGCCCTAACTCAAGGGACCAACTTCTGCTAGAAAACTAATGTAGTAACGAGGATAAGAAATATGACTGCCAAGTCATTGTTATTCCTGTTGGCCAGAAAGGACTTTTTTTTTCCTGGGAGGGAAATCTGTAGGGAAAGGAAAATAAAATCAGGTGGTTGCTTAGTAGGACTATAGGAAACCCTAGAGCAAGTACGATTGCTCTCATGAGGTGTCCCCTGGGTGTCTGTCCACTGGTCTTTGTGCCCTCCCCGTCAATGCCAGAGCCATGTCCTAGATGCCCCAAGTGTCCTTTCGGTGTGATTACATGACGTATGAAATTAACTGATGATGTAAGTCCTCACAGTGTTTGCAATTAAAAAAAAATTATATCAGCATTTGCATCTCAATTTCCAGGATGATGTGAGGGAAAAATTTAGAGTCTAGTAAATGTTCATCGCTCTTTTGAAATAATCATCCATTATATTTATACAACTGTTTTGACGAGTACTTATGGGTCACCTGCTATGCCAGGCATTGTGCTAGACCCTGAGACGAAGATGGTAGACCACACTTTCATCATCTCCCCTGACCTGCGGCTCACAGTGCAGTGGGAGAGCCCGGACCTAGAAATGGCATGTGTTAGTGGAGTTTTGGCAAGTGTGAGGTTGAAATGGGAACAATGAGGGGGTACAGTGAGGGTGTTCAGCGGGGAACCTAGCCACCTCTCTGTGGGCAGGCAGTGATGTGCTATTACCTCTCATCCTCCAGATAATATCCATATACTCGGCGACAGAGTAACTTTTGTAGAGGTCACTTGAGGAGGAGGTTGGGAAGTGGAGAGAAAAACCAGGTTTTCTCCCTGACCCCTCCAGCAGCGTCCTTCCATAGCCAGTGACCTAGCGCTGCATGGCATTTGCCACTTTAGGGTCAAGGCTGCATCTCCACAGCCTGCACATTCATTCTCTTGAGTTATGTGATTACCGACTAAAGGTACAACCTGGTTTTGTAGAAAGCTTCACGGACAGGAATAGATCTCACAACACAAAGCAGTTGGTTCTATTTCTGTTCCAGAATTTCATTTGACAAACAAACCAAATGTTTCTGGAATGTATCAAGCTCCCAGTGCATAGCCATATTTATCACGGGTCAGATGTAACCTTACCCCACCCCCCACCCCCCCGGGCCAAGACTGCTCCTTCACTGGTGGATTCATTCTCGTGTGTGCCTGGCACTGTTGGAGGTACCAGAGAGGTGAACACAGCAGGCCAGAGAGACTGACCCCACAGAGCTCACATGCCCATGGGAAGCTGGGGAGAACGGGTAGCAGACGGGCCAAGGGGGTGCTGTGTACAGTGTGTCAGGTGGTGCATCCAGGCACGGTTTGCCATCTATGTTCCACATACATCATGCTGTGTTGATAACTATCGGTGGGCACCACCCGTGGTCCGCGCACCATAGAAGACATTGCCATGGGGATCTGGACAGAGAGGGACATAGTCTCCAAAGGCAGAGCTCTACCTGACTACTTTTATGACACTGCTAATTAATAATTATTTCAGTCTTTGGGAAAGTATCTCAGTTCTTAGGGAATTGGGTTGTGTGTTAAAAGTTGTGGGAAACAGCAGGGTGGCAGAATAGAAAAGGGAAGGCCCTGGCTTTGGAGTCAGGCATGTAGATTCAAACCCTGACTGCTGCTTTTCAGGTATGGGTGTCAGCAAGTGACCCAACCTCTCTGGCATCACGATGATTCTTGCTTCATAGAGTTGTGAGGACTCAGGAGATGACATGTCTGACTCAGTGCATCACGTTAATAGTACTTGAGTTATTGAGGTACTGAGAGGCAATACTCTGTGGTGGCAAAAGTGTACTCCAAAGCCTAGACTCTGGTCCCTTCATGAATACCTGTTTAGACTTTACCAGCTAGGTGACTTCGAGAAGTTTTCAGCTCCAGTGAAGGAGGTAATACTTGCTAGAGCACTTGGAATGGTGCCTGGCACATTGTAAGGGTTTGGAAAATGTTATTCTTGTTGTATAAAAGTGCCATGGTTCCTGTCACATAGAAGGTCCTAAATGAACATCATTTTCTTCTCTGTGGTGTTTTCTGCTGGCACATCTTCCTCTTGCTGTGTTCAGGTCGTGGTTTTGAAATGCTCTAGTGTAAACAAGACTGGAGGTTTTGACAGCCACAGTTGCACCAAGAGTTGGGTTGCTGAAGTGATTAGGTATATTAAACATCAAATGTTGTTTGGCGGACCTAGGGTCTTAAAATTTCTACAATAGGTTACTCAGTTAATGTTAAATTTTGAGACCAGTCGTTGTTGCAGATATTTTGGTATCTAAAGAGGTTACTCCTCACTGACTTTAGATTTCTGCAAAACAATGCTGACGTAGATGTTGATAAATTAGCGCTCTGGGCGATCCAAAGAAGCCTCATAATGTCTTAGTATTTTTTCTTTTTTTTGCCTCCACAGATGGTATTTAGCTTTATATTTTCTATTCGAAGTCAAAGAGTTGCTTTGTACAAGTATAGATTTGTTATTTGAACATTCTGTTTAAAAATCACTTTAGACTTCATTGTAAATTAATTTTGAATTGCCTGACCCCATCTTCTGCTTGGCATTTCGCAGGAGTCCCCTGAATGAGGATGTTTTTGCTACCAGAAAAAGGAAGGCAAACAGTCATGACAAAGACATCACAGAACTACAAGAACAAATTCACAAACTTCTCTTACAGGTAAAGTGAGATTTTAAAAAAAGCAAACACAGAATTTCCATGATCGTGTTGTAACAGTCGATCTTGGCGAAGTGACCTCACAAAAAAATACACCGCAAGGGGAGAGAAATCTTCACGCCCTGCGTTCTGGGAATTTTTGTCCTCCTGGTTTTGTTTTTAGCTTCTTATTCATCTGGTTTTCTTTTTACTGAGAGGAGTAAATGCACAGCACGCTCTTGTCGGATCCCGCTCTAACAGAGCAAGCCAAGCCGGCAGGGAAGACAGGGAAGCGGTTCCTAAACCAGAGCCGCCTCCTTGTTTCCCGGCCGGGACCGGTGCGCGGAGCTGCGGGGCTGGGCTGCAGTATTAAAAAAAAAAAAAAAAAAAAAGATTCCGATTTTAAAGGTGGGGACCCGGGGAGGGCAGGTCTCCGCGTCTGGCTCTTACAAGGCGAGCGCGGGGGGAAAACCACCTGTTGACAACAGATGCCAGCGACGATTCCTGCTGGAGGTTCCGTTAAGAGACCGGCAGCCGCGAGCCCGCTCGTTTCCAAACGGGGGTTCACGAGTGACGTTCGAGGCGCGAAGCTTGGGCTCTGTTGCATGTCTCCCGTCCGTTCCCGGCCTGGCACAGACAGAGTTTATTTTCGTAGTTTGTCTCCTCTGTTCTCTGCGGCTTTCTAAAGACTCGCTGCTCTGGAAGCGCCCGCGTAGACTAGAAAACGAGACCCTCCCCCGAGAAGCGCCAGAAGGCGAGGACGGCCTTTTCTTTTCTTTTTTTTAAATATTTTTATTTATGTATTTGACAGAGATCACAAGTAGGCAGAGAGGTAGGCGGGGGGGGGGGGAGCACGCTCCCTGCTGAGCAGAGAGCCCGATGTGGGGCTCGATCCCAGGACCCTGGGATCATGACCTGAGCCGCAGGCAGAGGCCTCAACCCACGGAGCCACTCAAGCGCCCCCTTTCTGTCAGCAGCCGAGTTAGGGGCGTCCGCCCCCGCCCGGGCGCAGGGTATCAGGGAGGCCGCGGCCGTGTAAGCTCTGAGGGGGCGGCTGCAGCTCTCCGCCCGGCAGTGGCATCGCCGGAACTCGAGCGCGGCTCCTTCTTCCTTCAGCCCGTTCACGGAGGCGCCTCCAGCGGCTTCGGAAGCCTGGGCGGCAGCGACTCCCGAGGGCCCTGCGTCTGCCTCGCGGCGTCCAGGGAGTCCAGCGGGCCCCGCACCGAGGCCGCGCGCCGGGAACCGGTACGTGAGCGACGCGTGCGTGCGTGTGCGTGTGTGCTTGCGTGCGCGCGCCCGGCGTCCCGTCCGTCTCCTACCATGTGCTGTGAAACGAGCGGGGCCCGCGTCTGCCCCTCAGCGCGGCGACTTCCTGCCGTCTGTTCCTGGCCCGCTGGGACCGTGTTTGAGGAACAGACGGCCTCCTCCATTTTGGTTTGCAAACAGCCCGTAGAAAGAAATAGCACCTTCGGGAGGTGCGGCCCGGGGTCCTCGCCGGCCTTCGCGCAGCTGCCGTGCGGGGAACGGCTGTGTGGAGAGTGTCGCGGCGCCGCGGGAGAGCGAGTGAACGCGGGTACCGGGCCTCTCCTCATGGCCCCGGAGAGCCCGAAGTGACGCGTGTTCCGTCTTTTACTGTGCCTGTTGTTTCTCTTTTGATTTTCTAATGTTTGAAACATATTCTATTATTCTTTTTCTCGAAGTTGCCTTCGCCGCGGGTGTACGCCCGTGGAAACACAACCGCGACTCTGGGACAGCAGCTCTACGTGGAGTCAACGGCCAAGCCCCCAGAGACGCGAGTGACGGGGACGCGCCCGGGACGGCTTGGCGGTGAGTCGGCGGCGCAGCCCCCAGCCTCTGCCCGCGGGCCCGCCCTCTTCTGCGTGGGCGAGGCGCGTGCGAGCACAAAGCCACCACCCGGTGCTGCGACGACCCTTCACGCTGGCTTGCCGGGTGACGGCGGTAAGGATGCTAATGGGAGCAGCAAATACTGCTCTGAAAGCCAAATGGCATTAGAGTGTGATTTCTGTGTATTTCCACTGAAGAACTCATGTTTTTGATAATACCAACAGATTCGTAGATTTCCCTTCTTCCCCATGAGGCATCTGTCAGCCGAAAGGGTTAATTAGAGTGCGGCTCCTAGTAATCCCTTCCTGTCCTTAACAACAAATGAAGAATATTTATGATTGAATGAAAATTGAAATGAAATTGAAAGAACAACTAGGGACTCCCTTTTTTTTTTTTTTTTTTTGATACATGTTTACTTTTTTCACATATGAGGTAAGGGGCATTCCGGAGGAATTGGATCACTCATGATAATTGACATTTTTTAGAAAAGTCAGCCGACTGGCCTTATATAGCAGAGGAAAGATCTATAATGTAGAGATCAAATTATATTTTTAGTTTAGCTGTCTTTCCCTTCATTTGTCTTCTCGAATGTTAATATAGCTTTGGAAGCCTTTATAGGTTTGTCTCCCGAATGTTATTAATGGTCTCTATCATTGTCAGATGTGGGTATTTTACACAGTAGGGGCGAAATTTTCTAAGGTCAATAAAAATTTTTTTAAAATAATAGCTATATTTTTCAAGGTGTGTCATGATTTACAAAACAAAAACGTCCACCTGCTGCTACAGGTGATATCATGGGGAGCTCCTAGGCAGCCCTCTGGATAGACCACGTCCAGTCTTTGAGGGTTTTTTTGTCTCCTTGATAGGAGGTTTAACATTCTGCTTGTCTCTTTTGCCATGGACGTAAGGGCATGAGATAGAAACAATACCTTTTTTGTGTGTCCCTTGAAACCATCCAATTCCCTCTCTGCAAAAGAATTTGAGTATATTCTTTGCTATTTATTGTTATCCCATGTCCTGGCACTGGAACTTCTTTAGGGGTATTTGAAGGCTAAAATTCCTAAATGTTTTCTTTACTGTCTGGTCCACTTTGTGCTGCTCACTGCTGCTTGGGCCTAGGACCTCATGTTAGGTCCACAATTTTATGTCCTGACTTCTGTATTTCTTGTCAGAGTACAAATCGTTTCTCACCTTCTGCTTTGTTCCATTTCTTACCATCTACCATTAGTCTGGAAATGCTATCAGTACCATGGTGTGAAGGCCATGTTTTTAAGCAGACATCAATATTCCATCATTCACCATTTTATAAAATTCAAGCTATAACTAATTCTGTGTATTTATGATACTGTTGTAGAGAATCATACCTACTTAGGAGAATAATATAAGAGAATAATATCTACTTAGTTATTTGACTCTAACACATGGCATATGACTTTTGGGGAAAAGGGAAAATCTGCCATTTGATACTGTTTGGGGGGAACTATTGTTACTTGGGCATCTTGATTTTATTAATATCTTAAGACCTACAAGTTTAAAGAGCTAGTAAAATTTTTATTACTCCTTACTCAAGAGAAACAAGTATGTAACTGAAAGATAAGATGTTGTAATTTAAATATTAGAAATAGCACCAATCGTGAGGAAAATACTGAATAATCATTGTATACATGTTCTATATACAGGGTGTCAGAGCCAACAAGAACATAAGTTTTTAAATTTATATTTTCACTTTTCTTATGAGGGCAGGTTTGGCTTTGAAATAGAACGAGAAGGGAAATTTTAGAAGTTAATATGGAAAGGCAAGGAGTAATGAGGATAAAAATCCCCTTCATCAGCTACAGATACTGATGCCAGCTGCCAGAAGCAGTTGGGGAACCTGAGGAAAATGGACTATTCCACTTCTAGAGTGTCAGCACCTGAGGGGGAAACATTGATCCATGAACTGAACTCATTCAGGGTGAGCGTGCTTTGGTTTGTGCTCAAGAAGAGCTGGAAAGAGCATCATTCCAAATGGACAAGGAAAAAAGCCATATGGCAGTAAGTTCATGAGCTTTCTTGGACCCGACCTGAGGCTCCAGGGCAGCCAACAGGCCTAAAATCTAAGGGGAACACATGCATGTAGGGAGATGTGAGATCAAGTCCTGGATACTGGTGCACCGGCTGACGGAATCAGTAACTCATGAGAGACAGGCCTTCCAGGCACAATGAATGCAAAGGGAAGATCAAAGGCTGCAAGTGGAGCAACTGTTGGCAAAAACCCAAAGCTCTCTAGCACACTAGCCACCGTGTAAGCACAAAGTGTCACTAGAGGAATTTGAAAGCTGTGATATACGGAGTGAAACCAGAGCAACAACAAATCTCAGTCCTGGCCAACAAATTAGGTTAACTTGAACACAGCCCCAGCAGAAGGAAAGGCATGCGTGGTCTCTGCTGTTTTATCAAGATGGTTAGTTTTCAACAAATTATGAAACATATGTAAGGGCAAGGGAAAAAAACTCCGAAAAGACAAAGCAGTCATCAAAACAAGAGTCAGACATAACACAGCTGTTGGAAACGATCTGACAGAGAATTTAAAATAACTACAAATAATACATTAAAGGCTCTAGTGGACAGTAAGCAACATGCAAAACCACATGGGTAATCGTAGCATAGAGAGGGAAAGGATCAAATGGAGACATTAGAGATGCACATATACCTTTGACGGGCACTCAATACAACCAAGAAAAGAATCGGTAAACTTGAAGATAGATTACATAGAAATTACACAAACTTGGGGTGCTGGGTGGCTCAGTGGGTTAAAGCCTCTGCCTTCGGCTCAGACCATGATGCCAGGGTTCTGGGATCGAGCCCCACATCGGGCTTTCTGCTCAGCAGGGAGTCTGCTTCCTCCTCTCTCTCTGCCTGCCTCTCTGCCTACTTGTGATCTATGTCTGTCAAATAAATAAATAAAAATCTTTAAAAAAATTGTTAGATTAAAAGAAAAAGAAAAAAGAAATTACACAAACTGAAACACAGAAAGAAACATACAGAATAGAGCCTCTCAGAATTTGGAGACACAATCAAATGATCTAACATAAGAGTGATTGGAATCCCAGAAGGAATACTTGAAATAATGGTTAAGAATTTTCCCACAAATATGAAGAACATCAAATAGTGTGAATACAAAAATAAGAAAGAAAAACCAATCACAAAATAAAAATACTACGTACTTGAAAAAAGAAAAAACCCACCACATACTTGGAAATATATTCAAACTGCTGAAAACAAAAGCAAAGAGGATATCTTGAAGCCAACCAGAGCAACAAAGACAGACTACATACAGAGAAAGATAAGAATTACAGAAGACATTTCTTTAGACACCATGTATACTAGAAGACTAAATGTCTTCAGAGGAAAAATAAAACTGCTAGCTCAGAATTCTCTACCTAGTGGAAAGTATCTTTCAGAAATGAAGGAGATAAAAATTTCTCAAACGAAGGTGGGGAGGGGGGAATGTATTGCCAGCAGATCTCTTCTGTGAGAAACACTAAGGGAATTTCTAAAGGTGGAAGGAATACAGTACCAGATGTAAAACTTGGATCGGCACAATAAAATGAAAAGCACTGGGAAAGGAATTAATGAAGATATTTTATTTTTTACTTATTTTTAGTTGCCCTAGAAGGTAACTGACTAAAGTAGAAATGACTCTTCTGCATTTGTGACATATGTAAAAATATTGCAAAGGATCAGGAGAGGCACTGGGAATGTGCTGCTGTGGAGTCCTTACACCAGAAGTGAAATGTTGAATTAAGATTTCTTAAAGGTATATGTTGTGAACTTTAGAACAATCATTAGAACTCATTTCTAAAGAAGTATCAATAATGTCAGCAGAGGAGATAAAGTGGAATTTAAAACATTTGATACAAAATGAGGCAGAAAATAAACACCCAGATGGAATAAATGGAAAACTGCTAGCAAAGTGGCATATTTTAATTCCGCTGTTTCAGTAATCGCATTAAATATGAATGTTCTCAGTGTACCAGCTGGGAGACTGAAATTGTCAATTGGATGAAAAAAAAATAAGAGGCAGCTGCATAGTATCTGCAAGAACCCATTTTGCAAATAAAAACATAGGGTAAAAGCAAAAGCTTAGAAAAGATATACATGCTAACAGGAATCCAAAGAAAGCTGGAAAGCTGTATTAATATTAGGTAGTGTAGACTTTAGGACAAGCAACATTATCAGGGTTTCAGGGATATTGCATGACAACAGAGGGGTTGATTATCTGAGAGCATGTAACAGTTCTAAAAGTTTATGCACTGAACATTAGAGTTTCAAAATACATGAGGTGTAAACGCTGATAAAGACTTTGAAAAATAAATCTGTAGTGGTATTAGAGACTATAATTCACCTCTCTCTGTAATTGAGAAAACAAGTGGACAGAAGATCAGTAAAGATGCAGACCTGAACACTGCTGTCAACAAGATTGGCGTGATGGACCTTTATGGAACACCTCAACTGACAACAATGTGATGCTTATTTTTCCCAAGGGCAAATGGACCATCATCAAAATAGACCTTATTCTGGGCCATCATACAAGCCTTAGCAATTTTTTAAAAATATAAATCAGACCAAATATATTCTCTGACCTAATGGATTAAACTAGAAATCAGTAACAGGAAGGTTTATCTAGAAAATGCCAAATGTTTGGAAATTAAAGAACATACCTCTGAATGACCCATAGGTCAAGGCCTTAAGGGAAATAAAAACATTTTGAACTGAATGAATTGAAGAACAACAACAACAAAAAATTTGTGGAATGCAGCTAAAACAGTGCTTAAAGGGAGATTTTTGTAGCATTAAGTGGCTATGTGGGAAAAAAAAGAAAGGTTTCAAATCAATAATCTAAGTTTCCTCCTTAAGAAACAAGAGCAAGAAGAGCAACTTAAATCCAAGGAGAGCAGAAGGAAAGAAATAAAAAACCAAATATCAGTGGAATTGAGAGCAGAAATCAATAAGAGAAAATGAAATCGAGAGCTGATAAAATTAACAAAACTTTAACCATACTGAATAAGAAAAGAAGACAGAAATCCCCACTATTGGGAATGAAAGACCCCATAGGTGTTAAAGGGACTACAAACAACTCTATTCCTATCACTTTGGTCTATTAATAACTTAAAGAACCTATCAGAACTCAATGAAAAAGAAAACAGAATAGACATATCTATTACAGATATGGAATTTGAAGTTAAATACCTTCCAAAAAGAAAACTCTAGGCCCAGTTGGTTTCACTGGAGAATTCTATCAAACATTCAAGGAAGAAATAATGCCAGTTTTTACATAATCTTTTTCAGAAAATAGAAGACAGAAGAAAATAGAAGAAGGAAGTTTGAAAAGGAAACTCCCAGACTCCTTCTATGAGCCCATGATTGCCCTAATACTGAAGATAAATACAATTCAAGAAAACTACAGACCAGGATCCATTGCCAACATATTTGTAAAATCCCCAGTTATATATCACCAAATCAAAACCAATAAAGTATAAAAAGGACAAATATATCACAACCAAGTATGAGTTATCCTAGGAATGCAAGGCTGGTTCAATATGTGAAAGTCAGCCACATTTATTCGCCATATTAACAGAATAAAAAAGACAAACCCAACAGGTTATTTTAATAGATGGTGAAAAAGCGTGTGACAAATCAAACACCCACACATGATAAATGCTCAAAAATTAGAAGTGGAAAAGGGATTTCATTAACCTAACAAAAAAGGAATCTACAAAAACCTATAGCTAACATCATGCTTGATGGTGAGAGAATGCTTTCACCCTAACCTGGAGAATAGGTGAAGGGTATCCACTAACCACATCTTAACATCAAACTGAAAGTCCTGCCCAGTGCAATAGGCAAGAGAAATAAAAGACATAACAGATTGGAAAGGAAGAAATAAAACTCTATTTGCAGATGACAGGATTGTCTAACAGAAGAATTCCGAAGAATCTATAAAAAAGCTTCTACTGACTTTAGCAAGGTTATAAATACATGGTCAACATATAAGACCCGTTAAAGTTCTATGTACTAACAAGAAACAGCTGGAACAGAATTTTTTAAATTAAACTACTATGTAAATTTTTATTAAACTATATAAAATACTTATATAAAAAATCCAACAGCCACCTGGGTGGCTCAGTGGGTCAAAGCCTCTGCCTTCGGCTCAGGTCATGATTCCAGGGTCCTGGGATCAAGCCCTGCATCGGGCTTTCTGCTCAGCAGGGAGCCTGCTTCCCTTCCTCTCTCTGCCTGCCTCTCTGCCTACTTGTGATTCTGTCTGTCAAACAAATAAATTAAAAAAAAAAATCCAACAGAATATGTGGAACAATCCATATGCAGAAAACTTCAAGACACTGATAAAAAGAAAAACTTTAAAATAAAAAGGACTAAGTAAATGAAAAGATATATCCTGTTCATGGTTTGGAATACACAATATTATCAGTTCTCACCAGTTTGATCTGTACATTTAATGTCATTCTAAGTAAACTCTCAGCAGGATTTTGTTTCTGTATATGTATCATCAGATGGATCCCCCAACTTCTGTGGGGGGGGGGACAACCAAAACCGTTTTGAAAAAGAGTAACAGTCTTGGAGGACTCACTCTATCTGATTTCAGGACTTAACCGTGAAGCCACTGTAGTTAAGACAGTGTGACACTGGTGAAGAGATCAGTGGACAGATGAGAGAGTTCCAAAACAGACCTGCACAAATACAGTCAGTTTTTGAAGTGCAAGATCAAGTCAATGGACAAAAGGTAGCTTTTCAAAAAAAAAAAAATGATACTGTACAGTGAGACATCCACATATGTAAAAAATGAACCTCAGCATACTGCTCACATGTTATACAAAAGTTAACTCAAAATTGGTCATAGACCTAAATATAAAACTTAAAACTACAAACTTCTAGAAGAAAACCTAGGAGAAAACCTTTGTGATTTTGGGTTTGGCAAAAAGGTTTTAGATCTGACATCAAAAGCTTGATCCTTAAAAAAAAATTGATGAGGTGGACTTTATAAAAATTAAAAACTTCTTGAAAGACATTGATAAGACAATGAAAAGACAGTATTTACAAGTTATAGATAAAATTAAAGATGTCTTGAAAGACATTGGTAAGACAATGAGAAGACAATATTTACAAGTTATAGATAAAATTCATATCCTGAATACTTTAAAAAACTGTCAAAATTTAACAATCAGAAGATAATCCATTCAAAAAATGGTCAAGAGACCTGACACTTTTCCAGTGAAGTACACACAGATGGCAAATAGCATGGGAAACAACACTCAATTTCAGTTGTTAATGAAGTTAAAACCACATGAGAGGGGCACCTGGGTGGCTCAGTAGGTTGAGTGACTGCCTTTGGCTCAGGTCATGATCCTGGAGTCCCCAGATTGAGTCCCGAGTTGGGCTCCCTGCTCAATGGGGAGTCTGCTTCTCCCACTGACCTCTCTGCTCTAATGTGCTCTCTCTCAAATAATAAAATCTTAAAAACAAGAAACAAAACAACGCATGAGGGACCTTCACACACCCATTAGAATGGCTAAAAGTAAAAGAAAAAATACTGGAAATACCAAGTTCTGGCAAGAAGGCAGAGTAACCAGAGCCCCCAGGCAGTGCTGAAGGCAGTGTGGAATTGTACAGCCACTTTAAAAAGTTTGACAGTTTTTGGGACACCTGGGTGGCTCAGTTGATTAAGCGTCTGCCTTTGGCTCAGGTCGTGATCCTAAGGTCCTGGGATCGAGTCCCACAAAAAAAGTTTGGCAGTTTCTTATAAATTAAACATACTCTTACCCTATGACCCTGCAATTCCATTCTTATTTACTCAAGCAAAAGAAAAACTCAAATTCACACACAAACTTGCCTGTGTATGTTTGTCACAGTCGTTCGTGCTCATCCCAAATTGGAAACAACCTAGATGTCATTCAACAGTGAATGGATGTATGTAACCAATTTTTAACCATTTTTAAATGTACGGTTTGGTGGCATTAAGTCCATTCACCAGTGGGTGAAATTGTAAGAGAAATAGCATATTTGCATGGCCTCAAAGTGTGACTGAAACATTTATTGTTTACATCATGTATTACGTGTAAAATAGTAACTTTATGTGGAAGAAACCTGGCAGACAGATCTTAACCAGTGATCAAGGCTGACACACCAGCAGTAAACATGTCAAGGCCATGTCCCCTTGGTGTGAGGTACTGAGAGGGGCACAGCACCTCTGTGGGAATCTTCCCCAAGAGACACAGCCTCAGGCTCATCATGATAGAACATCAGGGAAACTCAGGTTGAGGGGCATTCCCACAGAATTCCTGTCCTGTACTGTTCACAAGAGTTGAGATCGGGAAAGACAAGAAAAGACAGACACTGACAACCAAAATCACTGTGAGGCCCCAGATTGGACCCTGTAGCAGAAAATTTCACAGAGAAGCTAGTTTCCCCTGTGCATTTCCTAGTTTTCTTCGTTCTGTTAATAGTTCTGTAAGGTGTTACATCCGTAGAAGCAGGGTGGAGGGTATCCGGGAACTCTACTCTTTCTGTAACCCTCTTCAAGGTTAAGATTATGTAGAAATTAAAAGTATAGGAGCTCCTGGCTGGCTCAGTTGGTGGAGTGTGCGACTCTTGATCTCAGGGTCATAAGTTCAAGACCCCTATTTTTATTATCTTAAAGATTTTTTTTTTTTTTAAGTATAGAAGTCTGGGGCACCTGGGTGGCTCTGTTGGTTAAGTGGCTGCCTTTAGCTCAGGTCATGATCCCAGAGTCCTGGGATCGAGCCCCACATCGGGCTCCCTGCTCAGTGGGGAGCCTGCTTCTCCCTCTCTCTCCGCCTGTGTGTATGTGTGTGTGTGAAATAAATAAATAAAATCTTAAAAAATAAAAAAGTTAACAAGTGACAGTTAAACAGGCCTTTTTCTGTAATCCCCTCTGGAAATGGAGCAGCATCTGCCAGGCAGCTAAGATGACCTTCACTAACAGCAACAACGGTAGCTAAGTCAGCCTTTCAGCAGTGTTTGACGTAACCGGTTCCTCATTCCTTGACCCAGTTTCCCCGTCTTGATTTCCATGACGCCATGTTGGCAGGCTCTCTCTTACCTTTCTCCATGCGCTTTTTCAGCCTCCATTCTTGGCTTGTCGTTCTCCACACAAGATTTAAGTTCGTCACGGTTCCAACCTGAGGCCTTGTGTCTTCTCTCTGTACCCCCGCTGTCCAGTATGGTAGCTACTAGCCACACTCTAAATTCAAATTAGTTACAGATAAATAAAGCTTAAAATTTAGTTGCTCAGTTGCTGTAGCCACATTGCAAGTGCTCAATGGCCACCTGTGGTATTGGTGGCCGCGGTGCGGGACAGCACAGATGCAGGGCGGTTCTGTCTCTGCAGAAAGTCCTGTTGGACACCGGTCTGGAGGGCACCACCTTGCACTTCACTCTGTCTGGTCACCCACCCCCGGTAAGGCCAACATCGGTCACTTGGCAGGTAGTGTCAGCTCAGTATCGTGAAGTCCTCATTAGCCTTCCATCTGATAGTTTTACTATTAATCTTTGCCTGAAACATCTGTTTTACTCCTTTTTTGTAAAAAAAAAATAAAATAATGATTCATTTAATCATTCCATATGGATATCTTTCTGTATCAGTGCATTTTTTTAGAGCTGAGTTCATCTTTAATAGCTATATATTATTCTCTTGAATGTATAATGCTAAAGGACCTGATCTAGCTTTGTTGGGTAAGTTCTTAGATATGTAATAGATTTTTTAGAGATTTTATTTACTTATTGGACAGAGAGAGACAGAGCGAGAGAGGGAACACGAGCAGGGGGAGTGGGAGAGGGAGACGCAGGCTTCCTGCTGAGCAGGGAACCCAATTCCAGACTCAGTCCCAGGACCCTGGGATCTTGACCTGAGCCAAAGGCAGACACTTAACAACTGAGCCACCTGAGCGCCCCAGGTATATAATGTTTTTAATTACACATCCTTTTGTTCTGTTTCAGATGAGCAGAAGGCCTCATCTACCTTCCAGACATTAAAAAACAATAGTGTGCCCATGGAGTCTTATGAAGATTGGAGAAAAGACCAGCATAACCCATCGTACCAGGAAATAAACTGCATTGACAATGTTATCAGGTGTGAGACAGGAGTGTTGAGAACATGTCCATTTTCTAAAAGTATACATCATCATTGTAGCATACACCTTACATCCCTTTTATTACTGGTTGTCTTGATTTTTCACTCTTAAGTCACTAGATATTTATGGAGTGCCTACTTACATATAGTTTATAATAAATTGAGCATTTCAATGGCTGCAAAAAATTAGAAGATGGATCCCTTCTTTGAAGGAGCAATGGCATGGTTGAGAAGACAAGACCTTGGTCGTAAAAATTAAATGAAGCAAGATTTGGAGATCAATACAAGGTCACGGTAAAAGAGATACGACAGGCCAGTGATTGAGGCTGGGATGGTCAGGGAAGACCTCATTAAACACGAGAGTACAAAGTACCCACACAGAAGTGCTGTGAGAAAAGCAGAAATGTGGGAAGTGGCAGAGTTGGGGGACAGGCAGGCATGCATGACCTAATTCTGTTGTTGCAGGTACCTGAAGAGCTACAACATTCCAGCTTTGAAAAGAAAGTGCATATCCTGTACCAATACAACCTCTTCATCCTCCGAAGCAGACAGACACAACCCCAAGGCAAATGATGCTGAAGCCTTGCACGGTAACACGAATGCCCTCCTCGATAGACAGAGGGTGATTACAAAGCCATCCCTTTCTGTTTCTAAATTTTTATCTTATTTCATTAATCACAAATGAGCCTAAGTTTCCTATGGCTCTTTTATGGCCAAGAAGTTGTAGCTCATCAGTCACAAACATCTGCCAACTGAGTCTTCATTGTAAATTTCCTATGGGGATTTTTCTTTTCATTGTGACTTTCTCTTGTGCCCCCAGTGGTGTCTCAGATCCCAGCCATAGCCAACCTGGAGATGCAGCCCGCACCCGCTGCAGGAGGCACTCCGAGGACCCTGGCCCCCACGGCACTGAGCCTGGGCTCTGGACTGAACCAGTGCAGCCAGCGCAGCACGCTCATTCCTGCCCCACCACCAGAGACAGGTGCTGTGTTCACTTTCTGCTCTCAAGTACACTCGGCGGGAATTACACTACTGTGAGAAAAGGAAAGTCCTTAACATCAGTTACTTAGGAACGACTTCTAAATTATAATTACGTTTTCCTTTCTTTGACTCAGTTAAAGTACTTTTGGAAATACCGTCATGTTTATATTGGTTACATAGTTGGGACTGTATTTCTAAGTCATTGTCATTTGTTGTCACATCAGCAGATGTGTGGGAAGCACTTAGAAACAGTACCTGATAATATAGTAGTAAGTCCTCAGTTAGTGTTAACCATCACTAATGAAGTTTCCTGTGGGGCTGCGTTAGGTCACTTTGTTGCTGCCCTTGAAAGAAGGTGTCCTTGTCAGACTCTGTGGTTGTGACTGGATTGACCAGTATACATCCACATTTTCCTATTGGCCTGATGATAATGAGGAGGGTGTGTCTAAAATCTCTTTTAATAACATAATGACTTGGTAAATTACTCTGGTATCTTCTTTTTGTTCCTTTTTACTGCCTCCTGTTCTTTGACTTTGTCATTATAACAACTTGGTGGACAAGAACTGGTGACAAAATTGTTAAATCAGGTTTTTCAGTTCCTTTGCTAGTCTTCAGTGGCAGATCGTCAACACACGTGGAGTTATTACTCTGTGCCGCCATCTATCCCAAGTCCTTCATAGGAATTAACTCCCTTAACCCTCACACTGACCCTTGGAGATGGAGAGTATAGTATTGACCAGTGGGCTGGGGTCGGTGGGAAGACGCCAGAGGCACAGCTGTTGGGAGATTAGATTATGTTTCCAATAAACTGAAAATAGTTCTTTCGGAGCTGAGCTTGTCCCTCAGGAAGGGGAAGATGCACATTTTTCAGTGTCCCTTTCTTAATACTTTCAACTCCCATGTGGACATACAGCTGCCAGTAATAGTCCATACAAGGTGGGTCTCATCCAGCGGGGAAAGATTTTTTTGATTATGCCTTTAAACTTTTTGTACTGTGATATATATTACCATTTTGAAAGAACTCATACTGAAGTTTCTAAGCTTTCATTTCAGGGAATATTTACTGATCATTGTTTCCCCTGATCTAAACCAGTCACAGCATCTGCAGGGCCACCTCTTTATTCCAAGGACAGGAAACAGAATCAGGAGATCTGTAGAGTATCCATATAACTTCTGCTTTCTGGAAAGCTTATATTCCTGCAGCTTACTCTGTGACTCTACTTACAAATGGGGTCTGAGGACTTTGACCACATATGCATTTCCCTGCCAGTCATGATCTCCATTATGTATACAGAGCAGTTAGGGCACAAACAGGTTAAGTCCCTTAACTTGCCCAAAGTCACACAGCAGATGAGTGGCAGAGTAGGGAATCAGACGTTAATAAGTAGCCTCCAGAAACCATTCCATTAACACATATCTTTGAATCTGTAGTAGGGTCAAGTTGGAGTGTGAAATGAAGCCAGGAGATAATGTGTGATTTTAAGAAACACACAAATCTAGGTGGCTCAGTCAATTAAGCATCCGACTCTTGGTTTCAGTTCAGGTCGCGATCTCAGGGTCATGGGATCAAGCTCCACACTGGATGTGGAGCCTGCTTGAGGTTCTCTCTCCCTCCTCTCTCTCCCACCTCTATCACCCCACTCACATGCGTGCTCACCCTAAGAAAAAATAATAAACACACAAATCATCCAAAAGAAGGGCAGAAAAGGAGGAAGAGAGCAACAGCCATCACCACCAGAGGGAGTATGTCAAACTAGTAATAATCACTCTAAACGCGACTGTCTACTCCCATTAAAAGGCAGAAATTGTCAGAACAGATTAAAAAAAAAAAAAAAAAAGACCCAGCTGTATACTGTGGGGAATTACAGCTTAAATAAAAATCCACAAATGGATTGAGAATAAAAGAGGAAAGAAGCACAATGCAAATGAGAAGCTTAAGAAGGCTGGCGAGCCCGTGTGATTCAGACTTTAAGACAGGGTCTTCTCAGAGACCCTTTGTGGTGGCAAAGGGAGACACGGCGATCTGAATACATTATGCATATTTGCTAATAACGAAGCTTTCATGATAGGAGGTAAAAATAGAAAGAGTTAAAGAGAGAAATAGACTTTCCATAACCATAGTTGAAGAATGTAACACTCCTTCTGCACAGGTGATAAAACATCTAGACGGTTAAGTAAAATTTTTAAACATCTGGACAGAAAATGAGTAAAGCAGATGATCTGAGCGATGCTGTCAACGACATTGACTAGCTGACCTGAGAGAACACAGTACCCGATACCTGCACAATACCCATTCTTCTCAAGTGTTCATGATATGTTCACTGAGATATAGAATATGTTGGGCTGTCATAGGTCTCAAATTTAAAATGACTAGGAATCAGTGAAGCCATCTGGGGTTAGAGTTTTCCTGGCCAAGTGTTTAACTGCAGATTCAGTTTCTGCCATAGACACAGGGCTGTTCAGGGTTTCTGTTTGTTGAGTGAACTTAGTTTGTGTCTTTCAAAGAATTGGTGTATTTTGTCTGTGTTGTCAGGTTTATTGGAATAAAAGTGTTCATAATGTTCCCTTCTTCTTCTTTTGACACCTGTTAGATCTCTAATGATGCTCCTCTGTCATTTCTGAGGTTGGCACCTTCTGTCTGTCTTTTCTCTTTCCCCTGATCTGTCTGGCTGGAGTCTGACTGATTTGATTGGACTTCTCAAAGCACAGGCTTACGATTGCACTGGCTTTGTTCATTGTTTTCCTGTGTGCTGCGTCACTGACTTCTGCTCTGGTCTTTGTTATTTCCTTTCTTCTGCTTACTTTGCTTTTATCTTGCTCTTCTCTTTCTAGTGTTTCAGCGTGGAAGGTGAAATAATCGATTTCAGACATTTTTTTTCCTACTGGAGTTTAATACAAATTAAAATCTGCATTCCATACATTTTGATGGATTGTGTCATTTTCATCGTGTTCTGATACTGTCTACTACCCCCAGCTGTCTCCTTTGAAATCACTCTTCATCACGCGTCTCTGTGGTTGTTTTTTATCATACATTTCTTCAGCACCACCGATTTGGGGGTTTTCCACGGCTCTGTTACTGATTTCTAATTTAATCCCATTGTGGTCAGAGAAAATACAGAACCCGAATTTTTCTGTATCTGTCAAGACTTGTTTTATGGTCTGTGATATGGTTTCTCTGGATGACTGTTCTGTGCGCACTGGGAGGAATGTTTATTCTGCTGCTGTTGGGTTGAATGTTCTCTGTGTAAATTAAGTCAGGGTGGTTGATACTGTTGTTCAGGTCCTGTCTGTCCCTACTAGTTTTCTCAGTACTTGTTCTGCTTCAGAAGAACAGAAATCTCTGACCTTAACTGTGGATTTGTCTGTTTCTTCTTGTGGTATTGCTGGGTTTTGCTTCGTGCATTTTGAAAGCACTCTTATTTTGTGCACAGATGTTTAGAAGTGTCATGTCTTCTTGATGAATTGGCCTTTTTTTTTCCCTTGTGAAATGACCTTCTTTATCCCTTGTACATTCTCTGCTCTAAAATATACTTTGTCTGGATGCCTGCAGGGCTCAGTCGTTTAAGCACCTGCCTTTGACTCAGGTCATGATCTCAGGGTCCTGGGATCGAGTCCTGCATCAGGGTCCCTTCTCCGTGGGGAACCTGCTTCTCCCTCTCCCTCTGCTTCTTCCCTCAGTGAATAAATAAAATCTTTTTTAAAAATAAAAAAAATAAAATAAAATACACTTTGTCTTGTATTAATGTATTCACTCTAGCATTTTTTTAAATTAGTGCCAGCATGTTACATCTTTTCCACCTTTTTACTTTTGACCTGGCTATGTTAATATTTAGAGTGGGCTTTGTTTTAGTGGTTGCTTTGGGGCTCCTGGTGTACACATTCGATTGTTCACAGCCCACCTTCTGGAAATATTTTATCACTTCATGTGTAGTATTAAAAACCCAACAATAGGGTACTTCTAACCCCTTCTGGCATTTGTTTGTTGGCTTATGTTTTCCTTCTACATATGTTGTAAGTCCCACCCTACGCTGCTGTCATTCTTGTATAGGTAGTGGTTATTTCTGCAACTGTTTACCCATGTAGTTACCTCTTCCAGTGGTTTCATTCTGTTTTGTAGACTCACCTGGGATCATTCTCCTTCTCCCTGCCTGAGTTTCTCGACTATTTCTTGTCCCTTGAGTCTAGTGGTAGTGAAGCCTTTCTGTTTTCGTGTGTCTGAAAATGTCTTTGCTGTCCCTTCGTGGTGTAAAGGTATGCTGGCAGAGCATAGAATTCTAGTTGGCAGTTTCACCTTTCAGTACTTTAAAGATGTTGCTCTGCTGCTTCTCAATGCCCTGTTTTCAATGAAATCTGCCATCCTTGGTTTGCTTGCAGCACGGCTTCTCTCTGGCTGCTTGTAAGGGGTTCTCTCCTTTTTTTTGTTAAGATTTTACCTGCCAGAGAGAGAGAGAAAGCAAGTGCTCGAGAACAAGCGTACAAACAGGGGGAGCAGCAGGCACCCCACTGAGCAGGGAGCCCAACGTGTGACTCGACCCCAGGACCCTCGGATCATGACTTGAGCTGAAGGCAGACACTTAACCACTGAGCCATCCAGATGTTCTCTTTATCACTGATTTGCACGGTTTGAGTATGATATGCCAAGATACCCTGTCCTTCTGGTTCATTGAGCTTCTTGGATTTGTAGGTTTACAATTTCCAGCAAATTGAAAGTCTTCCCTCCCAATTTTTTCCAGTATTGCTTCTCTCTCCTCTTTTCCTGTGACTCCAGTTACATGCATATAGGCAGCCTGTGGTGGTTCCACAGTCCACTGACACTGGGTTCAGTTTTCCAGTCTTTTTTTCCCCCTCTAAATTTGATTTTGGATAGGCTCCTGCTGGGTCTTCAAGTTCGCGAATCTTTTCTAATGCGGTATCTGTCACTTGTATTTCCATTCAGTGTATTTCCCATCTCAGGTATTGTAGTTTTCACTTTGAGAAGTTCTGTTCAGGCCTTTTCTTTTGTTACATCTTCCATGTCTCTGACACATTTGATCTTCTCTCTAGCAGTGTGGAGTTCAGTATAGTCACTCCTAATGTCCCTGTCTCTGATTCTGACATCTCTTCCAGTCCCAAGGGGTTGACTCACTTTTCTCTGTCTTATGGGTTGTATTTTCCTTGCTTATTTGCATGCCTGGCAGTTTTGGATTGGATGCCAGATATTGTGAATGGGTGCTGATGAGTATCCGTTCCCATAAATATGGACGAGCTTTATTCTGGGACCCAGCTAAGTTACTTGGAAACAAATCATTCCTTTCAGGCTTTGCTTTTCAAATTTGTTAGGCAGAACCAGAGCAGTGTGTAGTCTGTGGCTAATTATTGTCTGCTACCGAGGCAAGGTCCTTTGGAGTACTGTACTCAGTGCCCCATGAGTTAGGAGATTTTCAGTCTGGCTGAGGGGAGCCCATGCTATTCTCCATATAGTGTGAGCTTCGGTGATTGTTCCTTCTCCCATGAGTGTACTGCTGAATACACCAGGGGGTTCTGTCTAGCTGTGTGGAGCCCGCTGTCTGCAGCTCTCCTCCCCAGTACTCTTCCCTGAAAACTCTAGCCACCAACCAGACTCTTGGCTTTGCCTCATCGACTAAGGGGGTTCACAGGCTTCACCTGGTTTCCCCACCCTGTACCTCAGAAACTCTCAAGGCAGTAGGCTGGGGCAGGGCTCAACACATTTGTTTTCCCTCCCTCAGGGGTCACTTTCCTTCATTCACTGATGTTCAGTGTCTTGGAACTTACTGGTTCACATGTTTTGTCCATTTTCTTAGTTGGTTCAGGCAGAGGAGGGTAAATCCAGTCTCTGTTACTCCATCTTGGCTGTGCTGTGTTGATTTAAATGAATCAGAGTGCACTTCTGGAAGTAAAGTGGGGCCAGGCACATCCATGCTGCCTGGATACTGCACAGAGGGGAGAGGTGGAAGGGATGTTGTGGGGAAGCCTACCGCGTCCACCATGAAATCTCTTGTACTTGGGAGAAGTAATATTTAGAAGCAACTCAAAGTCTGTCTACAGGTGTTTACTTTAATAAATTGTGGTATACACAAGAAATGGAAGCCTATGATACAGAAAAAGTGTAAGATAGCTGTCATTGAACTGGTAGAAGGGATAGCATTAAGTGAAAAAAAAAACGCTATAGATAGTGTCCATATTACATGCCTTTGGGGTAAAAAATCTATATTCTTGCTTCTTTATAGGTACATAAGAAAGTGGACTGATAGATAAAGATATAAAAGAAATGGTTTTCTGTGGGGAAAATAAAGAAGAACTAGCCATATAGTAGACAGGAGTGGGGAGGATTTAATGACTGCTTTTTCAAAGCTTGTTGATTTTTGAACCACGTGAATATATTACAGATTTGTAAAATTAATTCAAAGATAAAAACATTTTGGAAGAATCTATGAAGATAAAATATTTACAGTAAGATTTTAATAGGTATACACACATTGAGTATTACAACTCTAAAATGTATATACAAGCGTACAAAGAGTATAAAGAAAAGCAGAAAAAGTAAAACCAACTTATTTGCTAGGTTGATGAAGTTTTTATATGCCTGCTGTTGTAATAATGGTTGTAAGAATTTGTTGAAAAGAAGTTAAATTAGTGAAAATAAATAAATGCAAATAATTGGTAACAATTAAAATGAAATTTGTCAAAGATCAACAAGGAAATAAGGGCTTTGAATGCCATACTGGACCAGATGGACTCCACAGATACATTCAGAACATTCTATCCTAAAGCAACAGAATATACATTCTTCTCGAGTGCACATGGAACATTCTCCAGAGTAGATCACACACTTGGTCACAAATCAGGTCTTCAACTTGTACCAAAAGATTGGGATCATTTCCTGTATATTTTTGGACCACAGTGCTGAAACTGGAACCCAATTACAAGAGGAAATTTGGAAAGAACTCAAATACATGGAGGCTAAAGAGCATCCTACTAAAGAATGAATGGGTCAACTGGGAAATTAAAGAAGAATTTTTAAAAATTCATGGAAACAAATGAAAATGAAAACACACTGTTCAAAATCTTTGGGATGCAGCAAAGGTGGTTTAAGAGGAAAGTGTATGCCATTACAAGCCTTTCTCAAGAAACAAGGTCTCAAATACACAACCTAACTCTACACCTAAAGGGGCTGGAGAAAGAACAGCAAATAAAGCCTAAACCCAGCAGGAGAAGAGAAATAATAAAGATTAGAGCAGAAATCAATGAAATAGAAACCTAGAGAACAGGAGAACAGATCAAGGAAAGTAGGAACTGGTTCTTTGGAAGAATAAAATCAATAAACCTCTAGTCAGACTTATCAAAAAGAAAAGAGAAAGGACCCAAATAAATAAAATCACGAATGAAAGAGAAGTGATCACAACCAACACCAAAGAAATACAAACAATTATAAAAATGTATTATGAGCAACTATATGCCAACAAATTAGGCACTCTGGAAGAAATGGATGCATTCCTAGAGATGTATAAACTACCAAAACTAAAACAAGAAAAATAGAAAACCTGAACAGACCCATAACCAGCAAAGAAATTGAAGCAATCATCAAAAATCTCCCAACAAACGAGCCCAGGGCCAGATGGCTTCCCAGGGGAATTCTATCAAACATTTAAAGAATTAATACCTATTCTTCTGAAGCTGTTTCAAAAAATAGAAATGGAAGGAAAACTTCCAAACTCATTTTATGAGGCCAGCATTACCTTGATCCCAAAATCAGACAAAAACCCCATTAAAAAGGAGAATTACAGACCAATATCCTTGATGAGCATGGATTCTCACCAAGATACTAGCCAGTTGGCTCCAACAATACATTAAAAGGATAATTCACTATGACCAAGTGGGATTTATTCCTGGGCTGCAAGGGTAGTTCAGCAACCATAAATCAGTCAATGTGATATACTATATCAATAACAGAAAGGGCAAGAATCATATGATCCTCTCAATAGATGCAGAAAAAGTGTTTGACAAAGTACAGCATCCTTTCTTGATTAAAACTTTTCACAGTGTAGGGATAGAGGGAGCATACCTCAATATCGTAAAGCCATATATGAAAAGCCCACAATGAATTTCATTCTCAATGGAGAAAAGCTCTCATTTCCCCTTCCCCCTAAGGTCAAGAACAACACAGGGATGTCCACTATCACCACTAGTACTAGAAGTCCTAGTCACAACAATCAGACAACAAAAAGAAAAGGCATCTGAACTGTCAAGGAAGAAGTGAACTCTCACTCTTCTCAGATGACATGATACTCTGTGGAAAACCCAAAAGACTCCACTCCAAATTGCTAGAACTCATACAGGAACTCAGCAGAGTGGCAGGATATAAAATGAATGCACAGAAATCAGATGCATTTCTATACCCTAATAATGAGACAGAAGAAAGAGAAATTAAGGAGTCATTCCCATTTACAATTGTACCCCAAACTATAAGATACCTAGGAATAACCCTCACCAAAGAGG
This sequence comes from Martes martes, assembly GCF_963455335.1. NCBI lineage: Eukaryota > Metazoa > Chordata > Mammalia > Carnivora > Mustelidae > Martes > Martes martes. Next base: position 185,938,123 of record NC_137891.1, on the reverse strand, counting down.
CAAAGGATCTCTACTCAGAAAACTATAGAAGACTCAGGAAAGAAATTAAGGAAGACTCAAAGAAATGGAAAAATATTCCATGCTCATGGATTGGAAGAACACATATTGTTAAAATCTGTATGCTACCTGGAGCAATCTATACATTCAGTGCAATCCCTCTCAAAATACCATCAACTTCTTTCACAGAGATGGAACAAATTATCCTAAAATTTATAAGAACCAGAAAGACCCCGAATAGCCAGAGGAACGTTGAAAAAACCAAAACTGGTGGCATCACAGTTCTGGACTTCAAGCTGTATTACAAAGCTGTAATCATTGAGACAGTATGGTACTGGCACAAAAACAGACACATAGATCAACGGAACAGAATAGAAGACCCATAAAGGGACCTTCAACTCTATGGCCAACTAATCTTCAACAAAGCAGGAAAGAATGTCCAATGGAAAAAAGACAGTCTCTTCAACAAATGGTGTTGGGAAAATTGGACAGCCACATGCAGAAGAATGAAACTGGACTGTTTGCTTACACCATTCATAAAAAATACTGAAAATGGATGAAAGACCTAAATGCGAAACAGGAATCCGTACAGGCAGCAACCTCTTTGACCTTGGCCACAGCAACTTCTTGCTAGACACGTCTCTAAAGGTAAGAGAAACAAAGGGAAAAATGAACTATTGGGACTTCAAGATAAAATGCTTTTGCACAGTGAAGGAAACAGTCGACAAAACCCAAAGACAACCAACAGAATGGGAGAAGATATTTGCTAATGACCTATCAGATAAAGGGCTGGTATCCAAAATCTATAAAGAACTTATCAAACTCAACACCCAAAGAACGAATAATCCAATCAAGAAATGGGCAGAAGATGGGAACAGACCTTTCTCTAAAGAAGACATCCACATGGCCAAAAGACACATGAAGAAGTGCTCTACATTAGGGAAATACAAATCAAAACCACAGTAAGATACCACGTCCCACCAGTTGGTGGGAATGCAAGCTGGTGCAGCCACTCTGGAAAACAGTATGGTGGTTTCTCAAAAAGTTGAAAATAGAGGTACCTTACTACTCAACAATTGCACTATGGGGTATTTACCCCAAAGACACAGATGTAGGGATTCGAAAGGGCACCTGCACCCCAATGTTTATAGAAGCAGTGTCCACAATAGCCGAACTATGGAAAGAGCCCAGATATCCATGAATGGATAAAGAATATGTGGTGTGTATCTACAATGGAATATCATGCAGCCATCAAAAAGGAAATCTTGCCATTTGCAATGACATGGGTGGAACTAGAGGGTATTATGCTAAGCAAAATAAGTCAATCTGAGAAAGAGAATTATCACATGATTTCACTCATATGTGGAATTTAAGAAACAGACCAGAGGATCATAGGGGAAGAAAGGAAAAAATAAAACAAGATGAAACCTGAGAGGGAGACAAACCCTAAGAGACTCTTAAAGGAAGCAAACTGAGGGTTGCTGCAGGGGAGGGAAAGGGAGGGATGGGGCAACTGGGGGATGGACATTAAGGAAGGCATGTGATGTAATGAGCGCTGGGTATTATATAAGATTGATTCTCACAGACCTATACCTCTGAAACCAATAATACATTATATGTTAACTAAAAAATAAAAATAAAAACTGTCTCTGTCTTACCTCAGCAGAAGTGACTCCAGCAGAGGATATCGCCCCTGCTTGTGAGCCCTGGACAGCACATACCCCCCCAGCTCCACTGCCCTCAGAAGAATTTAAGCACGTAGGGCTCACGAAGGCTGTTGTGTCAGTGCACACCCAGAAGGAGGAACAGAATTATGTTGATAACTTCTGGGAAAAGATCCTCTCATCGCCGTACAGATCCTGTCTTCGGAACGAAAGCAGAAGCAAAGCTAAACATTTGTATGTTCAAGGTAGTTGTATTTTTAAAACTATATTCATTTATCAATTTTATAAATTTGTGTAAGTACTGGGAGATGTGGAGTAAAGAAGAGGAGTTTTGCTTTTAAGAAAGTGGAAGATGATGATGGAATAAATTCATCTTAGCAATTTGTTTTCGAAGATCTTTCTTAGATCCTGGATCTGAGAAGATGATTTTCTAAGGAAAGTGATTGAGAGATACTGAAATAAGTTTATTTTACAACAGCTTTTATCTGGGATCTTGCTCATGTTTCCAGGAGCAGTGGGAGAGGACATAGTTACTGTTGACAAGTGTCTCTTCTTTCCTAATCTACTTATAATTACCTGTAAGTGGCCTTCCTGTCTTCTTTTTTGGTTTGAGTTTTTGATACTATGCCTCCCTCTCTATGGTCGCAGGAGACTCTGCTCCCAAGCAGCCCCGGTCAGCTGGCTGCAAGAAGGGGAAGCCCAGGCGGAAGAAACTGTCGGGGCCGTGGGACAGCAGGGACGCCCAGGACACCTTCTGGCTCCGCTTGGGAGGAGACGGCCAGTACAGGCAGCCCTGGGGCCCTTCCCTCGCCTCCGCTCCGCAGGCACCCGGCCTTCCCTTCCCGGCTGCCCTGATGGCTCCCGACCTGGCTCCTTACCTCATCCCAGCCCTGCCTTCTGTGGGAGGAGAGCAAGCAGTGTCCCTGACCGCACTCAACCGGCTGCCTAAGGCCACTTTATGGAACGACTTGCAGAATTTTCCCGCTCTCCCTTCTCCTTCTTTAGATACTGTGATGACCATTTTCTTGCCTGATCCCCCTGACTGTCCCCTGTTGTCACCATATGATTTCCTGGGAGCAGCGGGCTCTTCTGGAACGCCGCCCTCACTATCTGCAGTCGCTCCACACCTGGAGCCACTGTCCTCTGTCCCCAGCCGGAAGCGGGCGGAGGGAAAATGGGAGATGCCGCGTGGAGAGCACCCCTGCGTTAAGTCAAGGAGCAGCTCACCACTACAGCTAAACTTACTGCAAGCAGACATGCTCGGATCCTGTGAATCTTCAGATCAGACGAGAAGGGATATTTGCCCGGAAGCAAAGTATATAAGTGACGCTAACCTTCAGCACATGAGCAAGAACATAAATGTGGGTCCTTGTTAAAGTTCTTGCCCTGAGATCCACCACTGAAGGCTTAGCGGGTAGTTGACATCACGGCTGGGGTTGAAGCAGCTTTGTGTTCCAGAAATACGTACTGTATCTTCCTGGCTCCGTTTCAAAAGCTGGAATTAAAGAATCTGCTGTGTCCTAGTTTCTTAGACACTTTGTGAGGTTTGTTCCCAAAGTGCTGTCTTTCACATTTTCTATGTGAACTGAGTTTCCACCCCCTTTTAAAATTTGATATCCAGGATGCCTGGGTGGCTCAGTTGATTAAGCGTTCGACTCATGATTTCAGCTCAGGTCATGCTCTCAGGGTCATGAGATCGAGCCCCACATCAGGCTCTGTGCTGAGCAGAGTCAGCTTAAGTCTCCCTCTGCCCCTCCCCCTGCTCACATACACATGCTCTGTCTCTCTCTAAAATAAAGAAATAAAATATTTAAGAAAAATGATATCCAGTCATTAAACTTAACATACCCATTGCCTGTAAAATGTGTTTTCTTACTTACAGCTGGATTTGTGGGCGGTAAGGCAGGAGTAACCATACTAACAAGACCCGATGGGAGTGAGTGTGTTCCTACAGGCATGGCTGAGGGACACCAGATATGGACTGAGCCGGGAGGAGTCACTTTCTGCCCATGGCTTCTCAGTAAAGCAGGCAACTTCTAGTCCCACAGGAATGCACATCATTTTCAAAACCAAAAATTACAATGGTCATTTTCCTTTAACTTTTTATCTCTTTTACCTAAAAATCATTCTCAGATGTATGTATCCGGTTAAACTTGGGAATAGGATATTCCTATATTTAGGTATAGGATTCAAGACAAGTGTGAATTTTTACAGTTTTTCTTCAGTCTTCTTTTCAAGGGCTAATACCCTTTTTTGACAAATATTCACAATCTGATCATCCGAAACAAGAAAATACGCTGAAATTTCAAAGCCTGATATTAGTGTCCTTAGAAACGTGCAGGCAGTGTATGCCCGTGAGCGAAGCCGGCCTGTGCAGGAAGGCAGGGATGCGGGTGCTCTGGCCCTGGTTCGGTGTGTTAGCCGACCCAAGTCCGCCAGCCTCCCTTCTCTGTTCCTCACTTGGAAAATGAAGAGATTAATCCTCGCTGCCTTATTCTGAGGCTTAAACAAAGTAATATTCCTATAATCCTTCTTCCCAGGCACCATAAGCTCAGGATAGCTGGACTTCTGCTTTGTTCACGACTCTAGTCCCAAGTTTTGAGAACAGTGCTTAGAACTTACAAAACGTGCAGTATATATTTTTGGAATGACAAAAAAACATACAACCGTCTGGAGCCTGGTGCTCAAAAACCAGCAGTATCTTTAGTATTACATAGAAAGGGAGTATTAGTATTACATCGAAAGGTCAAAGCCACATTCTTGGGGACAGGCTGCACTGTTTGATCTGTCCCTTCTGTCTGCACTTTATTCCGTTTAACGTGAAGTTGAAGATCTGCCGGTTATTTTGTAATAGGATGCTTGAGAGGTTAAAATCTTTTCCGTGTCTTTACTTCCTGCAGCGCGTCTCGGGCAGTCGTGGGAAGAACCGTGGTTTTGCTGCCGGTGAGCTGTCCACGGCGTTACTCCACGAGGAGCCTCCATCCGGAGCGGGTTCTGCAGCATCAGGTAGTGGGTCAAAATGGTCAAAATGGTGAATTCTTCCAGCTCTATGGCCAGGAGATCCCTGTGCGATGGGCTGTCTGGCTTTGGCACTGGTGTGGAAGTAAAGTATTGTTTCTTTTTTCATAAGCTTTTTGGGGTACATTTACACACAAGAGAACTCACCAAATTTGGGTATACAAAACAAGAATTCTGACAAATATATACATTAGTGTCACGAGCACCACAGTTAGCATGTAGGACATTTCCATCACCTGGAGGCGTTCTCGTGTGACCCTTTACACTCGGCTTCTGCCCTGATGCTCCAGCTCCTGGCAACTGCTGATTCGCTTCCTAGCACTACAGTTTTGGTTTTTCTATAATGTCATGTCAGCCGAATCGTCCAGTGTGCAGCCTTTCGTATTCAGGGTCTCCCGGTTAACACAGTGCTGCCAAGATCCATCCTGACTGGTGCGTGTCGGTTGCTTGTCCCTTCTTAGGACGGAGCAGGATTAGATTGTGCGGAAGTCCGTTCCCCGCGTGCTGGTTATTCAGGTGCTTCCGGTTTGGGGCTATTATGAATCATGCTCCTGAAACATTTGAGTCTGCGTCCTTTCGTGGACATAGGTTTTCCATTTCTATTCGGTGAATATCTAGGAATGAAATTGCTAGGCTGTGTATTAAGTGTATGGTTAACTTTATTTTATTTTTATTATTGCAGTCTTGTTTGCATGCAATTCTCTGTTAGTTTCCAGTGTACGACATAGTGATTCAACAATTCTGTCCGTTATGCGGTCCTCCCCTTGCTAAGGGTGGTTACCATCTGTCCCCATACAACATTATTACAGTATTATTGGCTATGTTCCCTGTGTGGCACTTTTCATCTCCGTGACTTATTTGTTTACGACTGGAAGTTTGCACCTCTTAATCCTCTCACCTATGTTGCTTCTCCCCCAAGCCCCTGCCCTTGGCAACCACTAGTTCTTTATATGTATGATCTGTTTCTAGTTGGTTGGTTGGTTCTTTTGTTTTTTAGATTCCACATACAAGTGATACAAGTTGTGTCTTTCTCTGACTGACTTCACTTAGCGTAATACCCTCTAGCTTATCCATGCTGTTGCAGCTGACAGGATCTCATTCTTTTTTGAAGGCTGAGTAACATTCCAGTGCATGTGTGTGCGTGCGCATGAATGTGTGTGTGTGCATGAGTGCTCATCACATCTCTTCTTTTTAAGGTTTTTAATTCCAGTATAATTGTAGCCATATATTATACTATATAGTGTATATACTATATAGTAAACTAGTAATGTACAGCATTAGGTTAGTTTCATGTGTACAATAATAGTGATTCAACACTTCCATATAATACCCAGTGCTCATCACAGCAAGTATGCTCCTTAATTCCCATTCCCTGTGTCTCCCCATCTGCCACCCATCTCCCCTCTGGTGACCATCAGTTTGTTCTCTGTAGTTAAAGAGTTTGTTTCTTGGTTTGTCTCTCTTTTTTTTTCTCCTTGGGTCTTTTGTTTCTTAAATTCCACATGAGTGAAATAATATGATATTTGTTTCTCCCTGACTTACTTTGTTTAGCTTTCTACTCTCTGGCTCCATCCATGTTGTCACAAATGGCAAGATTTCATTCTTTTTTATGGCTGAGTAATATTCTGTTGTGTATATATATACACACCGCCTCTTCTTTATCCTTTCCTCTGTCGATGGACACTTAAGTTACTTCCATATCTTGGCTATTGTGAATAATGATACAGTGAACATGGAGGTGGATGTGTCTTTTCAAATTAGTGTTTTTATGGAGGCTTTTTAAAATTTTAATTCATTTATTTGAGAGAGAGAGAGAGCAGGAGCAGAGGCAGAGGGAGAAGCAGACTCCTCACTGAGCCGGGAGCCTGACATGGACTGATCTCAGGCCCCTGGGACCACAACTTGAGCGAAAGGCAGAGGCTTAGCTGACTGAGCCACCCAGGCACCCCAGTGGGATTGTTCTCTTAATTTGTCTTTCAGCTACTTCATTATTAGTATATAGAACGTGACATAGTTCCCTGTATTAATTTTGTGTCTCACAACTTTACTGAATTTATTTTTTCTAATAGTTTCTTTTGTAGTCTTTGGGGTTTTCTATATATAGTATCATGCCATCTGCAAATAATGACGTTTTATTTCTTCCTTGCTAATTTGGATGCCTTTGATCTCCTTTTCTTGTCTGATTGCTAAAGCTAGGACTTCCAGTACCATGTTGAATAAGAGCTGGATGGGATACCTGGGTGGCTTAGTTGGTTGTCTGCCTTTGGCTTGGGTCATGATCCCAGGGTCCTGGGATTGAGTCCCATGTCAGGCTCCCTGCTCAGCAGGGAGGCTGCTTCTCCCTCTACTTACTGCTCTCCCTTCTTGTGCATGCGCTCTTGCGCTCTCGCTCTCTCTCTCTCTCTCTCTGACAAATAAATAAGATCTTGAGTAAAAAGTTGGGGCATCTTTGTCTTGTTTTTGATCTTAGAATGAAAGCTTTCAGTTTTTTCACCATTGAGCATGATGTTAGCTGTGGGTTTGTAGACTTCATTATGTTGAGGTATGTTCTCAACATAATGGGAGTTTTTATCGTGAATGGATGCTGAATTTGTTGGGAGTTTTTATCGTGAATGGATGCTGAATTTTGTCAAATGCTTTTTCTACAATTATTGAGAGGATTGTGTGGTTTTTATCCTTTATTAGTGTGGTATATATCATGTTGACTGATTTGCAGATACTGAACTATCCTTGCATTTCTGGAATAAATCCCACTTCATCATGGTGAATGATCCTTTTAACATATTGTTAATTCAGTTTACTAGTATTTTGTTGAGGATTTTTGCATCTACATTCATCAGGGATATGGACCTGTAGTTACTTGTTTTATAGTGTCTTTGGACTGGGTATCAAGGTAATGCTATCCTCATAGAATGAGTTTGAAAGCTTTCCTTCCTCTTTGATTCTCTGGAATAGTTTGAGAATAAAAGGTATCTGCTCTTCTTTAAATGTTTGGTAGAATTAGGAGTACCTAGCTGGCTCAAGCAGTGGAACATGCAACTCTTGATCTCAGAGTCATGAATTCAAACCCCACATTGGGTATAGAGATTACTTAAATAAATAGAACTTTAAAAAAATTTTTAAATAAATGTTTGGTAGAATTCACCTGTGACGCCATCTGGTTCTGAACTTTTGTTGGTTGAAGGGTTTTGATTACTGATTCATTTTCATTACAAGTAATCAGTCTGTTCATATTTTTATTTCTTCCAGGTTTTGTTTTAGAAGTTTGTATGTTTTTAGGAATTTATCCATTTCTTCCAGGTTGTCTAACTTATTGCATATGATTTCTTGTAGTAGTGGATTTTAATCTTTTGTATTTTTGTGATGTCAGTTGTTAACTTATCTTTCATTTCTGATTTTATTTATTTGATGATTCTTTCTTTTTTCTTGGTGAGTCTGACTAAAGTTTTAGCAGTTTGTTTTTTTCTTTTTGAAGAACCACCTCATGGTTTCATCAATCTTTTCTCTGTTTTCTTAGTCTCCATTTCATGTATTTCCACTTTGACCTGTATTTACTTCTCCCTACTAACTTTGGGCTTTGTTTGCTCTTTATCTGTTTCCTTTAGGTGTTATGGCTATATTGTTTTGAGATTTTTCTTGTTTTCTTGAGGTAGGCCCTTATTGCTATAAAATTGCCTCTTAGAACTGCTTTTGCTGCTTCCCGTTGGTCCATTGTGTTTACGTTTTCATTTGTCTCCATGTGTTTTCTTATTTCCTCTTTGATTTAACCAATTGGTTAATTGGTTTTTTAGTAGTATGTTATTTAGCCTCCACGTATTTGTGTTTTTTCCCAGTTTTTTCCTGATAATTAATTTCTAGTTTCATACCCCTGATTCTGTATCTTATCAATTTCTGCTCTAATCTTTATTATTTTCTTCTGTTTACTTTGGATTTTTTTTGTTCTTTTTCTGATTTCTTAACCTGAGAGCATTGCTTTGGAACTGTTTTTTTCCTTCCTAAATATATACAATTGATGCTTTTAATTTCCCTTTAAACACTACTACATTCTTCCAATTTTTTATTTATTTATTTAAGAAAGCATGAGCAGGGGGAGGAGCAGAGGAAGAGGGACAAGCAGACTCTGTGCCAAACACGGAGCCAATGTGGGGCTTGATTCTACAACCCTGAGATCACGACCTGAGCCAAAATCAAGAGTCCCACGCTTAATCAACCGAGCCACCCTTTTTAAACAATCTTTGGTAGCTAGGTCAGTGATACATTTTTAGTCAATTTTTATATATGTGGTATGCGATAAGGGTTGATGTACCTTCTTTGCATTTGGAGCTTCAGTTGTTCCTGTCCCATTTGTTGAAAAGATTAGTCTTTTCCCCTGTTGAATTACCTTGGCACCTTTGCTGAGAATAAATTGGCCATACAGGTTGGGTCCATTTGTAGACTCTCTTTTCTGTTCTATTTATCTTTATGGCTAGCTTTATGGTAATACCATATTCTTTTGAGTAATAGAGCTTTCAAATAAGTCTTGAAATCTGATAGGGCAATTCTTCCAACTTAATTCTTATTTTCAAAGTAATTTTGGATAGTATAGGTCCTTTGTCCATATAAATTGTAGAATCAGTTTCTTAGTTTCTACAGAAAGTCCTGCTGGGATATTTATTGACATCATAGACCAATTTGGAGAGAATTATCACCCTAATAGTACTGAGTCTTCTAATCCACAAGCATAATGTATTTCTTATTTATGTAGGTCTTTAATTTTTCTCAGCACCATTTTGTAGTTTCCAGGGCACAAGTTTTACACATACTTTGCTAAATTTATCCCTAAGGATTTCATTTATTTATGCTATTGTAAAGGGCATTGTAAAATTTCAATTTCCAAGTATTTTTTTTTCTAAAGATTTTATTTATTTGACAGAGATCACAAGTAGGCAGAGAGGCAGGCAGAGAGAGAGAGAGAGAGAAAGGGAAGCAGGCTCCCCGCTGAGCGGAGAGCCCAATGCAGGGCTCAATCCCAGGACCCAGAGATCATGACCTGAGCCGAAGGCAGAGGCTTTAACCCACTGAGCCACCCAGGCGCCCCCAAGTATTTGTTTTTGGCATATACAAATCTAACTGAATTTTTTTTTGAGCTTGTATTTTGCTATCTTGCTAAACTCATTAGTTTTAGTAGCTCTTTTGTAGATTCTGTAGGACTTTTCTATACAGACAGTCTTGTTTGCAAATACAGCTTACGTCTTCTTTTCTGATCTGTATGTCTTTATTTAGGACTGTTAGGACCCCTAATATTGAACAAGAAATGGTGAGACTGATACTTTTATCTTATTAGCAGTCTTAGGGGAAAAGCAGGGAGAATTTCACCATTAAGTATGATGTTAAATGTAGGTTTTTCTTAAAAGCCTTTTATCAGTATAGTTGAGGAATTCTTTTCTACTGCTTGTTTGCTGAGATGATTTTTTTGCATCTTTTGAGGTAATTATATGTTTCTTCTCCCTTATTTCTGTTAAGATATTACACTAATTTTCAAATATTAAACTTTGTATTTGGTCATGCTATTTTATCCTTTATATATATGTATATAATACATATATACACACATTTTAGATTTCACTTACTTTTTTGATATATGTTTATATATATATAGATAGATAGATAGATAGATTTTATTTATTTATTTATTTGACAGAGAGGGAGATCACAAGTAGGTAGAGAGCCAGGCAGAGAGAGAGGGGGAAGCAGGCTCCCTGCTGAGCAGAGAGCCCGATGCCGGGCTGGATCCCAGGACCCTGAGATCATGACCCAAGCCAAACGTAGAGGCTCAACCCACTGGGCCACCCAGGCACCCCTATCCTTTTTATATATTGTTGGATTCTCTTTCTAAGATTCTGGTAAGGATTATCACACTATTACAGGAAATATGGGCCCTTTGTCTTCTTTTCTTGTAATATCTTTGTCTGGTTTTGGTATCAGGGTGATGCTGGCCTAAAAAGTAAGTTGAGAACTGTTCCCTCTCTTCTCTTTTCTGGAAGAGTTTATATTGAAATGATATTATGTCTTCCTTGTATGTTTGGTAGAAGTCATCAGTGTAGCTGTCTGGGCCTGAAGTTTTCTTAGGAGAAGGTTTTTGGCAACAAATTTAATTTCTTTTATAGATATGGGCTACTCAGTTCATCTCTGTCTTTTTGAGTGATGTTTGTGATTTGTATCTTTCAAGGAGTTTGTCCATTTCATCTAAGTTGTTGAATTTATTGACATAAAGTTGTTTATAATATTCCCTTATCCTTTTTAAGTCTGTAGAGTCTATAGGAATGTCTTCTCTCTTATTACTGATGTTAATTTTCTTCGGATCGTTCTGGCCTTATGGTTCACAATTTTATTAACTTTTCGAAGAAACAATTTTGGTTTTACTGGGGTTTATTTTCCTATTGTTTTCTGACTCTGTATCTTATCAATTTCTGCTCTAATCTTTATTATTTTCTTCTGTTTACTTTGGATTTTTTTTTTCTCTTTTTCTGATTTCTTAACCTGAGAGCATTGCTTTGGGACTGTTTTTTTCCTTCCTGAATATAAACAATTGATACTTTTAATTTCCCTTTAAGCACTACTACATTCCTCAAATTTTGATGTATTTTCATTCAGTCCAAAATATCTTAAAATTTCTGTGTTTTCTTTTTCTGGCCATGAGTTATAAAGATGTTTTTAATTTTGTAATATTTGGGGCTGGCCCCAGGTATTTTACTGGTTTCTAACTTAATTACAGTCAGAAAACATTGTCTATATTTTTAAAAATTCACTGAGACTTATTTAATGGTCCAGAATTTGGTCTATTTTGGTAAAAGTTTCATGTGCACTCGAAAAGCATGTGTGGTTTTCACAAAAGACATCTCTTCTGTAAATGTAAGTCACATCAAGTTGGCTAATAATGTTGATCTAGTTTTCTGCATTCTAACTGATTTTGTTTTATCAGTTACTGAGATAGAGCTGTTAAAATGTCCAAATACAGTTTTGCATTAGCCTATATCTTATGTTTCAGTTTTTGCTTCATGTATTTTGATGCTTTTATGAGGTACATACACATTCAAGATTGTTAGGCCCTTTTGATTAATTGATCTCTTTATAATGGAATGTACTTTGCTTTATATCTACTTAAATATCGGTGTATCCACTCCAGCTTCATTTTGATTAGTGTTTATCTGGCATATTTTTTCCATTTTTTTTACTCTTATCTGTATATTTAAAATTGTTTTCTGATAATCAGCATATGGTTGGGTGTTGGTTTTTTAATTCGTATTACAGTCCCTGCCTTTTAATTAGAATACTTAGACCATTTACATTTAAGGTGATTATTTATATGGTCAAGTGTAAATAAAATCTTCCATCTTGCTGCTTATTTTATGTTTTTCTCCTCTGCTCTTTCTTTTTTTTCCTCCTCCCTCTTTCTTTTTGATAATTATGTATTTTTAATGATTTTTTTCTCTCCATTGCTAGCTTCTCAACTATACCTCTCATCTTTTCTTTTTTAGTCATTACTCTAGGATTTACAAGTTCATTTTTTATCTATCATAGTTAACCTTCAGACCTTATATGTATTTTCATCTTTATGTCTAAGAACCTTAAAAGGGTACTTCCATTTCCCCTTCATGTTCTGTGCTATTTTTGCTTACAAAGAAATATTTTTACGTGTATTATAAACCCCACAATAAAATTGTTATTGTTGTTGCTTTAAGCAATTACCTTTTAGGGAGGTTTTTTTTTAAATGAGGAAAAACATCTTTTATATCTGCCCATATAATTTAGTACTTTTGGATTTTTTTGTTTGTTTTATTATTTCAAAGTTGGTGAAAAGGATCTAGAAAGATCAGATGTAAGATAAGAAAAGAATGATCTGCAAAGCTCCATAGCAGCCATAAAGGGACGGGCCTTTATGGATGGATGGATGGATGGATGGGTAACTTCTCTGCTGTAACAGGAAGAAGTGAGGAAAGAGTGTAGATATGAGTAAGCTTACATCTAGTGTCAGGATAATGAATTCTGTTTCTAACAGATGAGAGTGAGGGAGCAGAGGCCTGGGGCAGCCTGGCGTGCTGGCCAGAGACCGTAGCAGAATTACCCAGCATCTGGATGATCCTTTTGGTGATGATGAACCAACGTACCCTATTATATGTGACTTTTCTCCATACCTTTGGCTACTAGGGTTGACATAAGAATAGAATTCACAGTTGGCTTTATGAGAATTGACATTTGGGTAGTTGTAAGAAGTCAGAGGGAAGAAGAAATCTCGGCTATTGCAAAGCACGTTACTGAACGATGGGGGCTGGGCTCTGAGCTGAAGGGCCGAGGCACGGTTTCATATTTGTACGTGGCACACTTGAACAAGCAGACGAGCTAGTAAAGCTGAGTGGGGGGTTAGCGATTGAGAGATGGAGGTGACGCGGAGCAGCCGCAAATGATGATGAGGAGCGAGGTATGGCCTTGCGCGCAGTCATCACGGGAGGAGTGACGGGGATCTAGGGAAGGCGGAGGAGCTGGGAGGTGAGGTCACCCAGGACCGTGGCTGGGCTGTGTGGGGACAGACTGTCAGCTGATGGCCAGAGTCTTTGAGGAGGAAGTTTGGCAAATCAGCCCCTAAGATTTATCTCCTAACCTGTCGCTGTTGCTCATCTGTGACAGGAAGCAGGGACAGCAGTGTGGACTTCGCTAGTACTGATCGTCCTGAAACCACCTCCAACGGGCAGCAGTCTGAGGACGCACAGGAAGAGGAAACATTTCCCGGTTTAGCTGAAGAGGCCATGTGGAGAATGATAAAGCAAACTCCTGAGCGCGTTCTCATGACGTACCAGGTACCTGAGAGGTAAGAACGCACCTTAGGAGGCCCACTTTTATGAGTTTTGTTTCATGATTTCTTAAGTATGTTGTTTAATACAAAATGATTTTCAAATTATGTTTTTATACATGCTCTTAGAGAACCAGATTTTCACATTCACTCATTTGAAGTCAGATGATGAGTGGGCCTAGGACAGTGGCCACGGTGCCAGTGCCGCACACACGCTCGGGTCCACACTGAACCCACATGTGCATCGTGAGACCAGAAAGCCGTCAGACAGCGCTTCCAAGAGGGCGCACAAGTACCAGAACTTCTCTCTCTAGACTCTGAATTTTTCCGCATTCTGCAAGAGAGGAGCTCAGGGAAATCTGTTTCCTCTCGAGCACTGTGTAGATGCTTTCCACCAAGAAAAAGCGCTCTAGCTTCACCCATTGACAAAGAGTGGATTCGGTTATTTTTTAACACGCACATTATATATTAGCAAGAGATAGAAAGTATATCACAAGCCCAGAAGTGCTTTTCTTGGATGACGGAAGAACCCTGTGCCTTATTCAGGACTAAGGTTGCTCGTTTGTCCTCAGGGTGACAGAGGCTGTACTGAGAGAGGACCTGGAGAAGCTGGCGGGCCTGCGGGGGCGGCAGCCCCGGTTCTCACGCGGCCAGAGGGAGGAGCTGGCCAAGGTGCACTCTTGGATTCAGAGCCAGACTGTCCCTCAAGGAATAGGCATCCAAGTAAGCACCGTGACAACAGCTGTGCTGTGTGATGTCTCTCTGTGCCAGGCAGTGCCCGAGGCACTTCATACGCATCGCACCATCCCACTGATAATTACAGTCCTCACAGATGCTTCTACCTCACCACCGAGCAGCAAAGTAACGTGTACAGATATTAAATCATTTATACACGGTCGCACAGTCCCGCTGACTTTGAATGCCGGTCTTTTGGAGGGCAAGTGTGCTTCCTGGCTGGAACGCTGCAGGGCCCCTGCTTTGAAGTATGGCTGGCGGGGAGGCGAGGAGTAAGAGATGTGCGTTTCAGATATGCAGGTGTGTTTGAACGGAGTTCAAACTCAAGATGTGGGATTCACACTGCAGGGAGTATTCATACCTAGCAGGATTTTCCACGAGGCCCGGGGGCTTTGGCGGTTAACGAGATCTTCTCAGTGAGAGCGCGTGCAAGCGGCCTGGCCAGTGGAGCTCTGGTTTGCCCGCGGCCCCTGTGGTGGCTCTGTGGAACCGTTGTGACACTTGTACCAGGAATGAGGCCTTTATTCCCTCAAGTGTCAAGCCGTGGATGTGGGAGGTGACAACGTGGGGAGTTAAAAACTATAGCAAGAGAAGAAAGCTGGGTGTTCAGAACAGTGTAGTGTCAAGGCTGCTGAAGTAAACAGGTGCTGGGATCTCCCTCCCTCCTTTTTAAAGAACAGAACGCGTTCCCGCAGCCGGCGTCTGGTTAGCTGTGGCTTTCCTGAAAAGCAGGAGCGGAGCCTGCTCCTCATTTCAAGTGTCTTCGTTCCTAAAACACTATTTTTATGCTTTTTGAATAGGAGAGTAAATGAATGAGCCCCAAAGTAATTTAAGCAACAATTGTGTAAACAATTGTCCTGTTCCTTCTCACAACAATTGGGAATGAACTGTCACGTGGGCTCTTCTTAGACACACACTGAATAAACTGGGGACTAGACGTAAGGTACCTGGCCACCATTTTACTGCTTTAAACCTTCCAGATGACATTACGTCATGGCGCCCACTCTTGTTCTTTCTCGGAGGGCTGCGTCACTTGTGAAAGCCGGGACTCCCTGGGCGACACCGCGGAACCCTGTGGTCAAGCTGCAGCAGCAAACAGCAGATGAGTGGCCGTGGAGGCGCCCCCGCGGGGACCCGCTGGACAACCAGACCTTCTCGTGCGGGACGGGAGGGAGGTGTTGTGAGAAATAAAGTCTCCTCGTTCCTCATCCAAAAAAAAAAAAAAAAAAAGACTCTAAGTGACCATGGACTTGTCACTCAATGTTACGGTTTTCCCTTCTTGATTTTTTAATAGGCATTGTTTTTCTGAAGCAAACGCCGTGTATCATCTTCTATGTCCTCGTTCCGGAGGTATTAAAGCTGTCAGCTAGGTGTTTTTTCTAGTTCTGCCATCCTCTGAGGAGATCGGATGGCCTCTAGAGAGGTGTGTGCACAAGCGGCACCCGAAATCCGCGGTAGTCACAATTACAGCCAGAAATAGCCCCCAAACCTGGCTACCTTCATTTCCTTCTGGTGTTACAGAAATCACTTTCCCTGTGAGAGGACTTGACATCCTACCTGCAGGCCGTCTGCTTTTCAGAATGGTTCCCAGAAATGTACTTTCCTCTGGTCCTCGTGCAGCTTGGCCTTTCCCTCTGTAATTCAGGTGAAACGTTCTCCTTTGCCCACAACACGGGTCACTTTGGTGTCTACCAGTAGTAACAAATACCACCCATCGGTACACCGGAAATACCTGCTTGTTGGGGTTGGATTTTGAGCTTTGTTCTTGTAGACGCCTTTCCTTTTAATTCTCCACCTTCCACTGAAGTTCCCAAAGTCCTGCCCTCACGGTGAATCTACTCACCATGAGCTTGTTCCTCGGAAGCTGAAGTTAGCTTTTGCGTGTGTGACGTTCAAACAGAGAGAGCATCTCGCTCAACCGGTGGTATTCCCCTTTCTGATGTTTTTGTTTTTAAAATAATGACTAAAAAGTTTCAGAACTCATGTAAAAAATAATAATTGTTCTTTCATGCCTCAGTGATTTAATGTTGTCTCGCCCAAAATTAACAGTTAACTCTTTCTTTCCAACCAATTTACACAAGAGGTCTGGCTATCTTTGCCGGAAGTCTGTAAGTGCCACGAAGGGCTGCGTGGGGACAGCAGCGGTCCACGGGGACAGCAGTGGCCTGTGGGAGCTCCGCCGTCCTCGCAGGCGTGCAGAAGCAGTCAGAGATCGGTGCTTCCTACGCGGCCATAATTGTGTCTTCAAGGAAGTGAGTGGGTTGTTTGCTTGGTAAGTTCGCTCCCTGCTCTTCAGAGAAGTCCGTGGTTCCTGCCCAGACTCTGGGTGACGTGTGACCCACACAGATCAGAAAGAGGACCAGAAGCCAGTAATGGAGCAGCAGTAACCTTTCATCTTTTATCTAACAGACTAACTGAGCTTTCTTTTTTTGTTTTATTTTTTGTTTTGTTTTTAAGAAAACACTCTTCCTCCTTTCAAGTTTTATACTTTTTTGTAAAAGTGTATCATGATAATGATTAGGAGACTTGACCTTTTTATCTGTGATTCCATGATGACTGCTGGGCCCTGATTCTCAATTCCCGTAGCTCGGGTTTCCTTTCTAAAATGGGTTTTCCTGGAAGGCAGTTCTGTGCATCCGAGCCATTTTCAAATGCTGAGCTGTTCTGTGCAAGCGTTGCGGCATTAGGACAGGGGAGCCCTCGTGCTCTGCTCCGTCCTGATGGCTGAGCGATTTCTGAGCCCTCATCGTGGCAGTCAGGTGGTGTGGCATTTTTGCCCTTGGTGAGAAATCAAATTTTAAAAAACTGACCAGCCCAGATGTTGTCCATCAGTGTACTCTTCGTGATCTTCTGCAGGGACAAAAATTTTAATCTGCATAAATCAGAAATGACACGTGGCTGTCAGAGGTCACGCAGCTTCGTGCAGCACGTTTTGTACCTTACGTTCTCAATCGTGGAAGCATCTCTTTTTCAGTCTTTCTGGTATTGGTTTTATCTCACTTCGCTGATCTCTTTGCCTTAGCACACATTTTATGGAGTGCATGTGACACCGGACTCGGTATGAAACTGGTGCTTGCTGTAGGCAGACCTGTAATACCGCATATAACTTTCGTATGTTGACAAGTAGCTTAGTTGTTGGCGTATGTAGGGATTGGACCGTGACACTCGCGCTGCTGGAGCAGGGAGGAGGCTCAGCAGTGATGCTGCTGCCCCCCAAGGGGGCTGTGCCCACTTTTACACTTCGTTGTGCAAGTTTATTAACTTTTTGTATTAATAACTATAGGAATTGATAATAAAAACGTGTATCATAGGCTTTGACGTTTACACAAATATTACCCAAAAGGCTGCATTTTCTTGGGTAGGAGGTCAGGATTTATGAAAAACAGAATGCTGTGTGAACGGAGTTGTTTTGCAATGAAGTAAAACTTCATTATAATTCTCAAGGTCAATTTAATCTAAATTGAAATTTTATTTCAGCTGAATTTATAATTAATTATATGAATTTACTTGTTTTTAATGGTTATTAATACCTCAATCAGGTATCTTTTTCAAGTAAAAACAAATAAACTGTGTACATGTAGAACCTGACATATTTTTGCGCTGTGTCAATAAACTTTTTCCCTGAATATGTATTTTTATCATTATGAAATGTTTACTAAGAGGCATTGCAAGGTGCTCAGATGAACGTTGGTTTTCTCAGCAGCACCGCGTGTGCGGTCGCGGCATCTGAGCTCCTGCTGTGCTGGCGAGTCCCTCCCCGCCCCCAGCCCTCCGGCAGCCCTGTGACACCGCCCGTGGGGTCCTCAGCGTCTGTGCATCTTGTCAGCGCTGTCGTAACGCCTGACTCCGAATTCAGTGTCAGACGTGTTCTGTCCGGTTCCCTAGAGCACACGTGTGCTTCACGAAGTGTGTGGGACACTTTGTGGCAGCAACAGAAATCTCAGAGTTAAAACATGGGTCGAGATCCCGAAGCCCAGACTAGATGTTAGAGGCTTCAGGTCCGTCGCCCCTTCCTGCAGCAGAACAGTAATCCCGGGGAGAAGAAACAGCCGAGTGCTTATCCCGGGCGCGGGGCTCTAACAGGAGCTGCTCCAGGTGCTTTCTGTGAATTTTTAATGTTCGCAGCCATGTGAGAGAGAGAGAGAGAGAGAGAGAGAGAGGGAGAGAAGCATTGCTCGAACCCTCATTTTGCAGCCCAGCCACGGGGTGGAGGGAGCCCTCCCCTGGTGGACGACTCGCCCTGCGCGGGGGGGGGGGGGGGGGGCAGGGGTGTGAACGTTTGAATCCGACCCTGGCGCCCCATCCGCAGGGGTCATCGCCCCTACCCCTGAAACACAGGCCAGGGTTCCCAGTTTCCCCGCCCTGGAATTCCTCCGAGGCTCTTTCTGGTATCGTAAATATGAAACAGTCTTGTGGTGCCAGCGTTGTGCGTCGGGGAACGAGCATAGCTTCATTTCTACAGCGCGAGATACCAGTGTTACCACGGCCACTTAATGTCCACATGGTCCCTGAGGTGACGCATCCGTTCTTCGTTCTTCGAGCTTGAGACATTTTTCCCTGTAGATTTGTAGATTTGTCCTTGAGGTCTTAAATCCAGGAAGTGGAAGCTTTCCCTTTTTTTTTTTAAGATTTTATTTCAGAGAGAGAGCGGGCACACACACGTGCTCGTGCAAGGGGAGGGGGTGGGGCAGGGGCAGAGGGAGAAGCAGACCCCACTGAGCAGGGAGCCCTGGGGGACCTAGAGCTTGATCCAGGGACCCTGGGATCATGACCTGAGCTGAAGGCAGCCGCTTAACTGACTGAGCCACCCAGGCACCCCTGATTTTTTAAGATTTTATTCATTTATTTGAGAAAGAGAATGTGTGAGCAAGAGAGCACAAGCAGAGGGAACAGGAGAGGGAGAAGCAGGCACCCCACTGAGCTGGGCAGGGGCTCCATCTCAGGACCTGAGATCCTGACCTGAGCTGAAGGCAGCCGCTTAACTGACTGAGCCACCCAGGCACCCCACTGACATTTTTTAAGTAATAACATAAGTTGTTATTTTTAAGGTTGAGAGGACATGGAGGAAAGATAATGTTTAAACAATTTGTAGTTTAACTCTCTTAACTAAATTTTACTTTTGCTTCTGTTCACTTACTAGCTTTACTTTTTAAATTTTCAGAGAATTCAAGGATAAATTGATGAAAAGAAAAGTAGTAAATTTTCAGGACACACTTGTAAGTAAAATGACCACTCATGATATTTGCAAAACATAGAGGATTTATTTTCCAAATAATAATGAACAGGGTTAGGTTTTTTTTTTCCTATACTATTTTCAAATCAGACATTTTTGTTTTTAACTTTGTAAGATTATTATTTTTGGTTGACTAGTAGATGTTCATTTCACTTCAGACACAGTATTTCCAGAAGCATTCAGAAGGAGACCCACGCTTCTTATCTTGTTTCCTGTATCTGGCCAAAAGGTGACTCAGGAAAATGTTGGGATCTCGTCCAGAGAAGGCTTGAAACTAAACCCACAAACAAACAAAAAAATAGGTTATCAATGAATTAAGATTCCTACAAGTAAGAGGAACTGTAGTTAAGACTTAGGACCTGTGAAAAGTGTCTGCTCTGTCATGTGGTGTGTAATTGCACTAGGAACCTGGAGTGTGGTGGTTCTGGAAGGGCGTCCAGCCCGCTGATGGCCGTGAAGTTCTTCAAGCCCTCACTGACCCATCTCTATTGAAATACTTGGTCAGTAACACGTTCTGTCCATTTATTATCTTCTTCGTGAAACAGATCTTGTATTACCCCTGAAATGAACTTCTCTTGAAGCGTGGGCCCTGAGTTTTGTCGCTACTGCAGAATGGCACGAGCAGATCCTACTAATCACCTTTGTGATTTTAGAATCTTTAGCCATATTCCTTCTACTCAGAAGAATATAAACCTGTGAATGATGACTTTTACTTCGTCCCCTGCAGACACCACACTGACCCCTGCTGGGTGGTTTCGCCCCGCTGGGACCTCAGGCAGTGTCTGCCGTCTCTGGGATGGAGTGTGTCTGGTATATTTTTATGAGGATGCTGGTGGGTACTACACCAAAAAAGAAGTCTCTGGCCAAAATGTTTGGGAAGTTCTTGATTAAAGTTAAATAAGTTTACCTCGGGATTTCCTGGAGGTTTTGGTGTGCTGACATAACACAGAATCACCGAGGCGGGAGAGGCTAGAACAGTGGGCATCGTCGATTGGCTGCTGGGACTGGTGTACCCACAAACCCTTCGGGAAGCACTTAGAGTTTGGGGGTCTTGGTGATGATGGTCAAGTGTAGACTTGCCTTTCAGCATCTGAGGCCCTCCGGGAATTGCGTGCCATTTCTAAGCATCTACCATTATCATTCACCAATTCCCCATCCCACTCTTTCCCCCACACCCAGGGTACCACCCGTGCCCTGCCCTCTAGCGCCCATGCTCCACCTGCGTGTCTGAGCGCAGCGCTCCTCCACTTAGACCCTACACCCAGCGGCTTGAATGCGCCTACGAGTCACCCGGGGTTCCTACTAGGACAGGGATTTTGACTCCATATGAGATTCTGCATTTCTCACGAGCTTCCCAGTGACACCAGGGCTGCTGGCCCCGGGCCACATGTGGGGATGATGAAAGAGCTTGCACAGGGATAACAGACTGGAGAGTAGGGACTTTATCTATTATTCATTCCCTTAAACTTATTACAGTAGTTTTTACCCAAAACAGGCTCTGGGCAAATGCTTGTGGTCACATTTAATACGGATCAGAATTTAGGAAAAGTAATGCTTTGAAATAACACCGATTGGCCAGTTACTTGAAGGGATGATTTCCACCCAGGACACCACCCAGTTCAAGAATTCAGGATCCTCTAAAGTCAAGGTATAAAATGCTTCACCTAACTGTCAAATAGAGTCACTTACGTTTTTCATACTTCCTCTAGTGTTAGCAATTTCGGTACCGAGACCTGGAAAACAGTATTTGGAAACCATTCATCATCAGATCTGTGATTTCCGGTTTACGCTTGTTTTTCTTAGAATATTACTAAGTCACATCTAATTTCTGATTGTCCTGTTTTCACGCCACAGTGATGTTTCCTTGAAGGCCGCTGGGCAGGGCCCCTGTTCTTTCTTGCTGACGGGAGTCCACAAAGGGCGCTGCATTCTCCCCAAGAAGTTAGCAGCTCAGTAGTTTATTGGAAACATTTTAAATGAATGAACTTCTTTCTAGTAAAAGGTTCCATTTGGGGGCGCCAGGGTGGTTCAGTCAGTTAAGTGTCAGACTCTTGATTTGGGCTCAGGTCCTGAACTTGGGGTCAGGCTCTGCTGCGCTCAGCGTGGAGCCCGCTGAAGATCGTCCTTCTCTCTCTGCCCCACCCCCACCCCCTTCTCTAGGGGGAACAAAAAGGGCTTCATTTCATTTCCAGAATATCCTGGGAATTTGTGTCTGTGCATAGAGTACAGTCAGAGAAAACAGTAAAAGCGGACAGTTTATTGGTGGCTGTGTGTGACTGTGGGGAGCTGTTTACTTGGCCTGTCTCATTGCCTTCACAACAGCCCTCTGAGGTGGTGTTTGTCCAAATCCCGCCTACTGATAAGAAACTAGGTACCAGGTGATTAAGGAGTTTGCTTAAGATTTTAGCAAGAAGGAAAGCAGGATTTCAAATTGCACTTACTGGAAACTGGGATAACACCCTCCTTCCCCTCCATATAAATCCATACGGGGGGGGGGAATATATATATACATATATATTTTCCCCCCCGTGTGTATGTGTGTGTGTGTGTGTGTGTGTGTGTGTGTGTGTGTATATATATATATATATATATATATAAAAGCTGGGATGGCAAGGAGAGCACGATGCTTGCAAGGAGTTGGTGAGAAAGAGAAAACACAAGATTGCAGAGCAGTCTTGACACCAGGAGGGGAGAGTGTCAGGCAATTTATTAGCCTGTTTTATAGGTCATCTTTCTCTTCCAAAACAGGTTTTTACCTCATCTAGTGGAGGAGAATAGAGAGTAATTCAGTAGCAATAAAATCAGACCACCGATCCATGCAAGAATTACTTTACCTGCCTTCCTGAGACCATCACCCCTCTCTGCCCCTGACATCTCCAGCAGCATTTGCAGGAGGGCCACTCTTT
This sequence comes from Martes martes, assembly GCF_963455335.1. Lineage (NCBI taxonomy): Eukaryota > Metazoa > Chordata > Mammalia > Carnivora > Mustelidae > Martes > Martes martes. Next base: position 185,915,743 of record NC_137891.1, on the reverse strand, counting down.
CCAGTTCATCCAGGGGTGATCTCACGTCTCCATCAGGTGCTACATAGAGTAAAATAGAGGTTAGTAACGCTGTTCATCCTTCAGTGACTTGTTCCCTATTGTGTTCCGGGGGGCTCTGGGGCAGGGAGGGAATACTAGGGAAGCCTCCAGTGCTGTGTTCGTGAGTTGTCATTGGTATCTCGACAGAGAGGTGGGGAGGCTACGGTCCAATTTGCAAGCCGGCAGCACAGAAAATCAAGAGGAGGGCATCTAGTTCTGACTATACGCCCTCGCCCAGCTGCTCAGCCGCCCCAAATAGGAGAGCAGAGGCTGAGCTGCAGGGCCCGCTGAAGAATGTTTCCACTTGAAAAGTCGTTCTCTTTTGTCCCTATTTCTCTTCTGCTGCCCATTACCTTTTACTTGTGGATGGTCTGAGTGATAGCGTAGAGAGGAAGAGGGAAGGGTTGGTTGTCTGGGAGCCAAGACTGTCCATGTTCTTCTGATAAACCAAATAAGATGGCAATACTCCTTGACTCTCTGCCCCTCAAGACTTGAAGACCGTCTTTATTAGAAAAGAGTCAGCCTTTGAAATCCTCTTTAAAGACTTTGATAGTAACATTTTTAATGTGAGATTTGGTCAGCTGAATATAAGATGGACGGCAAGTGTGCCTGGGACGCGTATGGGTTGTGTGTGCAAGGTATGGGATGTGGGGAGAAGGCGGAAGGTATGCTGAGGGGACACTTGGCACCAGGATAGCTCTCTTGGCCGGCTGCCGCCGTGCTGAGATCAGAGGCTCCGGGAGCCCCAGAGCGCCAGCTCACTGATGCAGTGCTACGACCTCAGCTGGAAGGCATTACAAAGGTATCTGAGCACATTCGCAATATTTCTGAAGAGTAGTAATGAAAAATCTGTAAAATCCGGCTACGTGTCTTGAGGCTCATTTATGTAGGAACAACTAAATTAGAAAAACTGAGACAAGAACTTGAAGGGAGGCTGTCACCTGTTTAGGGTTTGACTAAGATGCTGCACTCATCAGAGCTTTAAAAAAATCATAATATGGACGTTTCTGAAAAGGACAGCGATAGAGCCGGTCTCGATTTCATCTTGTGCTTGCCTCTCACTGTTCTTTTAAAACGGTAGAGATTCAATAAAGTTAATGCCTGGTTTTGGCCGCTAACACAACGGGAGGTCAGGGGTTGCGGCCGAGGACGGGTCACGTGTGAGTGGCCAACAGTGCTTGGCCATCATCAAAAAGCCTCTAGGGAGAAACTTTAGAGACTAGAAGTGATAAGATCAATGGCATAGAAGAGTTTTTTCCTTTAAAAAAAAAAAGTCTAAAAGTACCCTAAATTAAAGACCAGATAAAATCCAGTTAAAATGTTTATGCATCAGTTGTTTTATTCCTTAAACTAAATTAAGAGGAAATAGCCAAATAAGTACTGACTGATTCTTTTTTTAATTCAACTTACACTTAAACTGAATGAGACATAAATAAAAAAGGACAAGATACTTGACCTGGAAACCAGTGTCATCCCTAGCTCCAAACTGTCCCTTTTTTATTCCTTAATAAACATTTGTGTTTCATGTAACACATATCAGATGATTACTTTTAACTGAAAATGATATAAAATAGTTTTAATCTATAATTGGAACAACCAAATTCTACGTCCAACCAGTTCATTTAAAATAGAAACTAAAAGGAATTGATGTTTAAAACATCATATAATTTTTTAAACTGAAAAAAAAAAGTTGACCAAAACAAAAGTTTGGGTTACAGAAATGACATGAAATAAGCAAAACTACCTTTTTTTTCTCTTCCATTTTAGAAGAAAAAAAAAAAAAACTAAAATAGGTTGTAAGGGTCCTCTAGGATTCTATCCATAGCTAGGACTTAAAGACTTCTGCAAACAAGAATTCCCATTCTTATCTCTAACTTTGCATTTAAGACCCTTGAAGACTCTTCCAAGACAAAAAGAAGGGAAACAAATTCATTTTACCTGAGAGCCGCAGGGTCTCGTCCCTGGAGTCAGGGACAGGCAGAGCGAGGAGAGGATATAAACATCCTATGAAAAGCAAACACCAGGAGATCAGCTTATACATGCTGGGCAAGAGACAGGAGTCTCCCTTCTTGGCTTCTGTGCTCAGAACTTCCAACTTGCTCCTTATTCTGTGATCAGTGGTTATATATATGATCCTATGACTCATATCACCCCCTCCAAAAAATTAAATTTATTGGCTATGGAGGCTAAAAGGCAATCACTTTGCATTGATGTAATTTTTCAAGGTAACAACTCACAGACAATAAATTTGCTGTCAATGCCTAGTGTACAAAGTAGATATATAAAGACAGAATAGTTACATTTATAAATCTGGCAAAAGGACTGACAGCAATAAATCATAAGTCAAAGAAAGGGTCACGCATGAGTTGAAGTGGCCAAGGCAAGGACATGGATTTATGAGTCCTAGCAGGAGTGACACAGGGCGTGACATGGATGGTGTTGGTTTCCCATTTCTTAATCAAGAGCGATAGATGAATTGTCCTGTTGTATCGGGGACTGCCATGCCCGAAGAATGACAATGTGCAGATTAACACTTAAAACCAGTTCATGTTTCAGTTCTTCCGGTGCTGCTCTCCGCTTACAGCTAAACTCGACTGCTTCCTGAACACATTCCTGCCTCAGGACCTTTGCAATGGCTGCTCGCCACCTGAAATGTTCTTTGCTTGATGTGCTCCTGCCTCTCTTCCTCCCCTCCTTTGAGTGTTTGCTAGAATGTTGCATCCTCCGTGAGGTCTTCCCTGACCCTGCTACTTAAAAATCACAACAAACCTACCCGGGCATTACTCATATCTGTGCCTCTCTCAGTTTATCCCACCACACTAAGCCCTCCGGCACCGTTACATATTTCAGGTCGTTATTGAACTAGAGGCACTTAGTAACTATCTGCTGAGTCAGCGAGTGGGGCACCAACCCCGTGTCAGGCAGTGTGTTTCGGGGAAAAAGCAGAGAACAAAGTAAGTTTCTACTCTCGTGAACTTTCCCGCCAGAGGCAACAGACAACAAAATGAGTATTTGCTATGATAATTTTTTATTGCTACGGGAAATAAAGCAGAGTGAAGAGACGGTGCAGCGAGGCCGGTGGCAGACAGGCGGGCAAGAGGCTTCTGGGAAGGGGGACGGGTGGGCACAGACCCAGGTGGAGTCGGGGAGCCATACAAGTGCAGGATCTCCCAGAGGAAATGGAAGAATGGCCTGGAAGCGGGTGGAGCACTGACAGGAGAGTCCCAGCCCCGGTGGGGGGGTGGGGGGGCATGCTGCTCATGGGCAGGATTGGTCCAGCCCAGACCCCTGGATGGACAGCAGGGCATTGTCATTGCTGGGACAGGGACAGGGACAATGTCAGGGCAACTGCGCACACAGTTCTGGTGGGACAGAGGGTGGTCATCTTCAGATTCCTCTACCCATTCAGCAGACATCTCAGCAGCCACAACACACCTACACTGCCGGGTGGGCGACACAGCCGTGGACCAAGACGAGAGAAAGAGGCTCTCAACCTGCCGGTTGGTGCCAGCAGAAACCACTCTTGCCCCCCTCCCTCCCTTTCTCTGTCTCTACACTTCCTTGCCTTGATAACTCTCTGCCCATTTTAGCTCATTCTTTGTTTTCTCTTTGCAGAACTGGCTTTCTTTTCTTTTCCACGTGTATTTGACCAGACATACACCCCACTGCCCAAATTTGCCTTTCTTCGGTTGAAGGAGATCAGCTCCGACACAGGATCTTTAAATCCAATTTGCAAATTCCTAGGAGAGAGGGTTCAACGGGCCCAGTTCAGCAGAGCTTTTGCTGAACATCCCCATGGAGGGTGCCTGGGGCAGCTCATACACAAGAGAAGACTGTGGCCCCAACAGACATCCCAAACTGAATACAATATGGCAGGAGAGAAAATACACTTAGACCTGGTAAGCCTGCTTCCAGAAATTTACCCTAAGGAGATAACACAACAGCAGCAAAACATGACCCGAAGGCATCATTGGCAGCCTTAGCTGTGGAGACCAAGACGTTAGATCAAAGGCCGAAGACTGAACTGCATACGGGAGTCAGAAGTGATCATGTAAGTGTGTGAAGCCAGCTTGGTGAAAGCAATAGGGAGTGGTGGGGAGTATGGCAAAGTAGAGAGCTTATGCTCTCTCTTAAGGTGGACTCCTGCTGCTAGTTGCCAAATCTTGATATTAGAAATCTGGACTTTAAGGGCTGGATTTTAATTCAAATTAAAAAACAAGAATGACAGGGGAGCCTGGGTGGCTCAGTTGGTTAAGTGTCTGCCTCTTGATTTCTGCTCAGGTCGGGATCCCAGGGTCATGAGATGGAGCCCTGCATAGGGCTCTGTGCTCAGCGGGGAGTTTGCTTGGCATTCTCTCTCTCCTCTGCCCCTCCTCTTGCTTGTGCACTCTCTATAAATTAATTAATTAAATTAAAAAAAAAGAATGGCCAAAAAATACCGTAAGCCCACTATGTCATCAAATAGTACACACCGACAAGCCATAACTCACCCTTCAGGCACCCCGTTCTGCCCTAAATACCAAAAATAAGCATGTAAGTTTGAAGATCATTGGAGCTTAGAAACTTGGAAAACAGGGCTGCCTGGGTGGCTCAGTCCATTGGGCACCGGCTCTTGGTTTCAGCTCAGGTGGTGATCTCAGGGTCCTGGGATGGAGCCCCACGCAGGGCTTCATGCTCTGCACGGAGTCTGCTTGAGATTGTCTCTCCCTGTCTCTCTTCCCCTCTCTGCTGCATATTCTCTCTTGGTGTGTGTCTCTCTCTCATATAAGACTTTAAAAGAAAAAAGAAACTTGGAAAACAGAATAATGTTAAGGAATTAGAATACAAGGAGACTGACACTATGTGGGAAAAGAAAGGACAGTGGACAAGAACCGGCATGTAATCTCGCAAAGGTGAAAAGAGCTGTGCGAGGGTGAAGGTGGCTTCTTCCAGGTGCTATTGATGTGGCTACACGTTGTGTAGCTATTTATTACATCTGTCAGTTACACGCGTCTGTGTAAAGCATTCAGGAAGCAAAGTCCTGCCGTGGGGTCAGGAAGCAGGCAGGCTGGGGCTCGGGGGTGTTGGTGCCCCTTGAGGACATTTCTGGGAGAGGCGCCTCTTCTCTATAGAAGGGGCTCCCTGCCAAGCTTTGTCATCCTCCGGTGACTCAGGGGTACTTCTGACAGTTATTAGTGATGATTTTACAGGATGGCCTAATTAAGTTACTACTAAAGGCTTAAGCTCAAAAGAAAATTAGCTTCTTTCCTTCAGCAGACCATCAATGACAATGTCACCTTGTCCCAGAAACGTACTGATACATCACTCAGTCCTAAGGGTCCTTGCATTAAGCAACGCAGCTTTGTGGTTATAGCAGAATAGGTACGAACGATGATGACCACCTTTCGTGGGGGGGGGAGGGTGGTCCCTTTCATTAGCTGCAAATTACCTTTTTTTTCCCCCAAGGATTTTCATTTCTTGAGAGAGAGAGAAAGAGAGAGCACAAGCAGGAGGGAGGGCAGAAGGAGGGCAGACTCCCCACTGAGTAGGGACCCCCCCCCGACAATGTAGGACTCCACTGGCGGCTCGATCCCAGGACCCTGGGATCACAACTTGAGCCAAAGGCAGATGCATAATGGGCTGACCCATGCGGGCACCCCACAAATTACCTTTTTAAACCAGAGGGGTATTTTTTTGTGTCTTTGAAGAAGCAAACAGTGATTATGACATATTTGGGGTGACTCGTGCCCATGGAGCACCAGTGTCCACTGGATAAACATCAGAGTCGGAAATCTCTGTTTGCTCTGTTTTGAAACTGATCTAACTGATCTGAGTTCACCGTCCCTGCTGCTGTCTCTGTCCGTGTGTCCCGTGGGCCTAACTTTTGTGGATAGTCCTCAGTTGTGAGGAGAAGTTGATAGCAGTGACTCTGCCTAGTGTTTCAAGCCTGTCCGGAGCTTCCTTAGTGAGTGCTGTCAAAATTCAGGACAGTCGATCAGGAACGCGTTTGTGCTCTTCAGACACTCCAGCGCTTACGCCGTTTTTTGAAGCCGACCTGGGTCCCTGACACCAGCACAGCTCCCATCCAGAGGATGTTTCAGACATCATAGGGGTCCACTCTTACTTCTGTTAGTGTAAAATCATAGGTTACAGGCTCTTGGATCCATATGCATGAATGCATATTCATGAAATTTTTAAGTTAATCTATATTGGATATAGGCTTAGTTTATATTAATTTATATCTCGGGTAACCATTGCGTGTAAATGCCTCCTGAGTGCCTCCCTTGTCAATCACACTGGGGCAATAACCCTTGGGAATCACAGTCACTCCCACCCTCCAGGAGAATCAGGGGCTTTGTGGGAGAGGTGAGCGAGGACCGAGTGAGAACACAGCCTGAACCGAAGCCCTGAGAATGTGCTCAGTGTGTTTGCAAAAGGCTGGACCCAGCTTGCCAAGACCGGAGAGGTAGTCATCTAGATGACTAGATCACATCGCCAAGTTAAGGAATTTGGATTTTTGTCCTTTAATAGCAAAGAGGAGAGACAAGGAAGGGTTCGAAACAAGGGAGTTGTGTCATTCAATACCCAGGGCATCAGAAGGTGATAGGTGCTGCAAAAAACTGAGTAGGCTCAGGACGGTGGTGGTGGGGTACAGGGGCCATTTTAGGAAATCAGTATAGAAGGAAAGGAAGAGGGTGCCATGTGGCTATCTGGGGGGAAAAAAAAACAAACATTCCAGGCAAAGGAAATAGCAATTGCCCAGGGCCTGGGGTAGGATTGGTTTATGCCTCTTTGAGCTTTGAGCAACACCCAGGAGGTCAGCATGGGTCCAGCAGTATTTATCAAGGGGAGAACAGTGCAGGCTGCAGGCAGAAGATGGTAGCAGGACAGATTTTGGTTCTTTTTGGTTATTTTAAGTCTTCTGGTTTTAAAGTGAGTAGGACAGGGCCCATTTAGAGCAAATATATGGCCGAATGTGAATGATGTTTTAAAAGACACGATCTGGCCACTGTGTGGGGAGGTCAGCCAGGGGGACAAGGTGGAAGTGGGGAGACCGCCCTCTGGAGGCTGGAAGGGCGGTGGTGAGAATGGCCAGATTCTACAGCTATTTTGAAGGACGAACCACTAGGATTTGCTGGCGAATTGGGTGCCACACAAAAACAGGCATGCAGGATGACCCCAGCGTCCTTGGCCTGAGAACCTGGAAGGGCGGCGTCACCCGTAACAAAATGTGGACAGCCGTGGGTAGAGCAGGCTTGCAGGGGATTGTCAGGAGTGGTTTAGACATACTGGTTTGGGGTGCCTGTTAGCGCCCCCCCTGCCCAGGCAGAGGTCGAGAAGGAACTGGACGCACACAGGGTCCAGGAGGAAGACCTGGGGTGTAGATAGAACCTGGAGTCAGCAGCTGGTGTGTAAAGGCGTGCGGCCACACGCGTCACCAAGGACGTGAGGGCGGACAGGGGAGCAGAGTGGAGCAGGTGAGGGCCCAGGACACTGACCAAGTCTTTGGCAAGAACAGTTTTGATGGCATCAAGGGTTGAGAGGCTGATTAGAATGGGCTCAAGAAATAATGGGGAAAAGCCTTGCAGGTAGGGCACTTCCTCTGTTGGTGGAATAATAACGATGACGTCATCGCGGGTGTCCAGGTTCTGCGCGGTGTGGGCAGCACATGCCCAGGGCTCCAGTGGGGAGGGCCAGAGCTACGGCAACATCCCTGCTTTTCAGATGATGGAAGGGAGGCTGCACGAGGTCCAGAAGCCTGCCAAGTTCCTGCAGCGTGTGAGCGTTGGCCCTGCTCTAGGACCCCACGTCACCGTACTTGACATCCTTCATAGGACCTGACACTGTTGGAAGTGGGGAGCTCTGTGACTGACCCCTTTCAGGGGTAGCCCTGGGTGCTCAGGGGTCCTTACACTGCAGGGGTGCCTGAGAGGAGCCACTTTGTGGAACTGGGCGAGCATGGCCCTACCCACCCCTCCCCGGAAGAGTGGTGACCACACGAGAAAACAGCAACGTGTCTAGTGATACCCGCCCTACTCGGTGGGCCTAGATTTTTATAAACTCTAAAAAATAAGTCCTTCCATTTGCCTTGAAAGTGTCACATTTCCATGGGATCTCGTGGGCAGCCGCAGATGGGCTGGGTCTTCACTCTCAGGCATCGTTTTTCTAGCAGAGACGTCCATCCCCATCCCTGTGACCTAGAAGGCCACTTTCCAAAGAGGGTGAGCTGCCAAAGCGTGACACTCCAGGTCTGGACTTCATGTGCCAGGGGATGCGTCAGGAGTGACGGCGACAGGAAGGGTGCTGGGCAAACACTCACTCACTCTATTGATTGGATCCATCCAATTATATGGGAGCCCCGTGTAGGCATTGTTCAAGGGAATGACTCAAATGTCACCTGAATGATGCCTGAATGACTTCAGCCAGCATTTTTCATATTTCCGATGTCACAGGAGACTTTTCATTACAGAGAATCTTAATTGTGACTGAGGGCTGGGTGTGGGGTGAAGCAGAGCGATAGGTCTACGAAAAGAGTGGGCACTGAGCCGAGCTGGGCCAGCAGGTTGACTGTATCATGATCACTGTTTCTATGTCCCTTCCTTAACTCATGGGTAATGGAAGGTAGCCTGTATCCTTGCTGCTTCCATTCCAACTCAGATCTTAACATCAAAACTAAATTCTTCACGGGGCACCAGAGTCCCTAACTCACAGAACTATTTGATGTTTCAGCTGAGAAAACCCTCTTGTCCCCTGAAACAGTAACTCAGCTTTCATTTCCGAAGTCCTCCTATATTTCTTGCAGACCTGTTTCTAAGATCAGAATTCAGTTCACCTGAATCCTCCAATGTAAAGATGGAGAGAATTGCTCAAGTTTCTAAAAATATAGAATATCGAACTATTGTTCCTATGAAAATCATTTTATTTTTATTACTTGATTTTTTGCAATGTATTCTAGATAAAAACAAAGCAAAACAAACACCAAGAACACACTGATAGCCAAAGAAAGTTGGGATTTTTGACTCACTTAATAAAACCTTATATCATGGGGAACCATACGGTATCTCAGTAAGGAGGTACTGAAAAGGACCTAACTGATCCGGGGTGGGGGATTTGAGGGGCTAGGGGCTCCAAGAAGTAGGGCTGTGCTCTGGATTGGCGGCTGTCAGGAAGCAGAGGTGATCCTATGCTTGGATATCTCGACCACTTTTATCTAGAAAGTAGGACAACCCGTGTGAGGCTCAAGCTTTGATGGAAGAGAAGCAGCCGTCTCTCATGTTGGCCAGGATAGGGGGTGCCGGATCACTCTTGTGGTTCGGATGAGCTCTTGTTTTGTCTGAGCAGACCTGCTTGCCTGCGCTGTTGTTTTGTCTTGGTCCAGCACAGACACAAGGTGACCTTGTCTGATGGTGCTCGTGAAATCAGTGCTGAGCAGGACCAGCTGTGAGCGCCAGAGGCTGCTTTCCTCTTGCCATCCGTCCACGTGCTTATTACTCAAATAGGTAATGCAGCAGGCTTCCTCCGGGACGGACACGCAGGGATTTACAAGCACAAATCCATCTAATCAAAAGCTGCCTTAGGATCCTCCCTCACCTCCTGTGCCCCGTCACCTGCCCTGGCTTTTCTCCACAGCCTCTGACATGCTGTGGGTTTATCTGGTGTCCGTGCGCTCCACGAGGGACGAGCCCTCTGCTGTATTCTCATTGCCTGCAACATAGCAGTGCTCAAAAAGTATTTGTTGATGCTGACCTTTAATTAAAGAATGTGTCGTCTGTGTGATACATGACATGTCTGGCCAAATCACAGCTGGTCTTTTCTAGTGGAATTTTCCAGTGTCCTGATCCCCAGGGCCACTATTCTAAAGTGGTCCACTCATCCACCTGTCTGCCCTCCACCATCCAGTCACCCATCCCTCCACCTGCTCACCCACCATCCATCCCTCCATCCACTTACAGCTTTTATTGGTTTGTACATAGTCTCATTCAGAAAGTGAATATACTTGGACAATTTCCAAAAGATAAGTTTTCTTTTATTTCTGCTTGTCTGTGGATCTATGGGGCTGCTTTGTCAGGCGCTAGCACCTGGACTGGGCCCTGCGGTCTGGGAGACAAACATTGTCGGCCGAGCACGAGGTCCCAGGGCCCTGGAAGTGCCGGAGAAAGCCCGGCATAGTGTCACCTGGGGTGTGGGGAGTGGGGTGGGAGGAATGGGGAGGGGAGGAGGACTTGGGCACAGGTGCGCCGCCTCCCGCACCTGCATCCAGAGCGGAGGCGGGGCCTGGGCGCGGCTTGGGGGCGTGGCAAACCGCGTAGGCCGGCCCTGGAGAGAGTGATGGGGCGGAGCTGAGGCTGGGCTGGGTCGGACAAAGGGTGACGTGTCTGGAGTGGCGTGGCGTGGCGTGGCGAGGGGGCGTGGCATATGTGTAGGGGGCGTGGCCGACTCTGGTGAGGGTCGGGCTGTGGTGGGCGGGCTGGGGTGGGACTTGGCGGCGGGTGGTCCAGACTGGGCTAGGCGTCCCAGGACAGCGCGGGTGGAGCCAGGTGAGAGAGATGGTGAAGTCCGCAGGGGTGTGGCCGGGAGGTGCGGGGAGGGGCTTATGCTGCCGAGCGCCCTCGGAGGTGGGAGGGGTGTGGAGCGCCCGGCCGAGGGCTGAGGGGGCCCCTGGCAGATGGTTGTTGGTACTTGGATTGTTGTGCTTGAAACTCGCGCCCTTTCTTGCTGCATCCCTAAAATCAAGCTATCTGGTCTCGCGGGCCCATCGGGAGTCTCCTGCACCGCACCTCTTCCGAGTTATAAGGTATCCCAGGTGTCCAGGTTAAGTCTCCGTAGAGACCTGCGCGCTACCCTTGCTCCCGCACAAAGACGCCGGGAAGATCTGACAAAGTCCTTCCTGCCCTGGCCGCGTCTGGGGGACCTCAGAGGCTTTCAGGCCTCTCTGGCCCCTTCCTGCCATCCGCACTGCTTGCTCCAAACCCATCTCGGCCCAGGCTGCGGGAACAGAGGACAATTTGCCACAAGCGACGCGAATGATGACTGTTTATCTACTCACACAGAGAAACAATTTTACCATTTCCAGATAGCCCTATTCAGCTCAGACAGGGATGCTTAAGATAGTATTCGAGCTAGTGTTAATTTTAAATAAATATAAAAGACATTTTTTTAATGTTAATCCACAGGACGCAAACCCATGCTAGATCAGTCGAGGTGGGTCAGATTTCGATCTGTGAGCTGTCTGTCCTCTCACTAACTAGAATATTCCAAACAAAAGGGATTGGTTCTAACAGGGTTTCCCTATATCACGTTTTAAACAATTCCACACCTTTATCATAGATAAACTTTTTTAAAGAAATTAAATCGGTATTATTTAGAAAGCTAATTCTGAGGTCCATTTCTAGATTTTATAATAGAAGTTAAGCATTGTCATAATTGCACTCTATGGTTCTTATAATTGAAAGTAAATGAACATGTATGAATTTCACAGTTAGAATTACAGGGCAGATATATTTTTGCCTTATTAAGGGATTTTTTATACTTGATATTTAGTTGTATGTTTGCACACCATTAAAACTTTTGAGTCATCACCTGGGAATAAAATTTATTTTGAGGAATTGCTAAAGAAAATGGTATGGTTTCGCTTTTTGGTAAAGGGCCCTGTTATCCTGTACTGTAAAAATGCACAGTACTTACAGAACATTCCCGTTTACAAAATGCTGAAAAAATGTTTGTTCTTAATGGTATGTACCATTCGATGGACTTATGTCTTACACACAACTGGTCCTAGCCGCAAGCCAATTCATGGCCGTCCCTGCTGGGAAGACTTAGATACACAATACTTCCCAGAACAAATGCACATCCATCTAATCTATAGCTTCCAAAACAAATGACGACCTAACAGTGGTGTGGCAATCAAAGAACAAAACGAAAATATACTGTGGTGTGATTGCATTGCCTGCGGAAGATGGAGTTGTCTAATTGTGCAGAAGCCATTGCTGCACTTGACCTGCATTTTACTCTGTATTGTGATTTCAAGCTCAGGGAAGGAAGGTAGCGGTATCAGTAGCTCTCTTGGAATAAGAAAAACAAGGAGAAGGATCCAAAGATGGGAGCATCCTGCGAAACTGGTTATGCATGTAATATAAGGAATCATGATGTTGCCTTATTGAGCTCTTCAGTATTTTTCTTCTGAACGAAATACCCTCTGACTTAAAAAAAAAAAAAATCTGGGCTCCTAGGTGGCTCAGTGGGTTAAAGCCTCTGCCTTCAGCTCAGGTCATGATCTCGGGGTCCTGGGATCAAGTCCCGTATCGGGCTCTCTGCTCAGCGGGGAGCCTGTTTCCTTCTCTCTCTCTCTGCCTGCCTCTCTGCCTACTTGTGATCTCTCTCTCTGTCAAATAAATAAATAGGGGTGCCTGGGTGGCTCAGTGGGTTAGGCCACTGCCTTCGGCTCAGGTCATGATCTTGGGGTCCTGGGATCAAGTCCCGCATCGGGCTCTCTGCTTAGCGGGGAGCCTGCTTCCCTCTCTCTCTCTCTCTGCTTGCCTCTCTGCCTACTTGTGATCTCTCTCTGTCAAATAAATAAATAAAATCTTTTTAAAAAATCTTAAAATAAATAAAACCTTTAACAAATCCATCAACAGGTGTTGGTCATCTTATTTTTATAACATGATGCAGCGCATTTTTTTTTCCCTCTTTATTCTATCAAACTAAAACAACAAAAATGGGTTTCCTCTAGTGTCCTTGATTTAGAACCCTGCTTTGCAATCCCACTGTGTTTTGAACTGGACTGGTAGCTCAGGTTGGACTCAGATGAGGAGTGTGGATTTCATTCTTTTTTTTCATTTTTAATTTAAGTTATCATGCGGTAAAATGTACACTTTTTGCCAAACAGCTTTGTGAGTTTTGACAAGTTAATAATCAGGAGCCCACAAATTTCCCTCAAGCTGACCCTTTGTGGTCTGTATCTTCCTCCTACCCACATCCCTGACAATGCATCCTCCATCCCTCAAGTGTCGTCTTAAAAAATAATAATAATAAATAAAAAATAAAGTTTTATCTTTGCAGGAATATCATATAAATGGAATCATCATACAGTACATAACTTTTTGAGATGTGCTTCTTTCATTTAACATAATGCATTTGAAATTCATCTGAATCAACATTTCAGTTCTTTTTATTACTTTATATTCCATTTAATGGTGTGCCGTGATTTATCCATTCACCGTTTGAAGGGCAGTCTCTGGCAATTATGAGTAATGATGCTATACACACCAGCATACAGATTCTCGATCAATCTAAAATTTTTTTCACTTGGGAGTAGCAATGTGGATTTTGGTGCTATTAGAACGGTCTTGTCTATGTAATTCCTATTTTTAATTGCTCACTGCTAGTATATAAAAATACACTTGATTTTTGGATACTACTTCATATGCTGTGACCTGGTTAAATTTACTTGTTAGGTCTAGGAACTATCTTGTAGATTCCTTCTAAGCACTGTTTTAGTTGGATTCCACAAACTTTGATATTTTAAATTTTTTTTCATTCAGTTCAAAATATTCTCTGATTTCCTTGTGACTTCTATGACTCATAGATTATTTAGAAATGTACTTTTTAATTTCAAAGTGTTTCAGTGTTTCCCAGATATCTTACTGTAATTGATTATTGGTTTAATCTCATTATGACCAGAAAATGTACTTTGCAGAATTTTATGATCTCAAGTTTGTTAATGTTTGTTTTATGACTCAAAATATGGCCCATTTTGATGAATGCCCCATGTGCCTTTGAAAAGAATGTGTATTCTATTGTTTTGGACGGGATGTTGGTCTTTTTAAAAAGATTTTATTTATTTATTTGAGAGAGAGAGTGCGCATGAGCAAGGGGAGGGGCAGAGGGAGAAGCAGATTCCCCACCAAGTAGGGAATCCGATTCGGGGCTCTATCACTAGACTCTGGGACCATGACCTGAGCCAAAGGCAGACACTTAACCGACTGAGCCACCCAGGCACCCGAGTGGAATGTTTTCTAAATCTCAATTAGATTGAGTCAATTTATAATGTTCACATCTTGTATATTTTGCTGATTTTCTGCACTAGAAATTATTGATTATTGAGAGGAGACTGTTGAAATCTCCAAGAATAATTATGAGCTTTCTTTTTCATTCTATCATGATTTGGTCCACAGATTTTAAAGCTCTTTCATTGTGCATGCACATTTAGGAATGGTGTGTCTTCTTGGCGAATTCGTTCTTTTACTATTATTAACGTTCTTTTTGATCCCTTTTTCATAATTTCTTTTTCTGAAATCTCACTTTCTCTATATTAATATAGCTGCTCCAGTTTCTTTTGACTAATATTTTCATAGTATACCTTCTTTTTCCTTCTGCTTTTAACCTACGTCATTATATTTCTTTATTTTGTGTGTCTGTTAGAGATTTTTTCCCTTTTTCTTTTATTTTTTCAGTGTTCCAAGATTCATTGTTTATGCACCACACTCAGCACTCCATGCAATATGTGTCCTCCTTAATACCCACCACCAGTCTCGCCCATCCTCCCACTCCCCTCCCCTCGAAAACCCTGTTTGTTTCTCAGAGTCCACAGTCTCTCATGCTTCGTCTCCCCTTCTGATTTCCCCCAATTCACTTTTCCTTTCCTTCTCCTAATGTCCTCTGTGTTATTCCTTATGCTCCACAAGTAAGTGAAACCATATGGTAATTGACTTTCTCTGCTTGACTTTCTTCACTCAGCATAATCTCCACAGTCCTGTCCATGTTGATACGAAAGTTGGGTATTCATCCTTTCTGATGGAGGCATAATACTCCATTGTATATATGGACCACATCTTCTTTATCCATTCGTCTGTTGAAGGGCATCTTGGCACTTTCCATAGTCTGGTGATTGTGGCCATGGCTGCTATGAACATTGGGGGTACAGATGTCCCTTCTTTTCACTACATCTGTATCTTTGGGGTAAATACCCAGTAGTGCAATTGCAGGGTCCTAGGGTAGCTCTATTTTTAAATTTTTCAGGATCCACACTGTTTTCCAAAGTGCCTGCACCAACTTGCATTCCCGCCAACAGTGTAAAAGGATTCCCCTTTCTCCACATCCTCTCCAACACATGTTGTTTACTGTCCTGTTAATTTTGTCCATTCTGCCTAGTGTAAGGTGGTATCTCAGTGTGGTTTTGATTTGCATTTCCCTTATGGCTAATGATGATGAACATTTTTTCATGTGTCTGTTAGCCATTTGTATGTCTTCTTTGGAGAAGTGTCTGTTCATGTCTTCTGCCCATTTTTTAATATGATTATCTGTTTTTTGGATGTTGAGTTTGAGGAGTTCTTTATAGATCTTGGATATCAGCCCTTCGTCTGTGGTGTCATTTGCAAATATCTTCTCCCATTCCATGGATTGCCTCTTTGTTTTGTTGACTGTTTCCTTTGCTGTGCAGAAGCTTTATATGTCCTTAAATACAGCATATACTTGGGTCTTGTGTTTTCAATCCTATCTGACAATCTCTTTTAGTTGGTATAAAATAGACTATTTACATTTAGTGCTTACTGATATAGTTGGATTTAGGCCTCCCATTTTATATACATAATTTTTTTTCTCACTGTGTTTTGTTCCTCTGTTCCCTCTTTTGTACATCCTTTTGGATTATTTGAATGTTTTTAGTAATTCCTTTTAATTTATCTATTTTTTGGTCCATTTCTCTTCATATTATTTTATAGTGGTTGCTCTAGGGATTATGGTATACATACCTAACTTTTCATGGTCTATATAGATTAATATTTTAACAATTCAAATAAAATATACAAACTTTATAAACATCTAAGTCCTTTTACCCTCTCTCTCTTAAAGATTTTATTTATTTATTTATTTATTTATTTATTTATTTATAGAGTGTGGGTTGGGGGAGGAGTAGAGGGGTGGGAGAGGGAGAGAATTGCCAGCAAATTCTATGCTGAGTGCAAAGCCTGAAACAGGGGTCAGTCTCACAACCATGAGATCATGACCTGAGTTGAAACCAAGAGTTGGATGCTTAATAGACTGAGCCACCAGGTACCCCCCTCCTCTCTCTTATATTATAGTTGTCCGTATGGATTACACCTCTATCCACTAAAAATTCTACCAGACAGTGCTATAATTTTTTTCTTTCAGGGGTACACGTATTTAGTCAGATATATACCACTTCCGTCATTCTTCCTTGGTTCCTAAAGGAATTCCTGCAGTACCAAGTTTCCCTGTGACATCACTTCTCTTCAGCTGGCAGAACCTCCTTTAGTATTTGTTTTTGAGCAAGTGTCCTGACAACAAATTCTCTCAGTCTTCCTTCATCTGAGAATGTCTTTGTTTTGCTGTCATTCCTAAAGAATATCTGCACTGAGTATAGAGCGTGGTTCTGCTCTCTTTTGTCTTCTGTAGGCTCTGGTGAGGAATCCACAGTCATTCTAATTGTTCCCTGTACAGGTGTCACTTTTCTCTGACTGCTGTCAAGATCTTTCCTCTATCTTTGGTTTTCAGCAGTTTATTATGCTGTATCTCAGCCTGTGTTCCTTGAGTTTATCCCTTTTGATGGGTCACAGAGCTTCTTGGACCCGTAGATTTATATCTTTCACCAAATTTGTGATGTTTTTGGTCACTATTTCTTCAGATATTTTTCCATACCAGTCTCTGTCTCTTCCCTTCTTGGACCTCCAGTGACACAAATGTTACATATTTTGATGTTATTCTAGAGGTCCCTGGGGCTGTGTTCAATTGTTTATAATTAATCTTTCTTTCAGTTTTTCAAATTAAATAATTTCCTTTGATTTATCTTTGAGTTTACTGACTCCTTCCTCTGTCATCTCCATTCTGTTTTCTTCCAGATATTGTATTTCTCAGGTCTAAAGTTTACATTTCTTTATATGGTTTTTGTTTTTCTGCTGAGACTATCTTTCCATTCATTTGAAGTGTATTTACCTTCACCCCATGGAGCACAGTCCTAATACCCACATTAAAGCCTCTGTTAATTCCAATATTGGGGTCAACTCAGGATTGGTGTCTGTGGATTTTCTTTTCTCTTGAGAATTGGTTACTTACATACTCCTGGCTCTTCATATGCCAAAGAGTGTTTTGACATTTTGATGATGTTGTTGTGAGACTCTGTGTCCTGCTAAAATCCTCTGAAGAACACTGACTTGTTGTTAGCTGGCAGTTCCCTGGCTAGGCTACTACCACAAGTTCTATTTTGCCTTTTGTGAATGGTGGTTTCAGTGGCACTTCAGTTTTTACAATCTTTGCTGGGTTCCTTGGTTTCTGTTTCATGCATGTAGCACTTAGAGGGTAGGCTGGGGTGCAAGCAGCTGTTTGTGTTTGTAGTTCAGCTCTCAGAGTCTTGGCTGGGTTGATCTGGGTCTCTCCTGCGCATGTGCAGCCCTAAGGCAAGCTGAGGACTCGTGCCCATATAGACTCATGCCCAATAGAATTAAGAGATCCCCTTCACTGTCTCTCTCCTCTCTATAATTCCCTGATCAGTCTTTGGCTCCCAGGGGCCCCTTTCTCAGTCCCGTAGCCAGAAATCAAGACTTTCTCTCGGAGTTATCACTATGCTCTCTGCTACCTTGTAGATGTGAGATGGGGTTGCTCTCAGTCCTTCCTCCTTTTTCTCTGGAAAAAACAAACAAAACAAAACAAAACAAAAGAGCAGCACAGTTGTTTTTTAAGATTTTCTTTATTTATTTGACAGGGGTGGGGGAGAAAGGGAGCACAAGCGGGGGCGTGGGAGAGGGAGAAGCAGACTTTCTGCTGAGTAGGGAGCCCAGTGCTATGTGGGGACCTGAGCTCAAGACAGACACTGAATGACTGAGACGCCAGGTGCCCCAGAGCTGCACAGTTTTATGACCAGAGCTGCCCTCAGATCAAAGGCAGCAAAGAAAAGAGGAAAAACAACGAGGAACTTACCACTTCCTCTCCCAAATCTTCAGATTTAATTTCCCTCCCAGTCCACCTCCTTGTTTACCCTTCACAATTCTCAAATAGTTGTTCTTTGTACTTTGACTTCTTCCCCTCAGGATGTTTCGTTTGCTAAGAGGGCTTAATAGTCACTGGAGTGGAGGCTTTACCTAAGTAATAATCCCGTTGGACTGAAAGTTGCTTTCTCCCTTTTTCTTTACGATGTCTCCGTGTTACGTTTTGTGCAAATCCTCAAGTAATAACATTTGCATTCGGAACACAAATGAGTAAACTGCACACAAACTCACCTCTTTTGCCCAGTTTGTAGACCGGATTAAGCTTCTAAAGAGGGGTGCTCATGAAAACATGTTCCCTGCATGATCAGTTTTTTAAACACCTGGAGAATGCATCTGTTGTTCTTTTGACCTTTCAAGGTCAGCCTCATGTTTATTCTGCATCCTGTTTCCCCCACACACCTCACAACCCCCTTTTTGTTGGCCTGCATATATGAAGCAGCATAACTTTATTAGTGTGAATCAAAATGCCTTTTAGAGAACAGTGTTTGCCTATCTTAGAATATAATTACATGACAGCAGGAGATCCCACTTCCGGTAAATACAACTCCTGAGTTTACATGAGGTTTTTATTAGTCTTTATAGTGGGCTAGGGTTGGAGGCCCATTCTTTTAGTTCTTCTCCCTGTAAGCAGGCTGATTGTGTTAATTGTTTGGTGGAGCCAAAGTTCTTACAGGGTAAAATAGACTCACTGGTTTGAAAATGTGAAATGTCAGGATGTAGCTGAAGGATTCAATGGTTTCTTTCCTGGTTACTGAGCCTGAGTTTCTAAGCATGAGTAGGTCTTATAGTTCAATCAAAGAATACCTGCCCCCAGCTTTATCTGTGTCTGCATTTTTGTGCACAACATTTTATTTAAGATGTGTTCAATTTGTTATGAAAATGACTCGGTTGTGCTTTATTCTCTTTCATCCTCTTTTTTACCACTTATATATAATCATATATAATCTATGAGATATTGCTTATTTAAATGTCATTTTTTTCTAAGAATCCTAACTGTTGGAACTGGTTTTGTTTGGATTGAGAATATAGAATTCAATATAGAGTTGGGGCAGAAGGGCAGACTCTGGGTTCTGATGACTTGTGAGTGGGCGGGTGGTCCCACTCACCCACTGGGTACCACAGACAATCTCTCAGTCTCTCCGTGACACAGTTTACTCATTTGCCAAAGGGGAATTGCAGTCAGTCTTCTCATTGCAAGAATTAAAAGAGATGGTGTGAAACGTGCTTAGCATGTTGGTGTCAACTCTTACTGTTGTCCTCTAAGTGTGGAGGTCACACCATCATCACTGTTTACTGACAGGCAGTGCTCCTGATGTGCCAGATGCTGGCACCAATGTGAGAGGAGTAAGACACAGTCCCTGCAGCACATCCCAATGGGGAAGACAGACACACAAACAGATCTTCATAACACAGGGTGGTGAATACGATAAGAGAGACGTTCACTGGGGAGTTCCAAGCAGCTGGGGTTCCTAGGAAGTCTTTTTTCCATGAGTATATTTTTGGGTATGGTGGATTCCTGGCCTCGGACATAAAGGACAAATAGGAGTTAGTTTCCTACTAAGGGAAATTGAAGAGGAGAGTAGGGACCAGCCTGAGAACAGTGAGATTAAAGGGGAGACCAAGCATACTCTGTTCACTGAAGCTACTTGAGAGAAACTCCGGAAAAAGGAATTATATTTTTAGTCAAGTCAATGTTGGAAGGTCAGCTTCATCAAGAACTCTCTTTTCTTTGACCCAGTAGGGACCCAGGATTCCTAACACATGTGACCATTTTGACATTAAGAAAAAGAAATAATGAAAGGGGGGGGGTTTGTGGTGAAGCTTCCACAGAACACTTAAGCTTTTTTGGTGGGTGAGTGGGGAGCAAAATAATTCTTTATTGTTCCCTTATGAATTAGGACACTTTGAAAACGGGTCCGCAAATTCTTCTGCACTTTTCCCATTGATAAGTGGAGTGTAGGTCACCTTCCCTCGAATGTGGCCTGGCCCTGTGTTTTGATCTTCTCTGCAGAGTAGCAAGTTATCTTAACACTTAGCAGCTTAACACTGTAGGTATTTATCATCTCAGTCTCTGAGTACAGGAACCTGGGGATGGCTTAAGTGGGTAGTTCTGGTTTAGGGTCTCAGGTTATAGTCTAGATATCAGCTGAAGGCTTGATCTGGGCTACAGGCTGAATGTCCGTGTCCCCCCTCAAATTTGCGTTGAAACCTAATTCCCAAAGTGAAGGTATTTGGAGGTAGAACCCGGAGGTGATTAGATCGTGAAGTTAGAGCCCCCATGAATGGGATTCATGCCTTTGTAAAAGAGACCCCAGAGACCTCTGTCACCCTTCTGCCAGATGAGGACACAGCAAGAAGATGGCCATCTATGAAGAAACCAGCAAGTGTTCTCCAGACACCAAACCTGTCAGCACCTTGGTCTTGGACTTCCCAGCCTCCAGAACTGTGGGAAATCGGTGTTTGTTGTTTAAGCCCCAGCACATGGTATTTTTGTAATAGCAGCCCTGACAGACTAAGACAGTCCACGTCCAAGATAGCTGGCTCACGTGACTCTTGGCAGGACGCCCCCTGGGTTTTTTGAGGATCGTCATGACATGGCTTCTGGCTTCAAGAATGGGGTAGGGGTGGACGTGGAAGGAAGGAGCTGTGTGCCTTTCATTACCTAGTCTTGGAGGTCATATACAGTCACCCCTGTCTTATTCCATTCATGAGACATGAGTCACTAAGTATGGAGCAGGAGAATTAGGTGCACCCTGGGGAAGGCGGATCAAAGACTTTGTGGACATTTTTTAAAAGTCCTACACACTGTGCTGCGTGATTTCTGAGGCGAGGTCCTAAAAGGTGATGCATCATCTTCGTTGTTCACTGAGACACTCCCCTTTGGAAGTGTGAGTCACCGTGCAGGAAGTTGACTGCCCTGAAGTCACTGTGTTATGAGGAATCCCAGGGCACATCGGAGGCTGTGGGTAGGTGTTCTGGCTGACAGGCCAGCTGGGCTCCCACTGAGAGCTGACATCAACTGCCCTACATGTGAGTGAAGAAGCCTCCGGATGACCTCAGCTCCCAAATAGCCTGTCACTTCCAGCCATGGAATCTTCTAGCTAAAGGACCGGGGCTGGTAAAGCAGAGGCAAATCTTCCCCATCTGGTTTCCTGACCCACATAATCCATGATCATATGGAAGTGACTGTCTTGTGCCCCTGTATTTTGGGACCTTTGTTACACAGCCTTAGAACCAGAACACGGGTGAGTTTTCAGTTCATACGGACTCAGCCTCTGATGCACGCCTAGAGGTTCCCTTTCCTAGAGATTCTTTCCAGCTCTTTATCAGCTCCTTTGGCACAATTTCTTTGTCCTTTTGGATATATCTAGGAGGGCATCTAAAATAATTTCAGCGATAACTTCTATAATCCCTAAAAAGGAAATCTCAAAAAAGCTAAGTTGACATTCCTCACAGGACAGGCTCAGAATGAATACTGCTGTCAGACTCAAGTTTTGTTAGATTCGAAAGTAGTTAAAAACTATTCAGGCACATTCATCACGAGGGAAATGCAAATCAAAACCACAACGAGATATCACCTCACACCCGTCAGAAGGGCTAAAATCAAAAACACAAGAAACAACAGGTGTTGGTGAGGATGTGGAGAAAAGGGAAGCTTTGTGAACTGTTGGTAGGAATGCGCGCTGGTGCAGCCGCTGTGGGAAACAGTGTGGAGGGTCCTCAAAGCTTAAAAAAAGAGCATCATATGATGCAGTAATTGCACTGCTGGATAATTCATCCAAAGAGTATGAGAACACAAATTCACAAGGACACATGGACCCCTATGTTTATTGCAGCATTATTTACAGCAGCCAAATTAAGGAAGTTATCTAAGTGTCCATCAACAGATGAATGGATGAAGAGGACGTGGTCTGTGTATATACAATGGACTGTTACTCAGCCATAAAAAGAATGGAATCTTGGGGTGCCTGGGTGGCTCAGTGGGTTAAAGCCTCTGCCTTCAGCTCACGTCATGATCCCAGAGTCCTGGGATGGAGCCCCGCATCGGGCTCCCTGTTCAGCGGGGAAGCTTGTTTCCTCCTCTCTCTCTCTCTCTGCCTGCCTCTCTGCCTACTTGTGATCTCTGTCAAATAAACAAAATCCTTTAGAAAAAAAAAAAAGAATGGAATCTTGTCATTTACAACAAGGATGGAAGCTAGAGAGTATTATGCTAAGTGAAATAAGTGAGAGAAAGACAAATACTGTATCATATGATCTCCCTCAGGTGGAATTTAAGTAACAGAACAAACAGAGAAAAAGAGAGACAAACCAAGAAACAGACTCTTAACTATAGAGAATGCACTGATGATCACCAGAGGGGAGGTGAGTGGGAGGTGGGGATGAAGGGGGGCACCTACCCTGATGAGCACTGAGTGCTGTAGAGAAGTGTTGAATCTCTACGTGGTATACTTGAAGCTAATATAACACTGTATGTTAACTACAATGCAATTTAAAATAGAATAAAATACAATGCAATACAATACAATAAAAATGAATCTACTTAACCAGAATAGTTTTCATTTATTTCCATTAACAAATCCACACCCCACCTCCAGGGGTCCCAAAGCCCACGTGGAACTGTGGGTTTAAGGAAACCAGTCTGTGGTCCCAGCGTGAACACAGCCCTAAAGCCGTTGTTGAACGTTCTGTCTTCCGGGAAAGCGCAGCAGCAGTGTCTGCTTTCCTCAAGATACGGGGGAATCCATAGTCCTCGGAGACTCGAACGTTCTCTTTGAAAGGCGGGGCCTGTGGGTGAGCTGAGCGAGGGGGCCGGGCCTGCCAGGAGGAAGGGAGGCCCACGGCCCACGAAGCAGCGGTTCGCAGGCCCTGGCACGAACCCTGGCGCGGAACTTCTCTCCCCCTCCAGCCCGGCTCTCCCTCAGCTTCCGTCCTTGAGCCCGTGCAGCCGCACGCTACACACGGACTCTTCTAGGACTTTCATTTTTTTAATTGTCAGGGGGAGAAAATGGCAAAAATGAGTTCAAATTTGGCCATTCTGTGGGCTGTCTGCCTGTGTTTCTTCCTCTCTCTACTGCCAAGTAGCATGTGGGAGGATTTTGTCAGCGTAACACAAATCATCAGGCTCTTCTGCCCAGGTCTTAAGAGGTTCCACGATGGCACGCAGTGGCTGGACTCACCTTTTCCGTTAGGGCCTCTCCCTGCAGACGGCACCCCGTAGTGGGTCTCTCTCCCACATCGCAGGCTGCCCCGGTCCAGAGTTGCTCCCACGGTATCTTTGGCCTCAGGCACATTTGCAGGGTCCAGAGGCAAAGGCAGAGATCGAGGAAGCAGAGGGATGAATGAATCCATCCCTCCTTCCTCCCTCCCTCCCTCTCTCTTCTTCTCTTTCTCCCTTTCTCTCTCTTTCTTTCTAGGGGTCGGGGACGGGGCGGGGGGAAGGGGAAGAAAGAGAGGGAGAAGCAGGCTCCCCGCCGAGCAGGAGCCCCACATGGGACTGGATCCGAGGACCCTGAGCTCACGACTTGAGCGGAAGGCAGACGCTTCACCGACCAAGCCACTCAGGCTTCCCTAAATTCTTCTTTCTATTAATGAATGCGAGCACACACAGATCAAGTTTAAATCTTTATCTGCAGCAACGAATGTATTATTTTTTTTTTAAATACCTAAAATGTAGGGGCACCTGGGTGGCTCAGTGGGTTAAAGCCTCTGCCTTTGGCTCAGGTCATGATCTCAGGGTCCTGGGATTGAGCCCCGCATCGGGCTCTCTTCGCAGCAGGGAGCCTGCTTCCTCCTCTCTCCCTGCCTGCCTCTCTGCCTACTTGTGATCTCTTTCTGTCAAAGAAATAAATAAAATCTTAAAAAAAAAAAAAAAGAAGACAAAGACAAGATGACGTGATGCCTGGCTGGCTCAGTCGTTAAGCCTCTGCCTTTGGCTCAGGTCATGATCTCAGGGTCCTGGGATCGGGTCCCGCATCGGGCTCTCTGCGCAGCAGGGAGCCTGCTTCCCTTCCTCTCTTTGTCTGCCTGCCTCTGCCTACTTGTGATCTCTGTCAAATAAATAAATAAAATCTTTAAAAAAAATACCTAAAATGTAAAAACAGATTAGAAGTGAACTTGGGATATTCATGAGTCATTGTTCTTCAAAAATGAAGTCAGCCAGGCTGGTATTTTATAGCACTGACTCTCAGCTAAGCTCAAAGGGCAAAAACCACCTGCCCCAGGAGCGGTCGGTTCTCCTTTCAAAGCCTGAACACATCTGTGGAAGACGTCGAGAATTCTTGCCTGGTTCTGGCAGAAGCGGGCTAAGATTCTGGGGAAACATTCCAGGAAACAAGCACGTGAAAGGAAATCAGGGGCGCCTGGCTGGCTGGGTCAGTGGAGCCAGCGACTCTTGATCTCGGGGGTGTGGGTTCGAGCCCCATGTTGGGTGTAGAGATTACATTAAAAAAAAAAAAAAAAAGAATTCAAGTGTTAAACCCTTGCATCTCTCCAGCAACTGAAAACACAAAAGCACCCCCAGCACCTCCATCCTGGGCTCTGCTTTGTTGGGTCTCACTTACACTTGACCTTGTGTGTATGACCCACACCCGTCTCTGATTCCTTTTCCACGTAAACTGTGTTTCCAGCTACACGCCTCCCTTTCACGCACACGGCGCCTTCCCTGAGCTGCAACCATTCCAAAAGGCACTCAGCAGCCTCAGCCTTCTCAGCCCCAATCCCGCCATCTGGCCTGCGGCCCTCGCCCCTATGCCAGGCAGTGGAGACGAGCCTCTACTCCTGATGCGTCATCTGCAAGTCACCGTTCTCCTTTCCCGCGGCCGGTCACTCCGCTGCAAGGTCCGGGCGGTGTTTGCTGTTCACACCCTTCACCGTCCCCTCTCCATTCCCAGCACTGCGTCTGCTTCAAGGTTTCCATTGTCTGCAGGAGCCACGTGGGCAAAGGGCTCCTGAAAATCCTCTGGTCATCTCATCCAAGACACTACGTCTGAGATGAAGGAGGTTAAAGTGCTGGGCCCCCGCCTCCTCAGCCCCCATGGAAAGCGTGAGATTTGGGCCTCACGTTTGATAAACCCAAAGGTGTGCGGGCAGTGGCTGAGTGCGTGGAAACCAGCCCTCGGACTGGGGGGAAAGTGCAGCAGCTGCGTAGGGCCACGGGGGCTGTCGGCTGACATTGCGACGGCACAGTCTTTAAAAATGGAGCTTCCAGGGTGTGCGGGTGGCTCTGTCGGCTGAGCGTCTGCCTCTTGGTTTCAGATCGGGTCATGGTCTCATGGTCATGAGATCGAGTCCCACGTCGCGATCTGCGCTCAGCGTGGAGTCTGCTTGGGACTCTCCCTCCCTCTGCCCCTCCTGCTCGGCTCTCTCTCTCACACGTGAATGGATGAGTAAGTCTTTAAAAATAAAATAAAACAAAGATAATAATGGAGCACCCCTGCCCAGTCTCCCCAGCACGGCACTTCACTAAGAGTTCAAGAAAAATGCCAAAAACAAAAACCAACCGCAAGACCGTCTTTTTTTAGAAAGTGCTCTGAAAATCTCTCCCACATCCTTTTTGATCTCGGCTTCCTCGCTTACCTCCCTTTCACTCTCCCGGCTCGGCTGACTGCGGCTGACTAGAACCGGGTTTTCCTCTCCCTCAGAGCTTTTTCAAGCAGACACCCGAATGTGCGCCTTCCTCCCAAGGGCCATGCAGGCCGAGGGCTCTTCCGTCCTCAGAACCAAATTTGGCTCAAAAATCTTTGAAAAATAGATCATGTTTGATGTGGTAATACCACTGCAAAGACTCCATCCCGAGGAGATTATTAGAGAATATGCAAATATGTACTTGCCCAGATGTTTCTAGCAGCATGCAAATGATGAGGCCAGTTGGCTTTTGACCTGGAAAGATAGACGCTCACAGTAGAGTGTAAAAAAAAAATCACATTATGGCGGTACTGAGAGGCTCAGTGGTTTCAGCATCTAATTCTTCTTAGTTTCAGCTCAGGTCGTGATCTCAGAGCCATGGATTGAGCCCCACATCTGGTTCATGCTCAGTGGGGAGTCTGCACGAGTTTCTCTCTCTCCTGCCACCTCTGCTCCCCACCCCTGCTCTCTCTCTCGCTGAAATAAATAAATAAATCTTTTTAAAAATCATATTATCTATACCTTAAAAAGCTACACATAGGGGCACCAGGGTGGCTCAGTTGTTAAGCGTCTGCCTTAGGCTCAGGTCATGATCCTGGGGTCCTGGGATCGAACCCCACGTTGGGCTCCTTGCTCAGCTGGGAGTTGACCTCTCCTCCTCCCTCTGCCTGCTGCTCCCCCTGCTTGTGCTCTCTCCCTCTCTCTCTAATCAAATAAATAAATTAAATAGTTTTTTTAAAAAAACTATCGATTTTATCAGAAAGGCTATGGCTGAAATTTATGAATCTTGACTTTCTATTTAAATGTCTTCATGGTAACGTGTTAGAACAAGATCTGCAGCAAATTAATAAAAGAATATTTAGCTAACATTTGCAGTTTTAAAAAAAAAATTCTGTGAGCATTGCAGAGCAAATAAGTCTCCAAACAAGAAACGATGATGTGACTCACAGATTAAACATTATCTTTGTTCTGACAACCTTTCCAAAGCCGGTTCTCTTAAAAACTCTCAATAATTCCGAAATTCGTTTAGGAGGATGCTCAAGTGGCCAGAAAGCCGAAAGACACGAAGATGCAGGAGAGAAACGTTTCCAAGTTCCACCTTCAACAACTAATGTATGAAAAAACCCTAATTGCTCTCTCCAAACCTTCGTCACATCTACAAAAGTATATCCTAACTTTTATTTCTTCTTTGTTCCAAAAAGGAGGTATATGTTGGGCTGCGAAGCTTCTTTCGGTAACTGCTGTCCCACTCTGTCCCACTCTGTCCCACTCTGCTGCCTTCCTCAGGATAAGGTGAGTAATGAAGCTCCCCCGCCCTTCTCGAGGATCACCTTGCGGGACACCCTCCCCTCCTCTATAGGTGCTCTCTGGTCTCTGCCAGGCGCTGCGCTGGGCTCCCGGGATCCCTCCGCCATGAGCAGGGCGGCTGCTCGGAGGGCTTGGAGGTGCAGATGGAATCCAGCCAGTCTCGAGATCCTTCTGTGAAAAGAAAAGCAAAAGAAGGGAAGGAAGACACGGATTGTGTGTGTTTGATCAATAACGGACATACGTAAGAATGAAATGAAAAAAGAAACCTTCTCTTTAAAATGAATCACACAGCCCAAAGCCCAGAGGATCTGAGCTGGCGGTGTGCATCGTACCTAGGGGCCACGCTGCAAGGAGCAATGTCGCTTCTTGGTCCTCGGACCAAGCAGCCAGTGCGCAGACAGTGCTCCCGACACCTGCTCCCGGAGTCTCAGGGGTCAATCCTCCCAGACCAACGGTCATGGAAGGTCTGAACCGACTATGGTCCTCTACTGCCATCCCCTTTGCTCTTAGGAAAGATGGTGGCTCATCAGTGCAGGAAACTCACAGCATAGATGCTGGTGGCAAAGGGGGAGTGGGGTGAGGAGCACCACGGTGCCGTTTTAGAATCAATAACTTGTCGGGGCGTTCGGGTGGCTCAGTCATTGGGCGTCTGCCTTGGGCTCGGGTCATGATCTCAGGGGCCTGGGATTGAGCCCCGCATCGGGCTCCCTGCTCAGTGGGAAGCCTGCTTCTCCCTCTCTTACTCCCTCTGCTGTGTGCTCTCTCTCGCTGTATCTCTCTGTCAAATAAATACATAAAATGTTTTAAAAAAAGAATCAATAACTTGTCAATTATTCATTTAAAGATAACTATCATTTGAAAAATAGTCCTTGACTCAGAGCCAAAGGTCAAATTGCTCAATCCTCATTTCTTTTTTTTTTTTTCAAGGAGACGTAACTTTTTTTTTTTTTTAAGATTTTATTTATTTATTTGACACACAGAGATCACAAGTAGGCAGAGAGGCAGGCAGAGAGAGAGGAGGAAGCAGGCTCCCTGCTGAGCGGAAAGCTTGATTCGGGGCTCGATCCCAGGATCCTGAGATCATGACCTGAGCCGAAGGCAGAGGCTTAACCCACTGAGCCACCCAGGCGCCCCTCAGTCCTCATTTCTTAATCAAAAATTGTTAGAATTCGTTGAAGAGTTTCATATTCTAACTGGGATAAAAGACCTGGGTGTACATCAGGGGACGCTCTCTCCATTTTTCAATTTTTAAATTTCAGAAGCAACCCTGTCTGTTCGTTTAAATCAGAGCTTGAGGTAAACAACTGCATTTTTGTCATCCAGACAAGGTCATGGGTGTGGGGGAGTGACTGCCACTTACCCCATTTTAGCTCATTCTGAAAACGTTTTCCAAGGGACAAATCTCAAGCACAGAGTCGAATTTTTTTCTCGGCCTTATTTGAACCCTAATGTGTGAATGAAGCCCAAAAACTGTGTTTTCACTTCATCCGTAATTAGATACTGAGTTTTCAAGAGGGACTTTGCAGATTAAGGGGGGACAGGTTAGGTCATCCACGTAGAAGTGGAGTGGAATCCTCACCTCACACCAAACATAAAAATCAGTCGTAGGTGCATCACTAACACAGAGGTAAAAACTCCGTCAAATTAAGCCTCAAGTCCAGATGAGTTCACCGTTCAGAATAGGCTCTTATTACATGGCTAAACCCCATCCTACTTACATTATTTGACCTGCTGTGTAGAGCCTGGATGGGAGGCAGGGGGTTGGGAGTCAGGCCACAAGTACTGAAGGCACAGATTAGGATAGTGGCAATTGGGACCGAAAGGTGGGACTGGATTCTGAAAATGTACATTGAAACCGGTTGGTTAGTTAAATGCAGGTGGTGAAAGAGACAGTCGAGGGATGCTAATTGCTTTCTTGCCTTGGAGAGGAAGTAAGAAAGCCTGGTTTATGGAGGAACATGATACCCACTACTGAAGAAGCTTCCAGGCATCGAGGTGATCACACACCGCGCCACGTGATGCAAACAATCTAATTGACTGGGTAACCTCACTGAAGCCTCAGGAAAAATTTGCGATGCAGATGTTCTTAATTTTACAAACAAGAGAGGCTAAGTAACCGTCCCATCACCATCCCAGTGAGGAGGGTCCGTCCAGTGCCGTCCACCCCCAGGCACGGACCCTACCCCAGTTTGGAATATCTTGAGTTTGAGATGTCTGTGCAGATCTGCGCCGAGCCCCGGGGGTTGGGTCGGGGGGGAAGCATTCCAGGCAGGAGGAACAGCGAGCTCAAAGGCGCTACAGCGGGAAAGAGTTTCTCATTTCCTGTCCACGAGCATCCACTTTCTCTCTTCTGGGAAGTGGTACGGAATCATCCGACAGCTGAGTTCCTGGGGAAGAGCGTCCCTAACCAGCCGCCTCCTCTTTCATTCCGGCACTTGGGGGCATGTTAAACTTTGAGGATAACAGACTCTGGCAACCCCAGGGTCTCAGACAAGTCCCCAAACCTCCTCGCCATCTGTAGAAGGAGAGCGCCCTCCTCCCCGGTCCCCCGCCAGCGCTCTGCCGGGCGGCGCGTACTGCCCTCTAGTGGCCGCCGGCTCTCCTGCTTTCCGGTTGATGGACTTGAAAGCTACTGGGATCTAAGAAAATCAAATGTTGCAAGAGTAAAGGCACGTGTGTTACTATGTTTATATTTGAGGGTCATGCTTGCTAATAACAAGAGGAAGATGCTGGCGGAAGGAAAGGGAGGAGGAAGTGAGGGAAGGAGGGAGGGAGGGAGGGAAGGAGGAAGGAAAGAAGAAAAAAGCAAAGAAAAAAAAGCACCTTTTAGATTCTCAGCAGGCACCAAAGGGGCTCAAAAAAAAAAAAGGTTACCTTGCTTATTCTTGACCAGTACTCTGAATTTGGATTTGGAAAATCCAGACTTCCCGTGTTTCGTTATCCACGTGTACCTTTCACAACCAAGTTGAAGTGAAAGGATTTTTTTTTCCGCCTACAACTGCCGAAGTTAGAATTTTAAGGTTTTGTGGTTACTAAAGTCCAGATCTTAGGATAATTGTTTCCCCTAAATTATATTAGAATCTATTTATTATCAATTTCAATATGTTTTAATTTTTATGGTTCTAATAGAAATTTGTTTTTTACAGTTGGTTTTTAAGGAATGTGTCAAATAAATATGTGTATGAGCCAGGGTTCTTTTTTTTTTTTTTGGATGAAGCTGAGACAATGAATGAAAGTCTGTGAAAGGAAGCAGAGCTCTGACTGTTCTGGGCTGTCGAGAAAGCAAGTTGCACAAAAAAGTTCACGTAGGACTCAGCAAAGAAGACCAAGTCTGCGGTCGGCAGGGAAGAGCGTTGGAGGCTGAACTGAGAGCCAGTTCAGCCCTGTCTACATGGGGGCCTCTTTCGAGTCAGACCTTGGGCAGGGAAGCAATCATGTGACACCAACTTCTACAAATTATGCTGGAAATGTTGTGATTGAGATATGTGTATAATCTGGAAGGGTTTTTCTATCTTAATTTTTTTTATTAAGTGTTTATTCAGTTCCAGTAATGTTAGTTATATGTAATTATGAATCCCAGCGCGCCATATAATGAGTCAACAAGTCTATATATTACTCAGTACTCGTCAGGACAAGTGCCCTCTTTAACCCCACCCCTTACCTCACCCACCCCCCCTTCCCTCCCTCTGGTGACCATCAGTGTGTTTTCTGTAGTTAAGTGTCTTCTTGGTTCCTCTCTCTCTCTCTTTTTCCCCTTTGCTCATTTGTTCGGTTTCTTAAATTCCACATAAGAGTGAAATCATGGGGTACTTGTCTTTCTCTGACTTATTTCGCTTAGCCTCATACCCAATAGCTCCATCCACGTTGTTGCAAATGGCAGGAATTCATTCTTTCTATGTCTGAGTAATATTCCACTGTGTGTGTGTGTGTGTGTGTGTGTGTGTGTGTGTGTGTGTGTGACGTCTTTATCCATTCGTTGGTAGATGGACACATGGGTTGTTTCCATAGTTTGGCTATTGTAAATAATGTCACTACAAACGTGGGGGCACATGTATCCCTTTGAATGAGTGTTTCTGTATTTTGGGGTGAATAGCCACTAGCACAATTACTGGTTTGTAGGGTGGTGCTAACTTTAACTTTTTGAGGAACCTCCATACCGTTTAAATCTGGAAGGTTTTTAAACTTCCTAACTGTGAACCAACTCTAACTAATCCATACATGGATTCTACGGGGCAGATTGAAGATCCCGGGTCGGCGAGTCTTGTTGCTTCCTTTACTGCACGAGGATATCCACGGAGAACGTCATACGATAAGAGCATAGACGCAAGCGTCAGTCTGTTTAAAACCTTAGTCAAACACACCTTCCTAGGTCAGTTACAGTCCAAACACAAATGTCTCGATTCTCACACCGCGGCTGTTTTCTTTAGCCAGGTAATCCAGAATTCACTAACTCTGTCGGAGGAAACTGCTGGCAATTGTCTAGAATTACCACAAGTTTAGTCAGGCAGATAAATCTCTTTTTCTCCTTGTAGTGTTCCTTAAGGGAAAATGTAAGGTTCCCCCCCACACTTCTGTTTTATTTTATTTTTTTAAGATTTTATTTGCTTATTTGTTTATTGAGAGAGAGAGCAGGAGCAGGGGGAGGAGCACAGGGAGAGGGAGAGAGAGGGGGAGAGGGAGAACCCCAAGCAGACGCCATGCTAAGCTCAAAGAGCCCCATGCAGGGCTTGATCTCACAACCCTGAGAACATGACCTGAGCCAACATCAAGTCTGAGATGCTTAACTGGTTGAGCCACCCAAGCAACGCCCCCCCCCCCTGTTTTAAAGGAGACAAGCAATATATTTAGGAAGCACTTATTAAGCACATACTGTATACTGCATAGGAATTGAGGGTTCAGAGATGAGTAAACCACAGTTCCTGCTCTCAAGAGGTTTACAGCCAGATAAGAAAGACCGACGGACGGACACAGGGCAATATGCCGACTGCGGGAGGCACGGGATGGGGTGACATAGGAGGCCCAGGGAAGAACCCAGGCGGGAGAGGGGGCTGTCCAGAGGGAGGTCAGACTCACAGAAAGAGGCTGCTTTGGCAGATGTTGAAGCAAGAGCAGGGTTTTGTCAGGCAGATAAGAGCATTTCAAGCAGAGGGAAAAGCCGTCAAACCCAGAGCCGTGGAACACCACGGTGTGTGCGGAGAAGCGGCGATTCCACGGAAGACGGGCTCGGTGCTGGCTGGGATGGTGGCCTGGGATTTTGAACTTGACTTTGGAGATGCTGGAGAGCCCTTGATCAAGGGTGGGCAGCAGAGTGAGGCGGTCACATTTGTTCGGTCGCAGGCGTGCCTGAGGGTGTAAATTGGTTTGATGGTGAGGATGGGGTGAGGGACAGGACCCAGGGGACCGCCAGGCTCCTTGCCAGGGAGGGAGCTTGGCAGGAGGCTCCGGGAGCGAGCGAGAGAATGTTGGAGGAGGGGCAGATTCAAGGGGATTACATAGTGAATTCAGCTTTGAGATCTAGGTGAAGACAAAACCTCTTTTGTGTGGATTAGAGGTTTTGTCCACTGCCTCTGTCCAGCCAGCCGTCTTCTGTGTGTCTATATGCATCTACGCACGTCCACAGGTTTCCATCTGTCTGTCTCTCCAGTTTCCAGTCTCCAGTTTTATCGGATGGTTCCATCCTTTAATGATCTTTGTCTGAACGAATTATTGCATCACGGGCTGCAAAATGGCGGTGTTGCTGTTGTTTTCTGACATCGCAATTTCCCTCCTGAACCAGGGTATTTGGTTGCTCCGAAATATGGTGGATATGGGACAGGCACGCTAAGTGTTGGATTCCCTCTCTTCGATGGGGACCAGAACATTTTAAGTCAACACTCAGATGATCCCAGGAAAAACTTCGACAAGATGAAAAGGTTTTTTTTTTTCTTCTTTCGTTATAACACTGACGGGAACATTGCCCTGATCCACATCCCAGCATCATACGCGGAGGACAGATGCTTCCTCTGTCACAAAAGCCATGTGAGCAAATGGTGGCTTTATTGTTTTTTAAATGTGTAAGTATTTCTTAATTATCTATAAAAGTTATTTGTCCAATAAAAAAATCTTAGTTAGAAAATTAAGGCTATGGCCTTAAGATGCGGCTTATCTAAGCATAAGTACATGCCACTTACAATGCTGGGGTCTGTTTGGACACCAGTCCCTGGGAGTGTGGTCCCAAGACCTGGATGGGCAGAGGGATGAGCTGGAGCTTCCAAAAAAGAAAGGAAAACGTCTGGCGGGGGAGGAGGGCGCGAGGAGGAGGCCCCCAAAGTGGGAGCAGACAAGTTCTTAGCTGCCATCTGTTTTTCTTGAGTTTTTATTCGATGTAATATGTCAGGGAAAAAAAAAAGGTGTATTCCGCCAAGCTGGATGGTTTTTAGAAACGCTCCTGAGCACTCAAGGAGGAGAGAAGGAAACCCAAGAACACAAGAGTGTGAGTGTCTATGTGGCCAGATCACTTGACTTACCCTCTGGCCATCTCTGACTCTTGTCTGAGTTCAGTCATTCACTCTGCCACGTGTTTGCTATACTTTTACTGAAGCCCTACTATGTGCTGGGCTCTGTGCAGGGCGTGGGGGACACAGTAGTCAACAGCAGCCTGTCTCTGCTTCATGGTGGTTTTTAAAGAATTATTTTTTTTTTCAAATTGAGGTAGGATAGACACAATATAAAATTCACCATTGTAACCATTTTTTAAAAAAGATTTTATTTATTTATTTGACAGAGAGCACAAGTAGGGGGAGCAGCAGGCAGAGGGAGAGGGAGAAGCAGGCTCCCAGCTGAGCAGGAAGCCCAGTACGGGGTTCAATCTCAGGACCTTGGGATCATGACCAGAGCCAAAGGCAGATGCTTAACCAGCTGAGCCACTCAGGCGCGCTACTGTAACCATTTTTAAGTGCCTAAGTTACAAGCACGAAGCACATTCGCCCCGTGCATCTCCCACCACCATTAGCCCCCATCAGTTTTCTCATCTTGCAAAACGGAAACTCTGTCCCTGAGAAGCACTAATGCCCCACTTCCCAAAAAGAGGCTGCTTTGTAGGGCGTGGCCCTATCATCACCCCACGTGTTTATTTTCATTAACCTGTCTTCAGAAAGATTGAATAAGGGATTAAAATTACTCTTATAATAAGTATACAATTACTGCATAAAATTGGAACCTGGAGTCCTTTTGCTATGCTCTTGCCAGTATCTTCAACCTCTTTGTCCCTCTGAGCTTCTGTTGCTCCCTCCTGGAACACCTCGACCCGAGGGCAGTTTGTCCCACCTCTCCTGAGCCACGGCAGGAAACTGCCCGCAGTGTGTCTGCCCACACCCCTGCAGGGTGAGGGCTCTCCTGGGTCCTGACAGGAATCCAAGCCTCCAATGAAACAGGTCCCATTCTCCCATCCTCCAGCCTCCCCTGAACCCTCCACACCAGCGGAGGACGCGGAACCTTCTGGCAGGCACCCCTTTTGTCACCCTCCATCAAGATCAGGAAACTACGAGCCTTTGCATTCATCCGGCCCCATCCTCCTATGAAACTGGACTCTCCCATCCTCCCTGTTCCCTATGTTCTGGGCCATCCTCTGGGTCACCAGGCACCAACTGCTGCAACCTCCATCCTAGACGCTCTCAAACATTTGCATCTCACCTTGTTCCAGTCTCTCCAGTTACAAGAGAACACAAGAAGGCGCCTGGGGGGCTCTGTTGGTTACGCATCAGACTCTTGATCTCAGGTCAGGTCTTGAGGTCAGAGTTGTGAGTTCAAGACCTACATTGGGCTCCATGCTGGGCATGGAGCCTACTTAGAGAGAGAGGGAGAGATTGAGAGAGAGAGAGAGAGAGTATAGGTTAGAAGGAGGGGGGAAGATGGCAGCAGAGCGGGAAGACCCTAAGCTTGCCTCATCCCACAGACACAACTAGATAACCATCAAATCTTCCTTAGTACCCCAGAAATCAACCTGAAGACTGGCAGAACGAACTCCACAGCTAAAGGGAGAGAAGAAGCCACACTGAGGAAGGCAGGAAGTGCAGAGACGTGGTTTGGGGGAGAAACAGATCTTGGGTACTGTGGAGAGGGAGGAGCCCTGGTCATGGAGAAGAATGCGAGAGAGGAGCACACAGGGCAATGCACAAGAACGTTTCCCTAAAGCCACTGGCTTGGAAGATGAGAGGGGCTGAATTTTGTGAGTTCCTGCAACCAGCAAGGCTTAAAGCCTGGAGTTCTAAACATCAGTGGGCTTGGCGTGGATAGAGCCCAGTGCTCCTGGAGAGAAGGCAGACAAATAAACTGGGAGCATACAGCACGGAAACACCCATCTGAAGACCTTCTCAGAGTACATCCCTGAGAGGCAGCCTTAAGGGAGACACCTCTTTGGGAGCAAAGGAGCCGGCTGGCATCATTTCCTCCCACCTCCCCCTCCCCCCCCAGCAAAAACACAGAACCATCTGCAGGAAGCAAGCAGCTCAGACACTGGCTGCCTAGCTTGCCTACACCAGTTATCACCCCTGCCCCCCACTCTGATGGAATTACGCATCTCAATCACACTTACCTCCATCCTAGCAAAGAAGGCTCCTTCTCCAGAAAACCAGCACAAACCCCTGCCCACACCACATCTTCCGACCAGAGAGTTCTACAGGGCCTCAGTTCCGGTGGAGGTGGTGTCAGGTCTCATTTCACAAGCAGACCAGACCACACCTAGTGTTATGTGACGTTCCACCCAAGATCACAGGCAGCCCCCAGGTCTCACACCATCTCCTTTCTTTCACCGTCTGACTCTTGAAAAGTGAGTGCATTTGCTCGCACTCCCCATTCCTCTCTCGGTCCCAGGGCTTGGCTTTCATGGTTAACACCCTCTTGAAGGCCTTCTGGGAAGGTTGACTGTTTGTTACTAAACCTAAGGTATGTTTTATTGTCACTTCCTGGTCTCTTGGTGACCTTTGGCCATCCTGACGCTTCTCTCATCTACTGGATTCGGGAAACCCTGCCCTGGCCTCTGCGAGACCACTTTCCTCCATCCCTCTTTCCCACCACCAACATGGCCCTGTGCGGGGACCCCCCCCCTCCAGGGTCCATGCTGACACTGAACCAACTCCTTCCTCTTCCAGCATCTCCTGCAGGGCTTTGGCTCTGCGTACACCCCATTCCCCCCAGCTGCCCAGGTCAGAAACCAGGTTTCATGCCCCACCCCAACAGGCTCACCCCGACTCCTGTAGGAGCCCCTTCATCTGGCGTGGAGTCCAGTCTTGCCTCTCATTAATCCATTTTCCTGACTGTAATCAGAGAGGTCTTTCCCAAGTGCATATCTGATCAAATCCCTTGCCTGGTTCCAAAGTCAGTGTCCACAGTTTAACATCCAAGCTTCCCAATGTAGCCTATAAAATCTGGGTATGTGGTCCCTGCTGGCCCCGAAGCTTCCTTCATCGGCCCCCAGTTCCCAGGTCCCGCCCTCCCTCCCCTTGGCCTGGACCCTTTGCTCCTTCTGGGAAACACAGTAGGAGTAGATAACTCCTCCTCACCCCACCCCACCCCTGCACGGAAGCCTTCCCTCCACCCCTTCTCCAGTGGGCCTCCCACCACACAGAGCCTCACCTCCATCCAATCACAACAGCTGCCTCCCTACCAGGCTGGGAGACTCCTTCCAACTACTTTCAGGATGGTATTCCTGGCACACAGTAGGTCTCGGTGACAATATTGCTCTTTTCGGGTTGTACCGGTCAGTCCCCTGGACTCAAAGCCCTCAGGTGGGCAGCAAGTCCTTTATCTCTGTGCCCTCACATGGTGCCAGGTGCAGAGCACTGGAGGGATGCTAGTTCAGGGGAGGGGTCATCTGTATTTCAGAGCCAGCATCAGCCTCTCCAATGAATATGTGAGAAACATATTTGAAAGGTTTCAATGACAATTCATTTGAAATACAGCTATAAGAATCTATATTGATTTAAAAAAAATAGCCTTCATTTTTATGTAACTAAAATGTTGGGAGGAAGAAATGCCAAACTCCTCATCTTTCACATACCCAGGCACGAAAGTCTGTTTCCATGGTTTACAAAGAATGGCACGTTATCTCATGATTAAGCCTTTATGATTTGATGTTACCATAGTAATATGAAGTTTTTTTAATAAGCTTTTTTCTAAGATGTTCTTTTTGTCTGTGAAAATAATACCTTTGTGTTTTACTTTACAGCCCTTTTTTGAAATGACCAGTCTCCCCACCCCGACACACACAGACCACATTTAACTCACCCGAGCTGAGGTCCATGGGTGCGTCTCACCCACAAATGGAAAGCTCTGCTCTGCACAGAAGAAAGGAACCCATTCTAGCAGCCACGTGCCCCTCATATCAAAAGTTTCCATCAGAATGATACTTTCCACCAGACAAGAATATAAAAATTTGTTTCAGAAGTAACCTAAGCTTGCTTTTAAGCATTTAGAAAACTGTTTCCAATTTGTACATCCCGAAATATGCTCACTTATTTTTGTAAAAACTCATATCTAGCAAACTTATCAGATTCCTAAATTAATCCCCAAAGGGGATCATATTATTCTGTCTTGATTTTCTTTCTTTGTTAACTGTCACTTAGGGGGAAAATGACTCATACCCCAAGTCCCTGTGTTTTTCCTTTTTAAGTTTTACACATTATACCAAAATATACTATGATAAAGTATTGTACAGTCTGTGTAATAAACACAGAATAAACTGGACTTTCTATGGTTCTAATCTGGGACAGATGAGTTATCAAGGGTGACCCAAGATGGTAGCATGACCAATCCCTTTGTGTATGTGGGTAATGGACCACAGAGAATTTTACACCAAACGTCCAAAGCTGACAGGGGAAGCCATGTTGGAATCTATACCCCAGCCTTGTTCTTGGTGGCACTGGAAATCCACAAGATCCGGAGATTAATGGAGGTACTTTATCTATTTAAATTAAAACATTTTTTTTTTCTGAGCACATGTAATTACTTCATACACCAAATCATTAAAAAAAATGCATCCTTTAAAGAAGGGAGGAAAACAGTAATACCTATTATTACATTCGATTTCTTTCAGGCAGTAATTTTCTTGGATTGTAGCTGAAGTTCAGATCCAAGTCAAAGATGATAGAACCATGGGCTGCCTCATCGACAAATTACTCTTTTCTCCCCCAGAAGAATCATTTGGTAAAATTCAACATGCATTCGTGATTTAAAAATAAGAAATAACCCTCTTCACAAACCAGGAGCAGAAGAGAACTTAACCTGATCAATTATATTTTTTTTAAAATTCTTGAAAGTATCCCCTATAAATAAGATGGAAAAGACCATTACATTGTACTGCAAGACCCAGCACTTAGTCAAGCAGAAAAGACATAAAAAACAAAGGATCAGAAAAGGAAGAAACTGGGGTGCCTGGGTAGCTCAGTCATTAAGCATCTGTCTTTGGCTCAGGTCATGATCCGAGAGTCCTGGGATTGAGCCCCGCATACAGGCTCCCTGCTAGGTGGGAAGCCTGCTTCTCCCTCTCTTACTCCTCATGCTGTGTTCCCTCTCTTGCTGTGTGTGTGTGTGTCTCTCTCTGTCAAATAAATAAATAAAATCTTTAAAAAAGAAGAAAGAAAGAAAGAAAGGAAGGAAGGAAGAAAGGAAGAAAGAAAGAAAGGGAAAAAAAGGAAGAAACTATTTTTATAGCAAGTAATATGATTGAACAGAAAACCCAAAAGAATCTACATATGTACTATCAGAAATAATAAGAAAGTTTAGCAAGGAGACTGGCTATAAACTAATATAAACAAATCAACTACATCTTTATACTCTGGCAACAAACAAAACCACCTAAAAAGCAAACAGCGGCACCTGGTAGGCTCAATCGGTAGAGCAAACAACTCTTGATCTCAAGGTTGTGAGTTCAAGCCCCACGTTGGGCATGGAGCCCCCTTTAAAAAAATTTTAAAAATAATAAATAAAAATTACAAAATAAGAAGCCAACACAAAGAAAGCTACCTAGAAATAAATCTAATAAATGATATACATAGTTTCTGCCCAGAAAAACTTTATAAAACTTTGTGCGATGTTAAATTAAATACTTGTCTTACCAGGTATCGGGAGCTTTTATAAACCTTCTGTGACAAAGACAGTGTGGTATTTGCATGGGGACAGACCCCTTGACCAATGGAACAGAACAGAGAGCCCAGGAACAGATGTGAGGACATGTGGAAACTCGGTGTAGGACAGAGGCGGCGGTGCAGATCCAAGGGAAAAAGAGGGACCATAGAATGAAGGGCATCAGGTCACAGAACTCATAGTTGGACCATGACCTCAACAACAAATGCAGGAGACAGTTGTTGATAGATTAGACTTAAGTAGACACTTAAAACTCCCAGAATAAAAGGTGAGAAAGTATCTTTAGGGTACTGGGGCAGGGAGGGGTTTCTTTAATCAGGAGTAAAAAAAAATGTTAACTATCTAAGAAATGAGCTGTACATTTAACCAAATTAAGGTAAGAATTTTTTTGCTTATTACTCAAAAGACTGAAAAAACCACAATGCAAAATAGAAAAAGGTTACAAACAAAGCAGACATTTATAATATATACAGGAGACCGAAGATTATTATCTAGACTGTATGAAGAACTATGACCCAATAAAAAAAAGACAACCATGTTTTTTTTAAACTTCCACAGGACACACACACACAGGAGCATTCATATCAACATTGTCTATAATTGCAAAAAAACCCAGAAACAGCTCAAACGTCCTTTGGTTCAGGATGGATCGATAAATTGTGTATTTGTGGGGGACTTGAGTGGCTCAGTGGGTTAAGCCTCTGCCTTTGGCTCAGGTCATGATCCCAGGGTCCTGGCATTGAGCCCCACATCAGGCTCTCTGTTCAGCAGGGGGCTTGCTTCCCTTCTCTCTCTGCCTCCCTCTCTGCCTACTTGTGATCCATCTGCCAAATAAATAAATAAATCATTTTTAAAAATTATGGTGTATTTATAAAGTTATACAATCATCAAAAAGAATGCATTCTAGTTATATACAATAACATGAATGAGTCTTTATAAATAGAATTTTGAGTGACTGAAGCAAGCTACATGCAGCAATATACCATTTTCATAAAGCTCAAAAACAAGCAAAACTAAATAACATAGAGTGAGACAAGATGGCGGGGAAGCAGGAGGAGGCGCCTTTTCAACCTGCACCCTAAAGTGAGCTGATTACCTACCAAAGAACTCCGATCACCCATGAAATCAGCCTGAGATCAGAATTATACACGTCTGGATCTCTACGGGGGCCAGAAGACGCCAGTGGGCAGGTAAAGTGGAGTGGGAACGTCGGACTGATATCGGAAGATAAACAAAAGGGGGAGGGAGCCACCAGAGGCGACCGACTGGAAAATAATACCCCGATACGAGAGCGCCCGGCATCTGGGGACCAGCATTAACTTGGAGTCTTGTTGAAAGCACTCAAAAGAGCAAAGACTCGCGCGGGGAAATTGTGGGAATCGGGGCGGCTAGGGACAGGGGCTTAAGTCCCCAGACCCAGGGCAGCCTCCCCTGGCGCTGAGCCGGAGAGTGCGGCGGAGAAACCTGGTCTTTGTCCCGGAGCCGCCAGTGCGCCCGAGAACGGGTGGAGTCCGGCTCCCGTGAGGGGCTGGGAGCCACACCAGACGGCAGAACGCGCACCTTCCTGGAGATGCGCGCGTGCCTCAACCTCCCCTGAGAGAGGTGCACGAACGCCCAGCCTGGTGTTCTGGGACCCACGCGGTGATAGACCCACGCGGCGATAGAGCCGATAGAGCTGGAGGCGCCGCGCCCCAAACCCTCCCCTGGGAGAGGAGCGCGCAAGCCCTGAGCTCTCAGCCCCGGCCAGCGGGAAAATCTCAGTGTGCGACCGCCGCTTGGAACCTCTCTGGCGCTCTGGAGATGCCCGGACAGCCACAGCTGCCTTGGTTTTGCGGACAAGCAGGAGATCCTGCGTCCCCAGGGACCGCGACTCAGAACCTGCTCTGCCCGCGGCCCAGCAGCTGCAGCACCTGCAGGGGAGCAGACTGAGGCTTCTCTCTGAGAGGGAGGTTGGGGTGCAGTTTTCTTTCCTCTAAACCTCCAAAAACCATCAAAAGCTGTCAAGGCGAGAGAAAAGAAGTGAACAAACATAAAAACCTCCAGAGAACAAAAACCTGAAAAAAAACGTTTTTCTCAGAGCCCACCCCCTTGAGGGGGTCGGGAGGACTTAACTCAGGGAACATCATTGACTGAAAACCCACGTGGCAGCCCCCTCCCCCAGAAAACAAATCAGGAAGAAAAAAAAAAAAGACTACAAGAGAACAACCACCACTACTTCATAGATACAACTTTTATTTTTAATTCTTTCCCACTATTCTGGTTCATTTTTTTTCTTTTTTCATATAGATAATTTTTTAACCTATTTACCATCACAGTGAGATGTCCAGTACATCAAATTCCATGATAAACTTCTAACCTGAATTTTTTTGATACATACACATGTGTTTTTCTTTTGCTTTTCTATTTTCTTAATTTTTAAAAAAATTTTTAATTTAGTTTAGTCCAGTTTATTCCTTTTTTATTTTTATTTTCTAATATTCATATAGAGTTAAACTTCAAGGTAACCCCCTTTCTCCAAGCAATGCTACCCCTATAGGTGAACCAATTTTTAATCCCCCTTTTTCTTAGGAAAGTTGAGTCCTTTAACAAAGATATCAAGATACATCCAGGAAGAATCAAAATAACCTTCCTCGCCCACACCGAGAATCTATAACCATGCTCCCATCTTTTTCTTCTGCCAGTGTCTCTGTGTATTTATGTTTGTCTGGATAGTATATAAATCTTATACTTGGGGTTCTTCTTGACGAGGCTCCTCCTTTTTTTTGCTTATATATATATATTTTTTCTCTCGTCATATACTTTTATCAGTCTTTTTGTTTGTCTGTTTTTGTTTGTATACGTCATAAACCTTACCCTGGGGCCCATTTGGGCTGAACCTTCACTTTTATCTTCCCTTTTTTTCCTGTCTCTCTCTCTCCCTCTTTTTTCTTTTTCTTTTCTTTTTTCTCTCATTTGGGTGGGGAATCCTGAGTGCTCAGAAGCGTTCCAGGGTGCACCTTGACTGCACCACGGTCAATACATCCAGCTACATCTGTCCAGACATCTCTCACCAAAATGACTAGGAGGAGGAATCCCCAACAGAAGAAAAATACAGAGGATGGGCCTTCTGCAACAGAGCTAACGGCTATCAACATAGACAATATGTCAGAAAGAGAATTCAGGCTAACAATTATCCAGGCAATAGCTAGGTTGGAGAAAGCCATGGATGACCAAACAGATTTGATTAGGGCAGAATTGAAAGCGACCAGAGAGGAGGTTCATAATGTTAGGGCAGAGCTGAAGGCCACCAGGGATGAGGTTCACAACGCTCTCAATGAGTTCCAATCTAATCTAAATTCTCTAAAAGCTAGGGTAACTGAGACAGAAGATAGAATTAGTGATCTGGAGGACAAACAAATAGAGAGAAAGGATCAGGAGGAAGCCTGGAACAAACAGCTTAGAAGCCACGAAAACAGAATCAGGGAAATAAATGATGCCATGAAACGTTCCAACGTCAGAATTATTGGAATCCCTGAAGGGGAGGAGAAAGAAAGAAGTCTAGAAGATATAGTGGAACAAATTTTTCATGAAAATTTTCCCAATCTTGCGAATGGAACAAGTGTTCATGTACTAGAAGTAGAAAGGTCCCCCCCCAAGATTATAAATTCAAAAAAAACATCCAGGCACCTCATAGTAAAATTGAGGAATCATAATTGTAGATACAATCTCTTGAAAGCCGCTAGGACAAAGAACCTCCTTACATACAGAGGAAAGCCCATCAGAATAACGTCAGACCTGTCCACAGAGACCTGGCAAGCCAGAAAGGGCTGGCAAGATATATTCAGGGCACTAAATGAGAAGAACATGCAGCCAAGAATACTTTATCCAGCAAGACTGACATTCAAAATGGATGGAGAGATAAAGAGTTTCCAAGACCGGCAAGGCTTGAAAGACTATGCAACCACCAAGCCGACACTGCAGGAAATATTAAGGGGGGTTCTATAAAAGAGGAAAAATCCTAAGAATAGCATTGAACAGAAATATAGAGACAATCGACAGAAAGAAAGACTTCAAAGATAACACAATGTCAATAAAAACGTATCTCTCAATAATCACTCTCAATGTGAATGGCCTAAATGCACCCATAAAACGACACAGGGTTGCAGATTGGATAAAACGACAGGA
This sequence comes from Martes martes, assembly GCF_963455335.1. Taxonomy (NCBI): domain Eukaryota; kingdom Metazoa; phylum Chordata; class Mammalia; order Carnivora; family Mustelidae; genus Martes; species Martes martes. Next base: position 185,872,511 of record NC_137891.1, on the reverse strand, counting down.
CCCATCCATATGTTGTCTACAAGAGACCCATTTTGAACCTAAAGATACACCCAGACTGAAAGTGAAGGGATGGAGAAGCATCTTTCACGCCAATGGGCCTCAAAAGAAGGCCGGGGTAGCGATTCTCATATCAGATAAATTAGATTTTAAACTAAAGACGGTAGTCAGGGATACAGAAGGACACTACATCATTCTTAAAGGGACTATCCACCAAGATGATCTAACAATTGTAAATATCTATGCCCCCAATATGGGAGCAGCCAATTACATAAGAAAACTATTAATCAAGATAAAGAGTCATATTGATATGAATACATTAATAGTAGGAGATCTTAACACGCCTCTCTCAGAAATAGACAGATCATCGAAGCAGAAAATCAATAAAGAAATAAGAGCATTGAATGACACATTGGACCAGATGGACCTCATAGATATATACAGAACATTCCACCCTAAAACAACAGAATACTCATTCTTCTCAAGTGCACATGGAACCTTCTCCAGAATAGACCACATACTGGGTCACAAATCAGGGCTCAACCGATACCAAAAGACTGAGATGATTCCCTGCATATTCTCAGATCACAATGCTTTGAAACTGGAGCTCAATCACAAGGAAAAGTTCAGAAGGAACTCAAATACCTGGAAGCTAAAGACCACCTTGCTTAAGAATGCTTGGATCAACCAGGAGATCAAAGAAGAACTTAAACAATTTATGGAAACCAATGAGAACGAAGACACTTCACTCCAAAACCTATGGGATACAGCAAAGGCGGTCCTAAGGGGGAAATTCATAGCCATCCAAGCCTCCCTCAAAAAAATTGAAAAATCCAGAATACACCAGCTGTCTCTACACCTTAAAGAACTGGAGAATCAACAACAAATCAAACCAACTCCACACGTAAGAAGGGAAATAATCAAGATTAGAGCAGAGATCAACGAGGTAGAAACCAGAGATACAGTAGAACGTATCAACGAAACTAGAAGCTGGTTTTTTGAAAGAATCAATAAGATCGATAAACCATTGGCCACACTAATCCAAAAGAAAAGAGAGAAAGCCCAAATTAATAAAATTATGAATGAAAAGGGAGAGATCACAACTAACACCAAGGAAGTAGAAACAATCATCAGAAGCTATTATCAACAGTTATATGCCAATAAGCTAAGCAACCTAGATGAAATGGATGCATTCCTGGAAAACTATAAACTCCCAAAATTGAACCAGGAAGAAATTGACAACCTGAATAGACCGATATCTAGTAACGAGATTGAAGCAGTGATCAAAAACCTCCCAAAAAACAAGAGCCCAGGACCTGACGGATTCCCTGGGGAATTCTATCAAACTTTCAAAGAAGAAATAATACCTATTCTCCTGAAGCTGTTTCAAAAAATTGAAGCAGAAGGAAAACTTCCAGACTCTTTTTATGAAGCCAGCATCACCCTGATCCCCAAACCAGGCAAAGACCCTACCAAAAAGGAGAATTTCAGACCGATATCACTGATGAATATGGATGCTAAGATTCTCAACAAGATCCTAGCAAACAGGATCCAACAGCACATTAAAAAGATTATCCACCATGACCAGGTAGGATTCATCCCTGGGTTACAAGGATGGTTCAACATTCGCAAATCAATCAATGTGATAGAACAAATCAATAAGAGAAGAGAGAAGAACCACATGATCCTCTCCATTGATGCAGAAAAAGCTTTTGACAAAATCCAGCATCCGTTCCTGATTAAAACGCTTCAAAGTATAGGGATAGAGGGAACATTCCTGAACTTCATCAAATCTATCTATGAAAAACCCACAGCAAATATCATCCTCAATGGGAAAAAGCTTGCAGCCTTCCCATTGAGATCAGGAACACGACAAGGATGCCCACTCTCACCACTCTTGTTCAACATAGTATTAGAAGTCCTAGCAACAGCAATCAGACAACAAAGAGAAATAAAAGGTATCCAAATTGGCAAGGAAGAAGTCAAACTCTCTCTCTTCGCAGATGACATGATTCTTTATATGGAAAACCCGAAAGACTCCACCTCCAAACTACTAGAACTCATACAGCAATTCAGTAATGTAGCAGGATACAAAGTCAATGTCCAGAAATCAGTGGCTTTCTTATACACTAACGATGAAAATACAGAAAGGCAAATTAGAGAATCGATTCCATTTACTATAGCACCAAAAACCATAAGATACCTCGGGATAAACCTAACCAAAGAGGTTAAAGATCTGTACTCGAGGAACTACAGAACACTCCTAAAAGAAATTGAAGAAGACACAAAAAGATGGAAGACCATTCCATGCTCTTGGATGGGAAGAATAAACATCGTTAAAATGTCTATACTGCCCAGAGCAATCTATACTTTTAATGCCATTCCAATCAAAATTCCACCAGTATTTTTCAAAGAGCTGGAGCAAATAATACTAAAATTTGTATGGAATCAGAAGAGACCCCGAATTGCTAAGGAAATGTTGAAAAACAAAAATAAAACTGGTGGCATCACGTTACCTGATTTCAAGCTTTACTACAAAGCTGTGATCACCAAGACAGCATGGTACTGGCATAAAAACAGACACATGGACCAGTGGAACAGAGTAGAGAGCCCAGATATGGACCCTCAACTCTATGGTCAAATAATCTTTGACAAAACAGGAAAAAATATCCAGTGGAAAAAAGACAGTCTCTTCAACAAATGGTGCTGGGAAAACTGGACAGCTATATGTAGAAGAATGAAACTTGACCATTCTCTTACACCGTACACAAAGATAAACTCGAAATGGATAAAAGACCTCAACGTGAGACAGGAATCCATCAGAATCCTCGAGGAGAACATAGGGAGTAACCTCTTTGATATCAGCCATAGCAACTTCTTTCAAGATATGTCTCCAAAGGCGAAGGAAATAAAGGCAAAGATGAACTTCTGGGACTTCATCAAGATAAAAAGCTTCTGCACAGCAAAAGAAACAGTCATCAAAACAAAGAGGCAACCCACGGAATGGGAGAAGATATTTGCAAATGACAGTACAGATAAAAGGTTGATATCCAGGATCTATAAAGAACTCCTCAAACTCAACACACACAAAACAGATAATCATATTAAAAAATGGGCAGAAGATATGAACAGACACTTCTCCAATGAAGACATACAAATGGCTACCAGACACATGAAAAAATGTTCATCATCACTAGCCATCAGGGAGATTCAAATCAAAACCACATTGAGATACCACCTTACACCAGTTAGAATGGCCAAAATTAGCAAGACAGGAAACAACGTGTGTTGGAGAGGATGTGGAGAAAGGGGAACCCTCTTACACTGTTGGTGGGAATGCAAACTGGTGCAGCCACTTTGGAGAACAGTGTGGAGATTCCTCAGGAAATTAAAAATAGAGCTTCCCTATGACCCTGCAATTGCACTGCTGGGTATTTACCCCAAAGATACAGATGTAGTGAAAAGAAGGGCCATCTGTACCCCAATGTTTATAGCAGCAATGGCCACGGTCGCCAAACTGTGGAAAGAACCAAGATGCCCTTCAACGGATGAATGGATAAGGAAGATGTGGTCCATATACACTATGGAGTATTATGCCTCCATCAGAAAGGACGAATACCCAGCTTTTGTAGCAACATGGACAGGACTGGAAGAGATTATGCTGAGTGAAATAAGTCAAACAGAGAAAGTCAAATATCATATGGTTTCACTTATTGGTGGAGCATAACAAATAATATAGAGGACAAGGGGAGATGGAGAGGAGAAGGGAGTTGAGGGAAATTGGAAGGGGAGGTGAACCATGAGAGACTATGGACTCTGAAAAACAACCTGAGGGTTTTGAAGGGGCGGGGTGGGAGGGTGGGGGAACCAGGTGGTGGGTATTAGGGAGGGCACAGATTGCATGGAGCACTGGGTGTGGTGAAAAAACAATGAATACTGTTACGCTGAAAATAAATAAAAAATTAAAAAAAAAAACTAAATAACATAGTTTTGGGGTACTTAAATATATGAGCAATGATTTTTTTTTTTTTTTTTTTTTTAAGCAAGGGAATGGACTGAATTGACATTCCTGAGGAAGGGTGCCTGGGGGCCAGGTGGGGATGTAGGCAGATGAGGGAGGAAACAACACACAGATGGATGTTCTGACCTTGACTCTGACCCTATGAAAGGTCAGATGTTGAATACTTTAGACTTTGTGGGCCTTACAGTCTCTTATCTCTATTCAACTCTGCTGTTGTAATGCAAAAGCGACCTGAGTGTGGCTGTGTGTTCTAATAAAACTTTATTTATGGACTCTGAAATTTGAATTTTACATACTTTTTCATGTCATGAGATATTAGTCTTCTTTTGATTTGTTTTTTACTATTTAAACATGTAAAAATCATTTTTAGCTCATAAGCCATACAGAGACCCATGACCGCTCACATTTGGCCTGTGGGAGTTTGATGTACCAGGTATTTTTTTTTTCTTATTTATTTGACAGACAGAGATCACAAGTAAGGAGAGAGGCAGGCAGAGAGAGAGGAAGGGAAGCAGGCTCCCTGCTGAGCAGAGAGCCCCATGTGGGGCTCGATCCCAGGACCCTGAGATCATGACCTGAGCCGAAGGCAGAGGCTTTAACCCACTGAGCCACCCAGGCACCCCTTATTTTTAATGTTCTTAAGAATTAAAAACACATAAGCCAAATCTCAAAACTGGGCAAAACAGATGAAGGGGATTAAGAGACACAAACTTCTAATTATAAAATAAATAATTCAGAGAGATGAAAAGTACAGCATCAGGAAATGGTCAGTAATACTTTAATACTGTTGTATGGTGACAGATGGGGACAGTACTTACTGTGGCGAGCTCTGAGTGATGTGCAGAATTGTGGAGCCACTATGTTGTACACTTGAAACTGATATAATGTTGTTTGTCAATTACACTTCAGTAATAAATTAAAAAAACTTTAAACAACAACAAAGAACCAAAACATAAGCCCCGGCTCAGAGAGGAGCAGTACGAAGCAGGAGATATGAAAATGAAGGGGACCACAAAATGTGCAAAGACATTGGAACTCTTTCCAAAACTCTTCCTCAAGGCCTGAGCTATTTTTCCCTTGACCTCAAATCTGGGCACTGTCATAATATCCCCTCTCACATCAGTAGAGCTCCTTGTGTTGAGTATCTGAACCAATGGAAAATTTGGTTGGGGGTATTTCTTGCATCTTATGGCTTTTTGTCATAGGTTCTATTAGCACTCAAAAAAATGGAATTGATTTTGGACTGTCATTTTAGCTGGACCATTGGCCCACATGATGTAATTTTAAGCATCATTCTCTTTGGATTTCAAAAACAAAATAGTGAAGCCTATTAAGCATTATCTAGAAAATGCCCCTTTCCCACCAGCTCTGTCCCATACATGTGGTAAAAGGGGCACATTTTTAAAGGCCAATCTGCTAACATTTTGAGAAGACTTAGGGGTAATCCTGAGTCTTATCTAGGATGGTGTCTTCGATTTAGAAAGATATGATGGTGGGATCACTCATGTTTCTCCTGTGATTCTTCTCAAGACAGGCCCCGTGGAGGTTTGGATTTCTGCCTTACAGCTCACATTCTCCTTCTTCTTCTTCTGGAAATCGGCAACTACAGGCATCTTCCTCTTGGGCAGTTTGTACTGGTCTCACAAATGCTGAAAAGTAATTTAAAAGCAACTTATCTTTTGCTGTTTGTTTTAACCATTTAACATCCAGTTTCTGTAAATCACAGTCACAGGACATCTCTAAGTTGCAACCATGCGCAACTCTAATTTGAGCAAGTTTATCAATAAGAGAGATGATAGCAAGTAGGAACTTTTCCCCAGGATTATTTACAATTTCTTCTTACCATTTACTCTCACTTGTCCTGGAAAGCGATTTTCTTTATTTTCTACGATGGCCCAAAATCTTGAGCATGAATCACTACAGCACAAAATTAGTCATATCCCAAACATAACCATAGTTTCAATTCAGCAGTATGGATTTTAATCTTGAGGGTTACTCACATTACACGCTAGACAGTTTCTTTTGAGTGAAATGCTTATGGCACCAAGATATTAAAGATACTCCTACTACTTCCATCTATTGACAATTAAAGAACTGATTTGTGCGTTGGCTTCCTGGTTTCCTTTCACATGTTAGCATGAAGTATTTGTGTTACTGTCGAACAATTTTTCATCTTTTTAAAAAAGATTTTATTTATTTATTTATTTATTTGCAAGAGAAAGAGAGAGAGAGAGAGAGTGTGTGTGTGTGTGTGTGTGTGTGTGCGCGCGTGTGCGTGCACAAGTGGGGCTGGGGGGAAGAGCAGAGGGAGAGGGATGAGCAGACTCTTTGCTGAGTGTGGAACCCAGTGTGGGCTCAATCTCAGGGCTCTGGGATCATGACCTGAACTGAAATCAAGAGTTGGATGCTTAACTGACTGAGCCACCCAGCCCCAAGCAACTGCTCATCTTAAACAGATTTTTTTTTTTTTTTACAGCCCAACAAAGCAAAAGGGCCTGCCTCAATATATAAAAACATGCTTCTTACTGTAAAAAAAAAATAACCAAGGGGAGTAATATCACAAGAGGGCAACATGACTCCTTCATGAGAAGAACAACTAACAACTATTCAAGAACAAGACACACTGGCAGAATCCTAGAACATGGGGATGAGGCTGCAGCAGCCCCACCTCAGCACTACAGAGACCAAGACAGACTGTATTAGGAAGTTAAGAGAAGCAGTTACTATTGACCACGTTGCCCCTCCTGCAGGCCAGTGCATCCCCACACAGAGAGGTCTCCTTGAGCCTCTGGCTCCTCCAGTGGGAAAAGAGAACTCAAAGGGAACCACCAGCTTCTCCCAGCATGGGGGTCCCTTTACGAGAGCACCCAGTCTGATCTCACACCACAGGAAAGGTAGGGCAATCTACAGGGTCCAACCACTAGGAATCTGACTGTGGTGAAGGGAGAGGAGCTCGCAGCAACCAGCACACAGATCTTGGCAGACTGAGTACACACTTGCAGTGTCCAAGGAGCAATCTCAACCAGAAGCTTTGTTTATCTTCAGAGCCAAGTTGAGGACTCACCCTGACCAGGGAAGTTGATGGGGTCCAAATCTGCCTGCCTCAGACCCTCAAACCAGGAGTTTTGCCCACTGTAGTGCCTGGTTTGCCCATGTCCAGGCAAGGAGCTGAATCACAACCCCACCTACTGTGTAGAATGTCTTCCAGCCCCGTCTAACCAGAAGGGCTGGTAACAACTCCTGGAAGCCTAAATTCAATACCTGGTGAAAATATCTTTCAGGAATGAAGGAGAAATCAAGACATTCTCAGATGAAAACTTAAGAGAATTTGTCACCAGAAGGCCCACCCTAAAAGGATGGCTAAAGGAAAGTCTCTAAATAGAAGAGAAATGATTAAAGAAGGAATCTTGGATCATCAGAAAAGAATAAAGGAAAAAGGAATGAACAAATATATGGGTAGATACAATAAACTTTCCTTCCCTTGAGTTTTCCAAATTATGTTTGACAGTTGAAGCAAAAATTATAACAGTGTCTAATATGGTTCTCAAAGTATGTAGTGGTAATATTTAAGATAAGTATATTATAAATTGGAGGAGGTTAAAAGGATGCAAAAGGAGGTAATATTTTTATACTTTATTCAAAGTGTTACAATGTTTATACTAGTAGATGGATAAATTATGTATAATAACTAGAGCATCCACTACAAGATTTATACAAAGAGATACACTCAAAAAAACTATAGGCAAATAGAAGTGGATTTCTAAAAAATGTTCAGGTAATCCCAGGAATGCAGAGAAATGAAAACCAGAGAAAGCAAACAGAAAACAAAAAATAAAATGTATCTTAAGTCCTAACATATGAATAATTACATTAAATATACATGGCTTAAATATACCAGTTAAAAGGCAGAGATTAGTTGAGTGACTGATATAAGTTGTCTACAAGAAATTCACTCCAAATATAAAATGGGGGCACCTGGGTCACCCCAGGTCAGTTGGTCAAGGGTCTGACTCTTGGTTTCTGCTCAGGTCATGATCTCAGGGTCATGAGATCAAGCCCTGTGTCTGGATCTGCAATCAGTGTGGGGTCTGAGATTCTCTCTCTCCCTCTCCCTTTGCCCCTCCCTTCAGTCATGTGCATGCACTCTCTCTCTCTCTCTCTTTCCCTCTCTCAAATAAATAAATAAAATCTTTATAAAAACATATAAAATGTAGTTAGGTTGAAAGCAATAGAATGCAAAAAGGTAAGCCATGTATACATTAACTTTTTAAAATCAGGGCTATATTAATATAAGATAAAGTAGATTTCAGAGCAAAAAAAAAAAGATCAGCATGGAGAGGGGACTTTTGTAATTTTAAAGAAGTCTCTTTACCCAGAAGACCAGGATTTACCCCGTATTTAGCAATACTAACTGTGTGTACCTCAGACAATCAAGCTGAAAAATAGATAAAGCTAAACCTGATAAAACTGAAAAGGAGAACACACAAATCCACAATCATATTTGGAGAATTAAGTAAATAATAAGGGAATACTATGAATAACTTAAACACATACATTTCACAGCTTAGAGGCAATGGACCAATTCCTTAAAAAACATGAACAATCACAACTCGCTCACCATGAATAACCTGAATAGTCCTGTAATTATTAAGGAAATTGATTTTGTAATTAAAAATCTCCAAAAAGAAAGTCTTTGGGTCCAGACAGTTTCACTAGAGAATTCTACCAACTATCTAAAGAAGAATTAATACCAGTCTACACAATCTCTTCCAGAAAATAGAGAAGGAACACATCCCAACTTATTTCACAAAGCCAGTATTACTCTGATACCAAAATGAGACAAAGACAATTCCAAAAAAGAAAACCACAGACCACTATCCCTCATGAATATAGCTATAAAAATTCTTAACAAAATATTAGCTAATAGAGTTAAGCAGTTTATAAAAAGGATTATATACCATGACCAAGTGAAATTTAGTCCAGGGATGCAAGGCTGATTTAATATTCAAAAATGAATCTATGTAATCCTCCATCTTAGGCTGATGAAGAGAAGTCAGATGATCATATCAATTGATGCAGAAAAAGCATATGACAAAATTAAACACTCATTCATGATTTTACAAAAATATTAGAAAACTAGAAATAGAGGAAGGACTTCCTCAACCTGATAAAGAAAATCTACTAAAAACCTATAGCTTACAACATACTTACTGGTGAAAGACTGAATGCTTTTTCCCTAAGAGTAGAAGCGAGGCGGGGATATTCAATCCCTGTCCTGTCGAATAAGGATATTCAATCTTATTCGACATAGTGCTGGAAGTTCTAGTCAGTAAGTCAAGAGAAAGAAATAAAAGAAATGCAGATTGGAAAAGAAACAACGAAACTGGCTCTATTTGCAGATGACATAGTGCATGTAAAATCCCAAAGAATTTACAACACACTCCTAGAACTAATAAGTGAGTTCAGCAAAATCACAGAATACAAGATCAATCTATGAACATCAGCTATACCCACAGAATAACAATGAATGGGTGGAAACCAAAATTTAAGATAAAATACCACGTGGAATTTTTTTTTAAATTTACATGCTAAAGCCTAAATTTAACAAAATACATACAGGATTGGTGTGCTGAAAACCACAAAATGCTGATGAAGGAAATAAAAGTAAAAGAAATAAAAGAAATGTCTGTACTATGTTAAGACATAAATCCTTAACATAGTAAAGACATCGTTTCTCACCAAACTAATATACAGATTGACCACAGTTGCTATCAGACTTCCAGCTGACTTTTTGTAGTTACAGATAAGATTATCCTAAAATTTATTTGGAAGTGCAAAGGAACTAGAATAGCTAAAACAATTTTGAAAAAGAAGAATGAAGTGGGGAAAGGCGTCCTACCCTCTACGTAATTTCAGGACCTGTTTTATGGCCACAGTAATCAAGACAGTGTGGCACCCGCAGAGAAGAAACACCCAGATCAGTGGAACAAGAGGGAAAAACCAGCAATAGCCCCCACACCAGTATAACTAACTGTTTTTCGAGAAAGCCACAAAAACGATTCAATGAAGGAAGGATGATGTTTTCAGCAAATGATGCCAGAACAACTGGACATCCATAGGAAAAAAAAAAATTCTTGACCTAAACCTCTCACACCTTATGCAACGCTTAGCTAAAACTAAACCACAGATTTAAATGTAAAATATCTAAAGGATGACACGGGAGAGAATAAAAATCTTTGCGATCCAGGACTTGAAGAGTTCTCAGACATGACACACCTGGCAAATTGTACTTTACCAAAATTAAAACCCTTTTTTCTGCAGAAGACTCCATGAAGAGGAGGGGAATTCGAGCTACAGAGCGGGCAGAAACGCAAACCACACACGTGCTGAAGGACTCATCTAGCAGGTACCAAGAACTCTCCAATGTCAATAGTAAAATAAACAAAAGTCTAATTAGAAAACAGACCAAAGACATGAGGGAAGATTTCACTGGGGAAAACACACAGGTGGAAGATAAGTACGTGAGAGATGTTTGGGTGGCTCAGCAGGTTAAGCCTCTGCCTTTGGCTCAGGTCATGATCTCTGGGTCCTGGGATCGAGCCCCGCATCGGGCTCTCTGCTCAGCACGGAGCCTGCTTCTCCCTCTCTCCCTCTGCCCCTGCTTGTGCTCTCTTTTTTTTTTTTTTTTAAGATATTTATTTATTTATTTGACAGACAGAGATCACAAGTAGGCAGAGAGGCAGGCAGAGAGAGAGAGGAGGAAGCAGGCTCCCTGCTGAGCAGAGAACCCGATGCGGGGCTCAATCCCAGGACCCTGAGACCATGACCTGAGCCAAAGGCAGAGGCTTTAACCCACCGAGCCATCCAGGCGCCCCTGCTTGTGCTCTCTTGCTCTTTCTCTCAAATAAGTAAATAAAACCTTAAAAAAAAAATACGTGAAAAGATATTGTACCCTTAGGGGAAGGCAGATGACCAGAGTAGGCTATTACTATATTCCTCTTCAAATGGCTGGGTAAGAAACTGTGGTGGTAGAAAACGCTAGCAAGGGTGAGGAGAAATGGTGGCTCATATGCCATCTGGTGGAGTGTTAAATGGGACAAACTCCTACAGAAAATAGTTTGGCAGTTTCTTAAAACAACAAATCACATGGCCCAGAAATTGCATTCCCGGGCATTTATATTAGCAATAGGAAAACTTACGTCCACACATGACCTGTAGGTGATTATCCACGAAGGCTTTATATTCAACAGTTAAAAATTGGAAACAATCAAAATGTCCCTTAGTTGGTGAATGGTCAAACAAACAGAGGTTGGTTCAACGATACCACAGAATGCTGGTCAGTGGTAAAAAAGAAAAAAAAAAAAAAAGAAAGAAAGAAAAAAGAAAAGAAAAGAAAAAAAAGAGCCCACGGTTGAAGCACATCATGCCTTGGGAGGATCTCAGTGGCATTAAGCTGAGTGAAAAAAAGGCAATCTGAAAAGGTAACATGCTTATAATCAACTTATACATTGCATGCTTCTATTTATATAACATTCTCTAAGTGACAAAAGTGTAGAGATGGGGGACGCCTGGGTGGCTCAGTCAATTAAGCCTCTGCCTTCAGCTCAGGTCATGATCCCAGGGTCCTGGGATCGAGTCCTGCCTCGGGATCCCTACTCAGTGGAGAGCCTGCTTCTCCCTTTGCCTACCATTCCCCCTGCTTGTGCATTCTCTCTCTCTGTCTCTGACAAATAAATAAATAAATAAAACCTTTTTTTTTTTCAAGTGTAGAGATGGAAAACAGACTTATGCTATCAGGAGGAACAGGGAGGGAGTGGATGTGACCACAGAGGACCAGCAAGAGGGGATCCTGGTGGGGAGAGAATACTTCTGTATTGGTTGCGCCGCAGGTTACGCCAGTCTACACGTGTGATCAAATGACATACAGCTAGACACACACAACGTGCCAATGTCAACCGCCTGGTTTTCGTATTGTGCTCTAGTTACAGAAGATGTACCCCCATGAACGACAACTGAGACTTTTCTGTACTGTCTCTACAACTTCCTGTTAAACCTGTAATTATTTCAAAATAGAAAGGTTTTTTTAATGGTCTAAAATATTTAAAAAATGCATTACAGCTTCATTGCAACTCACTAATTACTCATCACCACTCTTGGCAAGGCATTTGTGTTGTAGGTGGGGGTGAAGGAGGGAAGGACGATTCTTTGAATCAGAGATTTTGGTGAAAGCTGGAGGGGGTGGGTGGGTAACTGTTTTCCTGTACATTGTAGAATTTAAGCAGCATCTCCAACTCCTTTTACTAGGTGCCTTCCACACCCCCAAGGTTGTGACCACCAAAACTGTCTCCAGACATTACCAAATGTCTCCTTGGTGACAAAACTGTCCCTCCTTGATAACCTCTGTGCTATGCTAACCAAAAAAAGAACCTTTTCCTTTCTACCATAAAAAGTTTTGCCTCAAAAGAGCTCATATCGAATACGCTTATATTGGTCTTACGTTGTTTGAATAAATACAGGAGTTTCTTTCTGCCACGTTTAAGGACAGAGAAACGGAGCACTAGAAACAACACCAGGAACAGCACAGCAGCCGATGTCAGTGCAAGGAAGAAGACGATGATCTGGGGGGTATGACCTTTAAAAAAGAGCAAAAGGAGAAATGCATGCAGATACATAGTTTTGCAAATATGCGTATATTTATAGTTACATTGGTAAATCCCTAATCACAAGGAGAAGTGGTGCCTTGGGCATCTCTAACCAGCTAACTTAATAAACTTCCCTGCATATAAGAAAACTTAAAAAAAAAAAAACCCTAAATTTTTTTTTCCAGAGGCCCACAAAAATTAAGTGGCATGGCCTCTCTAGAATATGGAAAATATGGGACCCTATAATCCCCGTAATCTGACATTATCAAAGGTGTAATGTTCATCTGGGTAGTTTCACCTTGTTCTGATTACTAACATGCGTCTCAGAGTGCATGACAAATACTTGAAAAAATTTGATAGGTTTCTTGATGCCAGAATGAAAGAAGGAAGGCATGCAGGAGGCGCCCATTGTAGGCAGAGATGTGAGGCACCACAGTATTGGGGTGATATACATTCCAATCAGAATAGCCATAATACATCTACTCTGGTTTGATAACAATGAACGAGCTACCTGGATCTCTTGCAGGGACGGGCATAGTGGCGGAGGTTGTACCTGGAGAGAAGTCAGCCAACGCCGGTCCACACACCACATCACTTTCCTTCGTCCCATTCACAAGTACAGACTTTCCATCCAAGGAACAGCTTGGGCCACCCAATGAAAAGAGTTCAAATAATTAATTTAGGTACAGGTCATTCTAATGAAAAATGTTGACATTTTCCATCCAATAAAGTAGCCTAGTGATAAAGATGTGTGGGTCTGGGTATAAAGACATTATGGAAAACATACACTTGGCTGGCTCGTTGCCTCCAGCTTTCACAGTTCCATAATTCACCCTATTCTACCCAACTAACTGGATTCTTCTTTCTTCCCAGGCTGGGGAGCACCTGTCCCACAACTCTCCCCAGACTGTTTTGCCTGCTAGTCTCTCACCCTCAATTTCTTTATAGATGGTTTTTGTTTAAAATCTTTTTAAAGATTTTATTTATTTATTTGACAGAGAGAGAGAGAGAGAGAGAGAGAGATCACAAGTAGGCAGAGAGGCAGGCAGGGCAGGGTGGGGGAAGCAGGCTCCTCACTGAGCAGAGAGCCCGATGTAAGGCTCCATCCCAGGACCCTGAGACCATGACCCGAGCCGAAGGCAGAGGCTTAACCCACTGGGCCACCCAGGCGCCCCTCGCCCTTAATTTTTTAAGCATATTTGACCATCTCTGGCATGTATGAAGGACAGACAACCTAGCATAAGGGTTAGGAGCTCCTAATCCTATGATGTGTTGGCATCAGACAGACATGGGTTTGAGGCTGGGGTCTTTCCCTGTGCAGAATGACCATGGGCAGGTTAAGAAAATCTCTCTAAGCCTGTTTTCTCATCTGTAAGAGAAGGTATATTTACTCCCGAGGACTGTTGTGAAAAGTAAATGAATGGTCCCGGGACACACTTGCAGGGGCTGGACTTTATGAACCCAGACCCACACATCCCAATAAATGGTAGCTATCATCACCATTACCACCACCACCATCCCCATTATCACCACCATCACCATCACTGATGCCATCACCATCATCATTGTCGTCTGTCTTTTCCCTCATCCTGTTACCTAACGCAAACTCACTCTTCCTCTAAAACCAGTTCAATCCCACTTTCCATGCAGACTCATCAACTTCTCTGAACTCTTTGTGTTAAAAGACCTTAAAAAAAAAACTTTCCCAATCTGTACAAACCAATATTTCTGTAAAACCTAAGAATCTAAATGTAAAATACTAATCAAAATGATTTTCTAGTAAGAAAATCGAATGAAAAACAGAATGAAGGCATACAAAATACAAGACCTCAATCTTTATGAGTTGACAGACACACACGACTCTGCCAGTTGCCTTACACATTTCTAAACGCTCACTCTCAGAGTGTGTAGTGTTCCTGCCACAGATACCACAAACTGTCGGTGTACCAGCACCTGTTCTCAGACCACGCTCTGAGTAGCTCTGCTCCTGATCACACAGGTCAACAGGCATATTTCCATGGATGCCGCTGGCTGTTTTACTTCTGTGATGGTCTTGTTTGCCCAAGTAGGTGTTGGGTTTTTGAGGGTAGGAAACATAATTTCCCCTTCTTGTATCACTCTCAGTGCTGGCTTTGCACCCTTGAAGATGGGCTGAGGGATCAGTGAGGAAAAGCAAGAGACAGCAAGGAGATTGGAAGGAAACAGAATGGAACAGCTGGGTAAGACAGTAGCAAAGTTCCAGCAAATTTGAGCTAAGTGCTCTGGGCATTATTTCTGGAGAAAATGCTCACTCTGTGTATCCGAGTACGACAACCTCATACGGTTCACACGCTGCCTGTTTGTATGCTCTTCTATGCCTATACTTGATAGATTTAAGTAGGTTGCACGTCCACAGGGGACTGGAATTCATGACCCTGAGATCAAGAGTCACACACTCCACCAACTGACACCAGCCAGCGCCCCAGGCAGATTTTTTTAAAACTTCAGTGATAACATTCTTTGTCTTCAAAAATGTTAACCCGGGGACGCCTGGGTGGCTCAGTCAGTTAAGCATCTTCCCTCAACTCAGGTCATGATCCCAGGGTCCTGGGATTGAGGACCTAGTCAGGCTTCTTACTCGACGGGAAGCCTCCTTCTCCTTCGGTCTTTCATTCTCCCTGCTTGCGCTCTCTCTCTCTCTCTCTTTCTGACAAATAAACAAATCTTTAAAAAATAACTTCATAAAAAATAGATACATAAACCAAAAAGGTTAACCCAGATTCTCTATTTTGAAAGCAAAAGGAAATTATATGTACTTTGTCCAGGGTTGACAGCTGCCACGTTTCTGATCATTAAATGTCCCAAAGCGACAGTCTTTACAACCTGCATAAAAATTAAAGCAACAATTAAAAAGGGGAATACTTCTAAGATTTCATAACTTTTCCTGTGGTGAACATAATCACACAATAATAAAGTCATTAAGAATACAATCACCACAGTCCGTTCAACAATGCCTCTGGAAACGAAACCCCAAGATAACTAAAGTTGTTGTTCTAATCATACATAGACTATTGTGTATAAATGTATGAAATGTATGAAAATGCATGATCCTGGTGAATAACAAATGTTGTGGTTTCAAATTATTTCCATTGATCGAAAAATAATTTTGTAAATATATGCTTGACTCAGTGGTTCATTGTATGTTACTTTAAGGTTCTACTCCTCTATGTGTTACTTTATAGTCAAAGGACTGAGACCTAAACTAATGACATATGTCTAGATAAGCAGACTTGCCCTAGATTGAAGCAGAGCAAACCTACCCTCCTTGGCTAATTCTTGACCTTGTTTACAATCCGGTTCACACATGGCACATCCTGTCCCCAAGCAGTGGAATCCTGAGATGCACTCACATTCTGCATTGCTGATGGGGGAACACACCTTCTTGGTCCTGAAAACACCTACAAAATTTCCCAAGTTATATTACACTTGACCTCTGACTCCAGGAAGCAAATTGATGTTCTGCAGTAAAAATCATGGTGAAAAAAAAAAAGAAAAACAACCCTCCCCCACAAAAACCATGCTCACTCCTACAATGTTCTTGTTGACCTTAAAGTATAAAGTTCATTTTTAAATCTCTATAGAAGACATTTTTATATTTTCCTAATTAAACCCTTCTTTCTCATCAAATGAGTGTGTCCTCTAATGTTTAAAAGGTCAATCTACAGATTATTGCTTTTACAGCAGATTATTTTACTGGACCTGCCTTGTGACAGAGGAACCTGTTAATGCTTAACATTCTCCAGAGAGGGCAACACACTAGGGAACAAAAACCTGTCATCCCAACACATGTCTGGATCAACATACATCTTTTAAATCATACCTTCACACCGCCTGCATATGACACAGGACTTTTGTCCACTGGTGCTGGAGAAACTATTTGGAGGACAAGGAATGCAGATCTGACCCTCGCTTTTCCCACAGAAAGTACCTAAGAAGGTAGATCATAGGGACACTGTTTGACAATGCACAGTCATTGCCCAAAGCATTCTGAAGTTCACAAGAAAACTAGAGTAAGAAACAATGATTAGTTTCCAGGTGGCACAGTGATACACTTTATTTTGATTGACTTTTATAATTATAATTACACTTTTGCAAGATTTCCCTTAACATAGCCACAGAATTATAAATAACAAAGTACAGATATTGCAATAAACCAAAAGAAAGTGAACTGTTTCCTTTAACTATTGAACAAAAATGAATTTCTCTTGATTGATCCAGGAGATCCCTATGACGGGATTCAGGAAATCAGCATCCTTCATCAGGATACTAAAATGTACATGTGTCTGCTTCTCCCCACTCTGCGAAGCCCCCTGCCCCTTCTTAATCCCTGCTGTGCTCCCCAGGCTGAGCACAGGTCCTCAGAGATAAGGCTGACCTTTACTGTGCTCTTGCCCTGTGCCATGCACTGTTTAGAACCTAGCATAGGATCCTCCCAGCAGAGCTATAAGATAGGTTCTTTCATTATCCCCAGATCCCAAAGCTGGGGCACAGGGGATGAAGTGACACGGCTACACTCACACAGCCAAGATGCAGCATCCAAGAAATATCTGTAAATGAATGAATAAAAAAAAATCAAAACAGAACTTAGTAACCCTGACTACCAGACTACCTGAACCATGAGTTCAACAGAACAGATCAAACACACATGTTAACTTGGTTCTTACCGGCTGGGCATTTACTACAAGAATCCTGTATTGATCTTGTCCTCTCAAAATTCATGACCAATAATACAGCAGCCACTATGTTGTAATAGCCACTGCCCATGGTGAAATCTTGCATAGATAGGATACGACCAAAGAAGATTCCAAGAGTAGCTGGTTTCACAAATACCTGTCTGCAAAAGGTAAAAATTTCCAAGAATGAGGTGGTTTCTCCTTTTAGGATTATCTACATTTCAACCATTACCTATGCCATCCACAAGATAACTCGGGGACTTTCAGAAACAATTAATGATGGGAGATTATGGAAAAGCTGGCAAATGCATGGACAGTTCTATGATAAGACAAACCTGACTACACACATAGCTTTGTGCAGGTTTGCCAAAATCTAAGCGTGCATTCTCCAACATGTTTTGCCAAAATGGAGAAATAACAATAACAAGAATTTTTGGGGACTTTCATAGACACTTAGCATTTCATCCAGATTTCAACAATGCCAGCTGTTTGCTGGCTCTGAGATAGGGTTCTTCAAATGACAATCTGTCCGTCCTATCTAATAGTTTAGCTCAGTGGGGAGATATCTCATTACTCTTTCCCCGTTGTCAGAACAACATGTGAACATTTCAACACCCGGTTGTTAAAACGCTGAAGCACCACTCCGCTCAACTCATGATCACATTTTCTTAATTGGCATATATTTGCCCGTTTTGAGATCTGAAGCTCATATAGTAACAGAACTAAGAAGTAAGAAATCTCCTTAGGCCAGGTGCTTGATCTTTATTTAATAGACTATGGAATAAAAATTATTAGAAATTAGAAGGGCAAAAAGCTTAGACACAGAGAAACAGAATAAAGCGTCTGTCCTTACCCCAACTCCGTTCCCCCGACTGTCCCAAATGGACAAACCTTGAGGTCTCAGGGCTGGTGAAGAACTTTCCACTCCTTGATCTTCAGAGCAGTGAGGTTCTGCCTCTCGTTCTCTACAAGTCAAACACAGGGGTTTGGTGACTCAGCTGGGGGCGGAGTCTCATGGGAAATCCCCAAGGCGACTCTGTGAGGTCGCCCATTTGATGTTTGCTGACCCCAAAATCCCCTAGAGCCCCCACCCTCCCTTGACAATGGCTCTTAAAAACCATTTCTTTGAAATGTGTAAACCAGACGATTCACAGACCTGTACCCCTGGGGATAAAAATACATTATATGTTTATTAAAATAAAAAAATTAAAAAAAAAAAAAACCATTTCTTGGAAGCAGCTATGTACTATTAGGATATCTCTCAGATGACTTTGGGACCGGGATGTTGTCATTCAAGTCCTTGTCAAAGCCTTTCACGCGTCCTACACATATTTGAGATTTGAGGGATGAAATCCACTTCTAAAGAAATATCAGTACTTTTGCCATACCTTACCCCCTGCCCTATAATAATATGATGCTCTAGCCATAATCACTGAGGCAGCTGATGTACCAGGCATCACTCTAATAAGCACTTAAATGAATACTATCCTCAAAAGAACTCCAGGAGTTGACATTATCATTATCATTAGAGTAGCATTATGCAAGTGGGAACATTGTGTCTATGAATCTAGCCAGATAATCAGCAGGATGGGGAGCCGGGATCGGAAGCCACGGCAACCAGAGCTCTACTGAGCTCCTTGCTGTGTGGGTGAGATGGGGGAAGGAGAAGGGAGAAATGAAGAGAAGGGGAAACAAGGAAGACCTAGAACTTATATGGCGGATGACTTTGCATAAAGTTGAGATCTACAAGGGTTTGTTTTTTTTTTTTTTAAAGAAAACCATTATTTCAATTTAAAAAGGTTGGGGGGAGAAGAAGGAGCACCTGGCTGGGTCAGTTGGAAGGGTATGCGACTCTTGATCTCGGGGTCCTGAGTTCAAGCCCCATGTGAGCTGTAGAGATTGCTTAAGTAAACAAATAAAAACTTTAAAAAAAATGAAAAGGAAGAAGAAGAGGAAGAGGAGTGCAGGAGAAAGAGAGGAAGGAGGCGTGGAGAGGAGGAGGAGGGAGGAAGAGAGGAAGACGCTCTAGGGACACTAAGATGAGCCTGGCCAGGACCGAGAGGCCAGGGCATCCTTAGGAAGACAACCAGGGAAACCATAACGAGAGTGGTTTCAACTAAATCGGGTGGCTTTCCATTAGGATCCAAACAGAAAGACCTATTTTCTCCCAGGAGACACTGTAGGGCTTAGTGTCAAATTGGGGAGGAAGAGAGGGGAGAAGGGAGCTAATGTTTATTGAACACTTGCTCTGCGGTAAGCACGTTACATGTTTCCACGACCCCTATCATGCCACCATCCTCCTTAGAAACTTTCAGTGGCTCCCTGTTGTCCACTAAAGGAAACCTAGATCCTATAGCCCACTATCCAGACTACTGGGACCTCACCTGAGGTCACCTTTAAAAAAATTAAGATATAACTCACACAACATAAATTTTACAATTTTAAAGTGCTTGTTTCACAGAATTCACTGATATTCACTATGTTGTACAACTATCATCAGGATATCATTCCAGAACATTTTCATCACTCCCCAGAGATACCCATGAGCCATCACTCCCCACTGCACCCCAACCCTGACCCTGGTAACCACAAGTTTGCTTTTTGTCTCTATGAATTTGCCTATTCTGGACATTCCACATCCATAGACTCATCCAAAAGACATCTGGTCTCAAGAAAACAGTAACTGTTATTACAAGACTTAACTGCTTTAAAATTTTCATTCCCTAGCTCCCAGGCTGGTGCTCAGTAAGGGAACCAGGGCAAGTAGCAAAAGAGAAGGAAAATGCATGGGTTATCCACAGAATTATTCCCAAATTCTGAGGGTCCTCAGAGAGTCACTTTACCTGTGATAATTATGGGATCTTCTCCACTGGTTTCAGGAGAATTGGCCCTATGTAGGAGTTTCATACCATATAAAAATGACATTGCTGATCGCCTAACACTTTCAAAGCCACCCATCTAACCAAGGTGCCTCCTCATTTACATGTGGTCCTCTGTTTAACTTTGCCGTGTGACATTTAACTGGGCTCTATTTTCATTTAACTAAATGTTACTAATGTTACTTACTAATCTACCTTTTGGATAGTCTGTGGGCGGAGACATTACCTCCTCTGAAAGTGACGTCTGTCATTTCCCAGCACAGTAATTAACTCGCTTTTTCAGGCAGGGCTAGTGACATAAAAGTCTTTACCGAGAGGAAAGATTCTCAAGATTAGTTCACCCGCCCGTGTTACACAAAGTCAACAGCTTCACAGTCTGCTGAAGGCTATTCACAGTTCCATTCGAGAGTTTAAGGAGTTGTATACTGTTCATTTATCATACTTTTGTTTGATAAAATCATCACAGGAAGCTAAGGCAAATTTTGTAGTTAACCTGAGGCACGTGCTATCCACACTAACCAAAGGTAAGCGTGGCTCTTGGTCTATGGCCTAGAAACACACGGTGATAGCATCTCTGTACTGGGCTGTGGCCTCGGAGTGACAGGCATGGTGTGAGCCCCAGAGCACTGCAGCTGGGAAAGGCAAATTAGTTAGCCACATCCTTGGAGTATAATGGATTCTCGTACAGTCTACTGTTTTTGCAATACCTGGGATGTAACAGATTCTCATGTAACCTATTATGTTGCAAGCATTTTATGGCAAGTAGAGTTTCCAAAAGTCCCAAGCGTCCATCTTCTTGATCTTATTAATGTTCCTGTTTGCAGTTCTGGGAGTTCTTGCGGATTAGCGTGGAATTCATAACAGTTGGACATGAAGTCTGAGGAACCCTTTGCACTATGAATTCATATGACCTTTAAATATGTATATGCAGAGTAAATAACATAAGGACTGCAGGATTGGGGGCGCCTGTACAGTCTGTACGGAATGTGACTCTTAATTTTGGGGTCATGAGTTCAAGTCCCATGTTGGGTGCAGAGATCACTTAAATAAATAAACAAATAGGGGCACCTAGATGGCTCAGTCACTTGAGTGCTTGACTCTTGATTTCGGCTCAGGTCATGATCTCAGGGTCATGAGAACGAGCTGCGCGTTGGGCTCCACGCTGAGTGTGGAGCCTGCTTGTGATTCTCTCTCCCTCTCCCCCTACCCACCCTCACCCCACTCACATGCTTTCTCTCAAAAAAAAAAAAAAAAATTAATGAAACTTAATTACATTTCAAAAATAAAAAGCCTCAGATACATTGAAATAATTTTGGCTATTTGATATTTATCAACTATCTTTCTTTTTTATTTTAATAGATAATTTTAAAGCTTTTAGTAGAGTAACTTTTTAAAAACAAACATGAAAAATAATTTTTTTGAACAAATTCTATTTACATTTACATTTTACATTGCATGCGTATAAATTCTGTATGCTTTGAGTACAGTTATATGGTATTTTACTCTTTTGTCAGCACTGCTGACAAGACACAAATTATGTGACTTTCTCAATTACAACAAATGAAATAAAGGCAAGAAAAAAGAAAGTTTTATGGAGCAAATACATAAAACTTATGAATTATCTGTCTTTACCACCCATTTAAACATTCCCAGACCATCCAAGTACATTCAGTTAACTGCAATAATTAAATTCGGTTATCATTGGCATTTTCCCAACTTTGTGACATAAAAACAATTACTATTGTTATTTTGAAGACATCTCTGTTGGAATAGAAAAACGGAACACATTTAACACATCTTAGCTTGATTTGCCACTGTTAAATATTCAGACATACGGTATGTGAGTTCCATTTCTACTCCTGCTCCAGACTCCACCAGTGCTAGCAAAAGCGTTGACAGGCACTAGCAGGCATTCAAGAAACCCTTATTGAATGAATGAATGAGGACATGAATGCATGAGTTTGTTAACTGCAGTCTCACAGCCCGCCTACCTCCTCATGCCCTAACCTTTTCTTTCTCTTTCTCCCTTGGGAAATCATTCTGGTATGTGCACCCCCACCTACACTGTACCTTCCCTTCCTTGGGTCTCCCGTAAGATGCTTTTCCGCCGATGGCTGACATTTACAGAGTGCTTACTCCCTGTGAGGTATTACCTACATGTTTACATCATTTTCCCAATTATATCTTCCAATAGCCTTTGTCCTTACTTTACAGATGAGAAAACTGGGCCACAGAGAAGCTGGGCAACCTGTCCAGTGTCACCAGGCTGGTAAGGAGCAGAGAAAGGGTTCATCTGGTTGGTTGGTTCTGGAGTTCATGCTCTTGACAAGGATTCTTAACCTTTTTTGTGCGCGGTGTCCTTTTGTCCTGTGATCTCTGTCTGTGTTTACCCCTCACCGGATAATGTTCTTAAGTTTGTAAAATACAATACACAGGATTACAGAGGAAACTAAGTGTTTTGAAATCTACTCACCAAATACTTAAAAGGCCAATTTGCAATGTGGTACTATGTGGGCTTCGTCATTAACACACACCTGTCATAATTTCAAATTAACTGTGAGTCATAATTTCAAATTAATCATGAGTGCAAATGGTATTTTGGATATCTGCAATAACTGTAACGTGATATGAAAATAACTGATTTCCACTGGTGTGATGTCATAGATACCGTGCCTCTGGCTATGCTCTGTTGATTTTTATTTTTTTTATTTATTTTTTTGAAAGATTTTATTTATTTATTTGACAGACAGAGATCACAAGCAGGCAGAGAGGCAGGCAGAGAGAGAGGGAAGCAGGCTCCCTGCTGAGCAGAGAGCCCGATGCGGGGCTCGATCTCAGGACCCTGGGATCATGACCTGAGCCGAAGGCAGAGGCTTTAACCCACTGAACCACCCAGGCACCCCAGCTCTGTTGATTTTTAAATTCAAGATTGAAGGAAATGCTAGATTTCTGCTGGAAGTTAGTGAAAATAAAAGATGTAATTTTTCCCATCCAAGTTCACAGACCCCTGAGTTTTATCAGTGCCCCTTGGTCTTCTGCAGACCCCAGGATCACAAGCCCCATACCTAGCCTCCTTGCAGCCTTCATATCTTGTGTTGAGACGGATATACTCAATACTTGGTTTTAGCTCTGGGAACTTGTTTAGTCTTCAATTCATTCTTCTTTGGAATCCTTACATGGATCCTGTCACCGCAACTTAAGGCAAGAGCTCTTCGGTCTATGCAACTTGTATCCCTCATCATCCCCATCAAGATGGCATGTTCTTATGGTCTATCACTTTCTATGTTCCTCTCCTATTGGCCCTTCCCCAATGAATTTAAACAGATTGTGACCATGACAAATGTTTTCTAGTACTTGGTAATCACCAACACTTACTCGTTGCTTCCTGCATTTCAGATGTTGCACTTGGCATACTGTTCAGCCTCTTAGCAATTCTGCAAGGCAAGAACTATTGTTACTCTTCCAGTGTTGAAGCTGGAAGAAATTCAAGTGACCAAGCCAAGTGTTAATGACAGCCTTGGAGTGTCTACTACAGGCCACTGTTGTAACTTCATCTCTGTTAACGCCTTTCACCCTCAGAATAACCCTGTGAAGTTATTCCCATTGTATAGGTGGGGGCCGAGGCATGAGGGTCAGCTGATCTGTTCAGGATCATCCAGCTAGCCGGGCAGAGCTGGGCTTAGACACTGACAGGCTGGAATCAGGACAGCGTATCTACTTGGCACACCGACAGCCGCAGTTAGGCAAAGAAGCCAGGGCCGGAGCCCCTGCTCTTCTCACTCCGACATTGGGCCCAGAGTCATGACTAACTTGGGAGCTACTCATTCCTGTGAATGAATAAAAAGATCTGTTGACTCAGCAGCGGAGCCTGAGACTGCCGATGTTGTGGTTTGAGAGCTGAGTCGGAAACCACATTTGAGCTCATCTATGTGAATGATTACCAATAAACTGACAGTCGATTTCAACTTTGAGAAAGGTGAAGAGTGCCATCAGTAGTAGCCACTTTCTGGAGGAAGCTAGATTGACTTCTAAAAATTTAAGAGCATGTAACCAAAAATTATTAAGTACACAAGTGTTCTGTATTTTAAAATCCCACTGAAGATCGCTGCCACAGGACACTTAGGGGGAAATGTTCTTTAGGCTGCAAATGACAACTGTGATAAAAAAAAAAAAAAATCATCCCAACAAGCAAAGTTGTCTTGAAGCTTATGACTTTCTGCTGAAAGCCAGCTTCTGCCTGTGGCCACTCTCCCTAGCATTCACCTTAGCCCTGGGGAAGGATAGTGGGTTTTTTTGTTTTTGTTTTTTTAAGGATAGTGTTTTTATAATGAACAAATACACAAATATATCCAATTATTTCACAAACTCAACTTTTGTCAACTAACATACAAGTTTTCTTTTTCTTCCAAATCAAAAGCAAGACAACATCAGAAGATGGATTTTGTATCCTTCTGAACTTTTTTTCTTCAAGATTTTATTTATTTATTTCTTTGACAGAGAGAGAGAGAGAGAGCGCGCGCACGCACAAGTAGGCAGAACAGCAGGCAGAAGGAGAGGGAGAAGCAGGCTCCCCGCTGAGCAGAGAGCCTGACCTCAGGTCCCTGGGATCGTAACCCAAGCCGAAGGCAGACACTCAACCAACTGAGGCACCCAGGCATCCCCACCATCTGAACTTTTCAATGGTGACCGCTATTCTCTACCAAGTAACTCCAGTCACATGTCAATCCATTTCATCCTTTAAAATCTGTGTCCTTTTCTTCCAGATTTCCATTACAACAGCAGACTGCTGCATAAACCATGGGTTTTCATTGAGATATTATTTCAGTTCAATGCCACCGAACTAAGTAAGAGTTCTAATGGACACACATGTAAGTTGCAAACACCTAGTATGTGCCTAGGAGGCCTATTCCACTCCAGCAATTTCCAAGTCTTGATGTTACTATCATTACATCATTCTCTATCCCTTATCAATTCAATAAATTCGATTCAAGAGCATTTACTGAATGTCTGATGCAAACGTGCACAGGATTCGACCGGTCGCTTCTCCCACTTTGCGCCCTTCCACTCCCCTCAAGGGTGCCTGCCCCGCTGTTCTTTGATGGAGGAAACACACACTGGCTTCGGGGCCCTTCTTTGCTGCTCTCTCACCTAAAATCTCATCGTCTCACTTTCTAGATGACTTGTCCGCTCGTCTCACTTAGGTTTCCTCCTCTCCGTGTTACTCTCCATCTGCTTTCTTCCCTCTACTTTCCTTGATTGTGCGCACCACCACATGACACACAGTCATCGGTGCATTTGCTTATTTTCTCCCACTCAGGGAGGTGAGCGCGGTTGGAGAGGACGGGGTTTTTCACTGTATCCCCAGCTCCCAGGGCAGCGCTGGGCCCATGACAGGCACTCAAAGTTTCTTGAATGAGTTTTGCTGTCTTGTGAGGTGTAGCCAGGTAAGGCCCAGTGCCAACAGCCTTCACACCCTAGAGAGGGAGGAATTTTGCACAAATAACTATGATAAGGCCACCCAGCCTTACAGATTCTGTAACAGGAGAACAAAGTACTATAGGAATACTTTATATGGTCTCCTGGATCGTTCTGCACTGCAACTGGGTTTTGCAAAATGGAAAATACCTTGAAAGGCTTGTAGGGACACAGATGCATTCCAGTTAAAGGGAACTGCTTTGTGCCAGAGCACGGAGGAGACAAAGTACAGGGTACCTTCTGTACCAGGAACAGAAAAAATGAGTGAGGGAGAGTAAGAGATTAAGAATGTGGAAGATAAGGAACACCAGTGTGGAGGGAGAGGGACTGGAACACCGTTGCATACCTTGACTGCAATCCCTTGCTTAGGCCAAAGCCAGCAGGTCCACGGCACCAGGCAGCCGCGCCAAAGGTTGCCGGGAACAGTTTTCACCGCGGGCGCAGCCCCAGCTTAACACCACGTGCAGTAAGAGGGAGACAGGATGCAGTCAAAGGGCAGGAGCAAGGACTCAGAAAGTTCTGCTAGAGTCCAATGTGTGCTGCTGGCGGAACACTGATCGCTTCAACCACTGGGGAAAATGTCGCTGAGGCTCGTGGATCACCGTGTTGCCAAGATCCCTGGGATCTGGAAACGCCGCAGCAGAATTAGAATAAAGGACCACCGCAGCACAGAGCCCGGCGGGACCCCACATTTCAGTTCCTCGGACCTCTTGTTCTACGCAGGATCTCGCGGGGACCTCACCGAACGGTGGGCAGGCATTACTATTCACACTTCACAAATGAAAGGTGTTTTTAACGCTTTTGATGACCGTATATCGAAATCCTAATCAGACCCTAATCCGTGAGGACGGCAGTGAACAGCAGAGCAGGGCGGGGTGTTCCACCAAGAGCCAGGGAGAAATGAGAGCGGACGGGGCCCCCGGCACGGCCGCGTTTCCGACGCGGGGCTCCGCAGGCTCTCCAGAACGCCGCCGCTGGGCGACCGGCGACCCGCGCGCAGCGGCGCTCCCGGGCGCGGGAACCCGCCCGCCGGTCAGCGCCCGCCACCGAACCCAATCTGGGATGCGGGGGAGGGAAGGGCCGACTTCCTGCCCCGCCTACGCTAGCCGCAACCTCGCCCGGAAGTTCGGGGGGTCGCGGAGGGCTGACGGCGACCTCGCCGCGGCCGGGAGGCCGTTGGGATACTTCCGGCCGGCGGGGCCGACCGAGGCGGGCCGCCACAGGCTCCCGGCGCGCCGCACGGGTGGCTGGGAACGCGCGCTGCCCCGCCCCCTGCGGCGCGGCTCGGCCAATCCCGGGCGCCGCCGGGGACCCTCCGCCCCGGCCGCCGGAAGCGGGCCTGACGTCTCTGCGGGTCGGCAGCCGGCCTCTGGCCCCCGGCCGGCCGTGGGAGGGGTGCCGCCTGGCCCACGCTCGGGGGGCTTTCACACAGTTTGGGAGCAGAGGCGAAGCCACTCCCCCGGGGCCCCTCACAGACCTCGGCGTCAGAATTTCCCCCTTGCGCCAGCGCTGCCTCAAATGTCAGGGCTCGCCCACTCTTCTCCTGTCTCTGCGACCTAACCTTTTGGGGGCTCGGAAGGGAAATTCGCCGTTTCTGCCGGACCTCTCCGAGGCTTGCCCGCGCCAGCCTTTGGTGACAGTTGAAAAGTACCCTCACTCACTGCGGCAGAGGCCCGACTTATACCCAGAAACTGCAGTTCAGCCCCTCGCCCTTTTTAGTGAACCTGGGAAAGGATGAAAATATGGGGACCCTATTCGCTGCACATAAAATTTTCCCATTCGGTGTCCGGCGAAATGAATTTAATGTGGAAAAAGGAGATAAAATAGGGATGAGAGATTGGTTGGAGCCCCATTGTAAACTGTAGTGTTCTACAAATGTAAACTGTTGATCTATAGCCATAATCAAAGGAAGGAACATCTTTAGGGTGAAACTAAGATACGGCTTAGCAAGTATTTACTGAGCACCTGCTATGTGCCAGGGGCTGTAGCAGATGACAGGGATTCAGCAGAGACCAAGACAGGAAGGTCCTACTGAAGTCACAGGATTAGAGGGAAACAGATAAACAGAAGACAAAATGCTAAATAAGTACTATCAATGAGGTAAAAGATACGTGCACATTCATAGAAAATGAGTATTTCATGAGATGAGATGTGAAATGTTAAGTGATGAGTGGAAAAGTAATAAGTAACCCGGCAGCAGTTTCTTTGCTATTTATTGTGATCAGGCTACTTTTGGGGAGGGTTGTTTTTTGGAACCAGGATCAGAATGGCCACGGGTGGCTGTTGTTAATGTAGGGTAGGCAAAAACTGTACCTCTATTTCCTTAGAGTCTCTGGCAAAGTCTGAGATTTAAATGGACATAAAAAGGTTAACAGAACAAAAGCATACAAGTTATTTAAGTTTTAGGAGACCCAGGAGCCTTCATAAGAAAATGAAGACCCAAAGAGGTAGCAAAAGGTAAATGTTTACATACAGAGTTGAGCAAAAGAGTGGCAGCTATGGAAAAGTAGCTAAAGTAAAACAGGGAGACTGAAGGAAGATAAGAGTTATTTTAACAAGGACTCCATGTGCAAATTCTTCCAGACTCTAGCACTTCTCTGGTGGTGGTTCCTTCCTCTTGGCACCGAGAGGGCAGCTCTCACCTGAGAGTTTCCTCTTCTGCTTTCAGGATGTAAAAAAAGGGAATCTGAGTGCCTTTCTTGCACCTCTTGTTTAAAAAAAATGCCTTTAACAAAAAATAGTATGGCAAGGTGACATTTGGAGGTAGCATGTCCTGAACTCCTTCACTCACATTATCAATATCATTTCTCCATTGCTGGATGAGGAGCTCATCAAGGCCGAACAGTATCTTTAAATGTTTCAAGCGCTTCAAGAAAAAGATTTTAGGCTCTCTGAGAACAGCCAGAGACTTTTAGTTTGCACGTCCTGCAATGCATAAAGACTTACCAAATGTAGAATTAAATGGTGAATAGGGTGAGGTTTTCTGCCTGGAAATCAGGGACTGAATTAGAAGGTGTCTTCACTGAAAGTAATAAAGCTACATTTTTTGGTGAATGGTTGAATTTTTTGTTTTACTCTGCAGATGTGTGATGAGAAATAGCTATGAGCTAGAAAGTTAAGATGAGTGTCATGGGTGTTATGGATTTATTAAGAAATACTGATAGAGTTTATAGTGGCTAGAGTGTGAACTTTGGTATCAGAATATCTGAATTTGACCAAGACTCTGTAGGACCTTTTAGTCATTTCACCCCTCCAGACCCCAGCCTCTGCAGCTGTGAAATGAAAAGTATGTTTTCCAGGAAGTTAATATACAATGTCTGAAACCAATAAGGAAAAATTACAGTATAGAATATTATTTAAAAATACAGTTGACTCTTGAACAATGTAGGGCCAGCAAACACTCCCCCACCCCCCAGCCTGTGCAGTCAGAAACTTGCATATAACTTTGACTCCCCCTACAATTATTAAAAAAAGTAATAGTCCACTGCTGACCAGAAAGCGTACCAATAACATAGTCAATTAACACACACTTTGTTATATTTTAAATATACCGTATTCTTATAATAAAATAACCCAGGGAATAGAAAATGTTAAGAAAATCATAAGGAAGAGGGACGCCTGGGTGACTCAGTTGGTTGAGTGTCTGCCTTTGGATCAGGTCACAATTCCGGAGTCCCAGGATTGAGCCCCATGCTGGACCTCCTACTCAGTGGGGAATCTGCTTCTCCCTCTGCCCCTCTGCCTGCTCGTGCTCGCTCGCTCTCTCTCAAATAAATAAATAAATAAAAATCCTAAGTAAGAGAAAATACATTTAGAGTACTGAAATGTGTTCATTGAAAAATACCTGTGCGGACCCATGTAGTTCAAGCCTATGCTGTTCAAGGATCAACTGTTGAGACAATTACAAAAACCAATTTTAACAGTTGAAAATATTTGCCTCTGGAAAGCAGGGTTGAGGGGTAGGAAGGACTGAGTCAGAAGACTACTGTTTTTCATTATGAGCCTTTTAAAGCCGTATCACTGAGCTGTTATGTCATATCAAAATCTGAGTACTACAGTCTGCCATTTGGCTGTGGTGACTGCCTTGGGCACAGGTACAGGTTGGCCGAGGGAGCTCTGTTCCACATGTGCTCATTCTGAAAGCCAGGCTGAATGGGCAGCAGCAGCAGCAGCCCTGGAGGAAAGTCCTTTATGTGACAGTGCAAATGCACAAGAGAGCAAGCCTGGTTACCAGGTCAGTGCTTTTCAAGGCTTCAGTCAGGTCTCATCTGTTAACATTCTGTTAGCTAAAACAAGGCCAGACCCGGGGCGCCTGGGTGGCTCAGTTGGTTAAGTGTCAGCCTTCAGCGGAGATCATGACCCTGGAGTCCTGGGATTGAGCCCTACATCAGGCTCCCTGCTCCTCCCTCTGCCCCCCCCTCCTGTTCTGTCTCAAGTAAATAAAAATCTTTTAAAAAAATAAATAAATCAAACAAGGTCAAACCCAAAGTCAAGGGGCAGGAAATATCCTCCACTCATGCAGATGAAAGAGGAAAGAGTGGATATTTCCGAAAGATAATCTACCATAAGCAATACTTGAGTTGTAAACACTGCGTGCAATGTATTCATTTGATAAAAATCGATGCTGACCCATGTCCATTTCAGATCTTGATGATGATGCAGATGTCTCAGGAGTGTTAAGTCAGGTTCATTCTCTCTCCCTTTCACCACCAAGACCCTCTGTCTTGCCATTGTTGTTCTGTGCTGGCTATCTCATGCTGCAGCAGGCCACCAGCACGGCTGCCTCCTTCCAAGAGTTTACTGCAGGCACTGGAACACAACAGCCCATCTTTGCTGGGTCTTCCTTCATCTACCTAAATTCCTCCTTGGTTTCTGAAACACACGTCTAACCACTTGCCTATTTCCCACCATACTTCAAAACTGAAAGGGGGTGGCTTTTTCCTGCTTCCTCTGTAAACAGCCAAAGATAAAGTTATTCCAGAACTCCCAAAATGCTTTCTTAAAATGCCAAATGATTATTTAAAGATACTTAGGAATTTCACACAGTGCAGTGTTGCAATTTATAAATCTATGTACAATTCTTAGTAGAAACCACTCTCACCACCATTGTAGGGATCTCATGAAATATATTAAAGCACTTTGTAAACCAACAAAGGCATGCAAGTTACTTCTTGAAAATACATGTTTTTAATAGCTAAACTGAAACTTCAAAAACACCCAGCGTATTTAAAATACTGTTTGAGCTCACATATTACTGGCGAGAGTGGTAAGAGACTTAACTTGTATGGAGTTGATGGGTGTATCCACCACTCCTGGGAATTTACTCCCCAGTTTTGCCTATACAAGTAGGACAAATGAATAAGGTGATTCAGCCGTTAAGCATCTGACTGTTGATAGCATCTCAGGTCTTCTTCATCTCAGGGTCGAGAGTTCAAGCTGCAGGGGTTGGGCTCCATGCCGGGCAGGGAGCCTACTTTAAAAAAAAAAAAAGTTGGAAATAACCTAAATGTCTATCAGTAGGGCACTGATAAACTCTGAGACATGTCACAGTGGCATATTATCTGAAAAAAAGGAAGTTCCTTTTGAGAAGGAAAGGTCTCCAACAGAATAAGGTGGTGGCAGGGAGAGAAGGACAGAACAATACAGTCTGCTACATTTCTATAAGACAGAAGTAAAACTGTATTTGTTTGTGCTTGCACACGGAAATCCTGGAAAGATGCTCGGGAAACTAATACAACGTTACCCGCAGGGAGCCTGCGAGCGGGGACGAGCTGGATGGGGACAAGGATAGGAGTCCATCTGTTCAATCTAACTTTTATCACCTTGGTTTCTGAAATAGGTCCAAGTATCAATATTCAGTTCACACTTTTAACAAAATTTGAGTTTCTAACTTAAATTTAAGTGTCACCGATCAGGTCCATATACTCAGCAGGGCTCGAATCCTGTGGCTGCAGAAGCAGCATCGGGATCTTGGGGAAAAAACAACTTTGAGAAACTAATGCTAAGAGTCGCCCAGGACCGGAGGACGGGTGGCCCACCGTGGGGACACACGAGAGGGAACAGGTCGGAGGGGACATGGAAGGCGCTCCAGGAAAGGCACCTCGAGCGCGCGTCAGAAGCGTGAAGACTCAACTCCGCTCCGTGAAAACGCCTCTTCACAGCAAACCGCCAGAGCTCCCGAAGGGAGCGCGCGCCTCCGGGCTGCGTGCGCCCAGCTAAGGGTTAACTTCGTGAGGATGCAGGAACCAGCGGGATTCTCGTGACGCTGGCGGTGCCAAATGGAAACATCCCTGAACTCAAAGGAACGACTCGGGAAGGCCAGCCACACCCCGCGCCTGCTCTACGTAAGTTCAGCCGGACGTGACGTAAGCAAGCGACTGGCGCCAATCTGTGCACAGCAGGAGGAGGTGTGGCCTGGGCGGCGTGCGTCTGCGCAGTACTGGGGGGGACGGGCCGAATGAGAAGCCGCGGGGCGTGCGTCTGCGCAGTGCAGGACCGGGGGGGGGGGCGGGAGGAGACCATGGAGGGGTCTGCGCGGCGAACGTCTGCGCGGTACCGAGGGGCGGGGCAGAACGACAGGCAGGGCGGCGTGCGTCTGCGCAGTGCGCGTCTGAGGGCCCGAGCTCGGACGCCGTGCGTACGTGCTCGTGTGCGTCCGCGTTTGGTCCGCTTGTGATTTGGTCGTCGCCGGCGGGGAATTGCTGCGGAAGGGGTCGAGTTTCGGGTGTGTGGGCAGAGTCGAGGTTCGGGTTGGGGGTTGGGGAGCGCTGCGGGCGGCGAGGGGGCCGCGGGCAGCCCGGCGCGGGCTTCGGAAGGGGACGGCGGAGGACGGGGTCCCGCCGCGCCTGCAGGGCGGGCGGCCTTCGGGCAGGAGCAGACGGGACGGCCTCGTATTCTCCGGGTCGTGTGCATGGCATCCCAGCAGCTGCTGGTCGATGCTGCGTTGGCCGAAGCGCTTTCATTAGCGCCTGTTTTGCGTGGACAGCAAACTCCCCAGAGAGCACAGGCTAAAAACGCCTCGGACCCCCGCTCGGCAGCTGCCGTTTGCAGCAAAAGAGCAAAGTGCGAAGAGCGGGTCCAGTTAGGTTGAGTCTAGTGGGGGAATTCCCATCTTTCTACATCACTTTAAAAAATGTGAAATATTGAGCACTGTTAACTTTCCAGAAATTCTTAGTGCACTTACTGGAACTTAAAAGAAAATCCCCTCCAAAAATCTCACCGGCTAATTGCTAAAGACTGTGTCTGTAGCTTTTTGCCCATGAAATTAAGTTTAGTTGTTTCTCTGAAATAGTATTTCCAAAAATAAGACTTTCTCCCCTCATTGTGTGAAGTGCAAGACCCATGTATTTGTGTTTTAGAAAATTTTGGTTGCAATAAGTCATTGTATATTGGGTTTTTAAAAAAGGGTAAAAGAAAATCCGCACAGTACTAACATGTGTTAGCAACCTTACTGTGTTCGCATCTCAAAAAGTACAGCAGTTGAAGTTCTGTATAAACCAGTATTACCCTAAAGTGCTTCTTTATGTACTGTTTATCAGCACCTTTTCCCTAGGAGGCACTTAGTCACTTTGCTTAAAAATGTTCCTAAACCTCAACTTTTGGGCTTTCTTTGGGTTGCACTGCCAAAATTTTTGAAATTCTTCTTCTTCTTTTAATTAAGTCTTTTAAAAATACAACATAAGAATGGCTTCGAAAAGAGCTCTGGTCATCCTGGCCAAAGGAGCAGAGGAGATGGAAACAGTCATCCCCGTCGATGTCATGAGGCGAGCTGGAGTAAGTCCCCCAACGTTTTCTACTTTCCCCTTTTTCAGCTTTCTGGGTTTTGAAGTCATCCTTCATAAAGTAATACTCAGTATACTTTATAAGATATTTCAAACACACAAAAATAGAGTAATAATTAACCTGCTTATTTACTGTCCACATTTAATACTTGTTAACATTTTGCCATATTTCTCGTGGACCCACTTCTTGAGGAACAGGTGCATTAAAGAAATAAAGCATTGCCCAGCCCTCTTTGTATATTTCCCTGGTATTATTCCCCTTCGGACCGCAGAGATAACTGTCCGCTCGTTGATGTGTATCCATCCCATGCATGTCTTCAAAATAGCGTTAGACTGTATTTGCATTTTGCATGTGTCTGTGCCTCTCTCTCTCCCTATATATATATCCACAGTGAGCACTTAAATAGCATTTACTGATGCTAGGTGTCATTCTAAGCACTTAATAAACTTGCTTAAGTCCTATAACAACCCTGTGAGTTACTGCCATCCTCATCATACAGTGGAAGAAACTGAGGCACAGAGAGACTAGCTAAGGTGTCCACGTTGTAGACTTAATGAGGATAAGAGCCAGTACTTCGATCCTAGCAGTCTGACCCCAAAGTCTGTTAACCCTTCATTTCTCTGGTTCTCATGAATGAAGACGCATCCAGATCCGGTTTGTTTATTTAAAATTGCTGCTTATTTTTATGTTCTAGGAATACGCAGCAGTCTACCCATTCTTCTGTTACGCTGTTTCAGGACATTATAAGACTTTAATAGTCTTGTACAGGTTTCCTTATGCAAACGTGTGGAAGTTTTTCCTAATTTTATTCCTGAAAGTGGAATTGCTTGGCCAAAGAACAGCCCATAGGTGGCGTTACCAGATTTTGGCACACGGCTCCCCAAAGTACCAACATGTGGGCCCACCAGCAGTATAGGGAAATTGCCATTTTCCCAGTACCAGCTCTTGGTTTTATTAACTTCATAAATTTTTGCAAGCTAAAGTAATATTTCATTGTTTTAACTGGTGTTTCTATCTTAAGGAAACACCGTGATATTTAAATAGCAACAGTAACTTTGTAAGATGGATTATTGACATGATGATCACCCAAAGTAGAACACTTGTGGGAGAAAGGATGCTAACCAGGCAGGTTATCAGGACAGCATCTGTAAATCAAGACTGTCCCAGGCAAATGGGGACAGACCTAGTTATTATATTTAGCTAACTTACTCGCTTAAAGTCAGCATGGTTTTGTTGCAGTATTTCCTGCCAAGTTATTTTAAAACAGCAGCTGTGAAAATGTTACTCTGAATTTATGTTTCAGTGTTCTATCTGATGACATCTTTCTCTTAGATTAAAGTCACCATCGCAGGTCTGGCTGGGAAAGACCCAGTACAGTGTAGCCGAGACGTCGTCATTTGTCCCGATGCCAGTCTGGAAGATGCAAAAAAAGAGGTTTGTTCTCCATACCTGGAGTTGTTCCTTCCTATGGCTTCTTTATCAGGTCCTTCATATGTCTTCTGATTACATCTTTTGATTACATCTCAGGCTGTTAGCACTGACTTACTTTAAAAGTTACCTAGGTTGGATGTCTTCCCCACTATAAGCCCTGGGAAGTCGAGGACTCTGCCGTTTTTTGCTCTGTATCCTTGGAGGCTGGCAGTTCCTTGCTGCCTGTGCTCGGTGGGTGGGTGGTGCACTCTCATCAGTGCTCCTCTGGCCTCGAAGGCTGCGTTGCCTCCTGATACATCCTGATTCATCACCTGATACAAGGAATCACCTGCCACATTTCCTGTTTCTTATTTATTCAAAAGCTGCTTTTTGCCTTTCCATTTTCAGTGACACGGACATAATTGTGTGATTCATTTTATGTGGGACAGCTCATGGTTGATTAGTGGTGGGATTAAAGGAGGAGTAAGAATTCTAGTCAGATTGTGCTACTTTATCGGCACCTAACACTTGGGTATCTTTGAAGAGCTAAGGTCCCTTTCCTCAGAAGCAAGGCCACCCAAACACGCACAGGCGCTTTGGCCCACCCTTCCTTGTGGTTTGCTGCTTAATGGCCATGTGATAGGGCTGTGGGCCATACGCTCTTGGAGCATCGACATGGCAGGAAAACTGGCAGAGGCAGCTCGTCGATGGCCCTTCGTGCCCTGCCAAGGAGCCCAGAGCATGATTCCTGTGCTCGGCTGTCCTCACTCAGAGAACAGTTTATTCCTATCTGATAAGTTCACATATTTCAGTGCCAGATTGTGGAGGATAGGAACATTGATATATACGTAGAAGGTGTTGAGACGTTCTAAAGAGCATGTTCACAGTGGCTGACTAGAGGTAGGTACTCCCTCTTCGTTCTGTTTCATCTTGTGTCTGGGTGTCTTAGAACAGTGGTCACCTTGTGTGTCTGTTTATTCAGATTCTGAAAGGAGTGAAAGAAGTTCTGTACTCTACACACTTTCTGTTTAGTTTGTAGTTTTGCTTGGTTTTAAAACAACAGTAGAATGTTCTCTGTCTTTAATAAGAGTAATTGTAAGCAATATATGTTACCCTAAGTATGTACTAAATTGTCACTTGGTGATCTGTTGAATGACTAAATTTTAAAAATTTTTTTCACATCTTTAAAGTATATTAACCAATTTCCATATCATAAATTCAGCAAGTGTGGACTCAGTAGGTTTCTGGAATGTTGGGTGCTTGGAACACTAAAACGCTGCCGTTGCCCCCCCCCCCCAGTATCACTTTTCATAGAGGTGGAAACTTTTTTCTGTGCCTTTTACTTAAAATTTGTTTTCTTTTCATTATTTTCATGACTGTGTACATTCTTATTAAAAAAATAACTCTAATACAGCAAAGACCTACAAAAAGTCCCAAGTGTGAAGTGTCCCTTTCTCACTGTCCCCT
The DNA here is from genome assembly GCF_963455335.1 of Martes martes. Classification (NCBI taxonomy): domain Eukaryota; kingdom Metazoa; phylum Chordata; class Mammalia; order Carnivora; family Mustelidae; genus Martes; species Martes martes. The sequence continues at coordinate 185,836,126 of NC_137891.1, read as the reverse complement.
TGCCACCATCCCGCTCTACACCCCAGTAGCAGCTGGGCTGCCTCTTTGGTCTCTGAGTATCTGCAGACCATACATGTGTATCCCATATATGTTGGGACTACATACTTTTAAAAAAAATATGTTTTAAGCTAAGCTCTGCATCCAGCATGGCACCCAGACTCCCAGCCCCTGAGAATAGGAGTCACGTGCCCCACAGACTGAGCCAGCCAGACACCCCTTTTTTTTTCGTTTACAAGAATGAGATCATGCTGCACCTGTAATTCTGCAACATGGACATCCTTTCGTGTTAACTGTGCTTAGACTCTTCGCTAGTTACGACAACACTGCACTGTGGAGAGGGACCTTCCTTTATGTAACTGCTCTTCTGTGAACAGTGTTTGGCTCAGACCCACGTTTACAACAGGGAATTGTTGTTGAACTATCCCTGTAGTGCGCATTTCAGATGAAATGTTTTACCATTTTTTTTTCTTCTTAACTACAGGGACCTTATGACGTAGTGGTTCTGCCGGGCGGCAATCTGGGTGCGCAGAATTTGTCTGAGGTAAAAACCATATAGAGGAATTATTTCAGCCTCTGCCTGGGTTCTCTTGGTTTTGTCACTAAAATATTTCAGGAAGGAGCCTGGGAATAAACGAGGGGCGGGTGAAATGAGCAGAATGGTGTTCTGGCTTCGTGAAGGAAACATCTCTACTGACGTTTATCACATGAGTAGGTGAAACGGGCGGGGCAGTTATCTGTGAACAGGTTCTGTGTCTGCGGTCGAAGACTCAATCTCATTTTGTGTTTCATGAAGGTTTAAGCATAAAAGGGGCTGGGGCGGGGCGCCTGGGTGGCTCAGTGGGTTAAAGCCGCTGCCTTCGGCTCGGGTCATGATCCCAGCGTCCTGGGATCGAGCCCCACATCGGGCTCTCTGCTCAGCGGGGAGCCTGCTTCCTCCCTTCTCTCTCTGCCTGCCTCTCTGCCTGCTTGTGATCTGTCTGTCAAATAAATAAATAAAATCTTTAAAAAAAAAGGGGGGGGGCTGGGGCCCGGGCGCTGCAGGGGACTGAACTGCCAGTGGGGGGTGAAAAATGGCTTTAGAACAGGCCTTGCTGCTTCACTGAGGTCGCCTGCGAGGAGTCAGCCTGCGGGAATAGCGGGGGAGAACGGAGGGGCGCGGCGGGCAGAAGCTTGCAAAGCAGGTCGAACCTGACGTGTGGACTCTGCTGGACCCTGTTCCCTACTCGGCCATCTGGAAACACCCAAAACACCACAAAACACCCCAAACACCACCTACCCTTCCTTTTCCTTCTTTGTCCCAGGAGCACAAAATGGCAAGTGTCATTATGCCCAAGGGAAGTTACTTTTCTCATCTCCTCTTGAAGCATCTTTTTAAAAAGGATGCCCTTCTCTTCTGTTAAATGCCTTGCTTAGTTCTAACAATGTAGAAACGGCATGAATTTGATGATTTTTCTATTAATGATTTAGAAATGTTAGAAGATAGATTGAAGATCTTGGAATTTAAACTAAAAGCAGATGCTCCCAAGGTTTCCAGCTGGAGATTGAACTTGTGGCTTCACGATAACTTGATGTGTTTGGGCTTTCTCTGAACAGTCTCCTGCTGTGAAGGAGATACTGAAGGAACAAGAAAAAAGGAAGGGCCTCATCGCCGCCATCTGTGCAGGTAACGTGCAGACCCATCGGTGTTAAAATGAGTTGTTGGGTTTTCTTAAGAAACTACGTGATGCGTAGTCTTGAATCAGAAGATTTTGTTCCACATCCTTTCCCTTCACAAAGCACGAAGGGCATCCGTATTGGCCTAATTAGTTTGGGTGGCATGAAGTCGGTGTCATTTCAGAAATGAGTACAGTTGTTCTATTTTCTGCCTCTCTGTGCTTTTGGTCTATGTTCCATGAAACTTAATGGTTTCCGTGTTTGGTTGACCTCTGAGGAAAATAATGCCCTCTGGAATTCAGTAAACAGCTTGTTACAGCAGATCTCTGTGCCAGGAAGTATGTCTGCCAGCACCCAGTCAGCAAGAATCGGTCAGACATAAACATAACAGCGCTGTCCTGTGCTTGCCCTGCGGATTCAGAGGCCTCAGGGTGCTTTCTGCCTGATCCTCCGTGTTCAAGTTTAGATCTTAGGCACCGTGTTATCTGTCACGTAGTTTAGAAGGAGGTTGTTGGTCCTTCATAGATGTCCCCACATCTTTGAAACTTGGTAGTATTTTGTTTTCTGATTCCACTGTAAAATCCAGTCTTAATGCTCTAGTGTCACGATACTCTGCCATCTGCGTTTTTTCCATATAATTTTGGCCAGTGCCGCCTTTGTTATTGATCTTTTTATGAAGTCTTTGTCAAAAGAATGAATAAATAAATGAATGGATAGTTAGATAAAATGACATGATGTTTTGTTCAATACGAGGGACTTGTTAAAGAAGTTACAAGCCGGGGCGCCTGGGTGGCTCAGTGGGTTAAGGCCTCTGCTTTCAGCTCAGGTCATGATCCCAGGGTCCTGGGATCAAGCCCCGCATCGGGCTCTCTGCTCAGCGGGGAGCCTGCTTCCTCCTCTCTCTCTCTGCCTGCCTCTCTGCCTACTTGTGATCTCCCTCTGTCAAATAAATAAATTAAAAAAAAAAAAAAAAAAAGTTACAAGCCAGGGATCCCGCAGACTTTGCGTAATTCCAGCAGAGATTCTCGGGAGTTCTTCCCAGGGGGTCACAAGGTGGAAGCAGATATTAAGACATTGTTTGCCCTTTTCCTTCCCGTTCTCACAGGAGTGGCGTGAGAGTGGGGCGATGCCATCATTCGGGCGGGGCATGGATGCTCAAGTATTGTTGTGTTGTAAACGTTTCCCAGTTTTAATTTCTAACACGTGGCAGTTACTGATTGACGTAACCCACGTAAAAGCTCAGGGTTGCAAAGACCCGGGTGTTTAAGGACCTCAGAGATGACCACCCTGGCAGGCCCTGTCCTCGGGTCCCCGTCAGCGCCAGCCTCTTGACCTGCCCTCGGGCACAGAGCGTTCTCCTCCCTGAAGGGCGCTGCAGTCACTGAGGCCACGTCCTCATTCTTAGGTTCTCTAACCAAAGGGAGAAAGGAAGTCTGGGGCCGGGTTTGTTCCCTCGAGACTGCTGAAAGTAAAAAGCACATGTCAGTGTGTCCTCCTGTGTCACTGAGGTGGCAGAATCATTAGCCAAATCTGGTTCACTGGGGCTCAGGCAGCTTGAGTGCCATGCTGAGGAGCTCAGGCCGTGTAATCACTTAAATCGACGTTAGCCCTAAGCCGCGCTCTGGCCTTGTGTGTGTTGCTGCTGCACTGCTCCTCTGGGTGCGGCCCAAAACAGGAAGAGTGTTGAAGAATAAGAAGATTCGGAAGTGTTGCAGTTAGGAACTGGGAACCACGTACTGTACTGGGACAATGTTCGCTTCGCCCCTGGTATTGAGGGATAGTATGGAGTCACTGAGACAAACTGGAAGGGAGACTGTCTTGATGAAAAGATACAATGACCTTCACTCTAGGTGGGGAGGGAAAGGAGCCTGGAGGTGAAGGGCCCAGGAGTCCTCAGATGCCTGGCTCTGGGTACCAGCTCCGGGACATGGCGTTCGGGAGGTGACCTGTCCTCTCCGCACGTCACCACACGGTGGCGCTGTTGGCTTCTGTGTTGTGGTGGCCCAAGGGGCTTCCGCCTGCCGTGCTGTCTGCTGTCTGCTCTCCACCCGGCTGGGTCCCTGCTGCAGACTCAGCAACATTTCATTTGCCAGAATTTCAAGTAGCGGCAGGTAAATATCTCTTCTCGAATTCTCCAGATAGGATTTTTAAACCCCCCAAAGCAGTAATTTTGGGCTCACCATGATGAGAGAGGCATCACGGAATTCCTACATCCAACCGAAACATGAGTTTATTAACGTTACCAGAGGCAGCGATTTTATCAGCTGAAGGGAGCAGCTGAAAACCCCTGGCTCAGTGTACGGTCACCTCTCAGGGTCTGCTTTCAAGTACAGGGTCATATAGGGAGTTATTTCTTACCTTTTAAAATCTTAACAAAGAAAGAATTCAGGGTAATGAGTCCGTTCAAGTGAAATTTGAATGGTGATTATTTAGACTTTACCGACTTAAACTTTGCCACCATACATGGCTGTCCTGTGTGTAGCATAAAAGTAAGGTGGAAAGAGACATCAAATCTATTTGACGCTTTTGATTTAGGAGATAGAAATCGGGACTTGGCTTGATGTCAGGCGGAAGGCTTATGCAATTAAGTATTATTTGTTGATCTTCCTGTGAACAGCAGCTGTGATGTAGCCGGTAGGTAGAGTCTGTAACTCCCTTTTCCTTGGAACTGTGTTGATAAATGAAAGGTCAGTGAGAGCGGGTGCATGCGTTGGCTGAAGCTAAAGCTTGTGAGCTCGGTCCTCCGGGCTTAGCCACGGCACCCCAACCCATTCTGAAGGTTACGTTGCTGTCCCGAAGCATGTCTTTCTAGGTGTGGCGTGAGGCTTGGAGAAAAAAAGTTAGAATAACTACTTTTTTTAAAGTTTTAAGGTAACATAAAGTTACAAGATACTTCTGGTTTTGTTCCTTATTTGAGGACCGTTACTTAGGAAATATGCTTGTGGTTATCAATGAAATTGATTGGTTGCTTTCAAAAGTGAATACATTTGGATAAAAGTCTCAAGTTAGCAACTGCATGTTTCAGAGGGTCAGAAACGGACATTTGTGCAGGGTCGTAAGTGGTTTTTAATAAAGAAATGCTAGTGTCCTTATATCTTGGACTTCGGGCATTTCGCAGAGCTAGACAACGTTCTGTTCCTTGTAATAATCCTGCCACCTGGGATGTTCGGGTGGGTAGATGGAGGAATGAGTGCTCATCTTTCATTTTCAAGTAGAAAAAAATTAGTCTCTGAGGTAGCAGTCAAGCCAGCAGTTGGGAGAGCACCAGCTGCCTTTTATGTGCTCAGAGGGAAGCCTTGGTGGTCTCCCCTTTTCCGACCCCTGGGACCCCTGCCCATAGTTCCTTGAGGGGGCCACACGCCGTTTATCTGGATGCTCCTCGGTGTGGTTGGATTAGGTGGGTATTGAAGTATTTTGGGTTCGTACTCTTTTGCCAGATGTGCTCAGCAGATGGTTTCTTACAAACATACTTTACCTCTCATATGAAAAAGTGTTTAACTTCAGAATCATAAGTGTATTTTAGGTAAGAGCGTCCTGGTTTTGAAGACTACTTCTGCTGTTGCAGTTTTTAAACCATTGGTTTTCTGTGTCCACCCTTAAGTCTTTCTGTTAATCTTCTCTTTAGGTCCTACGGCTCTTTTGGCTCATGAAATAGGTTTTGGAAGCAAAGTTACAACACACCCACTTGCTAAAGACAAAATGATGAATGGAAGTAAGTATATGCTTCTATTTTAATGTCTAGAAAGACCTTCCAGAAAGCTGCCGTTTAGCATTGTTTCCTGCCCGGGTTAGCCCTGTGCAGAGAGACTCTGTGGGTTGGGGTGCGGGCTGTTCCTAGCTTTCTTCTCAACCGTTTCGGCTAAAGAGAGGGTAGAGAGAGGGAGCAAGCAGGGGGGCAGAGGTGGTGCGTGCCTGTCTCTGTGTGCACCCTGACGGGGACGCGGGCTATGCAAAGGCCAGCCAGACGCCCGGTTGTCCTAGATGGGAATGGTTATGAAATACCAGGTTTACTAGGATTTTTTACTAAACACTTTGCCAGATGCCTGAGGGTAAACTTTAAACCTTGACAGCAATTTCAGAAAGTGCCCTTTCGCCCGCAGTCCAGAGTAAAGTGAATATTGCTCTCTTCCTAGGTGTGATGGGTCTGTTTCCTTGGGTGACATTGTTTTGGTTTTTTTTTCGTTTGTTCATTCGCTTAGATTTGTTTATTTATTTTTAGAGAGAGAGAGCAGGAGGGGAGGGAGGAGGGGCAGAAGGAGGGGAACAAGCAGACTCCCCGCTGAGCTGAGCAGGGAGCCCGATGGAGGGCTCGATCCCAGGACCCTGAGGTCATGACCTGAGCCGAAACCAAGAGTTAGTCAGCTGACTCAGCCACCGAGGTGCTCCCTTGGGTGGCATGTTTCTTTTATAAATAACAGCTAGACAGCTAACTTGTATTAATTTATTTTTATAAAAACAATTTATATTCGTGGTGCAGAGTGTAAACAGTACAAAAGGGGGATGAAGTCAAAACATAAAGATGCCTTTTCTTCTTGCTCTCTTTCTGCTTTTCAGCAGTAGCTTCTGTGCAACTCTAGAACTTCTCTGCACATACTCGTTATTCTTTGTATTTTAATGTTTTTTTTTTTAGGTTTTTATTTATTTATTTATTAGAGAGAGAGAGAGATCACAAGTAGGCAGAGAGGCAGGCAGAGAGAGAGGGGGAAGCAGGCTCCCCGCCGAGTGGAGAGCCCAGTTCGGGGCTCGATCCCCAGACCCTGAGATCATGACCTGAGCCAAAGGCAGTGGCTTAATCCACTGAGCCACCCAAGTGCCCCTGTATTTTAATGTTTTTACTCAAATGAGATCTAGATACGTTGTTTTGCTGCTTGCTTTTTAAACCTAAGATTGTATCCTTTGGGCGTTGGGGGGTGGGGGTCATCTATCAAGCATTTCTTTAACTAGAAGGCGGTGTGTAACTCCCGGCAAAGCAGGGTGACCAAGCATCCGAGGTACACGTCCGTACTGACGGAGCCTTCCTCGCGACGGCCGCCGCTCCCAGCACGAGCTTCAGAACGCCGGCCCCGTACTGTGTTCTGTCAGACAGGTGGCGTCTTCCTCTGCCATCTGTCCCTGGAGTGCCTGTAGCAGAGAGGCAGAGACCTGGGAACTTGCAGAGAGAGAGAAAACGCACACTCGTGTGGGTAATTGCAAGAGCATCTGAAATTTCCAGCCAGAAGCCAGAAGTGGCTCGGCTGGCGCTCAGCCAGCAGGGAGGTGAAGCGGCTGGCTCTGGGTAAAACACCAACCAACCTCATTTCACTGAGCAAACAAGAAGACAACACGGTAACGTTAGCAGCTGATTTCGGGGCTACATTTTCTCCCCTGCCTCAGGCCTGCTGGAGGCTGATACTGAACTAAGACAAAAAGGAGGGCAGGTAGCATCGCTTTTGCGGTCTTTACAGCCAAGTCGAGTTGTGCATTTTCACTGTATTTTTTCTTCTAAGTAGCAGACCTTGCTTTTCAGAGCAGTGTTAGGCGCACAACAAAATGAAGCCGGATGTGCGGAGTTCGCGCACGCATCCTGCCTGGGCGCGTGCAACGTCTTCCTCGACTTCCTCTCCCGCACCTGAGCGGTCTCTGAGTTACGGTCTGTGAACCTGCCCTGACGCGTCATTATCGCCCCAGATCCATCATTTATGTTAGGGTTTGCTCTTGCCGTTGGACATCCTGAATATTCTTTTTTTTTTTTTTTAAGATTTTATTTATTTATTTGACAGAGATCACAAGAAGGCAGAGAGGCAGGCAGAGAGAGAGGAAGGGAAGTGGGCTCACCGCTGAGCAGAGAGCCTGATGCGGGGCTCGATCCCAGGACCCTAAGATCACGACCTGAGCCGAAGGCAGAGGCTTTAACCCACTGAGCCACCCAGGCGCCCCTATTCTGCATATTTTTTTTTAAAGATTTTATTTATTTATTTGACAGAGCACAAGTAGGCAAAGAGGCAGGCAGAGAGAGAGGAGGAAGCAGGCTCCCCGTAGAGCAGAGAGCCCCATGCGGGGCTCGATCCCAGGACTCTGGGATCATGACCTGAGCCGAAGGCAGAGGCTTAACCCACTGAGCCACCCAGGTGCCACTATTCTGAATATTCTTAAATCTCATCCAAGGTAGTATATTCTTGAAAACTTACAATTTTATTTTAGTTGCTAGAAAGATACTAAGTTGTTGATAAAACCATCTGTGTGGAAAGTGATTTTTTTTTTTTAAAGGCTCTTGCTGCTGGGCATTTTTAAATGTAGGAATAGAATTTACTTGGAGGCCTGCGGGGCTCAGTTAAGCGTCCGCCTTTCGCTCAGGTCTTGCTCCCAGGGTCTGGGGATCGAGTCCCACGTTGGGCTCCCTGGTCAGTGGGGAGTCTGCTCTTCCCTCTCCCTCTAACCCCCTGCTCATGCTTGAGCATGTGCTCGTGCTCTCTCTCACTGTTAAAGAAATAAAATCCTTAAATCTAAAATCTTAAAAAAAAAAAATTTACATGGCGGTAAAGGAGAGGTTTGGGAGAGTTGGAAAGATCGGAATCAGGCTTCCTTTAGTCCTTACGACATACTGGGGGAAGGGGGGAAGGGTCGAGTAGTCGCCACGTTCCTCCTTTATCTAAAGGTGATCTGTTGTGTCTGTTCTCTTGTAATGCCCTAAGAACACTGAGGTTGATTAGGAATAGAAGCAGATTAGATTGTTAACTCTTGGAGTTTATAAAGCACATTCACAAACATTATCTCCACGGAGCCTCGCAGGCCCTGGTGCCCAGCGAGGCAGGTACTGACTTCACAAATGAGGAAGCTGGCTGCGAGAGGCCCGGCGACTTGCCCAGAGTCAGGCTGGAACTCAGACCCCGCCTCTGTCCCAGTGAGGCTCCCACACACGTTTAAGTTACGAGGTATTGAGTTCAGCCAGTAAGTCCTACTGTGAAGAGAAAAATGCTGGAAGCATCTGCTCCTTCAGAGGTTCCGAGAGGCGGAGCTCTGAGCAGCTCCTGGGCGTCTCCTCTGGTCCTCCTCGTCCTCATCCTGTGCTCAGGAGATAAGAGTGAAATTTTGGCTCAGATAAGTAATCCAGTGAGAAGACTGACACAGTCTTCCCATTTCTCAGCTTTTAAATGAAGAAATTGTGACTTTAATAGGCTTTTCAGTTCCTCCCTGTCGGTGGTGCTAGCAGGCATCTGGAGGCCCCGTCTGGACGCTGAGCCCCGAGGAGCTGGGCCCCGGCCAGGCAGTGTAGGCGCGGCTCCCTGCTGGAGGCGGTCTCCTTCCCCCGCCGAGCCTTGGTTTCTCACCTGTCCTCTGAGGATACCGGTGGCCCCTGCTTCGCAGGGCTGTTGACAGGTCCCGTGAGTTACTATGTGTAATGCCTGCAGAATGTTGCCTGGCACGAGCCCGCGCGGGGGAAGGGAGAGCTGGTAAGTGCCCAGCTCTGGGCCGAGTGTTGGGAGGCCGGCAGTGAACAGGCTGTCCTCACTGGGCCGCCGTGTGTTGTAATGACACCACCCCCTGGTCCTGCTCCTCCACGGGACTGGACTCCCACAGCAGGCCTGGGCGGGTGGTATCCTCTCCATTTTACAGAAGAGAAAAGTGAGGCTGACTGCTGAGTGTCAGCTCTGGGATTTGAATCCAGAGCTGCTGCGCTCAGAGGTCTGTGATTTTTTCCTTAAAGGGCCAGAGAGTAAATATTTCGGGCTTTCGGGACATTGGGTCTGGATGGCCACTACTCTGCTGTCACAGAGCCACTGACCAAGTGGGTGAGACGTGTGCCACTAAAAGCTGCGGTTCGGTGCCGACCCCTCAGGTCCAGTTGCCTTTCCTCTGAAGAGACTTCTGGATTTGGGACGCTTAAAGTTAAAAAGAAACTAATAACTAATGCTTTGTGGCAGTTGGCTGTGGGGTGTCAGTTTGCAGAGTTCCCAAATCCACATCAGCTGAACTGCGTGCACCCTGCTTGGGCTCGCACGTCCCGGCGTGTGTTGTCCTTGACCGTCATTGCCGCTAGGTGGAGGTAGTTGGCCAGTATGGACCGTTTGCTCGTCCTGATGGAAACTGGAAAGAGCTGTGGAGCCTTGAAAAAGGTCTTTAACCAGTCTAAGCTGTGTTTGTAATATTTGCCTACGGAGGGATTGTTCGGTGAGCCGTTTAGAAATCGCCTCACCAGCAGTTCATCTGTGAGGTCTGGAAGATTCGACCCAGCCAGTGTTCTGGTTTAGCATCTGACATTGCCTTGGCCCGGTGTAACCATCAGTAAGTGAGGTTAGAGATGAAAACCTTTTCTCTTTGAACTGGAGATGATCTTTTCTTTTCTAGTAGGGTAACTAGGAAACTTGGGCTGTGCTGTAGGCAGTTATTTTCGTGAGTGACTTGATTTCTAATAAGGATAATGGGACATAAACTGCGCTAGGTGTTCTTGATCACTCGCAAAGGACGTGAACGTGAGTGTGTGGTTTCTGAAGCCCGTGAATGCAGTGGGCCACCAGCGGCCCCATCGCCCAGGACAGGCAGCGGGGAGTCCTCCTCAATGCCACCCCACGTTGGGTCCTGCATGTTGTCTCTGAGGTTTCTCAAACTTTCATGTCTTCTCTGTCCCCACTGTCCCCACCCAGGTCACCACAAGCTCCCACCAGCACGGCAAGTTCTCTTCTGTCTTCCCCTTTGGTTCCTTCCGGTCCAGTCTCTGCGAGGGTCTGACCCAGAGGGTGTGCCCACCGGGACGGGGAGTACAGAGTCACCTTTAGGTGCTGGAGGAAGTTGGCAAAGGCTTCTCCTGGGGGCAGAACCAGATACGCTCTGATGTGCACTTTGGAAGGGTGACCTTTCTGTGGTGCTGAGCGGCGACAGGCGAGAAGGGCGGCCGAAGGGGGGGGCTGGGACGCGCAGATTGTGTGTGAAGGGGCAGATGCGGAGAGGAGAGAACAGGCGTGTTCATAGGTTCCCCTGATACGTGGGGGCACCCCCAGGGTACCATCGGTGTGCTGGGCCCCGCGAGGCCGATGGAGGCCCAGCCTTTTAAAGAGCAGACAGGAGACGAGGAGACTGTTCCTACCAGGTCAGTGCTGGGAGGTGCTGGTGTAGTGACCCGAGCGACCCGATCTGGGGAGGGATCCCATATACCTCCTCTGAGGGGTGGTGGGAGGAGGTGGGAAGAGCTTTCCGTGCAGTGCAAGCAGGGGCCTGGGGAGTGCCGGGTGGGAGCCCGGTGGGGGCAGGTTGGGGAGGGCGGGGGGCCGGGTCGCGGGGGCCCCGCTGCTCCTGAGGAGTTCGGGCCTGGTTAGTCTGCGCACGGGGACGTTTGGCGACCGCTTGTGCGGACGGTACGGCCTTGGGGAGCTGACGCTGAGGAAGTCCAGCTTTGTGGCTGTGATTTGCCGGATGTCACACTCACTGAATTCAGATACAGGAGAAGCACATTCTTGTTTTATTGTATTTGCCTCCAAAAAGCCAATTGGGGAACACAGAAGGGGCCCCCGAGAGGTGAATATGGTTTCTCCCTCCTCCCGTCTCCCTCGCCCCGCCCCTGTGTGTCATGTCTAGTTTTTGCTTCTTCGTTTTTGAGACAGCAGAGTGTGTGTGTGTGTGTGAGAGAGAGAGAGAGAGAGAGAGGCAGTCTGAGGGGGACTCTGCGTGACAGGAGTCTGCGTGACGGGGAGCCTGGGACTCGGCGTCCGTGTGACGGGACGTGCGCGCGGCAGGCGGTCTCTGCCGTGGAGTCTGGCGGCTGCGGGGCCGCCGTCTGTAGAGAAGGGGAGGGGAAGGTGGGCCTCTCAGGCGAGAATTACTGATTTTCAGGAAAGATGAAGGGGCCCTTGGGAGAACGCCTGGGAGGGGTGATGGTTTGTGACAGTCCGGGCGTGGTGTGGACTTCTGGTCCCCTGTCCTGGGACACGAGTCCGTCCCCCCGGTTGATGGACTCCCGAGGGGACAGGACAGCCGAGGAGGACCGGGCTTCAGGCAGGAGCGGGGGGTCCGGAGGAACCTCTCCCGGTGCTGGCCGTTCTGCCGGTGGTCGGTGCCCGGGCGGACCCTCGAGCCGCGCGGATGTGCCCGGCCTTCCCCCCCTCCACGCGGCCTCACCCGCGTGAATCGCGGCGTGTCCCTCAGCGGCCGGGCGGCCTCGCCTCCGGGCCGTGGGCAGCCGCCGACGTGGGTCCGTGCGGTGCCCGCCGGAGCCCGGCCCGCCTCCCGGCGCCGTCCCCGGGGCTGGCCCCAGGGCGGCGGTGCTGGGGCTCGGGTTGGCGGGTTGACGTGAGACCAGAGCCCGCTGCAGTGTAACCCCTTGTCGCTCGACTTTCAGGTCATTACAGCTACTCCGAGAACCGGGTGGAGAGGGACGGCCTGATCCTCACCAGCCGCGGGCCCGGAACCAGCTTCGAGTTCGCGCTCGCCATCGTCGAGGCGCTGAACGGCAAGGACGTGGCCGACCAAGTGAAGGCCCCGCTCGTTCTTAAAGATTAGAGCAGAAATCTCTGATCACAAAGTAGGGAAACGGGCCATGGGTGATCGTTGTCAGCGTGTTCACGCGAAGCACAGTGGGCGATTCCCGCGCGGGGCGGCCTGGTCGCTGCCCCTGAGCGGAGCTTCCCCGCCTGCGCCCGGTCCCCACGCTCCTCGATGACAGAGTACATGGCATTTAGCAAACTACCGATAGTGACCTTGTCTCTGCTTTCCCCTCGGTTGTGTGTGTGAAACCAAAGTCTCGGTCAGCCTCCCTTGCGTCCGTTGGCTGTCGGTGGAGCTGCTGGGCGACGCGAGCACAGAGCACACCGGACACAGGAGGAAAAGCGGAAAAGCCGAGATTTAAGAAGCTTGTGATTTTCTCCCATTTGTCAACTGTGTATTGTTAATGTGCTATTAAAAATACTGACGAAGTCGGCCGTCCTAGCGAATTTTTGTTGACCGGTTCCTTTTTCTGTTGCGGAAAGGGTCCTCAGATGGAAGTGAAAACCTTCTGAGGCTGGCCCAGCCTCTGTTTTCGCTTCTTCGGGTAACAGACACGAGGGGCTGATGTGCGCGCGGCCCGGGCCCACCAGCCGGGGCCGCCCCCCCCCCCATCCCTGCCCACGTGACCCGGCTGAGCCCCGCCAGTGCATGCGACTCCAGTCTGGGCCCTCTGCTGTGCCTGCTGCTGCCGTTCTGTGTGCTGAGCGGCCAAGAGGACAGGCAGGGAGCCTAGAGCCGCTGGCAGCCAACCTGTCACTGAGGAGAGCCTGCCCAGGAATGCCGGGACCCGTGCTTGGCCTGGGATCCCGTGGGACCCGAACAAGAGCGACCCCTGGTTGTTCACGGAAGCCGGCAGATTCGCTGCGCTTTTCTGCGTCCTGATGAGTGAGTGCTGCATCTCCAAAGGCGTGGGGTGGGGTTAAGGCTTCTGAACACGGCACTGAGCTACTGAGGAAAACCCTTCGCTCACGGCCTCATCGCGTGATACCTTTTCTCCTGCTCCCGTTCTTCGCCCTTGCCCTCCTCTGGCAAAGAGCAAGTGCAGCAGACGTAGAAAGGCCACTGGTAACTTCTAAACAAGTGGGCCATGAGGTCTCTGGCACAGCTACTCAAGGGGCCTTGTAACACCAAAGTGGCAGACGAGACACACGTTAGGCAATAATCATGGTTGTGTTCCAACAAAATTTGCAAAACCAGACAGCTGTGGGCATTTGGCCCTTAGGCTGCGCTTTGCTGACCCCTGGACTGGGAGGCAAGGCGGATCTTTTTTTTTTTTTTAATGCAGACGTGTAACTGCACATTTTGATAAACTGTGGTGCTATAAAGAGACCGCTAAGGGCGACAGGACGGTTGAGACTATTCTGAGGAGATTAGGGTAAGGAGGCAGTGATGGGGTCACTGCAGCTCATTAGAGGAGGCCTCTCTGGAATGGGACCTTGGAGACCTGGGACTTGGGTGTGAATGAGGCAGGTCTGGTAGCATTCCAGGAAGGAAAAGCCGGAAGTGCAAAGGGCCTGAGGCAGGAGCACCCAGGGTGTGGAGGGACAGCAAGGGGGCCGGTTGTGGGGGAGCTCAAGGAGGTGAAGTTGGGGAGGCAGCTGGAACCAAGGCTTGGAACTTACGAGAAGGAGCCATCAGGGAGGGACCCAGTCTTACTTGGCTCAAAGACTCTGGGGAGAAGGGCTGCCACAGGCCCGGGGGTGGGAGTTCTGAGGCATCGGGGCCCAAGGCAGGGGTCGGGTGCCTGTGCGCGGGTGGGAGAAGCGGCGCTAGGGTGCTTCGCCGCATCTCTGACTTGGAGACAAGGTCAAACGGAGCTTCTGTGTCTGGAGCCGGAGGAAGTGGTTGAGGGTGGGTGGGGTGACTGTGGAGATGAGAGGGACAAACCGGTGTCTGTAAAACACTTTCACTGAGGAACGAGGAACCAGAAAGTCCCAAATTACCGACCGGAGAACAGTGAGCATTTGTAAACTCTCTGAAGTTCCCTGGGTTTTACCAGCCGCCCCCGGCTCTGAATAGGCCCCCTGGAATTTTGGAGGATCTACAGGAAGGGAACCAGCGAGGCTGGGGGTCATTTGAATTTTTGTGCCCTTGGGGAAGCCAGAAAAGGTGGTTCCAGAGTGGCTGACAATGAAAGCGTTTCTGAGAGGATCCTGAATCCGAGCTCAGGAGGGCTTTTCCCGCCCGGATTGGGGGCAGGGGCGGCCACTTTGCCTACACCTCGGGCCGCGCTGGCTGGGTCAGGAACCACCGGCTTTAGACCCGTCGACAGGCAGCGGCTTCCACCCTCCCTAGCTGCGGCTCCACACACCTGCCGCCCCCCCAGGGGGAGCAAGCCGCGCGCGGGAGCATTTGAGAGCACCTGGGGTTGGAGGTTAGGGCGATGGCCTGTCCAGCTTGACTGGCTGAACCCTCCTAGGCCTGGGGGTCCCCGAAGGTCAAAGTTGGAGGGACTTTGGCCCCACTTCGTCCACTCAACCTTGGGGACACTAGCCACAGCTTTGGGAGCTCCCTCAGGCTGCCCTCGTGGCCCAGATGGTGAGGGAGGAGAGCGGGTCCAGGAATCAAGCTCCAGCCCAGAGCTCAGTCCTGAGAAAGGAGAAAATGACCCGGAGGGACACGGCCCAGCGCTGGGCAGAAATGGCAACTGTCGAGGGACATGACGGCCGGACCGCTCTTCTGGGGGGGAAGTCGGGGACTGTGCGTCTGGTGTGATTTAGGTGACTAACGTGAAAGGTTTCATCGGGTGCCCGGGGCCGGAGACAGGACTGCTCGTGGAGCACCTAGCGTGGACCAGGTGACCCACTTCTTTCACACGCCGCGCAACAGGGATCGTGCCGCGCGCCACCCCGTTCTGCCCCTCGTGGGGGCACCGGTTCTGCCGGACGGATTCGCTGTGCCCCCTTCAACCCAATCCTCAGCGCCCACAGCCTTACGACGAGGCTGGAGTTGCCATCCATTGTGAAAAAGAAAAAACCCACGTCTCTTTAGAGGTCGAGAACTTGTCTGTCCCGCGCAGCGTAGGGTTGCTGGAAGGCTCGGAGGCCGCAGTGAAAGGGAAGTACCTTTTCTTAAGCTACGAAACATGAAATGTACTATTTTTCGTGCAGCCAACTGTCTCATCTCAGAGTCCGCTTATGTGTTCTCTGTTCTAGGGTGTTGGTTCCCTACGAATGAGGAGAACATTAAATTTTCCTGCAGAATAATCTCAGCTTTTTTTTTTTTTTTTTTCCTTTTAAGGAAATTCCCTATCTTTGGCCTTAGGGGACCTTCCTAAGTCACACCTGCCTGCCGAGTCATCGGGCGGCAGTGAGGTGTGCAGGAAGGGGCCGCAGGAAATCCTGTTCGCATCTGGCCCTGTTTGCTCCTAGCGTGGGCTCCTTCTGGAGCTGGCCCTTCGCCCTGTCCCAGCTCTGGCCTGAGGCCCGAGGCCCGGGGCTCCCGGGGGCCCTGGAGGAAGGCTTCACCTGCTCATCGTTTCCACCATCGCTATCATCTTCATCACCACCATCGTCTCTGCTTCCTGCAGCCTGAAGGGGCTGTTCCAGGTTCTCCAACCAGTCCTGGGCCAGTGGCCACGATCATCAAACCTGATGAGGTCTGCCCACGGGGCCTCCCGGCTCTACGGCTTTATTTTTGCTTTTTCAGTTCTGTGTGTGACCATGTCCTCGCGGCTTCTCTTTCTTGAAAAGTATTCTGTTTTTGAGTTCAGCCTGCTCTTGGAAATTTTTACTTGGCTTAAAAATAACAGGAGAGGAGCACCCGGCCGGCGCAGTCAGTGCAGTGTGCGAGTTTGATCTTGGGGTCGTGAGTTTGAGCCCCACGTTGGGGGTAGAGATTACTTTAAAAAATTTCAAGTAGAAGTCTTTAAAAAAAATATTCGAATGAAAAGTTCTTTGTCTTCAGAAACAAAGACAAGAACAAAATTGCAGGTAATGCAGGAACCACACATAGACGCAGCTCTTGGGTTGGGGACAACAGACTCTGGGAAGCTGTCTGGTAAGAGCCACCAGGATCAGGGCACTGGGCCTCACTGGACCCATATCTCTGTTTGAGTATTTTTTTTTTAAAGCTAAATAAAGGTGAGTATGCTGAGGTTTCTTCTTTCAAAGGGAGGATAATTTCACCAAGTTGACTGAAGAGAAAGTGGTGCTTTGTTTTTACAACCAAATGGAATGTAGCCAGTGTCAGCTCTGAATTCCTGTGTTCCGAGGATCCGTCCTTCCAGCCCGGCCATTG
The DNA here is from genome assembly GCF_963455335.1 of Martes martes. Classification (NCBI taxonomy): domain Eukaryota; kingdom Metazoa; phylum Chordata; class Mammalia; order Carnivora; family Mustelidae; genus Martes; species Martes martes. Next base: position 185,819,779 of record NC_137891.1, on the reverse strand, counting down.
GGTGGAGGCCTTGGGCCCTGCCTGCCCTGAGCCCCGGGGCCCCAACACGGTGTGTGGTCAGTTTCACAAACAGCACAATTCTCTCCAGTCCTGTCGCTGAATGACCAGCCCTGGGGATAGGGGTGGGGGTGGCAGGGGCTGTAAGCCGGCAGCCTTGCGAAGGATGACTTCACCCGGTGAGAGGCAGGTGCAAGATGGTACGTGAGCTGAGAGCCAGAGACCATCCCTTCGGATTTATTTTACGCGGCGAATCAATGCAGGAATAAAACGTGCCTGTTCACCAGCTGGAATGAGATCACCCTCTTTTCTAATACTTGGTTTTGCGTCTACGTCCCTTATCCGAGAATGACAGCCACTCGGCATGCTTAGGGCAGAGCAAATTACCTCCGGACTGTGGATAATACTATGTCATTATTCCGTGAGGCATCTAGCTCAGTGCCACCTGGGTCTTAAAACTCTAAAAAAAAATTTAATTACACAATGGATATGGATACGTCAATACCTGCTCGTTGGAAAAGACTCAGATGAAAGGTGAACACACAAAGTAGGGCTCAGAAGTGTACCTTCCCACCCTCACTCCCCCAGCCTTGGCCCGAAGCCCCACGTTGGGGTCTCTCTTCCAGTCCAGTTTCTACGAACTTCCCAATGTCTAATAATACACACCCACATCCACGTACATTCTAATAGGTTGCACATACACAGGGATAGGCACATTAGAGTCTTAAAAATTATTCTGGAATAAATAAAATGGGATCCTATTGTGTACATTGTTTCTAACTTCAGATGTCTTAGAGATCTGCCCCTACCAGGTCGACCTTGTCTATGTGACAGTTGAACAGCACAGATATATGGTAACCAATCCTCTACTGATGGGTTTTCCCCCCCAATTTTTAAAATCATCAAAATTTAAAATCATCACATAAACTTTGTCATCTTAGCCATCTTTTAAATGATTCTTTAAACACCAAAGGAAGTTCCGCGTCTCATGTTTCCTCCCCGCCCCCGCCTTTTTCATGAAGGATTTTATTTTTTTAAGTAATCTCTACAACCAACATGGGGCTTGAACCAACAACCCTGAGATTAAGAGTTGTATGTTCCACTGACTGAACCAGCCAGGACCCCCTCACCTTAGCCTTTAAAACTATACAGTTGAGTAGCATTAAGCACATTCATTATTGTGCAAAATTCTGTCTCCAGAACTTATCTTGCCACACTGAAATTCTGTCCCTCTTAAACTTGAACTCCCCATTTCCCTCCCTTTCCCAGCCCCTGGCAGCCATCCTTCCATTTTCTGTTTCTATGAATTCAACTATTCTTGGTACCTCATAGGAGTTTAGGAAAGATGAAGTGTTTGTCTTTTTGTGATTGCCTTATGTCATTCAGCTTGCAAGGTCCTCAAGTTTCATCCATGTTGTAGCGTGTGGCAGAGTTTCCTTCTTTTTTAAGGTTAGCAATATTCCATTGTGTGGATGGACTGTGTTTTATTCATCTATGCGTCTGTGGATGGACGGGCTGCTTCCACATCTTGGCTACTGTGAATAGTGCCACTGTAAACACGGGTGTACAAGGTGTCTTGGAGAGGCTGCTTTCAATTCTTCTGGGTACACACCCGGAAATGGAATTGGCGTATCGCATGGTAATTCCATTCCTGATCTTTTGAGAGACCGCTAAGTTGTTTTCCAGTGTCTGTGCCATTTTTACATTTCCACCAACGACGCACAAGGGTCACAGTGTCTCTGCGTCCTCCCCAACACATATGCTTTTAGAGAAAATGACAGCAGCCATCCTAATGTGTGTGAGGTGATAGCTCACTGTGGTTTTGACTCGCACTTCCTTCACGATGAGTATTTGTTGAGCGCCTGTTCATGTGCTTCTTGGACATCTGTATGTCTGCTTTGGAGAAATGTCTGTTTAGTCTCTTGCCCATTTTTGAATCAGGTTCTTTAGTTTTTTTGTTGGTGATATTAAAGGATTTTTAAGTTGGTTTTTTTTTTTTTTTACAGCTATTCAATATTTAAGAAAACATTTTAGGAGACAAATTTTTGTGTACATCTTTGTACAAGTGTGGCTACTTTTAGAGAGTTCTTTATATCAAAAAGCAGGCATGCTAATCTTGATAGATATGGCCAAGTTGTTCTCCAATTTGCTGCTTCCCCCTGTCTTCAACCATACTTGTTATTAACTACATTTTTTTCTAAATTATAATTCCAATATATTAACATACAGTGTTATATTACTTCCAGGTGCACAATATAACAAGCCAACAATTCTATACATTACTCGGTGCTCATCATGACAAATGTACTCCTTAATACCCTTTACGTATTTCCCCCCTTCCCCATCCACCTCCCCACCTCTCCTTTGGTGACCGTCAGTGTGTTCCTCATAGTCAAGAATCTCTTTTTTGGTTTGTCTCTTTTTTTCTTTCTTTGTTTGTTTTCTTTCTTTCTTACTTACTTTCTTTTTTAATTAAGTAAGCTCCTTGTCCAATGCAGGACTTGAACTCACAACCCCAAGATCAAGAGTCACATGTTCTATTGACTGAGCCAGCCAGATGCCCCTGTTTGTTTTATTTCTTAAATTCCTCTTATCAGTGAAATCATATGGTATTTGTCTTTCTCTGACTGACTTACTTCACTTAGCATCATACCCTCTGGATCCATCCATGTTGTTGCAAATGGCAAGATTCCATTCTTTTTTACAGCTGAGTAATAATTCCATTGTATATACATACTACCACCTCTTCTTTATACATTCATCTATCAATGGACACGTGGGTTGCTTCCATATCTGTCTATTTAAAAATATTCATTGTCAAATAGCTTATATACAAAGATTGGATGAAAATGCAGATGTGCGTGGGACACCTGGGTGGCTTAGTCAGTTGGGCTTGATTTCCGCCCAGGTCATGATCTCAGGGTCTTGGGATCAAGCCCCACGTTGGGCTCTGCATTGGGCATGGAGCCTGCTTGGGATTTTCTCTCTCTCTCTTCTTCACCCTCCCAACCCTGCCACTGCTGGCACATGCTCTCTCTCTTAAAAAAAAATTAAAATTAAAATTAAAAATTAAAAATGAAGATTCCTCAAGAAATTAAAAATAGAGCTTCTCTATGACCCTGCAGTTGCACTACTGGGTATTTACCCCAAAGATACAAATGTAGTGAAAAGAAGGACCATCTGTACCCCAATGTTTATATCAGCAATGGCCATGGTCACCAAACTGTGGAAAGAACCAAGATGCCCTTCAACAGACGAATGGATAAGGAAGATGTGGTCCATATACACTATGGAGTATTATGCCTCCATCAAAAAGGATGAATACCCAACTTTTGTAGCAACATGGACGGGACTGGAAGAGATTATGCTGAGCAAAATAAGTCAAGCAGAGAGAGTCAAGTATCATATGGTTTCACTTATTTGTGGAGCATAACAAATAACATGGAGGACATAGGGAGATGGAGAGGAGAAGGGATTTGAGGGAAATTGGAAGGGGAGGTGAACCATGAGAGACTATGGACTCTGAAAAACAATCTGAGGGTTTTGAAGGGGCGGGGGGTGGGAGGTTGGGGGTGCCAGGTGGGTATTAAGGAGGGCACGTATTGCATGGAGCACTTGGTGTGGTGCAAAAACAATGAATTCTGTTATGCTGAAAAGAAATTTAATAAAAAAAGCTATGACCAAAAAAAAAATTAAAAATTATAAAAAAGGAAAAGACAGATTATAGCTTTAAAGGAATGGTTGTTTACACACCACCCAAATTAGGAAAAGGAAATTTACCAGTGTTTTACTGGATGATTCTTCCCAGTCATAACCCCCAACCTAAGACCCAAAGGTAACCACTTTCCTGAATTCACTGCATGAATATCCCACGATTTGTCCATTGTACAATGATGAACATTTGGGTCACTTCCAATACTGTGCACGTGTCTCCTGATATCTACATGCAGAAGCGTTTCCAGGGCAAACATTTTGCTGTGGACTGCTCATGCTTTATTGTAGGACTGACAGGGTCTCTTAAGTGCTTTTGTTTCATGGACCCCTTTTGCTCACTAGAGAAGCCATTGGACACTTTCTTAGAACAACATTTAAAAATATATAAATCAAATACATATAGGATTACAAAGAAAACCAATTATATTAGAATATAATTTTCAAAATATTAAGAAAGCAAACTCCTAATAAAATATATGTCCTCCTACCATTAAATGGTAATATTTAGTCATCAGTCTCATACCTACCCCAATTCTTTTTTTAAGTGGGCTCCGCACCCAGTATGGAGCCCAATGCAGGGCTTGAACTCACAACTCTGAGATCAAGACCTGAGCTGAAATTAAGAGTCAGACACTTAAACAACCGAGTCACCCAGATGCCCCATACCTACCCTAATTTTGAAGTCATGATGAACATAAACGATATTTTGGGGTATCAGCAACAAGTTTAATGTGATAATGTGATAATCTATATTCTTTTGGTGGAAGTCACAGGCATGACTAATACCACTTTGGTTTGGTTGCTAATAGAAGAAAATGCCAAGTCTCATCTAGAAATTATCAAAAATACATAGTTTTTCTTTTTTGTTCTCAGTGAAGTTTACAGAGCCCCAAGTTCCAGCTGTCGACCCCAGGTTAAGAATCCCTACATTAAGAAATGCAAACCCATCTCCCAAGTGTTTACAGTGCTTTATACTCTGTGCATGGTGAATGACTGTTGTCTCACGTCCTGACAGCACTAGCTATGGTCCAGCTTTCAAATTAGTGCCAATATGGTGGGTGTGAAATGGTATCTCCTTGAGACTTCAATTTGCATCTTTCTGATTATTCATGAACCATCTTTCCATGTGTCTTTTTCTTCTGTGTAATGACTGTCTTTTGATCATTTTTCTGCTGGGTTTTGGTTTCTTCTTTCGGATTTGTAGGAATTCCTTATATGAGAATAAATGGGGGAGAAATGGGTGAAGTGTTTTCGCTTTTGTTTAAATAAAGAATAAAGAAGGGCGCCTGGGTGGCTCAGTGGGTTAAGCCTCTGCCTTCGGCTCAGGTCATGATCCCAGGGTTCTGGGATCGAGCCCCGCATCGGGCTCTCTGCTCAGCAGGGAGCCTACTTCCCCCCTCTCTCTCTGCCTGCCTCTCTGCCTACTTGTGATCTCTCTCTGTCAAATAAATAAATAAAATCTTTAAAAAAAAGAATAAAGAAAAAGCCTGAAAAACCCTATTATTTGTATATGTTGCAAGTATCTTCTTCTGGATTGTGGCTTGCCCTTTTTATCCTTTATGGTATCTGTGATAAATGGCAATTCTTAATTTTAATATAGTAGAATCAATCAATTTTTGTCTTTATAGATTGTGGTAAATTCTTTTCTATCTCAAGATCCTGAAGACTTCCAGTTTTGTTTTCTAAATTATTTACAGGTTTGTATTTCACATGTAAGCCAGCTGGAATTAATTTTGTGTATGTTGAGGGAGGGATCTGATTTCATTATTTTCCCACATGCTAATAATTAGTTGTCCCAGCATCGCTTGGTGAATCCATTAAGTCCCCACTAATCTGCAGTTCCAGTTCTGTCTGAAATCAAACTTCCATAAGGGCTTTTTTCTGGGCTCTATCCTGTTTCAACAATCTATTATTCCTTGCTGGCATCAATACCACACAGCTGAATTTCTTTACCTGGTAGAGGCAAGTCTCCCATTTTCTTTTCTTTTTTTTTTTTTTAAGATTTTATTTATTTATTTGACAGACAGAGATCACAAGTAGGCAGAGAGGCAGGCAGAGAGAGAGAGAGGGAAGCAGGCTCCCTGCTGAGCAGAGAGCCCGATGTGGGGCTCGATCCCAGGACCCTGAGATCATGACCTGAGCCAAAGGCAAAGGCTTAACCCACTGAGCCATCCAGGCACCCCAAGTCCTTCCATTTTCTTAAGGTGTACCCTGGCTTTTGACAGCCTCAGCTCTTCCAGAGAAATGTTAGAATTGGATTGCCAAATCTTACAAAAAATAGAAGGAAGGAAAGAAAAAAGGGAGGGAAGAAGGAAAAGAAAGAAAAGGGATTCTTAATTGGGATCACATTGAATTTGTAGAGCAATTTGTGGTAAGTTGACATCCTTTGGTTATTGAGTCTTATCCAAGAAAATAGTCTGCTTTCCATTCATTTAGGTCTTCTTTAACATCTAATGTCTTTTCAATAAAGTTTTGTTAAAGCCTTGCACATCTTTTGTTAGATTTATTATTAGTTCTTCCTTTTCCCCCACCTTTCATTTCTTCTTTTCTTATTTCTGATACTATAAAGACCTTTTAAAATTTGTTTTCTGATTGTTGCTGGTCTATAGAAATGCAGATATATACTTTTATATATGGATTGTGTATGCAGACTTTAAAAATTCTCTTATTCTAATACAAGGTAACCATTCATTATTTTAAAACTTTCTTATATCTATTCATATCATTAGCAAAGAATGACAATTTATTTCTCTCTTTCCAACCCTTAAATGTTTTATTTCTTTTTCTTGCCATTCTATCCTGGTTAGGATCGTCAGTATAATGCTAAATTCAAGTGATCAAAACGGGCAACTTACGTCGCATTGGATTTTAAAGGGAATTAAATACGACATTTGTTGTAGAGTTGTCATTTTTGTTATATACTTGATTCCATCTTTATTGTTGCTACAAAATACTATGATTTTAGTGGTTTAACAACACAAATATGTTATCTTACAGTCCTGGAGGGTAGATATCTGACAGGGGTCTCACTGGGCAAAAATCAAGGTGTGGACAGGGTTGTTCTTCTTTCCGGAGATACTAGGGAAGTATCCACTTCCTCGATTTCTCCAGCTTCTAGAGTCACCCACATTCCTTGGTTGTGACCCCGCCCTCCAACTTCAAAGTCACTGATGTTGCATCACTGATCCTTCCGTAGCCACATCTCCCTGTGACAGACTGCAGCCAGGAAAGGTGCTCCACGTTAAAGGATTCATGGGATCAGATGGGACACCTGCATAATCCAAGATAATCTCCCATTTCAAGGTCCTGAACCCTAATCATGTCTTCAGAGTCCTTTTTTGCCATGAATGGTAATGTAGAGGTTTTGGAGATAAGAACGGAACATCTTTGGGGGAGGGTTCCGGAGGGCATTGTTCCAATCCATGTAGGCTGGCTGGGTCCAAGGACCCAGGCAGAGTCCCACAAAGACCAGCCAAGAAGTTCCCTGGCCTCTCACAGGGTGGAAATCAAATGGGAGCTGAGACAAAGTGGGAGCAGAGTTTGTTGAAGACAGAGAGTGCAGAAATGGACAGAGCATCCGGGAGACTTGGAAAGGAAAGGAGAGTGAGTCTGATCTTTGCTCAGGCTTTGCGGTTTTTATTGAGGATTGTAATCGGTTGATGTGTTTTCTCCAGCACCCAGGAACTGGTTAAAATGAAGGCGAGTGTTTAGGTGTTCTCCGTAAGTCACTTATGCCTTGGAGCCAGGGGTCTTGGTGAGCCAGTGGTCTAGAAAACACTCATGACAACCCCTCCTGGTCACTCCTTGGATGTTATCTATTGTGCTGGAAGCCTGTAAAGAATTGTTAAGTCCTTGACCTCCACAAGGAGGACATACATTATCTGTTCGATAAGGTGTATGTAAGGTGAGGGTGGGTCCCAGCAAGAACTGAAGCAGGAAAGGAGCAAAAAATCATTTCCATGGGGTCCCTTTAGTTTCCCCATCTAACGACTATCATAATATTATTTATTAGGTTAGGGAAATAAACTTCCATTTTTTGATCGTGAAGTTTTTGTCATAAGTAGATATTGAAATTTATTAAATGACTGTCCTAAGTTTCTCAGTTAAGATCCTATGGCTTTTCTTCTTTAATCCATTAATATGATGAATTATATTAGTACATTTTCTAGTGAATTACTCTTACGTGCCTGAGATAAACCAACTTGGTTATCATGTTTTATCTTTTTTATATGTTACTAAATTCTGTTTGGCAAGTATTGAACCTAGGATTTTTTGCATCTCATATGGAAGTTTGAACTTGTATTTTCCTTTTTTGTATGATTTTTGTGTCAAGGTTATGCTAAAGTCATACCTGGAGTGGGAAAGTGTCCTTCTTTCCTACAGAAACATTTGTGAATGAGGAAAGTTATATATGTATATAATTTTAATCATAAATATATATGTGTTTATTCATGTGAATATTTAATACAATTTGCCTCTGAAGCCATCTGGGTCTGGTGTTTTCTTTGTGGTGAGATTTTTGTTTTAATTGAGCTAAAATTCATATAACATAAAATTATCCACTTTAGAGCATACAATTCAGTGGCATTTAGAAATTCACAGTGGTGTGCAAGCAGCACCTACCTCTATCCAATTCCAGAACATTTCTGTGTTCCCCAAGGAGACTGCCCCCTTAGCAGTCACTCCTTCCCCCTCCCTTAGGCCCCGGTAATCTCTCCTCCACATTCTGTCTCTACGGATTTACCTATTCTGGATATCTCACATAAATGAAGTTATGCTGGTGTGGCCTTTTGAGTCTGGCTTCTTTCACTTAGCAGAATGTTTCAAGGTTCATCAACATTGCAGCAGGTGTCAGAATTTCATTTTTAAGCTTGAATGATTTTCTTTTGTATGGATCTACCATATTTTGTTCATCCATTGATAGTCACTTGGGTTGTCGCCACCCTCTGGCAGTTGCAAATGGTGTTGCTGTGAATATTCATGGACAACCATTTGTTTTGAGTACCTATTTTCACTTCTTTTGTGTGCGTACCTAAGAGGGGAATCCTGGGTCCTATGGTAATTCTATGTTTAACTTTTTGGGACACCACCACTCAAATTTGTTTCAAGTAGTTTTGGCAGTTCATGTCCTAAAATTGGAATGATACAGAGAAGATGAGCAGGGCCCCTGCACAAGGATAACACACAAATTCATGAAGCATTCCATATTAAAAAAAAAAAAAAATCTTTTCCGGTAGTAGGATTATTCAATTCTTTTGGTAAGTTGTGTTTTTCTCCAGGAAGGTACCTACTACTTTCTTTAAGTTTTCAAATGTATTGGGATAAATGTTGGTATTAACTTTGATAATACTTTTTTTTTTAAGAGGTAGAGAGGGATGGGGAGGGGCAGAGGAAAAGGGAGAGAGAGAGTCTTAGCAGGCTCCTTGCCCAGCATGGATGGAGCCCAATGCAGGGCTTGATCCCACCACCCTGAGATCATGACCTGAGCCCAAGTCAAGAGTTGGAAGCTTAACTGGCTGAGCCACGCAGGCACCCTGACAATACTCCCTATTTTATGTTTTCCTTGCTTTTCAGAAATTTCTACTATTATTCTTTCCTTTCCAGACTGTTTAAATTTTGAAATTGAGTGCTTGGTTCATTTATTTGAGATTTTCTTCTTTTACAACATACATATCCAAGATTAAACATTGTTTCTATATACTGATGTCAGTTTGTGTCAGCATCCTGTTCTGATTACTTCCAAGCATATGCTTTTTTCCCCCAGTTTATCTAGCTATATTTGTCACTGATTTCTAACTTAATTGTAGTGTGGTCAGAGAGCCTGGTCCGTATGGTACCAATCCTGAGAAATATGTGAAATCCAACCATTGGTCAACTATTGTAAATATTTCATGTGTGATTGAAGAGAAAGGGTCTTCTCACGTCCATCAGAATGGCTAAAATGAAGAGGTAGAACACTACCGACCATTGACGAGGCGAGGGACAACTGGAACACTCACATCCTGCTCATGGGAATGTAAATGCTATACCATTTGGAAACCCTTTGGGCAATGTCTGCAAAGGTTAAACATAAGCTAAACATGCCCAGGAGAAACACGTACACATGATCATCAGAAGACACCTATCAGAATGTTCATCCTGGGACACCCAACTGGCTCCGTTGGTAGAGCACATGACTCTTGATGTCGGGGTCATGAGTTCAATCTCCAAATTGGGTGTGGAGATTACTAAAAGAAAAATACTAATAAAGTTTTAAAAAATGTTCATCCTAGCACCATTTGTGCTACTTGCGAGGAGGCAACAATCTAAATGTCCATCAACAGAAGAATGGAGGGAACCTTGGTGGCTCAGTTGGTTAAGTGTCTACCTTCGGCTCAGGTTGTGATCCCATGGTCCTGGGATTGAGTCCCGCATCGGGCTCCCTGCTCAGTGGGGAATCTGCTTTTCCCAACCCTTCCCTCCCCTGCTCATGATCTCTTTCTACCTCTCTCAGATAAATAAATAAAATCTTCAAACAACAACAACAACAACAACAAAAGAATGGATAAATGTGATTTATTCATACAATGAAATAAGAATGAAAAAGATATTTCTACACACATAAATCTCACAAACATAATACTGAGCAAAAGAGACACAGAAGAGTACTACTCTATGCTGTCATTTATAATAAGTAAATACGGGCAGAATTAATCATTTAAGCATTTGAAGTCAGAGTGGTGGTTTCATGTAGCATGGACTGTGACTGGGGGTTGTGCAGTAGCAAGAAAAAGGGTTTGAGGGTGTCATAAAGTTATATTTCCTGATCTAATCCAAGTCCTGGATCTGAAGTGTGTCAACTTCATGAGAATTCATTAGGTCATACATTTTTGATTCTCATACTCTTCTCCATATATGTTACTGTTCAATTTTAAAAAGTTCAGTTAAGGGTCGCATGGTGGCTCAGTTGATTAAGCACCTGACTCTTGATTTCAGTTCAGGTCATGATCTTGGGGTCCTGGGATGGAGCCCTGAGTCAGGCTCCTCACTCAGTGGGGAGTTCTGGGAGAATCTGCTTGAGGATTCTCTTTCTCCCTCTCCCCTCCTTGTGTGCATGCATGCACACTCTCTCTCTCAAATAAATATATCTTTAAAAATTTTTTCAGCTAAAAAAAAAAAGAACGTGTATTCTTTCATTGCTGGGCACAATCCTTATATATTCATTAAATCAAACTTGTTAGAGGTGCCTGGCTGTCTCAGTTGGTGGAGCCTGCAACCCTCGATCTCCAGGTTGTAGGTTCGAGCCCCATGTTGGGTGTAGAGATTATTTAAAAATAAAATAAAAATATTGAGACCCTATCTCTACACTGCTGAACAAAGACCGGCAGCCACACACTCCCAAACTTCTACAAGAAAAATAACCCCACTTTGTCAGCTATTGTTAGGTGTTGTTTCTGTTATTCATATTCCAAAGTAGTTCAGACCAACACATAACTTTCTTTTTATGTGTGTCTTCTGTAAATAATGTATAGATTTTGTTGTTATTAACTAATCTGAGAATCTCCATATTTCAAAATGGGGATTTAATTCATTCTTCTTTTGTGATTGCTGATATGTTTGACTTATTCTTGGAAATTTATTTCGCTTACTTTTTACCATCATTCTTTTAAAAATATTTTATATTTAAGTTATCTCTACACCCAGTGTGGGGCTTGAACTCACAACATTGAGATCAAGAGTTGCATACGCTACTGACTGAGCCAGCCAGGTGCCCCTCCCATGATTTTTTAAATGTTAAATTTCCCTCGTTTTCTTTCCATTTGTTGGGTTCATCTTTTTTTTTTTTTTAAGTTTTCATTTTCTTTTCCTTCAAAAGATTTAGAAGTTGTACATCTAACTTCTAGTATCCCAACAGAGACAATTTTCTGATCTCATCTGTCTTTATATTCATGTTATGATTTTTTCTTTTATCCAATCTGCTGTCAATCCTCTAAAACAAAACAAAATTTTTGATATAGCATTTTTCAGGTCTAAGAATTCCATTTGGTTCTTTGTTATATTTTCTATGTTACTTCTAAAAATTCACTATCTCTTCACCCATTCTATCCACTTTTCCTGTGAAATCTTTGTGATAATTCTTTTGGCTTCTTTGTTGATTCAGCATCAGGTTATCTGTGGGTCTGCTTCTATAGACTGATTTTTCCTCTTGATTATGAAACAGATTCTCCTGCTTCTTTTCGTGTCTTGTAAGTTTTTAATCATATAATGAACATTGCAGATGATACAGTATAGTACAATGGTTTCTGTCATCTTCCTCTGAAAAGTGATAAATTTTGTTTTAGAAAGCAAATAAATTACCAGCTGATAACCTTGATCCTGGGGTGGTTTGGTTATAGGCTTTTTTAGGGTGTATATTTCAGTTTTTCCCTCAATCTGGGATGTGGTCCTCACTTCTAAAATATGGCCTTTCTGGGGTTTTAGTAGAAAGCCCAATGGGTTTACCAGGCACCTTGAACTTGGCTGGACTTGATATCCAAACTCTGTCTCCATAGTTGGGCCTAGTTCTGCTGAAATTCCTGCTCAGTTCCTCTGGCCTTCCGGTTGCTGCTTTCCACCAGATCCCTTGGAGACGTGACCTGCCCATGCAGTCCAGGATTCAGCCAAGGATTTGGGGGATGTTTGTCCACAGATCTGGGGGCTTCCTCCTTTCCAGGATCTGCCCTCCCTCAATTCCCATCTACTCTGCCAGGAAATCCTGAACTCTAACTTCTGTCTTTTTAACCCAGTAAAACTGCCACTTTCAGTTTGAACTCTATTCCTTGTATGCTGAGAGAATTAAGGAACTGTCTTGGGGGAAAGCTGGTTACACATGGATCTGCACTAGTTTGTTTCCTTTTCTTCTAGGGCACAGGTTGCTCTCCACTACCTTCATATAGTTGTTTTAAAAAAATATTTTATCCTGACTTTATAATTGTCATAGGCAGGTGGTTAATCTGATACAAGTTTTTTTTTGCTACTACCTGAAGTGGAATTTAGCCTCTAAATTTTTTATGTACATTTAATAGTATCCAATAATATCCAGAATTAATCAAAGGTATCCTCTCCTCCCAAAGACCCAAATCTTCATCTGTTTTCAGCTTCCTTCTCATTCTCTTCCTCCTGGGATTAACCTGGGATCTTCGTTCTCCATTATTATTTCTTTAGTTATGCATTAGTTAAATTAGTTAAACTTTGCTGAAAGTTATAATGGCTTTTCTCACCATTGCCACTTGGATACATCTTCCTCCTCTTTAGGTTCCTTTTGTTTTGTTGTGTTGCAATCCTTGAGAAATTCTTTCAGAAAGCCAATCTGAGAATGACAGACTTTCTGAGGTTTGTATGTCCAAAATATTTCATTCTGACCTTTCACTTGAATGCTAATTTGGCCGAGTACAAGACTGTGGATTCAGAATCACTGTTTCTTAGAACCTTGATAATACGGCTCCATTTTCTTCCAGTATCCTGTGTTGCTGGGGCTTATAGAATTTTTGCTCCTTCCTGCTTATTTTTCCCTTTGGAAGGTTGTCCCCCACCTCCCCCATCCTTGGTATTCTGCTGTTTTGGGAAATGTATCTGGGTGTCTCCTCTTTTCTTTTCTTTCTTTTCTCTTTCTCTTTCTTTCTTTTTAAAGATTTATTTATTTGAGGCAGGGGAGGGGCAGAGGGAGAAGCAGGCTCCCCATTGAGCAAGGAGCCTGACACAGGGCTCAATCCCAGAACCCCAAGGTCATGATCTGAGCTGAAGGCAACCATTTAACCTACTGAGCAACCCAGGCGCCCCAGGTGTGTCTTATTTTCAAGTAAATTATTTGGTATGAGAGGGTCCTTTCTGTATGAAGACCCATGTCTTCAGATCTGGGCAATTTTTCCCTATTATTATTTTTTAAATTTTTAATTGATGTATGGTCGACCTACAACATCTTGTCAGTTTCAGGTGTACAACACAGTGATCTGACGATTATATACATCACAATATACATGTTTTAAGCATTTCTTTGATGCTACTCTTCATTTTTGTCTTCTCAGATACTAAATGGCTCTTAACTTTTCCTCCTATTTTCTGTCCTTTGGCTCTTTTTCACGGTAGGCGGTTTTTGTAGATGTAATATTCTGTCTAATCTCTGAGGATTATTTTAACATCTGTTTGCCTTGTGAAATGCTTGCATGGGTGCCGGTCTCTGTTTATTGACTTGTGTTCTTTTCTCGGTGTTAATTTTTCTCAAAGGCTTGGTGACTTTTGATTTTATGCTTATCTTTGTGTTTGAAAATCACCACGCTCCTGTCCGCAGAGCCAGGTTCTGAGTGCGTGGGCTTGGAAGTGGAAGGGCCACGCTTTCAGACAGAGTGTGTGGTTGGGCCGGTGCTCACCACCTAGACATTTCCGGTTACCCAGGGCCTTGTCGCATCTCTGTCACCAAGGCCCCAGCTTGTAGGTACACACTCCCTGACAAAGCTTCCCACAAGGGGAGAGGGGGAGAAGCTGGCTGGAGAATATTTCGGAAGGGTTCCCCAGATAATCACCCTGACGCCCACCCCAGGGCTCTTTCCTGTTCCGTATCCAAAAGGCAGAGTTTTCTCAGAACTCTCAGAGAGGCTGTCACCGAAGTCGCATCCTCTGACTATTTTAGTCTTTCTTTTCCTTTGATCCCAATTTCTCCATCATATCACGATCTGCCTGAAACAGTCCGGTACGCCGAGAGACAGTTCTGTGTCTTACTTACAGACTGATTCTTGATTTCAAGAGATTTCAGGAGACGCTGAGCAGGGCGGCAGGAGGCCCCCATGTGTTTGGCTACCGGTGGACTCTCCGAAACTCTATTACACAGCATTCCCGGTTGTGAGCTATAAAATAGGATACTGGTCTGCATAATTCCGGCAGTTGGTCTTGGTTGAGGTTTAAACTTAAAAAAAGAGACCTGCCAACATAAGGATTTGTAACCGGAAAAGGAGTGGAGAACACATCCTTAAGATTAGGCTACCAAATTTTAGAAGAAAACCTTTCTGGGAATTTCCCACCTGGAACCAGTAATGGAGAAGTGAGGTGATAAATAATCCCAGAAAAATATAAGTGGCCTTCTAAGTCAGCCACAGCTGTGTGAGTACACACTGGTGTATAAATAATATGGCCAAGTTTTATATGCAACTCAGGGTGTGGCACGTAGGTATGATTCAGAAAGAATAATATGAGTTTTTGTATAGATGGAAATGGGCATTTGGGTGGGGATTAAGCAAGGACAGAATTATAATGCATGCCGGTGGGTGGTAACACCTCTTTTTGCCTATTCTTGTTCTGTATCCAGAAAACTTTTTGTTATTAATGCATACATAGAATCCCTAGGACTATGATTTAAGAGAAAAAAAAAACCCGACATGGATAGAAGTTGTCTACAGACTCACAGAGAAGGTTTTGGAGAAAAACATTTTAAATAAGCATAACAGTTTGGTGAATCAATTTCTTTAGGAGATCCTTACCAATGACAAGATGACAAAGGATCTATTTACCGCTGTTAAAATGAGGGGATTCTTGCAAAAGGAACAATTGGACGGATTCAGCATCCACTTGGAGCTTGCGAGAAAAAAAAAAATGTGTCTTCAAAAACAAAAAAACAAAAACAGATTGCTGGCTGCGGTCCTCCGGATCCTCCTACACAGCTGATTAACGCAGGATCAGCAACTGTTGTGTTCCACACTCCCACAGCACGGCTTTCCTCCGCGAGCCACCGCCGGGCCCCGATGACGGTAACTTTTTCACTTGGCTCTGGATAGGTGTGTTTCCTTTCGAGCCGGGGCTCTGGGTACTAAGGCTAATCCCGGTGGGATCCCAAACTCCGCACACTCGGCGTGCCCAGCGTGGCACCCGGCACGTGACAAGGGTCTGATGACTGGGGGCTGTGCATGCTGTTAAGGACGGCTGCCCAGTTAGATCAGCCCGAACGCTGCAACACGAGAGACAGCCCGTAGGCCCGAGCTACGCTGCACGGAGCAGAGCACGAGGCCGGGGGCCCACCCGACGCTGGGCTCTCTCGGACACGGATTCTGCTGGGGCGCTAAGTAGCTGTCCCGAGTCAAGGGGCAGGAGGAAGGGTGAAGAGGGAACAGCTGAGAAGGTCGATGAGAAGATAAAACCGTGGTGATGCTTTGGGAAGGAGGACTGCCCGGTTAAGTGAACTCTTGTTGTCTTTGGAATGCGGTTATTATAATTTGTATTGAAATGACGCATGGGGCTCCGAGGTGCCTCCCCCACCCGGCAGCACAGGCAGTGAGAACCCAGCCCGCGCTATCTTCACAGTTCTGGGATCATGTGAGCCCGGCCACCTGGGCTCCTGCAAGCCCCAGACGTGTAATTAGAGGCTCCCGGGCTGAGATGATGCGCAGACAAGTCTTATCATGCGTCTGGGCTGCTGTGGGTGCGTGAGTTCCCTCTGCAGCTCCGAGCTGGTGAGCCGGCCCCTGGGCCTCCCCGAGCCATGGGGACTGTCCAAGCTTCTGCTCAGCCGAGAACTTTGATCGATCACTGAACAGAAGCGGTGTAGACAAGGACGCGAGTTCGCGCGGGCACACCAGGGCGGCTGGTGACGGGGCGCACACAGCGCTCAGCTTCCTGTGAGCCATGGTGCCTGAGGCTGCCCGGGGCTCAGGCCAGAAAGACAGACTCATCCCGCCTTACACAAGAGGGGAGGGTACAAAAGTCATGCAGTCCCGGGGGGAGGCACTGGGCTCAACCCTCATGACTGTAAAAATGAAGAAATATGCACGAAGCATGTGATTAAGACGTTTATTTGACATGGATCCAAAGTTACTTCCAAGGACTGAAGTGGCTGCCTTTCTCCGTAAGGGCACAAAGTCAAGTTGAGGGACATGATGCACCCCCAAAGACTGGTCCCTGGTTACCACAAACGGCCTCCTCCCCGGGGCCTTTTTACTTAGTGTGTGTGTGTGTGTGTGTGTGTGTGTGTGTGTTGGGGAAGCAGATCTATGCATGGTCACGGATGTTGTGTTAGTGAACTTGCTACAGGTTGACCTGCGGAGGGTTCCTGGCAGTTTTCGGGAATCACCGGGCGAGGGCTGGGCGCACTGGGGAGGCACGCGTAAGCCCAACAGCCCGAGAGCAGCTCTCTCTCTAGAAGCTGAAACCAGGACCCAGAAGAGTCCATTCCGAACATCCCCAGCTCACTCCCCGGTCTCAAACCCCCTCTGCAGCCTGGCAGCCGGGGACATTGAGGGACGGTTCCCAGGGCTGCTCTGATATGACAGAAAGTCAGACACACCAAGTACGTTTGCCACTCAGAGTTCTGGGCAGGTAACATGAAAGCGGGGGTGAGCTTGTTTAAACACGCTCCCCTGACAGATTCTCGGCGGCTTAGGCAGAAGGTTCTTGAAGTTCGATACATTCAAGGGAAAAGCAAGCATGAAAATTCACACCCTCCAATTGCCTTAGACGTGCCTACATCATGTTATTCCGCTCGGTCACAAGGAATAAAAGGCAAGGCTCACCAAGTTCAGGCACATTCGGAGCTTCTTCCCTGTTCTCCTCCCCTCTCCCCTCTCTGCTTTCCCCTAAATAAGACCCAAAAATGTCTCTTGAAAGGTGTATAATTTGCATGTGGAGGGGAGAAGGACCCAAACCTTTGTTCAATGGACTAGTCTGCAAAGAAAACTTGTCTCTGTACTGTCATTTGCCCCAGACTTTTCCAAAGACAAGGTTAGCTCAAAGCTTTAGTGCCGGCTTAGAAATTCAGTTCGCCTCTTGCTTTGTTACACATTTCGAAGTTGTGGCCCCTCAAGGCTCTGGGAAACCATTCCTGAACCCTCCAGGTTTGAAGGGTTAGCTTTACTAGAGCTCATGCAAATTAGTCTTGCAGAAAATCTTGGCCGATCAAAGTCAACACCCATCAGCTTTATCTCCTCAATTACCATGAGCATAATGTATAAATATTTACATGGCAATGTATTTTTAAAGCTTTATTAGCTTTTCATAAAACGCCTAACAGAATGCCAGGATTAATTTCTGAATTAATTTTAAGAAGTGGGACGCAAGTCCATTTCCACAGGAGCTCTTTCCGAACAAAAGAGCGCGTCTGTGTGTTGGGACAATGTCCATTTCCTGGTTTTGATGATGGACTATAATTTTGAAAATGCTATCTTTGGGGAAACTGGGTAATGGGTCCAGGACATCTTTCTGTGCAAGTTTGAAACTTCTCGGGAGTCTGTAATTCCTATAAAATATAAAAGCAAAGAAACCAGGTATGAAATACCCCTGTAAGGAGCTTATTTTCAAGAGAAAATCTCCATGTACCTCAAAACTACAAATTAGGTGACGAAATTAGGAACGACAGGAGAGACTAATTGAACTCATATTTTGATACTTGAGCCAACGGACAGAGGGATGCAGTTCTCTCCCCCTCTGACTCTGAAACGCTCTGCAAGAAACTGTCGGCCTCTTTTTTTGGAACAGGGCCCCTAGCTGTGAAGAGACACCCTCTTAAGGAACGTTCTTTTCATTACATAGTTAAGATATCCCTGGAGACCTAGGGAGAAATAAGCAACATGTAAACAAGCTCGTGGCATTTTAAAAAAGATAAGGAACTCATGATCGATTATGGCCACCTGGGGAGACTCCCCATCTAATATTATCCGCGTTTGGAGTTGACCGACAAACGAGTCCTCTTGACCTTAGCATCTGCTCTCTGCCATGAGACAGTCCCTAATAATAAATCCTTGCGGTTTGTGTGGTATTGGGCCTGCTGGGGCCTGGTCTCACGTTGAGGGGACAGCGGGGCTCGGAGAAGCTGAGGGAATCCTTCCCATCGGAGGTGGGAGGTTGACCAGAGCCCCCGTTTCCCGACTTTACGGTCGTACTTTGTCGCTAGATTGTACCTGCCTGACCACAGTGTGTCCAGCGGCCGCTGCCAGCTCATTGCTCCTGCTGGGCTGTGGCAACAGCTCAGAGCACAGGCCGGGGCCAGTCGGGGCCGGGAGAACTGTCGGAGCTCCGCGGGCTCCGGGTGCGGCTGGAGGACTGAGCTTCTGCTCTGACCAAGTTTCAGCTGCGGACGCGTTTGGTCGGCCACGGAAAGTAGGGAAAAGCATTCTTGCAAAATCAAGGAAAAACGCGAAGGTTCAGAGGGGAGCAAATGTGGATGCTTGGGGCGCCTGGGTGGCTCAGTTCGCTGAGTGGCCGACTCTTCATTTCGGCTCAGGTCATGATCTCGGGGTTGTGAGATTGAGCCCCACCTTAGGCTCTGCGCTCAGCAGGGAGTCTGCTTGAGGTTCTCTCTCTCCCTCTCCCACTGCCCCTCCCCTCTCCATGCCCACACTCTCTCTCTAAAATAAAATAAATCTTAAAAAAAGAAGGGGGACGCCTGGGTGGCTCAGTGGGTTAAAGCCTCTGCCTTTGGCTCAGGTCATGATCTCAGGGTCCTGGGATGGAGCCCCACATCGGGCTCTCTGCTCAGCAGGGAGCCTGCTTCCTCCCCCCTCTCTGCCTGCCTCTCTGCCTACTTGTGATCTCTGTCTGTCGAATAAATAAATAAAATCTTAAAAAAAAAAAAAAAAAGATGGTCTTGACCACAATACAAGGAAAGGCAACGGAAGGGGGAAGAAAAGAGGCAAAAAATAGGAGATGTCAGCAAGGATCGGTGGGAGTGCTCTATTCACCTCTCCTGGGTCGTCCTGGCACCCCTGGGGGCTGGTGGAGCTCGCGGAGGGGGTAAGGGTGGGAGTGGGGGGCGGGGGTGCTGGAGCCACATGCCCTGAGCTCATCCCACCCAAGGTCTTCAAGCGGCTGCTTCTACCTCAAAGGATCTCTCAAAGCCGGTTTTCTCCATCTCCAGGCCTGATATCTCCCCCAGCCCCTTGTCTCTCCAGGTCCCGACACCTTCTGGTCCTGACAGCCCCACATTCCCCTTGGCTTCTCTCCAAGCTGTTCCCCATACAATAGCCACTGTCATCTTTTTTTTTTTTTTAAAGATTTTATTTATTTATTTGACAGACAGAGATCACAAGTAGGCAGAGAGGCAGGCAGAGACAGACATGGGGGAAGCAGCCTCCCCACTGAGCAAAGAACCTGATGCCGGACTCGATCCCAGGACCCTGGTATCATGACCTGAGCTGAAGGCAGAGGCTTTATTTAACCCACTGAGCCACCCAGGCGCCCCCCCACTGTCATCTTTTTAAGACAAGTCAGATCCCATCGCTCCCTTACCTAGATCTTTAAGTGGTCACTACCTTGCCCAGCGTCCATCCTCCTGCGGCCACAACTTCTGGCTTATGGAAGATGCCAGCCTTTTCTTTCCAGCCTCAGGGGCTCACAGGTAACGTGTTTCCTCAGCTTTTCCTCCTCATTCCCTCCACCTCCTTCGGCTTAGAGTCCAACCCTTCCGTTTTATCACATTAGAGTACAGCCCCTTTGTTACCTACCACACTGTTCACTCCTTGATGGCGCTCACCGCAAACCATAATTAGGGACTGCTTCAAATTCTAGAAGGCAGGGGTGCCTGGGGGCTCAGTCGGTGAGCATCAGCCTTCGGCTCAGGTCATGATCCCTGCATGGTCCTGGGATCAAGCCCGCATCCAGCTCCCTGCTCAGCAGGGAGTCTGTTTCTCCCTCTTCCTCTGCCCCTCCCCCCCTCATGCATGCACTCTCTCCCAAAATCTTTTTTTTTTAAGATTTTATTTATTTATGACAGAGAGATACAGCAAGGAGTGGGAGAGGGAAAAGCAGGCTTCCCGTCAAGCAGGGAGCCTGATGTGGGGCTCGATCCCAGGACCCTGGGGTCATGACCTGAGCCACCTAGGCACCCCTTTTTCTCAAAATCTTAAAAAAAAAAAAAATTCTAGAGGGCAGAGGATATGCCCACCTCCTAGGACCCAGAATGTGGTTGGGATTTCCCAGCCAATGTCTGTCGAACCAACTCCCCCAGCCCATTTCCTGGTCTGTAAAGTGTCAGAAATAACACCTGTCAGGGCACAGTAACCAATGACCATGAAGGCCTTGCACCTACCGGCTGTCAAGGGTTCACACGCGGTTGCCACAGGTAATTCCCTATCACGGGTATCAGGATGCTAATTTTACCCAAGGACAGAGACGTTAAGAATCTTCCCGACACATAATTAGGCAGAGGTAGAGGTGGACTCCCAGCCTGGCTCACTGACCTCGGAGCCCTGGTACTCTGGAGGATACCAGCACATGCAGGCGCTCAGTCAAGGTCATGGAGAGCTTCACCATTGCCCAGGAGCCACGGAGGGGTGAGAGTGACTGGGTTTTGGCTACAGGGCCCAGGAGAGGGGAGAGCTGAGCACAGGGCTCCATGGGGCTAGAGAGGTGCTCTCACATACCCAGTGGCCTAGCTTTCTTCTGTGCCGAGAAGCCGGGAGAAGCAAGGCTGTCTTCTCCCAGAGGCCTGGGCAGGCTGGGGTTTCTCTGGTGGCCTCATGTCAGACAGGAAGCAGAGCTTCCCAAAGGGCCCACAATGATCCGGACCTAATCCTGAAACTCATTGTGAGTCACATCAAGTCTGTAAGAGGTGACTTCCTTCGTATGTGCCCCGTGATGGGCAGGCCCCCTCGCAGCAGGCCCAGCATCAGCCCAAGACCCCTCTCTGAACTGTTAAAGGTGAAAACAAACAGCCCGCTTGCACCGTGCGTGTCTCTAAGATTCAATATCAGTCGCTCAAATTACTTTTATTTTAGGGAACCACGGTAAATTTCAAGCACTTAGGAAGCCATGAAAAAGCTTCCCTTGTGCTTAGAGATGGCAATGCTTGTCAACGTACTTGAGACATCAACTTTTATAAGACTTTAGGCAAGAAACATTGTTAACGGTGTCATAAATAGTATTATAACTTTATTAAAATGAAAAGACAATATTCAAAATAATGCAACAGAAATGAATAAAATCCTTTATCCAACACTGTACACATAATGCAGAAATCAGTGCATTTTTTCTAAAGCATGTCTTAACCTTCATTTAGTTCATACTAAAATATAAGCTTTAAATAGCTCAAATCGTATCACTCAGCAGTTTAAACTGTAAACAGCTTGTTGAACTGTTAAGAGAACATTGTAGTAATGTACCTCTGTTAGTGAGCACCTTCTCTTTTGTGCTTGTCTCTACAAGATCCACACGTCGAAGCGCGCGGAAGCCCCAGCGCACGTGACGGGTCTCACTGAGTCCGGGTGAAGCAGCCAACCGGGACGGTCCCAGAAGCAGGAAGATGCTGATGTGACCTGTGCCATTAAGACATACTGTGCTCTTGGTCACAAGTGTTTCACTCAAAAAGCAAACAATCCCCGGGAAATACTGAATAGGAACCAGCAACACAAGGCCAGCTTGTGCTGTATTTGTCTATTAATACAGTCTTTAAAAAAATTAAACAACAAAACACCAACACAAAACCACAACACATGCTCCCAGTGACTCTCAGTCACACAGCTGTTTCACGATTGCTTAAAACTCACATCCTGACCACGGGCGAACGGTCTGCTTCTCCACGGGAGCTGAACCTGCCCGCCTCCCGCAGCGGCGAGGCCCGTGCTACAATGGGCCATGCTAGTGGGCAGAATGGAGCAGGAACTGTCAGGAAAAATGATTTATGGATTCTGGTAGCTTCTCGTTTGTCAAGGTGTGAGACATGCGTGCACAGGTGAGAACATGGCTGCCAAGCACACTGCCAACCTCCCCTCAACGGAGCAGAAGGCCAACTGGAGGGACCCAGGCCTTGGGACGATTTTTAAACTGGGCAGGTAGGGCCATGGGACAGATGTGTGCCCCGCCCTCAGTGGCACAGACTGTTTGCAGAAAAAAAGGAGACAGAACTTCATGGGCCCGAGAGCCAGATCCTTTCAAACTGACTAAGCAAAAATGGTTTTTGTTTTTGTTTTTTTGGTTGTTTACTGTTTTTTGTTTGTTTTCTTAACGATTCTGATCTAAACAATACTGTGTTTTCTTCCATTTGCTCAATTTTCGGTCAGGGGTCATCCTCCAGCTTGTTTTAACATTCTGAATACATGTTACTCTAAGGTAGCAACTAATTGGTTATCCCGAGACTACGGCCTGCGGCTGCCACACAGGCTTCTATAGGTCTCTAATGTATACACACGTGGAAGGTTCCCTAGCCTTCCCTCCCCGCCGGCACAGCTTTACATTCCGGGCTGGAACAGACTTTCCTGCAACGCCAACAAAATCAGGGCTTCCCAGCCTGAGGGCGCCTCGCGGCTGCTCTGACCCTCTCTCTAAGAGGGAGGGTTCAGCTATTCTGCTCTGCGATCTGGAACACTCCCCTGTGAACCTCCACCGAACGGGAGAGTGGCTTGCGAACCATCTGCTCCCAGGGAGCCCCTGCTGAACCACGACCGCAGAGCCTAAGGAGAAACCACATAGGACAAGTGTTTGCGCTTCATGTGGCCACCGAGGTCCAGTTTTGTTTTTGGGTCCGGCTTGTCTGCAGCTGAGAGGACCCCGCAGTCAGCAGACAGGGGCTGGGGCTGGGGGCCCGTGTGTGTTTCTTCTGCTTCCCGAAAAAACTTTTCATATTTGTCCAGGTACGGGGGTCTCTCAGGTAGTAGGTAATAATGCGTCGAGCTGACCTTCTTCCCATTTTCGATAATGGGCAGAATGCAGGGAACCTTATTGGCAGACCCTTCGCTGTTCTGTCTCTGCAGAGCCTTGCTGCTGACGTACTTGGGGTCGGGGGCGAAGCTCTGCGTGGGAGGCATGACCCCGTTGAGGTAAGACGGGAGGCTCTTGGGGCTGGGTGTGCGCGAGTTACTGCGGGATAAAGGTTCTCTCGGCGGTACTTTGGGAGGCCTGTCTTCGTCACTGTAGGTGCTGGAAGTAACCTCTGCGGACCACCTTCTGTAATCCGGCTTCACGGGCCGGGGAGGTATGGGGACCCTGGGGGGCACCTCGGGTTTGTCTTCGTCGGAGTTGGGAGAAGCTCTGTGTGTGTAGCTGGACACCCTTATGGCCGGCTTGTTGAAGGACCCGGCCGGTCCCGAATGCGACCGTCGCAGTCTCCGGTGGCTCTGGGGCGGAGGAGGATTTGAACTCTGCACCGCGCCGTGCGGCTCGGGCGCCTGGCTGAGGTCGGCCGCGGAGACCGCCGGGGTGTCGAAGTACGCGTAGTTGATCTGTCCACACCCGCGGAAGCTGCGCCTGCCGGGGACGTCGTATCTGAAGCCGGAGAGCGCGCAGTCTCGCAGGAGCAGGTCCGTGTCCGAGCTGGTGAGGAATTCCACCTCGCAGTCGGCCTCGTCCAGGGAGAGGTCCTCCGAGATGGGCAGCGGCGGGAGCGGCCGCGAGCCCCGGTCGCAGAGGGCCGCGCAGGGGAAGGGGGACGGGGGGCTCCTCCCGGGGGTGAGCGGAGGGGACGCGCACAGCCCGTTCACCGAGAGCCGCCGCAAACCGCCCACCACGCGCTCCTCTCCTCGCTGCGCGCCGTCTTCGCCCGGGGGGATGACGAGAGGGGCCAGGCTGGGCTTCGGAGCGGGGCCGTCCCTCGCGGCAGGCGTCGCCGCGTGCCCTGCAGCCAACGAGAGGGGTCAGGAAGGGGCCCGCGCGCGCGTCGTGCTGCCCCCGCCCCGCCCCCCTGCGCCCGCGGCTCTCCGCTGAGGCGGCGCATGCGCGACGGTGCCGGCCGCGAGCACCCCGGGGACAGCCACGGGCCGACGAGGCGCCAGAAGATGGCGGCCGTACGGGACCGGCTTCAAAGGGCACGTCATCTGGTCCATCTGCCCCGGACGCGCGCGCGGGGCACAGCCACACACCCCGCACCAGGTTTGGTGACACGTGCCAGCCTCGCCGACCACGAGCAGCGTGTCCTTTCCGGACGACCGCGCCACACCGGCCCGGCCACGGAACCAGTGGCGGCGACGCGAGGCAGGCGGGGGCCGCGTCGGGCGACACCGGGCCCGCGTCGGGTGACACCCGGCCCGCACCCGCAGCCCGGCGGGACGGCAGGGGCGCGCGGACCTGCACACGGTGTGCTCGGGCCCCTGACAGCAGTCTAAGGAGCGCAGTGTCTGCGTCACAAGGGCCGGGCCGCACGTCGCACGCTTTCCTCAGTCTCTTGTCCCCACGGACACTACTGCTCACCCGCGGATGCGTGCCCGACACTCGTGAGGGAGAGGACAGATGTCCTCCGAGGTCTCTGCAAGCTACGTGTGGACCAGAGCTGGGGCCACGTCAGCGACCGTGGAAGGTCCCGCTTGCACAAACGGGTCTCGTCAGGGCCCCGCCGACTCAGGAGGAAGGCAGGGGCTGGAGAGCCGCGCGGCTCTCGTCGGAACCTGCTGCCACCAGGGCTCGGGCGGCTTCCTCGCTCCGGCACGGAGCTGCAGGACCAGCCGGCCCTCCCCGCCCTCCACCGCCCCCCCCCCCCCCCCCGCGTTTCCGGGACACGTACCGAGAGACGTGAGGTGCTCCTGGGCCGTGGAGTTGAGGCTGTAGGCCATCGTGATCTGGTCAATGTTCAAAAAGTGACTGAAAGCAAAGGAAAAACATCTTGGTCATTAACAAGGAGCCGCCCTATGCTCCAGCTCACCGGAACACCAGGGCTTAGACTTCTCAGGCCGTTCTGTCCTGCGCTTACTTTTCAAACTCACTGCGGCTGCCCCAGCAGGTCCTCACGGTCCTCATGGCTTGGCCATCGTGCAGAAATCCAGTTTTTAATGGGACTCTAATCTCCTGAGCAGCAACTCCTGCCGTGGACATGGTGTCTTACTCTGGGAGGTCTCCACGCTTGTGAGGCAGAGGGATCTGGGGTCAACCAGTAGCCTGCATTCCCTGCGCAGGGGTGGACAGAGAAGAGACCGGTGAACAAACAATTCAGAAATACCCAGAGAGAGCTAATATCAGAGAATCCGGGGGCATTTGGGACAGAAAACTGTATAGACGTTCACTCGATTCCGACCTCTTGGCACGAACTCATCCTTACTTCTCATGGTCATGGCACTACTTAAACATGGACACTTTGAGCAACTGGGGAGGGGGGGACAGGGATACTAATCAAAGCTCTGCATGCTTTCGGCAAAGTGAGGAGTAATCCACGGCGAGCAAAAGCCCATCTCCCACCGCAGCCCAACAGCTGCATGATAAATCCTGCTCGCTTGCCAAAGTGCGAGGAGCTCCCGGTCCCCCAAGCCAACAGGGTCATTTCAGAAATCACTGTATTCAGTCCCGCAGAACCGACATTCACTAAAACCCAAGGCTTCAACTGCACAAGAGATCCTATGGTGGCAGCGGACCTCCCCACGACCTAGCATTTGTTTGGATTCTTAGTTCAGGGTTGGCCCCGGGAGGACAATTCTCCAGTTACCACCTCTTCGAAAATAAAGAAATTGCTAGATAGGAGGATCCTAATTTCCATTATCCTGTAAAAATCAAGTTCTGCAAGGTTATGGGCTTCAGCAGAGGCCTGAGACAGCTTCCTCCTCCCTTTGAAAGATAAACTTAAAGGCACATTCTTCACATTCTCCTGTACCAAGTGCCTTCTGCTTCATGCCTTGCCTCCTGCAAGGCAAGGATGACAGAGGCTAAGTGCATGCCTTTTCTTAATCTAGCAGTTCCTCAGTGTGAGCAGTTCCTCAATGTCCCTCATCAGGTACGCCGTGTCTGGGGTCAACCAGTAGCTCCCCCCACACCTTCTTGCTGGAGGGGTCTTCTAGCATCTGGCTCTGCTTTCTTGGCATCTTCATGCTTCCTTAAAGTTAAGTTGAGGCTTTTTTTTTTCTTTGAGACACTAGGATATGATCTGTCAACTCTGTGTAACACTGACCCCTTCTGGGATGAGCACAGACGCTTCCTAACGCTCTAGTGCTCTCCCCGAGCATGCGCACGGCTGCCGAGGACTGGGGGCGTTCTTGGGGACAGAGGAGGGGGTTCACAGGTCATCTGTTTCAGGGACAGATCTGTCACCCACTAGACTGGGAGTCCAGGAAAGAGGCTAGGTCGCAATCATCACTCGTCACTACGTGGAACATCAGCAAGTGACTGAGTGCTCGCGACAGGAACGACCAGACCCTACCATCTCCTTGTTACCACGGTCAGGGTCAACTGAACGTACAGGGATATGTGGGTTCCTGTACAGGGAATGTACGGGGGTCTTTTTCTTTTTTCTTTTTTTTTTTTTTAGCTACAGATCTAAAAAACACTCTGCAAGTGCTTACTGTTGTTCATGCAAAAAGAAATGGAGAGACAGTAATGTTTCGGAAACAAAGTGAAGATAGGGCCATTACTGATCCTCGGCTTTTTACTCTCCCAAAGCCAGCTGCTCTGATACATGAGGCAGAGACTTAAGTCGGTTTCAAATATTATTTCAAATAGTCAAGCTTTCTTTTCCTGTGATGAGTCTCTCAAAGACATACTGTTAAGAAGAATGGGGGGGGGACCCCCTACCATTTAAAAAACCTAAGTTATTGGGAGACCTTATTTTTTATTTTTGGTCTTCAGAGGCTTGAAATGAAATGCACATTTATTTTACCTGGATTAAGGAGAGCTATAGAAAATTAACAACATTTTTTAGAACACACTGCTCGGTACTCCCTCTGGGCGCCTGGCCTGGTGGCATGTGATGCTTCCCCGCCCCCCAGCACCCTACAAGCTCAGGCAAGACCACAGGGAAAGTATCTGTGGTGATGTAAAAATGAAAGGCCAAGATAGGAAGAAGAATATGGTATTTAAGTAGTTTGAAAGCACACGTTTAGAGATCGCTCACCCAGATTACAGGAAAATGCTGCGGGGGTTTCTGGAGGCCCAACCCCCACCTGTCTGCAGGCCAGCAAGTGCTCCTCGTAATTACTGCGTGTCAGCCTCCTAATGCCATCTAAATCTTAGCTTTCAACAGAATGATTGTGTAACTATCGCCTCTGCTGGAATGGCCTCGGAATTCTAAACTCACATTTCGGCAGCCCCTCCGAATTATGTATATGCTCTAGAAAGTTATTTTTTATTCATTGTTTCCATCACCTACTTGTTAGCTTTCTTAAGAAAAAAAATTTTTTTAGTATAAAAAGAATTGTGTTCACTAAGCCAGCTCACTTCTGACCACAATAGTGTCTTTGTGTATTCATAGAAGGTGACCTGCCTCTACATTTCAATGGGGAATTGTGAATGGGACGTGTTATGAAACTGTCCGAACTTCCTACTTGCTTGCTTGGGAGAAGCCAGGAGGGAAACATAACTGCATGTTCTCGTTCGGAAAATAACTTCCAACTATAGGCCCAGGAAGGGTGACCTGCCGTAGGTTTGGAAGCAAATGTTTTCGGCATGTTCCTGGGAATGCCAGCCACCTGCAACTCTTCCACGCCTCTCTCAAAGCTCCCCAAGTCTGCAGTACATAACCTCCTGGGTTTGGGGGGGGGGGGATCAGCCTGGCCAAGCTCAAGTTAAAAAGAAACCCACAGGTCCAGTGACATTTCACGAATGCTCAAGTGTTTCAAATTCTGTTTGTGTCAACCGTAAAGCCAGCTCTCCCTGACAGCTCGGGAGGCAAGCAAACTGCAAGAACAGCCCTATGTGGGGGAATCAGCGTCTCACAGCACAAGACGGCATTCTGCTATGAAATGCAAGCTATGAGAGCGGATGTGAACCCAGGCAGCGCGGTGTCCAACGGGATCGGAATGACCGTGGGCAAAAGAACTTCCCTAAAATTCATCAACTAATCTTTAGCCTTTTCAGTGTGTCAGAAGTACAGTTAAATACCAATCCCAGATGTGAACTACTGTTTCCTACTAACCTCACTTTTTTTTTTAACTTCGAGACAAAAAGTAGTACCCCCTGAAACCATCTGTTTCTTGCAACCGTCCTCTGCTCTGCTCTCCCTGCGACTGCCCCTCCCCCACCCCGCTCCTGGAGTTTGGATCTACTTCTCCTAGGACAAGACAACTCCTCCATCTCCCGAGTCTTGACTCCAGCCCTGACTCAAGCTTCCACTTTGCATTTCCTATTGTCTGGTGATTATCTTTCCACTTGGACGGCCCTCTGGCATCTGCCACACTACAAACCAAACTCCTGTCACTTACTTCACACCCCCGGCCCCCTTCCCAAACCAGTTCAGGGTCTGCAAGGATGCCGCTTCTCCCACAGGCACCATTTTTCACAACCTGAGCCAGGACAGATGGACATTCGATCGCCCAGTTCCACTGTCTGCTTCTGCCCTGCTCTCAAGCCTCTCTTCCTTCCTGGGTCTGAGAATACCTGATCCGCCCCACACCAGAATCAGATCCGTATTCCTGAACTGGAGAGCAAATTCAGATCTTCAAAGGCTTCTAAAGTAAGGCTCTGCAGGCTGGCCATAAGGCGTCTCTAACAAGGCAGGCCCTGACCCACCTTTTTCAAGCTCCTGCTTCTCTTTTGCCTCATCTCTGTTAGAATGCACCTTTTCCTTGGAGGCCATCTGTCACACCACCTTGTCCACTACCTGGCTCCCTGCTGAAAAGCCAGTACAGGGTCCCCATGTTCTTGGGTTATTTTGTGTCTTCTTGCCCATCCTCCAAATCTTTGGGGACTTTCCCCACCTCCTGTGTAGATCCTGGCGTCACTCATTTCTGATAAATATTTACTAAATGGATATGGAGAAAAAAGTCATCTCACTTCTAAAAAAATGACATGACAGACTCATGTTTCCTGTAAATCAGTGAAGAACTAAGGGATAAACCTAACGTGGGCTGACACCTCCTGATGATAATGTGACAAATTTAGGTAAGAAGCAAGGCAAGGATTCTCATTACATTGACTTCCAAAATCTGAAGTGGACAGTGTACAGACTGGGTGAAAACTCTAAGCTTAAGTGATTAACAACGTAACTTTCTCAGTTGGTTTCTATTACTATACATTCACCTAAGGGGGGGGGGCGGGGAGCTTTCTAAAAATAATGAATTTCACCTTCTCTTCCACACTATTCCTTCTGCACCTACTGTTCTTGTTGCTAAAGTTAAGGTCACTTTCCTTAAACAAAACCAAAAAAGGCTACACCAAAAAGCATACCACAGATGCTTTATTAAGGTGAAATCACGTGCTTTTACATTGAGGAAAGTCACTTTGAAACGTTTTTGTTTTGTTTTGTTTTTTTAAACCAGGCTACCTTAAGACTGTAACCTAGATGTGCTTACCTTCCAGCAGATCTCATTAATAAATCTCAAAAGCAATCCCCAAGAGGAGGAGGGGCACATTTTTGTCATACAACTCACCCAGTTCTGCCCAGTGCTTCCTTATTTAAAAGTGTGATGTAATTTCCTTCTTTCAATCTGGTTTTAGAACCTGATTTCTGTTTATTCAGGGTGATAAATGGTCTTTTCAACCTTATTTAACAACCACCTACACGACTATTTCCTTACCAAAAGAGATAGAAGATAATCCTATTCAGAGCCAAGATTTGTTAAAAAACAAAAACCAAAAACAAAAAACCAAAAACTGATTTTGGAACGTGACAAATTCCATAATTTTATTTTTTATTAAAAAAAAATTTTTTTTAATTCTATGATTTTAGATCCTCCCCACAGAAACCACCACCTGCATGTTTATCTTCAGTCTGAAAATGCCTAAAATAATCACCTTTGAGAATATTAAAACAAAACCAAAATTCCATCATTTTTACTGTGATTCGTGTCTAAAGCTTTAGCAGCTCAGCTGTTTGACACACTGAACATCTAGTGTGGCTGTTTTACAGAATTTTCACTTTGACTAATAACATGAGAAGACTTACTGATTAAAGGACTCTTCACAATCCAAGGCCCAAATTCAGGGTTTTTCTTGGATTTCACCCTAACAGACCA
Organism: Martes martes; assembly: GCF_963455335.1. Lineage (NCBI taxonomy): Eukaryota > Metazoa > Chordata > Mammalia > Carnivora > Mustelidae > Martes > Martes martes. The sequence continues at coordinate 185,789,279 of NC_137891.1, read as the reverse complement.
TGATCTGGGGGAAGGCAGGGAGAGGCAGGCAGAAATTTCCTTCGCGATCCCCTGCTACATTACATTATATCCCCCACATGCATGGCCTTCACATGAAGAGCACAGAGGACTTCACATCTTTCATGTTAAGTTACGGAAAAAAAGGTCACTGAAATGCTCCTGCATGAATTCAAGGTAAACATGAGGGTTTCAGGACCCAGGGCAACGCCGCTCTGCGGGGTGAGGATGGACATGTCGTCCCCCGCAGCATCCACCCGCCCTTCGGTGAGACAGCACGGAACAGTCCACTTGTAGGTGGTAAAAACTGGGGCAACAAGAAAAATAATTTATCTTCCGACTGTCAAAAGCAAAGCTGAGTGACATAATTTGTGGAATAATTCAGAGTATTTTCTAGCTGAGTATTTTAAACAGCAAACTAACAAAAAACCTATTCGTTCCACGGCCATCGTCATCAATGGCCTTTTGATTCACTTGGTGTCCTACGCGGCCTTCGCGCAGAGGCAGAAGGACACCACGGCAGGGACGCAGGCCCTTGTCCTTTGTGCTCTTCCTACAGATGCTACGGTCAGGAGCAACACACGCACGGGATTGCAAAATATTATTCCTTTTAGACATACACATAATAGATTTCCAAATGGAAAAAATACGTGGGTTCTATTCTAATCTTAACAAGGAGCACAATAATCCAATGATGGGAAGGGAGTCTTTGAAACTTGAAATGTACTTAATGAGCACTGGAGTCACCCAATGGGGTAACACCAGGTTGTTACAAGGAACATAAAACCAGTACAAAAAATAAACTAATTCTTGGGAACTTATCTGGCAGGCATTGTTCTAAGTGATGTATAACTTATTTAATCCTCTCAACAACCCTGTGGGGCAGGTTACTATTATGACCCTCATTTACAGCTGAGGAACTGCAGGCACATCAAGTTAAGTAACTCGCTCCAAGTCAACGGTGGGGCCCAGAGACTTAAGCCAGGCTCTTGCTGTGCACACTACCCGGCCTCTCCGAGCCCCTCAGGCTCTTAACTGGGAATAAGATCTGACCCACTACAAGGCCTGTGTTCAGGGTGGCTCAGACAGACTTTTCTGGGGATTTGCTGCTTGGTAATAGTTTTTCTTGGGTAACCCTTAGACTATGAAAGTTCCTATTTTATTTCAGCTCCATCAAATCCTCCTATGAAAGCTGAAAATTGCAGATTTGGCCTGTGTATCCTCTGGAAGGGTGGTCAAGGTATCAATTTTACACTCTGTGACTACTTGGAGCAATTCTTTCCAAGCCCTCAATCTTTGAGGACACACTGATGCCCCAGCACTACACACCCCGTTACAACACGATACCTGGTATCACGCAGGTCTGTCTTTACCCAGGTGTCCCTACAGATACCCAAGGGGCCTCCTTTTAACACCCTCTCGCAGCATGGATCCCGGTAATGCCATTACAATCAGGCTCCATTTTAGTCTGGAATCTAATGATGGAATATCTTGTCTTTGCAAAGCACTCTATAAATTACAAAGTACTTTCCGACACATCATCTCACCTGATCCCCACAACATCCCTGTCAGAGGAGGCAGGGATTACACTCTGCGCTGCAGACGAGGAAGTGAGGCCAAACACCTTCCCGTCAGCAGCAAGGCCAGCGAGGCTCTTCCGCCCTCTAATCCAGCACTCCCCCGCTACACTTTCACTCCTTTCCTCTCCACGGTCTCTTCATTCTAGGCAGAAACCTCAGTTCTTCCTTTTCCTTTTCTTTCTTTCTTTTTTTTTAATTTAAAGATTTTATTTATTTGAGAGAGAGAGCATGAGTAAGAGGCGGGGCAGAGGGAGAGACAGAATCTCAAGCAGACTCCCCACTGAGTGCGGAGCCCCACGGGAGGAGGGGGAGACTCAAGACTCGATCTCACAACCCTGACCCCAAATCAGGAGTCAGACGCTTTCCTCACTGAGCCACCCAGGGACCCCAACCTCACTTCTCTTTCTAATGTTCTCCTTTATCAGTGGGGAAACTGATGCAGGGATGGCTAAGCGAAATGCTCAAGACCTCAGTGCGAGTCACTCGTTAACACGGGAACAGGAGCTCCAAGCACAGGGTTTCACTCACAAATTCTTAGAGGGCAAGGATGAGTTATTTCCACAAATGGTTCTCAAGTGCTTATTCTGGAGTAGATGCTATGGTAGTGAAGGAGACGTGGCTGCTGCCTGAGAAAGCCTCAGTCTCTGACAACAAGCAGTCTCAGACTGTGAGAACTTCCCCAGGAGGACAGGGTGGGGAGGCCGGATTGACAAGGGCAGTTAGGGCAGGCCTTCCTAGGTGACTTTTTAAGCTGAAATTTAATGATGAGGAGGAGGCAGCCATGAGAAGAATGAGAAGAACATTCCAAGAAGAGGATATAAAATACAGATTATTTTAAACAATCTGTACCTGGCCAGGTTTCATATTCTGTGGGTCTTCAAGGAGAACTTCAATGTCCTCTCATCCTTACCCTCCTACTGCTTCCCCTGAAATGTTGAATCATGGCACTGTGGAGCGGAAAAGGAGTAAAACTCACGTAGCCAGAGCCCCATATTTTACAAATATATTCACTGAGGCTTGGAGGATTCAACTGCCCCATTTTATAGTATGAGGAGTTGGATTAAACTATCAACAACGATTCCAAATTGCAGAATCCTTTCCCCCTTCTGAAGTCTGAGTCCCCACACTAACTTTTCCCTGTCTTAAAGCAAATTTCTCTATTATGCTAGCTAATATTCAGAACCCTGAAACTCACCAGTTTTATCTACCTTTACAGAGCACGCATTTATGCTGCTCTGCGAATTATGCCCGAATGCCACAGCTGATCTTGTTTACCCAGTACTCAGAGGTTATTCGTTAGCTTTTATGAAGCATGGCCAAACACCAGCACCAAAAGATGCAAAAGGAATCCCGATGATGAGGTACCAATTCAAATTTATTGAGGTTAAAAGCAGAGCTGTTTCTCTGGCGGAGGGAGCTGATGACATTCAAATTCCTGGAATTACCCTTGGCACCACCTTTCCCTCCTCTGCTCACCTTTCTAAAGCAACCTGATGGTATGCAGACTTTCAGGTCAGTTTCAAGCATGTTAGATTGTACCTGTAATTTAGGCAACTTGCTTTTAAAAGCTACCATTAGTATTAGCTGAAAGGGAGTATTATCTGGTTCACCTTCTGAGGAGCAGCAGTTAAGAGTCATTTTCACACAAAAACTCAAGTCTACAGTATAATTAAATCTCAGAGCAAGAGTGACCAGCGCCTATTGTGAACTGAAAGGAGGAGACACAATTCATCGAAACAGTAGTTTTATGTATCTGTCGAAAATATGAGTAACTCAGACATTTCATAACAGCCATAAAGAAAGATTCGCTTCCCACCCTTATCAGCGACTGGTCCAATCCTGCTGAGCTTTAAGACGTAAAATATGCTTCCATGCAATTATTTATCAACCATCGACTATGTGCAAGGCTGCGCAAGATAGAAGCTGTACAGAAGAGTTCCTGCCCTGAAGGAGTTCACAATCTAATATATGTCAGGTTAAAATCCTTAGCCCAGGACCTCTAGCCCCTACTATCATGGAGACAGGCAAAATAAGCCTCTGTGGGGAGGGAAGGAGCTGACAAATAGTGTCTGAAGTTCAGGCTAAAAGCTGTATGTACTTCTCTTCAAATCTGCTAATATCTGGGAAAGACAGCAGTACCTACTGGTAACCAATCACAGCACAATTAACAAGAAGCCAACTTTTACTTTGCTTAGCAAAATTTGGTCAGTTTCTGAAACGGGTAGGTAGCCTCCTGTCTCTACTCTGTTTAAGTAAAACTTTGCTGAAAACCATATTACAGAAATGGGGGGGGAGGAATTTTAAAAAAAGCAAGACTTGGTATGGCGAATGTTTCAGTATCCTCAACAAACGCATACCCTTCGCATTCTTACAGATTCATAAAAGCTGAAAAACGTGCAGAATACTGTTCTGGGGGGGGGGGGTAAAAAAAAAAAAACAACAACAACGCATTTTAACCTCACCTTTCTTCACCTCTGACAGTTGCTTAGAAACCAGTCCGGCCCTACCTGTGTTGCAGGTGTACCTAAAGTCACCAACACATCTCTTTTAAAGCTACAGTCTATTCTGACTGCACTTAAGTTTATGACTAACAATCTATTCATATTTTTTTTTTATCAGGTAAGAGACTGGTTCCTTTCAAGCAATGACGAAATCCTAATAAAGACTTAGGAAGTACCGATACAGCACCAATCATGGTTAAGAAGTCATCTAATTTGTACGAGGCTGTGATATACATATAAATACACACGCACAGACACACGAAAAACACCCAATAAGCAGTCACGTTCCGAACAGAGAATTCTGCACTCCCGTTCCTTCGGAAACAGTAATTAGGACGCTCCGACCAAAGGATCGCGTTTCTGAGACAGGAAGAGGGGGGTCTCGGAATTACTCAAGGGCCCTGACCGGGGACGACCGTCGTCGCTGAGAGACCGAGCAGAGGGGCCGCGGGCCGGCCACCCCCCAGCACAGCCTTCGGGACGGGGCTGACCGGCACACGGTGCGCGCCGGGGCAGCGCAGCCCCATTGTGGAAGGGAGGACGCCGAGGCCGCCGCCAGCCTCACCGGCGCAGGACCCCGGCCGGCCGCCCTCGAAGCCCGGGCCCCCGCGCAGCGCCCCCGGACCGGCCCCTACCCCTGGCCACCCCGTCCGTCCGTCTGTCCGTCCGTCTCTGGAGACCCCGCGTCGCGGCGACCCTCTCCGCACCCCGGGGACCCGCCCAGCATCGGGAGCCGCCCGCAGCCCGCCTCAGGGGCCCGGCAGGGGCGGGGGCGCGGGGCGGTGCCGCCCTCCCCACCCCACCCCCGGCCCGCAGGCCCCTTACCCCCGCGAAGCCGCGGCTGCCCCACGGCGCCCTCCCGCGCATGTCCGTCCCGGCTGGCTCAGCGCCGCGGGCTCAGGGGCCCGGACACCGCGCAGGCGCCTCGCCACTCGCCGGCCGCCGCACCCCGCTCGCACTCCCCGCTCGCACTCGTCCGCCGTCGGCGCGGCAGCCGACGCCGCAATATATGCCAGTGGCGGGGCCGTGACGTCGACATCCAGCGCCCCACCTCCCCCGCTCAGCCAATCCCAGCCGCGCGCCGCTTAAAGGGGCGATGCCGCGGCCCAGGCGATGGCGTGGGGTCCACCGGCGTCGCGCGGCCCCGCGGGGATGGCGCCTTTGTCTCCGAGGGGGCCGTTTCCGGGCCGCGGCGGCCTCCGCGCCTCAGCTCTGCGCGAGCCGAGCAGCAGCTGCCGAGGCCCCAGAATCCTGACGCTGAATGTGTGCGGGCAGCTCGGCTCGGCCCGCGTTCCGCCCGGCTAAAGGGGGCGCCCAGCGTCGCGCGGGGTTTCCCGTCGTTTCCTGGCCCCGGCGGGGTTCGGTGGGTGTAACCGGGTCCACGGGCCGTCGCCGCCGCCAGGGTAGCGGAGGACGCCCGGGCCAAGGCCAGTGGAGCCTCTGCGGGCAGCAGGCCCGCGCGCACCGGGAGGCCTGCGGGCCGAGGCGTGGGGGATGGGGGGGGCAGCATGGACAGAGTGGAGCATTGACGGACAGTGTGGGAAGCCGGCGACGTCGAGGAACAGAGTTGCCCAGCGTGGGACAGCACAGGGCAGGGTGAGACCTTGAGGGGCAGGGAGGCCACCCTACTGAGGGCCTTTGCTGGGACCGCTGAACGCGGGTCTGCCCAGCCCCCTCTCCTCCGACCACATGCCCGAAAACCGAGGCCCGTCTCTGGTGGCAGTTGACCTGCCCGGGGCAGCCTCTGGGCTTCCATAAAAAGCACCCCCAACCCTACCCGGCCTCTCCTTCAGGCTCCGGTCCGGTGTTGACGTACTAGACCCGCGCCGCTCTCAGCATCTCTGGGCACCCAGGGCGGCCAGTGATGCCCAAGGACGAAACACCGGAAAGCCTGCGGGAGGAGGCTTCTCCCCGCGACGGTGATGCAACTTAGGCTTACAGTTTAACCGTAAAATAAATAATACAAATGATAACAAACCAAGAGTAACTAAAGTAAGAAAAAAAGCAAACAGACAGAAACCCTCCAGTTTTAACTAGAACAGTCCCCTGAATGGTACTCTCTACTAAGTAGAGGCCACGGACCTCCGGCTGACCTCGTGCGTCTTACAGAGCCCCTTCTCGGTTTCGGCAGTTGTGCCTGAGAGTTACACATTCAGCACTACCTAATTGGGGTAGTTTAACATATGGAATGAGATTGTGACCTCATTTTCAGGTTAACTATTAACGTACGCACTCTGTGAAATGATTGCCTTTTCTCCCCCACTGTTTACTTACATTCTTTTAAATTTAATTCAAAGGCCCAATTTTGAATTCGATGCCTTCTCTCCCTCCTTCTCTCTCTCTGTCTCACCCCCCCCCCCCCCCAACACATCTGAAGGATTCCTTTGCCCTTTTCAGTTGCAAGATAAACAGATGTTTAGCAGAGAGCTCTACTCTTTCTGGTCTTTCTGATGGGCTCCTTCTGGCCTACAGGGGCTCATGGGTCATTTTTATGCCTGTGCTACTTATCAACAATTCAATTATTCCATCTATGATGTTCTCAGTGCCCTCCATTTATTATTATTTTAGGATGATGGAAATTAGTCACAACTCCTTGTTGGTTTTCTTAACCAAATTCCGTTTTTTGATTCACAGAAAATCTGCCCGGATCGTTTCCCCCCATTTTGCTTTCATTTATGTTTAAGACTTACCCATATGCTGTTATCAGTGTACCAATAGACCAGCCTGAGAATTTGCCAGAGAACATCTTTTCAGACTTCACAGTGCAGCATTTACTGAATGGGGACCTAGATGAGCTCAAGTTTCATCCAAAAGGAACCCTCGTTATGCTATTTCAAGCCACTACAATACAGTTGTAATTTCTGCTCTGGCCTTATTGGCATGCTTTTACATTCCCCTATTCATTACCAGTGATAATTACCAGAGCAACCACCAAACACACCCCTTCTTTAGAGAAAAGATCAACAGGATACTCGTTATATGGTCGTGAACTGTCTGGCGTGCTGTTTTGGTAAATTATCAAAAATCATAAAAACACAAGTAATATATGATCCATTTTTTTCCTTCTGATCTATTTTAAACGTGCAGAATCAATATCTTGGTTTATTCATTTTGGGGGAAAAAACAGAGTTGATTGCTTACTGAATTTTGCTTCCAATTATGATCATGTGATATAACTTGTTCACCTGTGGCTGAATTGCATGCATAGACTTACACCCCACAAATCTTTTATCTAATAGTCTGTTAGTGATATTTTGTAATAACGTGGTCATGTCAATGATATTGTAGAATATTTTGGGAAGAGTCTACAAGGAAAATTCTAAGCAGAGTGAAATAATATTAGTATATTGTGTTCATCAAGTGATCATTCATTGACTTTTAACAGGTTAGAACACTAGACTAGAGGTTTAGGGTAAAAATATTCTCTTTGTACAGAACCTAACTTCTTTTAAATTGTCTCCAATAAAAGGTTGAAGTCAGACAATATTTATTATATCTCTCACAGTCCATTTAATTTTGATGTACTTCCCAAGGAATTTATATTAGCTGATTGTTTTTTAATTAAAAAAAAACTAAACATAACATCTAAAATGTTAGACTTACATCACACTGACCTAAATTGTCTCTTTGCACTTGCCCGTTTTTCAGGGTAAGAAGAAGCTGTCCTTGGAGTAAGAACAAGGAGAGGTTCTGGCTCAGAAACCGTAGAATCACAGACACTGCTTTTCTAAAGACATTGTTCGTTTTCCTCCTGTCTAGCAAGACCACAAGTCGTACATAAGCAGGAGCATACTGAACAGGGACCTTACAAGCTTTCCAAATTTATGTTCAAATACTGAACAGGGACCTTACAAGCTTTCCAAATTTATGTTCAAATGTTGAATCCTGCGGAAGAGGATACACGTTTTGGTGGTGTTTCTCCTCCTCCTCCTCCTCCTCCTCCTCCTCCTCCTCCTCCTTCTTCTTCTTCTTCTATTTCTATAATAGAGGCATTTCCTTTTTTTTTTTTTTTAAAGATTTTATTTATTTATTTGACACAGAGAGAGAGATCACAAGCAGGCAGAGAGGCAGGCAGAGAAAGAGGAGGAAGCAGGCTCCCTGCTGAGCAGAGAGCCCGATGCGGGGCTTGATCCCAGGACCCTGAGATCATGACCTGAGCCGAAGGCAGAGGCTTTAAACCACTGAGCCACCCAGGCGCCCCTATTCTTCTTGATTATAGACGGTTTTGTGTTTCTTTGTTGTTTATAAAGAAATACTTTTAAGTGAGACATGTTCTGAATCGCCCTCTTAGTTCTAGACTGTTTACTTTTGTCTATTCATGATCTAAATGTGACTATGCAGTTTTCTTTTTTTACTAATTTATAGCTAAGTGTGCACTAAAAAAAAATACACAACAATGGAAGAATTGAATTTCCTAGGAGTCATTTGTTAGTAGGCCACTTTATGACTTAGGGACATCCGGGCACTGATATATATTTATATATCCAATAACCTTTGTGTGTTACTGCAAAACCTCCAGGCTGGTAAGAGCCGGGATTCCTTCATGAAGGCCACCACAGCCCAGGGAAGTCTCCATGGAGCTTCCAACGGAAGAAGCCAGTTGAAAAATTGAGCAGAAAAAGATTTCTTTACAACTTCTATTTTTCCCTTCTGTGGGTTGGGATTCTCTCCCTTCCTAGATTTTTACCTAAAAAAAAAGAGAGAGAGAGAGAAAAGAAAAACATATAAACAGTAAACTCAGCCTTTTTCATAGTATGAATTTTAGAAAGGCTATTTGTATAGTTGCTTATTTTTAAATTGAATCACTTTTCATTGACCTCATTCTCCCTTAAGGAAATTTTGCTGCTATTTTGGTAATTATTGTATTTCCAGTTCTAGCCCATTTCTGGAACTTAGAACTATTAAAACTTTTTAGTGTCCCATAGGTGCATTAACTGAATATGTGCATTTTTGCAAGACAGTGTTTTTCAGGTTTCTTTTAAACATGAATCTGATTTAACTTCAAAGTTTAACATTACGTTTCCCTCCAAGCAATGGTGCATTTCCTATTAGCCGGCCAGTAGGGTGCGCTCTAGTCCCTTGCCAGATAAATAAATTAATAAATTAATAAATTTATTAAAAATATTAATGTAAACCCTTCATTAAGATATTTCAGAAATCTGTTTCATTCCTTCACTGCCACCAACACAGAAGAGCCATGTTGATATAGACACAAGCAAATCGCTCAGCATGCACAACGTACATGGAGAGCAAAGCTGTTCCATCAGGAAAAGAAAACTTTGAGAAGTTACTTCTTTGGATTTAGTTCTGAAATAATTTGCTATTATCTTACCAGATCGATCCCTCAGTGACAGATGTTTTCTTTTATTCTGGGTAGAATGAGAATAAGGGATCTGGGGCAGTGAAGAACCCAGGCTCTGGGCTTACAGCCTTTCTCACCAGCTGAGGGGTTCGACCGCTTACTGCACTTTTGTAGGACAGTGATAACCGTGGTTCCTACTCTATAGGGTCCTGGGCCAGAGAAATGAGATCGTACATGGGAAAGTGTTTAGAACATAGCCTAGAACATCAGCGTTCAGTAACAGTATCTGTCTTTGTCATTATTGCTATATTCTCATTGTGATTGTTGGTCATGTACTCATGGAGTATATCTTTGGAATCTTTGCAAGATTCCAAAAATTCTCTGTTGCTTATTAGTGTACATGATTTAATTTATCTGGGAGGTTATTTTGTTAAATTCCAGGAGCATAAACGATTTAGAAGATAAAATGTCTTACTTGACCTGCAGTACTTCCACTTAAGGGGCTGTAGAAAGCTTACGCCAAAGAGGATCTGCCCTAGTGAAATTTCAGGCACCAGAAATCCTTGGGGAGGTACCCTAGGGGCAGGAAGGATCTCAGCATCTCTGAAGGGAAGGTAACAAGTAGCTAAAAATCTATGAGCATCTTCTTATAAACCCGTACTCTTAAACATCCATAGGCATGTGTCTTTTCTTTTTTTCTTTTTATATTTTTATTTATTAGAGAGAGAGCACACGCACTAGCAGGGGGAGGGGCAGAAGGAGCAGGAAAAGCAGACTCCCCAGTGAGTAGGGAGCCTGACATGGGACTTGATTCCAGGACCCTGAGATCACGACCTGAGCCGAAGACAGATGCTTACCCAACTGAGCCAGCCAGGCACCCCAGCATGTGTCCTTTTGAAAAATATATTTAGTTTGTACATAAACTTAAAATCCCGGGAGAAATGCTTAAACATGAATGGCTTTACCATTTTCTCTGTAATGCAAGGGTAAGGGGATATACCCAGTGATTAGGCACAGTAGCATTGTGAGAAGTCAGCGAATGCCAACACTTCTCCCGGTTCTACCTACATTCATTCATTCATTCATTCATTCACCAATTAATATTTATTGAACTCCTACTGTGTGCCAGTCCATACTAGGTACTGGGCAGTGAGCCAAAAAAACATTCCCAGAACGTTGGGTGGTGGGGATTATAGACACGCACACAGGAAGCTTAACTGATATAAAAATGCAAAAGAGTCTTCATAACGAGACTGTAAGATTCTGCCTCCTTCAAAAACTTGGAGACTCAGTATTTTCACTAGCTCTACACTCAGGAAATAATCATAAATAAAGCTTTCCTCCCAAAGTTGTTTGAGGCAGTGTTGTTCGTAAATAGTGAAAACTGGCCTGTTCGTAGGTCGATTGGCACGTAAACTATCGAATATCTATTCAGCTATTAAAATGATGCTTATGCAGATTTTGTAATTAAGAATAATAACTAATGACAACTAACGCTTTTATAGCATTTACTAGGAAGTGGGCTCTGTCCTAGGGCTTTTCCTATATGCGTTAATTAAGCCTTCACACAACCCTGTGAAGTCCCCGCTGTTACTGCACCCAGTTTATGACCAAGATGAAGTAATACGCCCAAGGTTACAAAGATGGTCACTGTGGGTTTAAACTGAGGCGGTTACTTTCAAACACCACAGATTCTTCCATGATCACACTTGGTGTAAAAAGTGGAATATGAAGTTGAATATACGAAATACTCATCCTCATGGTATCGGGACTTTTTTTTACAGTGTTAGTGACAGAAAAATCCAACTCAAATTCATTAAAAAAAGGGGGGGGGACTCAGTGCTTCAGTCATGGACAAGTCTAAGGGGGTATGTCTGCAGGATCTGCTTTCTTCAGGTGCTCAATGTCAACCCCATCAAGGTTTTCTCTGACTTTTGGCTTTGTCCTATTTTGTAGTGACTTCCTCTTGAGGTTCTACAGTGACATGATGGCTGCCAGCAGGTCTGAGGCAAGATGGCTGCCAGCAAACTCTGGGTCGTTTAATTAAAAAAAAGAAAAAAAGAAGAAGAAGCTTATTTAATGGCTTGAACAAAAACTCTGGGCCTGATTCTCATTAGTTCAAACTGAAGGGCAAGGAATGCGTGTTCTGACTGGCCAAGCCTGAGCATGAGCCCACTGTCAGAACCACGGGTAGAATCAGCTCACCTGAAGCACATCCGCTAAAGGCAGAGGAGGTGGTGATCTCCTCTGGTCAGATTGACAATGGACCAGGAGAAAAGGGAAATGGGTGTTTTTGATATACATCGAGTTTCTGCAACAACAGTTTTCTTATCTATAGGATAAACATTTAACACTGTAACTTAAAAGTACCTTGAAGTTTTCTTTTCTTTGACCTTGATGACACTACAGTGTCACACACTTTTGGCGTCCCCCTTCAGTCCTCCTCGGCCTTCTAGTCTTTCTAGGATGCTTCACTGTGGGCATCCAATTTACTACTACTTTTTAGCCCTCTCTTCTTTCCTGACTTTTTTTTTCTTTTTTAAGATTTTATTTATTTATTTGACAGACAGAGATCACAAGTAGGCAGAGAGGCAGGCAGAGAGAGAGGAAGGGAAGCAGACTCCCCGCTGAGCAGAGAGTCCGATGTGGGGCTCAATCCCAGGACCCTGGGATCATGACCCGAGCTGAAGGCAGAGGCTTTAACCCACTGAGCCAACCAGGCGCCCCTTCTTTCCTGACTTTTAATTCTACACTTTCAGTTTCTAACAAGAGCTTCCCCCTTGGGTATTTGTTGCAGGTTGGTTTCCTTGGGGAGCAGGCTTTGGGATGGAGGGTGATTTATTAGAGTGTGCTTTTGGAATCTACTGAAGGGAGGAGGAAGGAGGAGATTTGGGCAGAAAGAGAAACTGAGCTGTGATACAGGCCCAAGATAGGCCTTAGCTGATTCTCTGGAAACATTTGGAGCTGGATTGGCCCTCCAACTTGGGAAAGGGAGCTGTGTCTTTATTCCTTCCACCCCATTGGCTAGTCATTGGATATGGGTTGCCCTTGGGAGGAAGAGTAATGTTGGGGGCAAAGCAGTTTTTTGTTTTGTTTGTTTTTTTGTTCCAATTGAGACCTATCTGAAGAGGGTTGACAGCTAAGGGCTATTTTCTGGCAGAAAATATGGGTTCTGATCCTAGAGGTAAGCCTTTCAACCCTCAAGGGGGATTTGGGTAGCTCATCATAGTAGCTTCCTTTTGTTGTCCCTGGCTGCTTGTCTATTCTCCTTCACTCTATTCTGGTAATTTTGCGGACATTTTTACTTAGATATTTTGAGGCTATGTTATTAGGTGCATACAAGTTTAGAATTGTTAAACTTGTCTGGTAAATTGAACATTCTCTTACTATACATTGAGCCTCTACTAGTAATAACTTTTGCTTTGAAGTTTGCTTTGTTTAGGGACATGGGACTGTTGCTATAGTCACACTGGCTTTCTTTTAGTTTGTACTTTGGTGACTTTTTTTTCCAAATTTTCTTTTTAATCTTTGGGTTTCCTTAAGTTCTAGGTGTGTCTTGTAAAAAGCACAGAGCTAGGTGTTTGCTTTGTTTTGAATTGTCTTCTAACTGGAGTTTAGTTCACTTATATCTATTGTGACTGCTAGCATATTTACTGATAATTATCATTTATTTTTATCACGCAATTCTGTACCTTCTGTTTGTCTTGCTGTAAGCAGTTTCTTTTTTCTTCTTTCTTGTTTTTTTTGTAGTTGTTACATTTTTTTCTTATCCCATACCCCAATGTAGAAATTATATTCTTTAGTTCTCCTTTTTAGTAGTTATCTAGAAATTACGACATACATACTTACCATAATAAAGTCTAAAGGTAATATCGTTATCCTCCTGAAAAATACAGGGAACACATTTAAAACACATTAACACATATCACTGCCTTCCAACTTTCATTTTCTTACCTAGAATTCAAATCTCTCTTTCTTTAGCACCACTAATTGGACATCATTTATTATTATATATAATATATTATTATATATTACTTATATGTCAATACAATTGACCCTTGAACAACACAGTTTAGAAATAAAAGTGCACGGGTCCACTTATACATGACTTTTTTGGATAAATACAGTATTGCAAATATATATTCCTCACGATTTTTCTTTCTTTTTAAAAAAGATTTTGTTTATCAATTTGTGAGAGAGAGTGTGAGTGGGAAGAGGAACAGAGGGAGAGAGACAAGCAGAATCCTTGCTGAGTGTAGAGCCCAATGTACGGCTCAATCCCACGTCCCTAGGATCATGACCTAGGGACCAAAACCAAGACGCGGATGCTTAACCAACTGAGCCACCCAGGCCCCCTCTTCCTTATGATTTTCTTAATAACATTTTCTTTTCTCTAGCTTTCTTTATTGTAAGAATACACCATATAACATATATAACACACAAAACATTTGCTAATTGACTATTTACATTACCAGTATGGCTTCCAGTCAACAGTAGGCTATTAGTAGTTAAGTTTTGGGGAGTCAAAAGTTATACACAGACCAACCCCTGTGTTTTTCAAGGGTCAACTGTATTTACTTAGTCTTGACCATCTATCAAAACTCCTTCTTGTCTTTCAGATATTATTTTTAGGGTTACTTTTCTATCTTCCTAAAATACGTTTGTTTCAAAAGTTCTTTTAGGATTGACACACTGTTTGAAAATTCTGTCAGTTTTTATCTGCTTGAAAATGTCTTTTTTTCATCCTCCATCTTAGAAGATAATTTCGGGTATGTACAACTCTAAATTGTTGATTTTTATCTCAGAACTTTGAAAGTATTATCCCCCTGTCTTCTATGAAAGACTGATGAAAAACTAGTTGTCAGTCTAACTGTCCATTCTTGTAGGTATTATCTTTTCTATCTTTAAAGACTTTCTCTTTATTTTTAAATATTTTATTTATTTATTTGAGAGAGAGAGAGAGAGAGAGGACAAATGGGCAGGGGGTGGAGCAGAAAGAAAGGGAGGGGGAGAAGCAGACTCCCCATGGAGCAGGGCTCAATCCCAGGACCCTGAGATCATGACCTGAGCCAAAGACAGATATTTAACTGACTGAGCCACCCAGGCACCCCTAAAGCCTTTCTTTTTGTTGGTGCATTGCAGTTTACTTATAATTGGTCTGTGGAAGTTCTTTCATTTATGTCTGAGGACTGCTGTATTTCATTAGTTCTAGAAAATTGTTGGGTATTATTTCTGTTACCTCTATTGTACGTTCCCTGTTCTTTTTTCACCTTCTATACCTTTGATTAGATGAGTAATAGACCTTTCTTCCTTTGTCCTTTGTGTCTCTTAGCTCTTTTTAACTTTCTATTTTTGTCTCTCTGTGTTGGATTTTGTGTAATTTTTTCAGATCTATCTTCTATTTGTTATTAGTTTCTATCTGTATATGTTACTTTAACATTAATTGACTTTATGATATCAATTATTATATTTATCATTTTCAATGTTCTATTTGGTTGTTCTTAAATATGGTTGGTCATTTTTGATAATCTCTTTTCTTTGGTGATATCTTATTTCATATAGTAAATAGTATAGTATAGTAAACATAATATTTTGTATTGGCATCTAATAATTCTAATATCTATTTTGTGGATCTCATCCTGATGTTTGTTTTTTTCTGCTTTGTTTTACTTTTACTAATGCGTTTACTCATGCATCTTGTGCTTTTTGGTTTGAAGCTTATATTTTTTGGAACTTCATCTGTGAGAATTCGAAGATTGGTGTTTGTTTAGACACCAAGAGGCACTCCCGAGCCAGGATTACTTGGATAAATCAAATTTTTGGCTAAGAGTTTTTTGGACCCCCATGCACATATTGTGGGTTCTGACATGTACAAGGATGGGCTAATGGTAAAGAAAAATTTCCCTTCCTTTCTACCATAGCCAAGACAGGCAAGTAAGTATCTACTCTGTCTCTCTCTTCAGAGCAAACATTTTCCTAATCCATCTACTGGAAGTGTCACCTTTTAGGGTCCCAAATTTTTTTCATCTTTTCTATGGCATCCCACTCTATGCAGACATCTGGCTTTGTCTCCCAAATCCCACAGGCTCAACCCATCAAAACTCAAGGCCAGGAATCAAACTCTTTCTTTATCAATATTCCAGGCTTTGCAGGCCATCTGGTCTCTGTTGCAACTACTCGTGTCTGCCATCATAGCCTGAAATCAGCCATTGAAAATACACAAAATGAATGGATGTGACTGTGTTCCAATAAAACCTTATCTACCAAAGCAGGTGGCTAGCTAGATGTGGCCCATGAACTGTAGTTTGCTGACCTCCTGCCCTTGGCCATCAGGAGTTGGCAGATGACAATTCATCCTTTTCTTACCCATTTGGAGTCATGCTTTTTCCTATGTCAGATAGCTGAGGATTTCACCTACCATTTTGCCAACCCAGTTATGTATTTATAAAGACGTTCTCAAATATTTTACTTGCAGCTGAGTTGCTTTGCCACGAGAAGAGTTTCTCTGGATAGCTAGTCTACCTTGTTCCCACAATGAACGTCACATTCATCTTGTCGGTACACATTTTCTCAGATTGTCAGACTAGACTGCTCAGAGACCTTTAAGAACCACACTTGCCTAACATATTAAGTCCAGATTTCTCAGATGGGTGTTTAAGGCTTTTTGATCTCTGTCTTTAGCCTATCTTTCCCAGTTCTTAGCTCACCCTACTTCACGCTTTCAGCCAAATTAGAAAACTAATGCTTTCCCAAGTAAGCCTTCTGCTTCTCATCTCTCCTCCTTGGCCATGCTGTTCCCTGCACTATCCTTACATGTCTCATTCCCGGTGTTCCCCGTGGCAATAGAAACTGGTTAAAAGATGACTCCGTTTCATCTCAGACACTGTCTTCTCTGTAGTCATCACAACCGGACGTGTTCCTTCCCTCCTCCGTTGTTCTGCTTTTATCACAGTCATTTGTAAACCTGTTTGGAGCACCTGTGTTAGACTGTAATCTCACGGAGGACAGAGAGATTCCTTTATCAAACTTGGTAGACTTCTCTCCTTTCCTTGTAAAGCACCTAGCATAATATTTTGAATACAGTGGGTACTTAAATATTTGCAAAATGAATGAATACATAACATTTTTTTAAGTTAGGAAAACTCAATATTTTATTGTAAAGTCCATGTCATTTTCCAGAGTTGGGTCCTTACGCTTATCAATTGCTTACTGCCACCATTGCATCCCCTCAGAAATAGAATCATCCCCGGGCTTATGTCCTACAACCCATGTGGAATCTTTTTCCATGGTGTCTGAGGTTATTGCCAGCCCAGTAATGACACCACCCAAAGATAACTACTGTTAACAGTGGATATATTGTTAACATTTCCCACTGTCAATAAGCACTCTTTCACGATATGATAGTCTCACGGCTACTTAGTAATCCAACATACGGATATAGCATGATTCACCCCTGACCAGTTCCAATTGTTAAGCTTTTTACATAATATTATTACAAATAATGTTATAATCAACTGCCTTGCATGTAATTTTTCTACCTCTCTGCTTATTTCCTCAGGATAAATGCTACCAAGTAAAGGAAATACTGAATCAAAGGGATTGAACATCTTTAGAAACTTTCATGATTCCCAAATTACATCCAGACTACAGGACCAGTTGGGACACCCACCAGCAGTACAGGGCTCATTCAATGATACGCTGTCCAACTTTGGATTTTTTAATTAGTTTTAGGGTCTTATCTTTATTTGTTTTTGAGGGTCAATTTATTAGGCAAAATTTTATCTTAGGAAAATGTACATTTCTCTTATTGATACTGAAGTTGAGAATATACGTGTGTGTCTGTATGCACACATATACGTGCACATATATACATGTTGATTGGCCCTTACACTTCTTTTGTGATTTATTTATTTCTTTATCTTTTCTATTGTGGTATTGCCTTATTCCTATGACTTATACATGGAGGAATGAATTCACTGTCTATCACATATGTGACAAATATTTTCCCTGTTTAGAATACGTCTCTTTTTGTTGTGGTGGTTTATGGCAATTCTTTGCCTTAATGTTTTTTTACTTTTTTTTTTTTAAGATTTTATTTATTTCTTTGACAGACAGAGATCACAAGTAGGCCGAGAAGCAGGCAGAGAGAGAGGGAGGAGGAAGCAGGCTCCCTGCTGAGCAGAAAGCCCGATGTGAGGCTGGATCCCAGGACCCCGGGATCATGACCCAGGCCGAAGGCAGAGGCTTTAACCCACTGAGCCACCCGGGGGCCCCATGTTTATTTTTACTTTGACATAGTTTCAGATTTACAGAAAAGTTTCAAGATGAGTATGAAGAATTCTCAGATACTTTCACAAAGAGTCCTCGTAAGTTAACATTTTTTACATTTATCTTATTCTTTTCTTCCTGTTTCTTTCTATATTATTTTTATTTGAACCATTTACAGGTAAGTTGCAGACACGATGCTGGCATTTTAAACAATAGCCATAAAGATTTTAAAAACTGACTTTATTTTTTAGGATAGTTTTAGATTTAGAGAAAAATTGAGAAAACGGTCCATAGTTCGTCTGTACTCTGCATCCAGTTTCTCCCAGGTGGATATTACTTACGATTAATGAGACCGTATTGATACATTTTGATACATATGGATACATTATCATAATATACTTATTATATATGTATATATGTGTATTATATATGTATATGTATATACATGTATATATAATATACATATTACTTACGATTAATGAGGCATATTGATACATTTTGATACATATAATACATATTGATACATTGCCAGCTAACGTCCATTGTTTCTTTGGATTTCCTTAGTATTTTACCTGATGTCCTTTTTCTGTTCCAGGAGACCAGCCACAGCAGCAGATAACAATAGCTGTCATGTCTCCTTTCGGCTCCCCTTAACCGTGGCAATTTCAGACTTTTCTTGTTATTGATGACCTTGACAGTTTTGAGGAAGACTGACTGGTCAGGTGTCTGGTCAAATGTCCCTCTATTGGAATTTATCCAGTGTTTTTCTCATGATGTTATTGGTTTAAAAGAGGAAGACCATATAGAGGCAAAGTGCCGTTTTGATCACATCATATCAAGGGTATGTGCTATTAACATGATTTGTCACTGTTGTTGTTGACCTTGGCCTGAGAAATACAAGAGTTATTTAAGGCCTCTGTAAACATTATCAGTGACTTTTAGGTCAGGTCAACGATTCTGAAAAAAATTTGGGATGTCCAATTATTTTTGAATCATTGTGAAAATTGTACAATAGACAGAAAGTTCATTGAAATTCATGGAGCTGACTACATTGATGGGAATTCCCTAACTGTAAGGTTAATTTTATATTTATGGTGTGTTCTGGCGATACTACGAGCTAGAAGTCACTGTTACAACAGAAAGTCTTAAGTTTAATTCTTTAAACGTTTGGCATATTTAAACAGCAAAGATTTTTGCATGTGTCTGTATGAAGCTAAGAACATCTGCATGTCTGTATCCCAGATGTAGCCTTTGATTTTCTAGAACTGTTTTAGCAAAGAAACATGTATTATCTAAAAAATGATTTAGCTGTCTTGTTTCCACTCTTCTTGGGTCCATTCACTGAATAAACCTTTTGAATACTTGAGCAGTAAAATTCCCCACATCCTACATTTGATCATTTCCAGGAGCCAATAAGAAAGTTTAGTAAAGTGAATTTGAATGATTTATTTGTACAGAAAGAATGAATTTCCTCTTAGTTGTACATCCAACACCCACACGATACCTCATCTATGATGCTGGGAAGGAACATTTTCGGAAGAAATTTGATGCCCAATTAGTGTGTTTTAATTTGGTCAGTGGAATTTCCATCTGGCTCTGATGTGTATTCTGGAGGGCAGAGAAGTACAGGGTTAGACAGTTTATTAGTTTGTGAGATGGGGCCAGGAGGTACAAAGAACATTTCACAGAAGCAGGATTTTATAGATTCTGAGTACCCCCTCCATCCCCTGCCACCCCCACCCCCTGCTTTTGGTAGCTACAGGATGAATGGGAACAAAGAGAGCACATGCTACTTATTTTGGATCGAATACACAAAAATAGATTGTAGATAAATGTCTTGTCTTCTAAGGAAATCAGAAATTTACCTATCCAATGATATCTAGTAGAGAGGTAAGCATTTCCTTGTCCTAGGATATAAGGCACGGACCTTTACTTTAGATAAATGCGTTTTGCGAAAACAAGGATGCTTTTACAGTTTTACTGTTCCATTTATGTACGGGCAGGAGGAGAGCGAGCGAGCGAGAGGACAAACTTACTCACCTTTCACGACTTCCCTGTGTTGGGTACATTCAGACACGAACACTGACCTTCACAACTAAACTCAACCACCCCAGAAAAGTCCAAGATAAAGCAAGCCTGTTTTAAAAGTAAAGTTTTCTCTGAAGGCTTTGATTCCTATTATACTGGAAAACAGAGGAAATTCCAGATCTAAGGGATCCTGGCCAAAATGCTCTATTTTCTATTTTTTGGAACGTATCTTTTTTGTCTATGTCAAGCAGGCACACAGTTGTTTTCTGTCCTTTGTTGTTCCATCTTATACACGTGAGAATGCTCTTAGCTGATAGTGGTCACGTTCTTTGCTGCTGTAAGAATGGTGCCGCATCCTGGGCCTGGTCTCTACAGTGTGGTCACACTGGGGAGCAAGGTCCACACTCACTTATCTCTCAACATGGTCTCCATTCTTTGTTTCGGGAACAAGTTAGCACTACGTCGCGAAGGTGTAATAATACAATCTCAAACTATTGTAGGATGTTAGTTTGAATGGGAAGGTCTAAATGTGTTTCGAATAACAGTTCATGACTTCAGGTGATTAGGAATTCCTTACCCTTAGGAGAGAGGGCCGACTGTAGGTCCCTAAGACTTAAATCTTGAGTTTTGCTAATGCCCAATTCTGACTGTATTTAATCATGACTACTAAGATACGATCGAACAAGC
The DNA here is from genome assembly GCF_963455335.1 of Martes martes. Classification (NCBI taxonomy): domain Eukaryota; kingdom Metazoa; phylum Chordata; class Mammalia; order Carnivora; family Mustelidae; genus Martes; species Martes martes. Next base: position 185,768,916 of record NC_137891.1, on the reverse strand, counting down.
CCCAGGCGGAGAGGTTTACTGTGAAAACATTCAGTCCTTCCAGGAACAGTACCAGAAATTTCTCCATATGTCTGTAGACTCTGGACCTCAGGATGTCTGTGAACTTTTACTGTGTTCCACTCTCCCCTCAAGTTTGTTTCCCAGCCATGGAAAATGCCCATGAGAAAGAATTGTGCAACGCTAACTGTTAGTCACTTTATATTTCCTGAATATTCCCTACTTAATTTTCCTGGTAGCTGGCAATAACATCTAGGATTTAAATTGCTGAAGGGAATTCGGGAAAACCCACATAAATGTCTAAGATGAGGTTTGGCAAGCTCTGTGTCTTGGTGACATAACAATGTCATAACTAGAGATTTCATCCAACGCAAGAGGCAGGAAATCCCTGCTGCTGCCAGACACCCACTTCTTGAGTCTGAGGATCCTCGTTTGTTAAAAATGGATTCTACACAGTTTTTAATTTGATTATCAGGCTGCTGGAAGAAAAATTTGGACCTGGAGTTTAGAGGCAATGAGATTGCTTTAAAAATGGGCATCTTGAAGGGACTTGTGAGAAAGACAAAAGAAAACGTAGTAGATATTTTGTAAGCAGAGGCAACAGCTTTTCCACGAAAAGCCCAGCCTGCTCCCTCTGGGTGGGGCGTGAGCTCCCAGGGTGAGGGGTGGGTAAGGGATTCTGCCAAGATGACCCCGCCAACCAGACTCAGACGGGTGACGTCCTTCCCACGCAGTCTTTTCTCACACCCTAGAACCCAAAGGACGTGATTTTTAATTTAAGATGTTATTTTACCAAGCGAGGTATCGTATTTATCTCGATCACTGCGAGGAGAATGGTCTGCCATGTTCTGAATTTTATCCCATCCCCCATGTCGTTTCAAGCTCTGTGAAGTTCGGATGACTTCGAGGTACCTTGTCCTTGTGTTCATTTTTTTCTTCTTATTGTGGTTTGGATCTACGAATGTGACCAACATCTGCTCTAAAATTTGATGTCATTTTATTGGAGAGACCTGTATACTCACAGAGGAAGTTTATCATTCTCCTCCTTCCTGTTCCCCATTTCTATCTGTTAATTCTGTCCTACTGACTGTATCGTCCTGGGCTACTTCCTTGTCTGTTCTTCGATACTTAATTCTGTCACTTTGGTAATTGTTGAGGTCACTGATTACCACTACCTATGTGTATTGGCTGTATTTCACCATTTAAGAAATTTGTAGTATATTTATTGGATCATGAATTCTGTGTTATGGTTTTATTGTTTAATGGTCTACCATTACGGGGGATTTTATCTGCTACGGCTGTGGCATTGATTTAATCCACCAAGATGGCGATCTGCTCGACTTTCTTAAATTTCTATAGGCGTCTTAGAATGTAGGTCACCTTGTTCTTCCAAAGGCTGGCATCTGCTCATTCCTGTGGATGGCAGATTGTTGGATTTGGCTGTAGAGTGAAGTCTAGCCTCTTCGCTCATCATGTTCTAATTATATCTCCCAATTTATGTTTTTGGCCTCAAATTCTCCCCTCAACTCCAGAACCTGGATGTCTAAAAGGCATCTATATTTGTTTCCCAGGTCTGCCATCAAAGGTACAACAAACCCTGAGGCTTGGCACAATGGAAATCTATTGTCACCCAGCTTTGGAGGCCAGAAGTCCAAAATCAAGGGTCTTCTAAGACCCTAAAGAGAATCCTTCCTTGACTCCTCATACTAGTGGTGGTGGCCACCCACCCTTGGCATTCCTGGACATGAAATTGCATCTCTCCAATCTCTGCTCCATCTGCAAATGACCTTGTAGGGACATGGGTCATACTGGATTCAGTATGTATATGTATGCAGTAAGACCCTGCAAGACCCTTTCCGCAAGTAAGATCACATTGTAAGGTCCTGGGGGATGGGCCTTCAGCATATCTTTTGAGGAGGACATGAAATTTTAATACAGCTTTCACATCATTTTTTAAAAAAGATTTTATTTATTTATTTGACAGAGAGAAAGATCACAAGTAGGCAGAGAGGCAGGCAGAGAGAGAGGAAGGGAAGCAGGCTCCCCGCTGAGCAGAGAGCCTGATGCGGGGCTCCATCCCAGGACCCTGAGGTCATGACCTGAACTGAAGGCAGAGGCTTAACCCACTGAGCCACCCAGGCGTTCCTCACATCATTTTTTGACAGCATTGTTGAGATCTCTTCTTGTGGTTTTTAGAGATAGTTTCTGCCTTGGGATCTTTGCCTTTGTTGTATCTTTGCCCCAGTCTTCTCATGGCTTACGTAGATCATTCAGCTCTCGGCTCAAAACTTCTTCAAAGAGGCCTCTTCTGATCACCCTCTCTCAAACAGAAACTCCCACAAGGGTCACTGTCTGACATTTTCTGTTTGTCCGTTTCCCCAAGTCCAATGGAGGACCTACAAGAGCAAGAGATTCTCCTTGCATCTAACCAGATATCCCCAGGGCCTAGAACAGTACCTGGCACACGGGTAGCAGTTCAACCAACGTGTGTGGATTTAATGTGAGAATAAATCTAGTTCTAGCCTCATCCACTTCCCTATTCCTTTATTGGGTAGAGATCTGAATCAGAGTAAATAAGGAGATGCATGGGAATGTTTAAGTGGAGCACAGGATGATAGCATGTGCAAAGGGCCTGAAGCGAGAGCATGCTTGGCACGTTCAAGTAACAGCAGGATCGGCCAGTGAGTGAAAGAGAGCAATAGGAGAGGTGATCAGAGAAAGGAACCATATCAAGCAGCTCTCCCCTTTCCCACCATGTTCTGGTCACCTCGCGTTTTTTCCTGGCTATTCTAATAGCAGTCTTCTCATTCTTGGCTTGTGGCTTAAATATCACTTCCCTCTCATTATTCTATTGCCACAGCATCTCATAGCGTTTATCACCAGCAGTAAATCTATTTATTTCTTTATTGTCTTGCCTCACTGCCCCAACTGGCATGGAAGGGCTGTGCAGGTCAAGACCAGGTCCATTTGGTAACTGTTGTTCTCCTAGGATCCAAGATGGTGCATGTTCCCGCAAGCATTGGTTTGTTCGGTTGAGTGAGTGAATGGAGAACTTCCGTTGGTAAATGAGTTCTGCTGAGTTGTTTGATTCCGTTTATAAGAAACACATTTCTCTTTTCCTGGGAGGAGAGGAAAAGGAGAAGAAGGAGAAAGGTAGCCACATCTAAATATGTCCCCACCTCCCGTATTTATCACCAAATAATACAGTTATATTCCTGGCATTCTCCTGTGTGACATTTTTCTATTCCCATGACCTTAAAGCATATCCCTAATGAATTCAAGGGCTCTGTTTTCTCTCTTGCCACACGTATCAAGTTTTTACCCAACATATTTTCCCAATGTTTCTTGGTTTTCTTTTCACATATTCTTCATAACATTAACCTTATAAGGCATAAAAATATTTCTAGTCTGAGTTTAAACAAGAAAAAATTGAAACTAATTGTCTAGAGTTTGTAAGTCCATCAATGAGCTTTTATTAAGTGGTTTGTTTACCAATTCCACATATATTTATTGTGTGCTTACTGGTTACGAGGCATTGGGTTAGGCTGGTGGGGGGGTTCCTGGGATAAACTGGGGAGGAGAGACATGAGTCTTGCCCTCCGAATCTTATGTTCTGCTATGAAGCGGATACCAAACATTATTTTCATAAGAAATTATTGAATTACAGCTTACATGTAAGTGACACAAAGAAGTATATGACACTATGAAAGCATCTTATAGTAGGACCTGAGCTAGTCTTAGGGGTCAGGGAAAGCTTTGCTCGTTGCCTCTCCATTCAACATTCTTCTCCCTTTTGTTATGAACAGAACCCTGATTTTGTTTGGATTGGTGAAGTATCCATTTCTGTACTTCTCTTGCAATTAGGGATGGCCGCCTGACGTGGCGTTGATTACTCACGTGGTAGGAGTGGACTGGATGGTGCCCGCTGAGTATGGCTTTCCTGGTACACCCCCCACCTCTTCATACTCAGTATTTCCTTCTGCTTCCTCCTTGATAGGGAGGTACTTCCTCCTTGATAGGAGCCTGGGGTCCTGATGATATCTGGGACCTGCTGCACCTGCCCCAGGGTGTCAATCCTGACTCCTCATGAGGTGCTAACAACGAGCCCTTATTTGGTTAAAGCCACAGGAGATGGGTTTCTGCTATGAGAAGCTCCTAATTCATACAGCTTACTTGGGGATGTGGCATTTGAACTGGGCCTTGAAGGGTACAAGGAGCAACCAACTGAGAAGGGGGGCCCAGAAAGGAGCACTTCCCACAGGTTCTGCTTAGACCCCGGGCTTTTGAATATCAGGGCTTCATCACCTGCGTTAAAGGATGTCAGCCCACAATATCCCATATCCTAGATTCCTCTACGCTGGACTTGAGGATGAACCTGCTGGAGGAGAAAAGTCTAAAAATAACAGCAGCTGGCCCTAGCAGCGTGGGAGGCACTGTTCTTTTTTTTTTTTTTTTTTTTGAAGATTGATTTATTTATTTGAGAGAGAGAGCATGAGCGGGAGGGAGAGAAGGAGAGGGAGAGAGAACCTCAAGCAGACTCTGCGCTGAGTGCAGAGCCTGACCCGGGGCTCCACCCATGACCCTGAGATCCCAACCTGAGCCGAAATCAAGAGTCGGATGCTTAACCCACCGAGCCACCCCAAGCGGCCCATCGAGGCACTGTTCTCAGGGGTTTACACCTGTGACCTCATTCGGTTCTCCGGACAACCCTTTGAGGGAGGCGGGATTGCTGTCCCCACTTAGATGAGGGAGCCGAAAAGAAGAGAGATCAAGCCAGTGGCCCAAGATTTCACAGCTAGTAAATGGAGGAGCCAGGATTTGAAGCCTGGTAGCGTGGCTTGGGAGCCTGAGCTCATTAGCTCATGACAGGCAGGGCTTGACCCAAGCTTTGGACTCATTCCCGTCTCCTTCCCTTTGATGCCTGAGAGGACTCCTGAGAAGTGTGCACAAGCAGGAGATGTTGACTGTTCTTACCAAAAAGTGCACTTCTGAATTCTGTTCCTCAATAGCTGATAAGCCAATTAGGCGATGGTTTTAGAATACCTTCATGAAGGTTCTCTCCTTTATATTGCTTTTTGACCCCTCCTGAACGAACTGTTCCCTCGCATCATGAGATATAGAAGTTCTTGATACTCTTTTTTTAGACCCCAAGTCTACTGATTTGTTCCAAGTTGTGATAAAAAAATACTCATTCCAAGCACCTGAGGTCTTATTCTAGCTTCCGGGCGCTCCCTTTGTCTGTCCTCCACTGCTCCTGGGATGCCCCTGGAAAAATGGAAACCCTACCCCATTAGGTCCGGCTCAGGATGACTCAGAAAATGGTCCACAGATTTACTAGTTTAAAGCTGCTTCAAAAACTGTTACGGGTCTGCAGCAAGTCGAGTAGGGAAATGGAGAGACTTTGGGCAATTTGGCATTACCACAACGTCTAAGGATGTGGTCCGTGAGTTAGTCTTGGTGACAAGGCATAGTCCCCTCCGGGTGCCGTCAGACTCAGAGGGTGAGCTGGAGGCAGCATGAGCTGTGTTGCAGGCATGGGCAATAGGACCCCTTGTTGGTTCATGATGGACTGGAAACGAAAACAAGAATGGTTCTTCACCACAGAGAGTTCGAGAATCCCACTAGTGTGACTCACTGTGCCAAGTCAGTGTGTGTCATGTAATCTGACACTGGAGCTGATTTTTTTTAAACTTGATCCTGGTTGTTTCGTATGTGGAGGTCTCACCTCCTTGCTCATGTTGCCAGACCTAGGATGGCACAACCTGTCCCTTCCTTTCTGTCGAATCCGCCACGGCACTTAGCAAGATGCCGGCCGCACACAGTAAAAGAACGCGAGTGTTTTGTTTTGTTTTTTTGCCACGATTCAAATCAGGAGATGAGGCGGGCTGGGCAGGCAGGAGGAGAAGGGCAGACTTTGCCTCACTTGGTGCAAAAGGGGAAAACAATGTCTCATAACTTATTTTTTAGAAATACAAAGTCATGGAAGAAGCTTCAGGCGTGCAACTGTGATAACCATTCATGGGAGCCTGTCACATACCAGGCGCTGTGCTAGAGGCTGTGTTTATTTACATGTATTTCATTTAATCTCTCTGCTGTCTCATGAAAGTAGATATCCTTACCACCATTTTGCAGACGAAGGAAACGAGGTACCAGAGAGGCTGAGTAACTTGCCTGAGGTCGCACAGCTACGAAGCGGTGGTGGTCTGTCTGACTTCAGAGCCTGCGTACTTTTCTTACTCCCATTATTACTTAGTGACGGCATTTATTGCTAAGAGGGAATGTTACTGGGTTTAGAAAATACTTCAAATGTACTTTAAGTATCATTTGTCCAGAAGAGCTTGTTTGGTCATTGTTGCAATGTTCTCATATTTCCATTAAAGCTTTTCCTTTATATACTTTGCTTTTACTTGGGAGGGTGGTGCAGAGGCTACACTCAGTCTAGGCTGTCCAGCAAATGACAATCCCAGCTTTATCTTTGCACCTCCTGGGAGAAGAAAGACAAAGCCTTCTTTTTGGGGTCGAATTCAGCTGTCATTTAGCGTCCTAGCCACGGAGGTCGGGGCAAGCAGCTTTCACAGAGATCTGCGTCCTGTCTTTGGGGACGGCAGAGTAGTTTCATGCCTCTGTGGTGTGTCATCCGAACTGTGTCCCGGGTGGGCTTTTCAGATGCCACTTTCTGGTTCTTTGCAGGAGAATTGTTTTCTAGTGTGTTTTTAGTAGTTTTCAAAGTCTTTTATTATTTAATTTAAGTGGATAATTCTCAGCTCATAATCTAATCAGTCTCTGAAAATGGTTTCAACCACTTGCTCTCCTGAGTTAGACTGAACTGCGGTGTAGACAAGACAAGGGCACGATTACCGTGGGCTGGGATGCTCAGCCTGGTTATCTAATTATCCTCCAGGACCTAGGTTTATAACTGTATTCCTTTAAATGTATTTTAGAAAACAGAACTGACTACTTTTGGGGTAAAGTTTGAACGAGGTGAAGTGGAGATTTTTATTGTATTTATTTTTATGGTATTTGAATTTCTAAAGCAGAATCCGCGTCTATACTTTACTTTTTTTTTTTTAAGATTTTATTTACTTATTTATTTGACAGAGAGAGACAGTGAGAGCGGGAACACAAGCAGGAGGAGTGGGAGAGGGAGAAGCAGGCTTCCCGCCGAGCAGGGAACCCGACGCAGGGCTCAATCCGAGGACTTTGGGATCATGACCTGAGCCGAAGACAGAGGCTTAACGACTGAGCCACCCAGGCATCATGTCATCTTGTCTTTGTCTTCTTTGTCTCTGTGTTCTACCTTGTCTTTTTCTCCTCCTCCTTCTTCCTGTGAGAAATGAAGGATTCTCCATTGTAGAGTGATATGATTGGGTACATATTTTTGAAAGAGCCACCACCAGGACAGCAGGGCAAAAGTCAGATCGGAGAACGGAAGATCCTGGGGTCAAGGGAGACCAAGTTGAGGAGAAGAAGAAGTAAAGTAGCCGCAGGGCAGCTGGATTGGAGGGGAAGGCACAGATTAAGAGCTTCATTTAGCAGATGGAATTCAGGCTTTGATCACCAATTAGATGGGAGGGATTAAAGGAACAGCGATGTGACAGAGATAATTGGGTAAGGAAAAATTACTTAAACCCATACACCTACATTTTAGAGGAACCATGCTGGGTAGATGATGGGTAGAACCATTCTTGTTTCAGTGGACCACTTGAGTTCTGAAAGGGGAATTTACTTTCTTCCTTCTGTCTCCCATCTTTATATTAGCATCCTGAATCACCATTATTCCATCTTCCCTTTTAATGCCCGGATTACCTGAAAATAAACAAAATAAAAACAGAGTTAGTTTCGCAGCCATCTTTCCATAATCAAATTCCCTTTGAATTCTTTAGCGACAGATGAACTCACATTGAATAAAGACACTTCCTAGTACCCTTGTTCTTTAAAATATAAAAATCGTTTTTAAACTATAGACCTGGCGTTGCCTGGGGGGCTCCGTCGTTAAGCGTCTGCCTTCAGCTCAGGTCATGATCCCGGGGTCTCTCTGTCAAATAAATAAATAAAATCTTTAAAACAAAAATAAATACTTGTCAAGTTGATGTATAAATAACTGAATAAATAATTAAAAAAAAAAAAGAAAGACAAGATGAAGCACAGAAACCTTCTTCATAATCCTTGCCCACCTTGCCTTCCTCACCCCTGGTATTCTAGTCTCAGAGACAAGCCAGTGACTCTTGGGTCTGTCCTTTGATCCAGAAAATTCTTCAATGGCCTGCCTCCCGTCCTCAGGTTCTGTGACGGTTTTGGCATCATCATCTTCTCCACAAGCCTTCTGACAATCTCTTCCTGCTCTCCTCTGAAAAATCCCAATGCGTTTCCAATATTGATGTGGGTTCCATACATTTTAATCTAATGATTGTATTTTAATACCAGGGTACATGGTGGCTGAGCCCTTGGGATCTGAATCCTGACCACCTAAATTTGGATTCTAATTCTAACCCTCATTGGGATATGTGGGTGAATTACTTAAGCTCTCTCTGCTTCGGTTTACTCATCTGTGAAACGGGGATAGTGACAGCCCCTACTTCTTGGGACTATAGTGGAGATTCAGCGAATTAATGCATGTCAAGTGCTTGGAGCACAGGCTGGAACCGGCAGAGTGTTTCACTCATTCCGTGAAGAAGCTCTTCTGTGAATTGCGTAGATTTTATTTCAGAAAATACCTTAAAAACATTTTAGTCTTGCTGTTGTGTTTATTTGTAAGATAACTAAGCAGATCACGTTAAAAATCCATTGCGACGTATCGCTTTTCGTTGTTAGAGTTCTTAGAAAAAGGAAAATCTTTTGAAATAAAAGAGTGTCTTATTCCTGGGCTGAGAAGTATAGGGCAGTTCTTGGGTTTTAGTAATCTTAGTCAGAGCCTCGGCTGTTTGGTAACTTATCTCCGGATTCCTCAGCTCGTTTACTCGGTTTCTGGAGAATCAAGTGGGTAGATTAAGTGCCTCCCTTGGAGTTTCTTTAACCGGGCCGCAGAACCGTGAGTAGGAAGTTAAGACGTCTGGCGTTTGTTCCTCGACCACGTGACTCAGGGAACGGCCGTGTGCTCTCTCAGTCCGCCACGGGTGACTCCACCTTTCACCATTACAAATGATGCTGAGATGAACATCCTTTACCTACCCCAAAACTCTTGCGTGCCTTTAATTACTTCCTTAGAACAAGTTGATCAAAGTAAAGTGATTGAGTCAAAGGAAATAATTAAGTCTTTGGATAGTAGTGGCCAGCTTACCTTCCAAACAGTTTTTATTCAGTTGTGCTCCTACCAAGAGTGCTTGGAAATGTCCATGCCCTCCACACTTTTGCTACCACTGAGTATTTATCCTGTTGTTTTAATCTTTCCTACCTTCATTAGCCAAAGGAAAGAAAAGACAAATGAAGAAGGTGCCTTGCTCGTGTAAGGGAAGAAATCTTCACCCTCATTTGTTCTTTATTTTTTTTTAAAGATTTATTTATTTATTTTAGAGAGAGAGCGAGAGCGAGCGTACGTGTGCTCAAGCAGGGGTGGGGTGGGGAGAGACTCTCAAGCAGACTCCGGGCTGAGCACGGAACACCACGCCTCAAGTTCCACCTCTCCCTGAGATCATGACCTGAGCCGAAATCCAGAGTCCGGGGCTTAACCAACTGAGCCACCCAGGTGCCCCTCTTCATTCCTTTATAATAAAAGATTGATGCTTCAGATTCCATTATTTTTCTGGTCACAGGATTTTTAATAATCAAAACTTTTCATATTCACTAAGTTCCTTTTAAATCTTCATAAATTAAATGCAAGAGAAGCAAAAACCTGCTAATATTGCCATTGCGTGTATTAAGCATGATTAAGAAGAATCCCAAAGAATTTTAAACTCCAGAATCCAAAGACTGACTTTTCAAAAGGACAACAGGAGGGGTGTCTGGGTGGCTCAGTCGTTCAGCATCTGCCTTCAGCTCAGGTCATGATCCCGGGGTCCTGGGATGGAGCCCCGCCTCGGGCCCCCTGTTCAGCAGGAAGCCTGCTTCTCCCTCTCCCACTCGCCCTGCCTGTGTTCCCTCTCTCACTGTGTGTCTCTATCAAATAAATAAATAAAAGAACTTTAAAAAAAATAAAATAAAAAGGACAAGAGGAATACCAACAATTGGGATCAAAGGAACTCAGCCTGGAATGAGACTGTGTAGAGTTTAATTAAGAATAGTGAGACTTTAGATAATTTAAGAGGCATCTGGCACATATTGTTTGTGGACCAACTCAAGATCTCTTGATGACATTGTTTGAAAAATGATCAGAACTGTTACTTTCATTCTCTTTTTTATCCAAAGATATATATGAATTAGAAAGATTGATACATAACTTTGTGATGATTGGTGGTACTATTTATTACCTCGTACAGTTTTCTTGTTAGGTGCTGTTTGGAATGATTATGTGTATATAAAGGAATGTTGATGCAAATTTATAGCTAAAAAATAGTTAACACGAAGGATATATCTATATATCTATATACAAACTTCAAATAACTTTCATGATATTTGAAAGTAAAATTCTGGGGATCTATGGGAGGAAAGGAAGGGGTTAAACATGGCAGGAGGGTGCTGGGACAGGCCTCTGGGCTGACTTCTCATTAGGAAATCTGGTATTTCAGGTTGGACTGGGCTTTGGGAATGGCTGCTCCTTTGTTCAAGAGAAAAAGTGCATTAGATCTGGCTGCAGTCTCGGACTTGTGAAAATGAATTCCAAAACTTTCTAGCATAGGAAAGTGAGGTGGCTCTCCAGTACCCTGAACAGAATTCACCCAATGAAGCCGAGAGGGCGAGAGGGCAAAGGGCGTCCCTGATTCCCTGAGGTTATGCACGGTGACAGCTGTAGTAACAGACCCTGCAGGGCCTGGCACCAGGGGACACCCATGGTGGTGATTAACTCTACAGATCCTTGCTCAGAGCCTTGATTCCCTTCCCACATATTTCGAGATTAGCTCTATTAAAAGCGACCTTGACCCTGCGTTTCTTTATTTCAGGTGGTTTTGTTTTCCTGTTTTTCATCGTTCGGAGTAAATTCATTTCTGCTTCTCTGATGACCAGCGTCTGCGCGAGGATTCCTTCTTGCGCCATTTTTTCCAAAAGTTGCTTCATCGAACCTGTGACTAATTGGTTAAATAAAACCAACACATACTCCTGGAATTCAGGAGTACATTTCGTTCCAGGCCTGATAAAAGGGAGTAAATTGCACTGTTCATTCCTGTCATCCTTTATCTCTCCCTTTCCTGCAAAATTATCATCAAAAGAGAAGCTAGAAAGTTCTTCATGAATCTAGAGCGAGGACTTTCATTCATTGCCCATTATTCTGGAAATGTCCCCCCAGCCAGCTCCTGGGCTCCCTGCATCTTCCTTATCCACTGACAGCTCGTGTAGGGAAGCCACCGGTCAGAGACGAAACCTGTCAGGAGGAAGAGAGAGAGTAGAGAGGTTGGAAGGTGAACTAAACGAGAAATTTGTGATTTGGTGGAAAGAGCTACAGACCGGAAGTCTAACCCTGGGGCTCTAGGCTCAGCTCCATTCCGTGCCATTTCACGGAAAGTCTTGTGTCCTCACTTCCCTCACTCGTAGAATGGGAATTCTAACACCCACGTGGCCCGCTTCCCTAGGACGGGGGTGGGAATCAGGAGAGATCCTGCACATTCCTTAGACACTAAAGCTCTTTCTGAGATCACTAAGCATTAATATTTTGGAAGGAAAACATGAACCAGGCAGGAAAGGGTAGCGTTGTCATTGTCGGTTTACAAGACTGCGAGCTTGAGGAAGTCATGGATTGAGGACCCGGCCTTATCCATCGCTGTGTCCACGGAACCTGGCATTGTGTACCCAGAGTAGACAAGTGTGGAAGTGTTACTCGTGAGCTAAGTCCTGAATGAGACAGTCAGTCACACAGGGTCCCGCGTCAAAGGATTCTCCTGGATACTGCTGCTGGATGGGAAAGTCAGTGGATTGAAACCAGGTTTGGGGTCTAAAAGGCGAGGTTTAAGTCCCGGTGCTATGGCTGCTGAGCTGTTATCACTACGATGTCACTGCGACTTCGCTAAGTGTGCGGTCACTTCCCAGCTGGGGCAGCGATGGACCCTCCCCGTGTGTCAATGTCCTCACTTGTAAAATGGGGTCAAAACACCTTCAGGCGGTTTCTTCTTCAGTGGTGTCCTTAAAGAAACCTTTTTTTTTGTTCTTTGTTAAGGGCACCTTTAATCTGGCAAATGCTCTGAAATGTTTTGTTTTGATAATTCTTGAAAAATGATAACACTCCACTGCTTGGCAATGCTTCTAAAATAATTGGTGAAATTGTAATAATAGAAATTTAAAAATATTTTATTTATTTATTTGACAGAGATCACAAGTAGACAGAAAGGCAGGCAGAGAGAGAAGAGGAAGCAGGCTCCCTGCGGAGAAGAGAGCCCGATGCGGGGCTCGATCCCAGGACCCCGGGATCATGACCTGAGCCGAAGGCAGAGGCTTAACCCAATGAGCCACCCAGGCGCCCCAATAGAATTTTTTTTTTAATCTTGGCTCATCTACAACTCCAGACTTTCTGTTGGTTCAGGTTGTTGGATGATTTTGAACCACGGAGGTTTGAGGGAAGCAGCCCACCTGCATAAGGCTAATGGTTTTATAGGAACCCATCCTGCACTCCTAGGATGTGCTTCTCATGACCACTAGCCTCATGCAAGCTCCTGTCCACTCTGGCCTCCTAATGTACCACCGCACCCCTTCCTGCCTGCCTCTAACTCACTTCTCTGGGCACAGACTGAACGTTCAATGGATGTGGATCTGATCATATCCCTACTGACACCCAGGGCTGCTTTTCAGTATCCTTCTCCTCTCGCTCTCGCGCTCTCTCTCTCTCTGCCACTGTCCTCTCTTTGAGTTCCTCCAGCCAGCTGGACTCAGTTCTCTCAAACTCAGATCTAGTTCTGCCCTTCCCTCGGCCTGGAATAGTCTCTTCTCCTGTTGCCTGGCCAGCTACTGTCACTCGGGTCTCACTGTTAATGTCTCTTCTTGGGGCTGGGCCTTTCCCGAGCCCCAAGACTGGAATGAGCATCCTTGGGACGTTCTTCCTGGTCATCTCTGTTCCCAGTTCTTTCTCTGTCCCTGCGCCTCACGTAGGAACGTGCTTGTTATATGTTCATTTTACTAGAAAGGGTAGTGCCACCTCGCCAAAGATACACCGTTGGCTTTCCTATGATTATACTCATTCATTCAGAGGTTGATCCCCTACTCTGTGCTCGGCACGGTTCTGGGGGCAGCGAACCACACTGCCATAGGTCCTTGCCATCATGGGATTTACATCCTGGGAGGAAGAAACTGATAATAAAGGAAGTAAAATCCATAGCATATTAGATGATGGAGAACAAGAAAGCAGAAGAGGCATGCTGGGTGAGGTGGCGGGCATGTTTTGTTAGTAGGTTAGTAGGGAAGCTTCATGGAGGTGACATTTGAGCCAAAGCCTGCAGGAAGTGAGGGAGTGAGCTGGAGGGATCTTTGGGGAAGAACATCTCAGGCAGAGGGAAAGCCTGAGCGGGTGTTTTCAAGAACAGCCCAGAGGCCTGGAGGCCAGGAGCGCAGCAAGCTAGGGTATAGCAGGAGCAGGGTGGGAAGGGAGAGAGGACTTTGAACTTTACTCCACAGGCCAAGGGGGTCTGAGCAGAGGAGGTCGGGGAAATCTGACTTAAGTTTTAAAAGGATCCCTCTAACCTCTGTATAGATAATTGACTCCAGGGAGGCAAGGCGAGAAGCCAGGAGGCTAGTTAAGCTTTTGCAAAAACCCAGGCGGAAGGAGAGTGGCGACTCGACTTAGTAGCTGTTAGTGGGGGTGGCGAGAAATGGCTTCAGTTTTGAAGGAAAGGCCAAGAGGATTTGCTGATGGGCTGAACGTGGGATGTGAGGGGAAGCAGGGAGCCCAGGAGGCTGCCCAGGGCTCCGGCCTGGGTAACCAGAGGACAGAGCCGCCAGGAAGAGGACAGGCAGGTGGCTGGTAGAGAAGGTTTCAGGGGACAGAGGGAACCTCTCTCTCATACTTGAGACATCTATTACTTTGCCAGCATGTGTTTGAGTTCTAACGAAATGAATCTCAGAGGGCAATTTTCTTTAATCTGTACGCGGGAGTAAAGAAATCTCATGCATTGTCCCCAAAGGAAGGGGACTAACCTCACCCTCTTGTACAGGATTCTACACTTGGCCCTTTCCTGGGGGGGCACACCAGGATTCCGTATCTCTTAGAATGGACGTCAACCCAGATTCTGTTTTATTTATTTTTAAAGATTTATTTATCTATATTAGAGAGAGAGAGAGTGAGAGAGAGCATGAGAGGGA